>NC_080039.1:2472831-3119880 GCF_030020395.1 Manis pentadactyla | reverse complement strand
GGGTATTATGCTCAGTGAAAAAGCCAAGAAGAGAAAGAGAAATACCAAATGATTTCAATGATCTGTGGAGTGTAAGAATGAAGGGAAAACTGAACGAACAAAGCAGAAGCGGATTCACAGAACGCAAGAATGGAGTAACAGGTACCAAAGGGAAAGGGAGTGGGGAGGATGGGTGGATAGGGAGGGATAAGGGGGGAAGTAGAAGGAGGATATTAAGATTAGCATGCTAATGGGGGTGGGTGGGAGAAAGGTGTGGGCTGTACAACACAGAGAAGACAAGTAGTGATTCTACAACATTTTGCTCTGCTGAATGACAGTGACTGGAAAGGGGTTAATAGTGGGGACCAGGTATAGGGGAGAGACTAGTAAACAGAATATTCTTCATGTAAGTTTAGATTAATGATAACAAGAAAGAAAAAGAAAATAAAGAAAGAAAAGGGGGATAACTCCCTGATAGAATAAAGTTAACTGTAAATCAAGGATTAAGTCATGACTAAAATATCCTTAATTTTGATCAGTTAAAGATTTGCAGATGATCGGTGTGGAGGTACTGTTTTCTGAAAATATTCCTCTCTATTGATAAAAGAGCAGTTCCTATGTGTTGACATCCATTGAGTTCTACACAATGGTATAAAGGGCATAAAAATAGGAGGGGAAAAAGGTCTCTTTGTGCTTCTATAGAGGATCAAAGCCTAATTGGGCTAACCACAAAATGAACTAAGATACGATATGAAGAAGAACTTCCCACATCAGCAATCTCTGGAAGAGTCATTCCAGAAGATGATCATCAAAAAACCTCAACAAAGACCCAGCCACTGCTACAGTTGGAGCTGCATTCGTCTCACCAGTTCCTGTACTTGTCATGTAAACGGAGAAGGAAATATCTAAGCTGGCCTGTGCATAGAGTAAAACATCAATTTGACTGTGTCTATACTTTTGGAACTCAACCAAGAATTAGGAGAAGTGCAAGTTGTAGCACTCCAAAATCTTACAACTACAAATTATCTACTGTTAAAAGAGCATATGGGATGTGAACAGTTCCCAGGAATCGGATGTTTTAATTTGTCTGATTTCTCTCAGACCGTTCAAGTTCAGTTGGACAATATCCATCATATCGTAGATAAATTTTCACAAATGCCTAGGATGCCTAACTGGTTTTTCTTGGTTTCACTGGAGATGGCTGGTAATTATAGTTCTGCTTTGGTTATGTAAGTGTATTCCTATTATGTTAATGTGTGTGCGCAATTTAATTAGTAGTTTAAAACCTACACATGCTTAAGTTACTCTACAAGAAGATATTTCAAAGAAATAAACAATCTTCCCATGATTTCGTCCGTCTGCTACTTCTATAGCTTTTCTACTGCCTTGCTAATTAGAGCCCTGAAATAGAAGTCGTCCCTCATATATAATTTACCGAGTCAGATAATTCTTCCAAGTGGTAAAGATACTTCCTGAAAAATGCTGGGCACAGAAACCACATGGCATAAAACTGCAAAGAAGTAAAATGCTAACCCTTTCAAACAATATTTCTTCTGTCTCACTTATCAAATTTAAACTTCCCTGTATGGGCCCGGAAGATGACTGGTTAGCCAGAGATGGGTAGATTCCTCAAGGGAGGAAAAACATAAGAGATGCACAGTCGCAGGGCGTCCATCAGGTGAGAAAATGGGAATCTACAGAGGTGAGTCTTAAAACCTCAATGCCCTTGTTTTGAGGGATCTCTGCATCCGTGGATGTTTTATTGCCCTTGTCTAGCTTGGACTAACACTTAGTCTACAGGCACACACCTGATCATCTACATGTGCTCTCTTACAACACTAAACCGTGTATTCTACTTTTATCTTGCATCAACCAACCACTACACATTTATATTAAAAAAATTAATAACAATTATAAACATCATAACGGGGAAAGTGGGATAAACATACAAATCATATATAAAGCACAAAAAATTTTAAAAAAGAAAGAATGAAAAAAAATAAAAGATAAAGGAGGACATGACATAATGATGAAGGGCAGAGTTCAACAAGAGGATATAACCTTTATGAGTATATATGAATACAACACAGGAGCACCAGCATATGTGAAACAAATACTAACAGAATTAAAGGAGGAAATAGAATGCAATGCATACACATTGGGAGACTTCAACCCACCACTCACTCCAAACGACAGATCCAAGAGACAGAAAATAAGTAAGAACACAGAGGCACTGAACAACGCACTAGAACAGATGGCCCAATTAGATATCTACACAATTCTACATCCAAAAGCAACAGGACACACATTCTTCTCACGTGCACATGAAACATTCTCCAGAGTAGACCACATAGTAGGCAACAAAAAGAGCCTCAGTAAATTCCAAGTGATTGAAATCCTATCAACCAACTTTTCAGACCACAAATGCTTAGAACTACAAATAAATTGGACAATGAAAGCAAAAAGGCTCACAAACACATGGAGGCTTAACAGCATGCTCCTAAATAATCAATTACTCAAAGACCAAATTAAAATGGAGATTCAGCATTATATTTAAACAAATGACAACAACAGAAAGCTAAAACTACTGTGGGTACGGCAAAAGCAGTCTTAAGAGGAAAATATATAGCAATCCAGTCACATGTAAAGAAGGAAGAAAAATCCCAAATGAATGGTCTAATGTCTCAATTACCGTAGTTTTAAAAAGCAGAACAAATGTGGCCTAAGGTGAGCAGAACGATGGAATAAATAAAGACTAGAGAAGAAATAAATAATGTTGAGAAGAAAACATTAGCAAATGTCAAAGAAAGCAAGAGCTGTTTCTTCGGGAAAATAAACAATATAGATAAGCCTCTTGCCAGACATATTAAGAGGAAAAGAGAGTCAACACACATCAACAGAATCAGAAATAAAAAAGGAAAAACCACGACCGACACCACAGAAATACAAAGAATTATTAGAGGGTACTATGAAAACCTATACGATGATAAGCTGGGAAACCAAGGAGAAATGGACAAATTCCTAGGAGAATAAAACCTTCCATGGCTGACCCAGAAAAAAACATAAAATCTTAACACACGAATTACCAGCAATGGAATTGAATTAGCAAGCAAAAAACTACCAAAGAACAAATCCCCGGGACAGATGGATTTTCCTCGGAATTTTAACAGACATGCAGATCAGACATAATACCCATACTCCTTAAAGTTTTCCAAAAAATAGAAGAGGAGGGATTACTCCCAAACTCACTCTATGAAACCGATATCACTCTAATGGAAAAGCCAGATAAAGATGGCACCAAAGAAAGAAACACTACAGACGATTATTCCTGATGAACGTAGATGTAAAAATACAAAACAACGTATTAGCAAAACGAATTCAAAAATACATCCAAAGGATGATACCCCATGACCAAGTGGGATTCATCCCAGGGATGCAAGGATAGTACAACATTTGATAATCCATCAACATCATTCAGCACATCAACATAAAGACAGACAAAACCACATGATCATCTCCATAAATGCTGAAAAAGCGTTTGACATAGTTCTACAACCATTCATGATAAACACTCTCAACAAAATGTGTATAGAGGGCAAGTACCTCAACATAATAAAGCCCATATATGATAAACCGCAGCCAACATCATAGTGAACAGCGAGAAGCTGAAAGCTTTTCTTCTGCGATTGGATACAAGACAGGGATGCCCACTCTCCCCAATGTTATTCAACACAGTACTGGAGGTCTTGGCCACAGCAATTAGACAAAACAAAGAAACACAAGGAATCCATATTGGTAGACAAGAAGTTAAACTGTCTCTATTTGCAGATGACATGCAATTGTACATAAAAAACACTAAAGACTCCACACCAAAACTACTAGAGCACATATCGGGATACAGCAAAGTCGCACGATAGAAAATTAACACACAGAAATCTGTAGCTTTACTGTACACGAACAATGAACCAGTAGAAAAAGAAATCTGGAAAACAATTCCGTTCACAATTGCAGCAGAAAGGATAAAATACCTAGGAATAAACCTAAGCAAGGAAGTGATAGACATATACTCATGAAACAACAAGTCACACTTAAGAGAAATTAAAGGCGACACTAAAAAATGGAAAGTCACACATACACGAGGCTAGGAAGAATTAATATCATGAAAATGGCCATCCTGAGCAAAGCAATATACAGATTTGAAGTTTTCCTATGAAATCATCAGCAATATTCTTCAATGAATTGGAACAAATGAAAAATTCACACGGAAACACCAAAGACACCGAATAGCCATAGCAATGCTGAGAGTGAAGAATAACGTAGGGGTGATCTCACTCACCAACTTCACGCTCTACTATAAAGCCATAGTAATCAAGACAATATGGTACTGGCACAAGAACAGAGCCACACACCAGTGGAACAGACTAGACACTCCAGACATTAACCCAAATATATGTGGTCAATTAATATATGATAAAGGAGCCATGGACATACAATGGCGAAATGACAGTCTCCTCAACAGATTGTGATGGCAAATCTGGACAGCCACATGAAGAAGTATGAAACTGCACTGTGGTCTAAACCCATATATAAAAGTAAATCCAAAATGTATCAAAGACCGGAAGGTAAGTCATGAAACCATTAAACTCTTGGAAGAAAACATAGGCAGAAACCTCTTAGACATAAACATGAGTGACCTCTTCTTGAAAATATCTCCCGGGTAAGGAAAACAACAGCAAAAATGAAAAGTGGGAATATATTAAGGTGAAAAGCTTCTGTAGAGCAGTAGACACCATCAATACAACAGAAAGGAGCCCTACAGGATGGGAAAATATATTTGTAAATGACACATCCGATAAAGGCTTGACGCCCAAAATATATAAAGAGCTCACAAGCCTCAACAAACTAAAGCAAATAATCCAATTAAAAATGGGCAGAGGAACTGAACAGACGGTTCTCCAAATAACAAATACAGATGGCCAACAGACACATGAAAAGATGCTCCACATCTCTTTTTATCAGAGAAATGCAAATGAAAACTACAATGAGTTATCACCTCACTCCACAAAGGATAGCTATTATTCAAGAGACAAACAACAACAAATGTTGTTGCGGCTGTGGAGAAAGGGGAACCCTCCTACACTGCTGGTGGGAATGTAAATTAGTTCAACCATTGTGGAAAGGAGTATGGAGGTTCCTCAAAATGCTCAGAAAAGATTCACCACTGGACCCAGGAATTCCATTTTAAGGAATATATACCAGGAGAGCAGCAATCAAGTTTGAAAAAGACAGATGCACATCGATATTTTTTGCAGCACTGTTTAGTATAGCAAAGAACTGAAAGCAACCTAAATGTCCACTGGTAGATGAATGGATAAAGAAGATGTGGTACATATACAAAATGGTATATTACTCAGACATAAGAAGAGGGCAAATCCTACCATTGGCAGCACCATGGAAGGATCTGGAGGGTATTATGCTCAGTGAGAAAGCCAAGAAGAGAAAGAGAAATACCAAATGATTTCACTGATCTGTGGAGTGTAAGAATGAAGGAAAAACTGAAAGAACAAAGCAGAAGCGGATTCACAGAACGCAAGAATGGAGTAACAGGTACCAAAGGGAAAGGGAGTGGGGAGGATGGGTGGATAGGGAGGGATAAGGGGGGAAGTAGAAGGAGGATATTAAGATTAGCATGCTAATGGGGGTGGGTGGGAGAAAGGGGTTGGCTGTACAACACAGAGAAGACAAGTAGTGATTCTACAACATTTTGCTCTTCTGAATGACAGTGACTGGAAAGGGGTTAATAGTGGGGACCAGGTATAGGGGAGAGACTAGTAAACAAAATATTCTTCATGTAAGTTTAGATTAATGATAACGAGAAAGAAAAAGAAAAAGAAAATAAAGAAAGAAAAGGGGGATAACTCCCTGATAGAATAAAGTTAACTGTAAATCAAGGATTAAGTCATGCCTAAAATATCCTTAATTTTGTTCAGTTAAAGATTTGCAGATGATCGGTGTGGAGGTACTGTTTACTGATAATATTCCTCTCTATTGATAAAAGAGCAGTTCCTATGTGTTGACATCCATTGAGTTCTACACATGGTATAAAGGGCATAAAAATAGGAGGGGAAAAAGGTCTCTTTGTGCTTATATAGAGGATCAAAGCCTAATTGGGCTAACCACAAAATGAACTAAGATACGATATGAAGAAGAACTTCCCACATCAGCAACCTCTGGAAGAGTCATTCCAGAAGATGATCATCAAAAAACCTCAACAAAGATCCAGGCACTGCTACAGTTGGAGCTGCATTGGTCTCACCAGTTCCTGTACTTGTTATGTAAACGGAGAAGGAAATTTCTAAGCTGGCCTGTGCATAGAGTAAAACATCAATTTGACTGTGTCTATACTTTTGGAACTCAACCAAGAATTAGGAGAAGTGCAAGTTGTAGCTCTCCAAAATCTTACAACTACAAATTATCTACTGTTAAAAGAGCATATGGGATGTGAACAGTTCCCAGGAATCGGATGTTTTAATTTGTCTGAATTCTCTCAGACCGTTCAAGTTCAGTTGGACAATATCCATCATATCGTAGATAAATTTTCACAAATGCCTAGGATGCCTAACTGGTTTTTCTTGGTTTCACTGGAGATGGCTGGTAATTATAGTTCTGCTTTGGTTATGTACGTGTATTCCTTCTATGTTAATGTGTGTGCGCAATTTAATTAGTAGTTTAAAACCTACACATGCTTAAGTTACTCCACAAGAAGATATTTCAAAGAAATAAACAATCTTCCCATGATTTCGTCCGTCTGCTACTTCTATAGCTTTTCTTCTTCCTTGCTAATTAGAGCCCTGAAATAGAAGTCGTCCCTCATATATAATTTACCGAGTAAGATAATTCTTCCAAGTGGTAAAGATACTTCCTGAAAAATGCTGGGCACAGAAACCACATGGCATAAAACTGCAAAGAAGTAAAATGCTAACCCTTTCAAACAATATTTCTTCTGTCTCACTTATCAAATTTAAACTTCCCTGTATGGGCCCGGAAGATGACTGGTTAGCCAGAGATGGGTAGATTCCTCAAGGGAGGAAAAACATAAGAGATGCACAGTCGCAGGGAGGCCATCAGGTGAGAAATTGGGAATCTACAGAGGTGAGTCTTAAAACCTCAATGCCCTTGTTTTGAGGGATCTCTGCATCCGTGGATGTTTTATTGCCCTTGTCTAGCTTGGACTAACACTTAGTCTACAGGCACACACCTGCTCATCTACATGTGCTCTCTTACAACACTAAACCGTGTATTCTACTTTTATCTTGCATCAACCAACCACTACACATTTATATTAAAAAAATTAATAACAATTATAAACATCATAACGGGGAAAGTGGGATAAACATACAAATCATATATAAAGCACAAAAAATTTTAAAAAAGAAAGAAAGAAAAAAAATAAAAGATAAAGGAGGACATGACATAATGATGAAGGGCACAGTTCAACAAGAGGATATAACCTTTATGAGTATATATGAATACAACACAGGAGCAACAGCATATGTGAAACAAATACTAACAGAATTAAAGGAGGAAATAGAATGCAATGCATACACATTGGGAGACTTCATCCAACCACTCACTCCAAACGACAGATCCAAGAGACAGAAAATAAGTAAGAACACAGAGGCACTGAACAACGCACTAGAACAGATGGCCCAATTAGATATCTACACAATTCTACATCCAAAAGCAACAGGACACACATTCTTCTCACGTGCACATGAAACATTCTCCAGAGTAGACCACATAGTAGGCAACAAAAAGAGCCTCAGTAAATTCCAAGTGATTGAAATCCTATCAACCAACTTTTCAGACCACAAATGCTTAGAACTACAAATAAATTGGACAAAGAAAGCAAAAAGGCTCACAAACACATGGAGGCTTAACAACATGCTCCTAAATAATCAATTACTCAAAGACCAAATTAAAATGGAGATTCAGCATTATATTTAAACAAATGACAACAACAGAAAGCTAAAACTACTGTGGGTACGGCAAAAGCAGTCTTAAGAGGAAAATATATAGCAATCCAGTCACATGTAAAGAAGGAAGAAAAATCCCAAATGAATGGTCTAATGTCTCAATTACCGTAGTTTTAAAAAGCAGAACAAATGTGGCCTAAGGTGAGCAGAACGATGGAATAAATAAAGACTAGAGAAGAAATAAATAATGTTGAGAAGAAAACATTAGCAAATGTCAAAGAAAGCAAGAGCTGTTTCTTCGGGAAAATAAACAATATAGATAAGCCTCTTGCCAGACATATTAAGAGGAAAAGAGAGTCAACACACATCAACAGAATCAGAAATAAAAAAGGAAAAACCACGACCGACACCACAGAAATACAAAGAATTATTAGAGGGTACTATGAAAACCTATACGATGATAAGCTGGGAAACCAAGGAGAAATGGACAAATTCCTAGGAGAATAAAACCTTCCATGGCTGACCCAGAAAAAAACATAAAATCTTAACACACGAATTACCATCAATGGAATTGAATTAGCAAGCAAAAAACTACCAAAGAAAAAATCCCCGGGACAGATGGATTTTCCTCGGAATTTTAACAGACATGCAGATCAGACATAATACCCATACTCCTTAAAGTTTTCCAAAAAATAGAAGAGGAGGGATTACTCCCAAACTCACTCTATGAAACCGATATCACTCTAATGGAAAAGCCAGATAAAGATGGCACCAAAGAAAGAAACACTACAGACGATTATCCCTGATGAACGTAGATGTAAAAATACAAAACAACGTATTAGCAAAACGAATTCAAAAATACATCCAAAGGATGATACCCCATGACCAAGTGGGATTCATCCCAGGGATGCAAGGATAGTACAACATTTGATAATCCATCAACATCATCCAGCACATCAACATAAAGACAGACAAAACCACATGATCATCTCCATAAATGCTGAAAAAGCGTTTGACATAGTTCTACAACCATTCATGATAAACACTCTCAACAAAATGTGTATAGAGGGCAAGTACCTCAACATAATAAAGCCCATATATGATAAACCGCAGCCAACATCATAGTGAACAGCGAGAAGCTGAAAGCTTTTCTTCTGCGATTGGATACAAGACAGGGATGCCCACTCTCCCCAATGTTATTCAACACAGTACTGGAGGTCTTGGCCACAGCAATTAGACAAAACAAAGAAACACAAGGAATCCATATTGGTAGACAAGAAGTTAAACTGTCTCTATTTGCAGATGACATGCAATTGTACATAAAAAACACTAAAGACTCCACACCAAAACTACTAGAGCACATATCGGGATACAGCAAAGTCGCACGATAGAAAATTAACACACAGAAATCTGTAGCTTTACTGTACACGAACAATGAACCAGTAGAAAAAGAAATCTGGAAAACAATTCCGTTCACAATTGCAGCAGAAAGGATGAAATACCTAGGAATAAACCTAAGCAAGGAAGTGATAGACATATACTCAGGAAACAACAAGTCACACTTAAGAGAAATTAAAAGCGACACTAACAAATGGAAAGTCACACATACACGAGGCTAGGAAGAATTAATATCATGAAAATGGCCATCCTGAGCAAAGCAATATACAGATTTGAAGTTTTCCTATGAAATCATCAGCAATATTCTTCAATGAATTGGAACAAATGAAAAATTCACACGGAAACACCAAAGACACCGAATAGCCATAGCAATGCTGAGAGAGAAGAATAACGTAGGGGTGATCTCACTCACCAACTTCACGCTCTACTATAAAGCCATAGTAATCAAGACAATATGGTACTGGCACAAGAACAGAGCCACACGCCAGTGGAACAGACTAGACACTCCAGACATTAACCCAAATATATGTGGTCAATTAATATATGATAAAGGAGCCATGGACATACAATGGCGAAATGACAGTCTCCTCAAAAGATTGTGATGGCAAATCTGGACAGCCACATGAAGAAGTATGAAACTGCACTGTGGTCTAAACCCATATATAAAAGTAAATCCAAAATGTATCAAAGACCGGAAGGTAAGTCATGAAACCATTAAACTCTTGGAAGAAAACATAGGCAGAAACCTCTTAGACATAAACATGAGTGACCTCTTCTTGAAAATATCTCCCGGGTAAGGAAAACAACAGCAAAAATGAAAAGTGGGAATATATTAAGGTGAAAAGCTTCTGTAGAGCAGTAGACACCATCAATACAACAGAAAGGAGCCCTACAGGATGGGAAAATATATTTGTAAATGACACATCCGATAAAGGCTTGACGCCCAAAATATATAAAGAGCTCACAAGCCTCAACAAACTAAAGCAAATAATCCAATTAAAAATGGGCAGAGGAACTGAACAGACGGTTCTCCAAATAACAAATACAGATGGCCAACAGACACATGAAAAGATGCTCCACATCTCTTTTTATCAGAGAAATGCAAATGAAAACTACAATGAGTTATCACCGCACTCCACAAAGGATAGCTATTATTCAAGAGACAAACAACAACAAATGTTGTTGCGGCTGTGGAGAAAGGGGAACCCTCCTACACTGCTGGTGGGAATGTAAATTAGTTCAACCATTGTGGAAAGGAGTATGGAGGTTCCTCAAAATGCTCAGAAAAGATTCACCACTGGACCCAGGAATTCCATTTTAAGGAATATATACCAGGAGAGCAGCAATCAAGTTTGAAAAAGACAGATGCACCCCGATGTTTTTTGCAGCACTGTTTAGTATAGCAAAGAACTGGAAGCAACCTAAATGTCCACTGGTAGATGAATGGATAAAGAAGATGTGGTACATATACAAAATGGTATATTACTCAGACATAAGAAGAGGGCAAATCCTACCATTGGCAGCACCATGGAAGGATCTGGAGGGTATTATGCTCAGTGAGAAAGCCAAGAAGAGAAAGAGAAATACCAAATGATTTCACTGATCTGTGGAGTGTAAGAATGAAGGAAAAACTGAAAGAACAAAGCAGAAGCGGATTCACAGAACGCAAGAATGGAGTAACAGGTACCAAAGGGAAAGGGAGTGGGGAGGATGGGTGGATAGGGAGGGATAAGGGGGGAAGTAGAAGGAGGATATTAAGATTAGCATGCTAATGGGGGTGGGTGGGAGAAAGGGGTTGGCTGTACAACACAGAGAAGACAAGTAGTGATTCTACAACATTTTGCTCTTCTGAATGACAGTGACTGGAAAGGGGTTAATAGTGGGGACCAGGTATAGGGGAGAGACTAGTAAACAAAATATTCTTCATGTAAGTTTAGATTAATGATAACGAGAAAGAAAAAGAAAAAGAAAATAAAGAAAGAAAAGGGGGATAACTCCCTGATAGAATAAAGTTAACTGTAAATCAAGGATTAAGTCATGCCTAAAATATCCTTAATTTTGTTCAGTTAAAGATTTGCAGATGATCGGTGTGGAGGTACTGTTTACTGATAATATTCCTCTCTATTGATAAAAGAGCAGTTCCTATGTGTTGACATCCATTGAGTTCTACACATGGTATAAAGGGCATAAAAATAGGAGGGGAAAAAGGTCTCTTTGTGCTTATATAGAGGATCAAAGCCTAATTGGGCTAACCACAAAATGAACTAAGATACGATATGAAGAAGAACTTCCCACATCAGCAACCTCTGGAAGAGTCATTCCAGAAGATGATCATCAAAAAACCTCAACAAAGATCCAGGCACTGCTACAGTTGGAGCTGCATTGGTCTCACCAGTTCCTGTACTTGTTATGTAAACGGAGAAGGAAATTTCTAAGCTGGCCTGTGCATAGAGTAAAACATCAATTTGACTGTGTCTATACTTTTGGAACTCAACCAAGAATTAGGAGAAGTGCAAGTTGTAGCTCTCCAAAATCTTACAACTACAAATTATCTACTGTTAAAAGAGCATATGGGATGTGAACAGTTCCCAGGAATCGGATGTTTTAATTTGTCTGAATTCTCTCAGACCGTTCAAGTTCAGTTGGACAATATCCATCATATCGTAGATAAATTTTCACAAATGCCTAGGATGCCTAACTGGTTTTTCTTGGTTTCACTGGAGATGGCTGGTAATTATAGTTCTGCTTTGGTTATGTGCGTGTATTCCTTCTATGTTAATGTGTGTGCGCAATTTAATTAGTAGTTTAAAACCTACACATGCTTAAGTTACTCCACAAGAAGATATTTCAAAGAAATAAACAATCTTCCCATGATTTCGTCCGTCTGCTACTTCTATAGCTTTTCTTCTTCCTTGCTAATTAGAGCCCTGAAATAGAAGTCGTCCCTCATATATAATTTACCGAGTAAGATAATTCTTCCAAGTGGTAAAGATACTTCCTGAAAAATGCTGGGCACAGAAACCACATGGCATAAAACTGCAAAGAAGTAAAATGCTAACCCTTTCAAACAATATTTCTTCTGTCTCACTTATCAAATTTAAACTTCCCTGTATGGGCCCGGAAGATGACTGGTTAGCCAGAGATGGGTAGATTCCTCAAGGGAGGAAAAACATAAGAGATGCACAGTCGCAGGGAGGCCATCAGGTGAGAAATTGGGAATCTACAGAGGTGAGTCTTAAAACCTCAATGCCCTTGTTTTGAGGGATCTCTGCATCCGTGGATGTTTTATTGCCCTTGTCTAGCTTGGACTAACACTTAGTCTACAGGCACACACCTGATCATCTACATGTGCTCTCTTACAACACTAAACCGTGTATTCTACTTTTATCTTGCATCAACCAACCACTACACATTTATATTAAAAAAATTAATAACAATTATAAACATCATAACGGGGAAAGTGGGATAAACATACAAATCATATACAAAGCACAAAAAATTTTAAAAAAGAAAGAAAGAAAAAAAATAAAAGATAAAGGAGGACATGACATAATGATGAAGGGCACAGTTCAACAAGAGGATATAACCTTTATGAGTATATATGAATACAACACAGGAGCAACAGCATATGTGAAACAAATACTAACAGAATTAAAGGAGGAAATAGAATGCAATGCATACACATTGGGAGACTTCATCCAACCACTCACTCCAAACGACAGATCCAAGAGACAGAAAATAAGTAAGAACACAGAGGCACTGAACAACGCACTAGAACAGATGGCCCAATTAGATATCTACACAATTCTACATCCAAAAGCAACAGGACACACATTCTTCTCACGTGCACATGAAACATTCTCCAGAGTAGACCACATAGTAGGCAACAAAAAGAGCCTCAGTAAATTCCAAGTGATTGAAATCCTATCAACCAACTTTTCAGACCACAAATGCTTAGAACTACAAATAAATTGGACAAAGAAAGCAAAAAGGCTCACAAACACATTTAGGCTTAAAAACATGCTCCTAAGTAATCAATTACTCAAAGACCAAATTAAAATGGAGATTCAGCATTATATTTAAACAAATGACAACAACAGAAAGCTAAAACTACTGTGGGTACGGCAAAAGCAGTCTTAAGAGGAAAATATATAGCAATCCAGTCACATGTAAAGAAGGAAGAAAAATCCCAAATGAATGGTCTAATGTCTCAATTACCGTAGTTTTAAAAAGCAGAACAAATGTGGCCTAAAGTGAGCAGAACGATGGAATAAATAAAGACTAGAGAAGAAATAAATAATGTTGAGAAGAAATCATTAGCAAATGTCAAAGAAAGCAAGAGCTGTTTCTTCGGGAAAATAAACAATATAGATAAGCCTCTTGCCAGACATATTAAGAGGAAAAGAGAGTCAACACACATCAACAGAATCAGAAATAAAAAGGGAAAAACCACGACCGACACCACAGAAATACAAAGAATTATTAGAGGGTACTATGAAAACCTATACGATGATAAGCTGGGAAACCAAGGAGAAATGGACAAATTCCTAGGAGAATAAAACCTTCCATGGCTGACCCAGAAAAAAACATAAAATCTTAACACACGAATTACCAGCAATGGAATTGAATTAGCAAGCAAAAAACTACCAAAGAACAAATCCCCGGGACAGATGGATTTTCCTCGGAATTTTAACAGACATGCAGATCAGACATAATACCCATACTCCTTAAAGTTTTTCCAAAAAATAGAAGAGGAGGGATTACTCCCAAACTCACTCTATGAAACCGATATCACTCTAATGGAAAAGCCAGATAAAGATGGCACCAAAGAAAGAAACACTACAGACGATTATCCCTGATGAACGTAGATGTAAAAATACAAAACAACGTATTAGCAAAACGAATTCAAAAATACATCCAAAGGATGATACCCCATGACCAAGTGGGATTCATCCCAGGGATGCAAGGATAGTACAACATTTGATAATCCATCAACATCATCCAGCACATCAACATAAAGACAGACAAAACTACATGATCATCTCCATAAATGCTGAAAAAGCGTTTGACATAGTTCTACAACCATTCATGATAAACACTCTCAACAAAATGTGTATAGAGGGCAAGTACCTCAACATAATAAAGCCCATATATGATAAACCGCAGCCAACATCATAGTGAACAGCAAGAAGCTGAAAGCTTTTCTTCTGCGATTGGACACAAGACAGGGATGCCCACTCTCCCCAATGTTATTCAACACAGTACTGGAGGTCTTGGCCACAGCAATTAGACAAAACAAAGAAACACAAGGAATCCATATTGGTAGACAAGAAATTAAACTGTCTCTATTTGCAGATGACATGCAATTGTACATAAAAAACACTAAAGACTCCACACCAAAACTACTAGAGCACATATCGGGATACAGCAAAGTCGAACGATAGAAAATTAACACACAGAAATCTGTAGCTTTACTGTACACGAACAATGAACCAGTAGAAAAAGAAATCTGGAAAACAATTCCGTTCACAATTGCAGCAGAAAGGATAAAATACCTAGGAATAAACCTAAGCAAGGAAGTGATAGACATATACTCAGGAAACAACAAGTCACACTTAAGAGAAATTAAAAGCGACACTAACAAATGGAAAGTCACACATACACGAGGCTAGGAAGAATTAATATCATGAAAATGGCCATCCTGAGCAAAGCAATATACAGATTTGAAGTTTTCCTATGAAATCATCAGCAATATTCTTCAATGAATTGGAACAATTGAAAAATTCACACGGAAACACCAAAGACACCGAATAGCCATAGCAATGCTGAGAGAGAAGAATAACGTAGGGGTGATCTCACTCACCAACTTCACGCTCTACTATAAAGCCATAGTAATCAAGACAATATGGTACTGGCACAAGAACAGAGCCACACGCCAGTGGAACAGACTAGACACTCCAGACATTAACCCAAATATATGTGGTCAATTAATATATGATAAAGGAGCCATGGACATACAATGGCGAAATGACAGTCTCCTCAACAGATTGTGATGGCAAATCTGGACAGCCACATGAAGAAGTATGAAACTGCACTGTGGTCTAAACCCATATATAAAAGTAAATCCAAAATGTATCAAAGACCGGAAGGTAAGTCATGAAACCATTAAACTCTTGGAAGAAAACATAGGCAGAAACCTCTTAGACATAAACATGAGTGACCTCTTCTTGAAAATATCTCCCGGGTAAGGAAAACAACAGCAAAAATGAAAAGTGGGAATATATTAAGGTGAAAAGCTTCTGTAGAGCAGTAGACACCATCAATACAACAGAAAGGAGCCCTACAGGATGGGAAAATATATTTGTAAATGACACATCCGATAAAGGCTTGACGCCCAAAATATATAAAGAGCTCACAAGCCTCAACAAACTAAAGCAAATAATCCAATTAAAAATGGGCAGAGGAACTGAACAGACGGTTCTCCAAATAACAAATACAGATGGCCAACAGACACATGAAAAGATGCTCCACATCTCTTTTTATCAGAGAAATGCAAATGAAAACTACAATGAGTTATCACCTCACTCCACAAAGGATAGCTATTATTCAAGAGACAAACAACAACAAATGTTGTTGCGGCTGTGGAGAAAGGGGAACCCTCCTACACTGCTGGTGGGAATGTAAATTAGTTCAACCATTGTGGAAAGGAGTATGGAGGTTCCTCAAAATGCTCAGAAAAGATTCACCACTGGACCCAGGAATTCCATTTTAAGGAATATATACCAGGAGAGCAGCAATCAAGTTTGAAAAAGACAGATGCACATCGATGTTTTTTGCAGCACTGTTTAGTATAGCAAAGAACTGGAAGCAACCTAAATGTCCACTGGTAGATGAATGGATAAAGAAGATGTGGTACATATACAAAATGGTATATTACTCAGACATAAGAAGAGGGCAAATCCTACCATTGGCAGCACCATGGAAGGATCTGGAGGGTATTATGCTCAGTGAGAAAGCCAAGAAGAGAAAGAGAAATACCAAATGATTTCACTGATCTGTGGAGTGTAAGAATGAAGGAAAAACTGAAAGAACAAAGCAGAAGCGGATTCACAGAACGCAAGAATGGAGTAACAGGTACCAAAGGGAAAGGAAGTGGGGAGGATGGGTGGATAGGGAGGGATAAGGGGGGAAGTAGAAGGAGGATATTAAGATTAGCATGCTAATGGGGGTGGGTGGGAGAAAGGGGTTGGCTGTACAACACAGAGAAGACAAGTAGTGATTCTACAACATTTTGCTCTTCTGAATGACAGTGACTGGAAAGGGGTTAATAGTGGGGACCAGGTATAGGGGAGAGAATAGTAAACAAAATATTCTTCATGTAAGTTTAGATTAATGATAACGAGAAAGAAAAAGAAAAAGAAAATAAAGAAAGAAAAGGGGGATAACTCCCTGATAGAATAAAGTTAACTGTAAATCAAGGATTAAGTCATGCCTAAAATATCCTTAATTTTGTTCAGTTAAAGATTTGCAGATGATCGGTGTGGAGGTACTGTTTACTGATAATATTCCTCTCTATTGATAAAAGAGCAGTTCCTATGTGTTGACATCCATTGAGTTCTACACATGGTATAAAGGGCATAAAAATAGGAGGGGAAAAAGGTCTCTTTGTGCTTATATAGAGGATCAAAGCCTAATTGGGCTAACCACAAAATGAACTAAGATACGATATGAAGAAGAACTTCCCACATCAGCAACCTCTGGAAGAGTCATTCCAGAAGATGATCATCAAAAAACCTCAACAAAGATCCAGGCACTGCTACAGTTGGAGCTACATTGGTCTCACCAGTTCCTGTACTTGTTATGTAAACGGAGAAGGAAATTTCTAAGCTGGCCGGTGCATAGAGTAAAACATCAATTTGACTGTGTCTATACTTTTGGAACTCAACCAAGAATTAGGAGAAGTGCAAGTTGTAGCTCTCCAAAATCTTACAACTACAAATTATCTACTGTTAAAAGAGCATATGGGATGTGAACAGTTCCCAGGAATCGGATGTTTTAATTTGTCTGAATTCTCTCAGACCGTTCAAGTTCAGTTGGACAATATCCATCATATCGTAGATAAATTTTCACAAATGCCTAGGATGCCTAACTGGTTTTTCTTGGTTTCACTGGAGATGGCTGGTAATTATAGTTCTGCTTTGGTTATGTACGTGTATTCCTTCTATGTTAATGTGTGTGCGCAATTTAATTAGTAGTTTAAAACCTACACATGCTTAAGTTACTCCACAAGAAGATATTTCAAAGAAATAAACAATCTTCCCATGATTTCGTCCGTCTGCTACTTCTATAGCTTTTCTTCTTCCTTGCTAATTAGAGCCCTGAAATAGAAGTCGTCCCTCATATATAATTTACCGAGTAAGATAATTCTTCCAAGTGGTAAAGATACTTCCTGAAAAATGCTGGGCACAGAAACCACATGGCATAAAACTGCAAAGAAGTAAAATGCTAACCCTTTCAAACAATATTTCTTCTGTCTCACTTATCAAATTTAAACTTCCCTGTATGGGCCCGGAAGATGACTGGTTAGCCAGAGATGGGTAGATTCCTCAAGGGAGGAAAAACATAAGAGATGCACAGTCGCAGGGCGTCCATCAGGTGAGAAATTGGGAATCTACAGAGGTGAGTCTTAAAACCTCAATGCCCTTGTTTTGAGGGATCTCTGCATCCGTGGATGTTTTATTGCCCTTGTCTAGCTTGGACTAACACTTAGTCTACAGGCACACACCTGATCATCTACATGTGCTCTCTTACAACACTAAACCGTGTATTCTACTTTTATCTTGCATCTACCAACCACTACACATTTATATTAAAAAAATTAATAACAATTATAAACATCATAACGGGGAAAGTGCGATAAACATACAAATCATATATAAAGCACAAAAAATTTTAAAAAAGAAAGAATGAAAAAAAATAAAAGATAAAGGAGGATATGACATAATGATGAAGGGCACAGTTCAACAAGAGGATATAACCTTTATGAGTATATATGAATACAACACAGGAGCACCAGCATATGTGAAACAAATACTAACAGAATTAAAGGAGGAAATAGAATGCAATGCATACACATTGGGAGACTTCAACCCACCACACACTCCAAACGACAGATCCAAGGGACAGAAAATAAGTAAGGACACAGAGGCACTGAACAACGCACTAGAACAGATGGCCCAATTAGATATCTACACAATTCTACATCCAAAAGCAACAGGACACACATTCTTCTCACGTGCACATGAAACATTCTCCAGAGTAGACCACATAGTAGGCAACAAAAAGAGCCTCAGTAAATTCCAAGTGATTGAAATCCTATCGACCAACTTTTCAGACCACAAATGCTTAGAACTACAAATAAATTGGACAAAGAAAGCAAAAGGGCTCACAAACACATGGAGGCTTAACAACATGCTCCTAAATAATCAATTACTCAAAGACCAAATTAAAATGGAGATTCAGCATTATATTTAAACAAATGACAACAACAGAAAGCTAAAACTACTGTGGGTACGGCAAAAGCAGTCATAAGAGGAAAATATATAGCAATCCAGTCACATGTAAAGAAGGAAGAAAAATCCCAAATGAATGGTCTAATGTCTCAATTACCGTAGTTTTAAAAAGCAGAACAAATGTGGCCTAAGGTGAGCAGAACGATGGAATAAATAAAGACTAGAGAAGAAATAAATAATGTTGAGAAGAAAACATTAGCAAATGTCAAAGAAAGCAAGAGCTGTTTCTTCGGGAAAATAAACAATATAGATAAGCCTCTTGCCAGACATATTAAGAGGAAAAGAGAGTCAACACACATCAACAGAATCAGAAATAAAAAGGGAAAAACCACGACCGACACCACAGAAATACAAAGAATTATTAGTGGGTACTATGAAAACCTATACGATGATAAGCTGGGAAACCAAGGAGAAATGGACAAATTCCTAGGAGAATAAAACCTTCCATGGCTGACCCAGAAAAAAACATAAAATCTTAACACACGAATTACCAGCAATGGAATTGAATTAGCAAGCAAAAAACTACCAAAGAACAAATCCCCGGGACAGATGGAATTTCCTCGGAATTTTAACAGACATGCAGATCAGACATAATACCCATACTCCTTAAAGTTTTCCAAAAAATAGAAGAGGAGGGATTACTCCCAAACTCACTCTATGAAACCGATATCACTCTAATGGAAAAGCCAGATAAAGATGGCACCAAAGAAAGAAACACTACAGACGATTATCCCTGATGAACGTAGATGTAAAAATACAAAACAACGTATTAGCAAAACGAATTCAAAAATATATCCAAAGGATGATACCCCATGACCAAGTGGGATTCATCCCAGGGATGCAAGGATAGTACAACATTTGATAATCCATCAACATCATCCAGCACATCAACATAAAGACAGACAAAACCACATGATCATCTCCATAAATGCTGAGAAAGCGTTTGACATAGTTCTACAACCATTCATGATAAACACTCTCAACAAAATGTGTATAGAGGGCAAGTACCTCAACATAATAAAGCCCATATATGATAAACCGCAGCCAACATCATAGTGAACAGCGAGAAGCTGAAAGCTTTTCTTCTGCAATTGGATACAAGACAGGGATGCCCACTCTCCCTAATGTTATTCAACACAGTACTGGAGGTCTTGGCCACAGCAATTAGACAAAACAAAGAAACACAAGGAATCCATATTGGTAGACAAGAAGTTAAACTGTCTCTATTTGCAGATGACATGCAATTGTACATAAAAAACACTAAAGACTCCACACCAAAACTACTAGAGCACATATCGGGATACAGCAAATTCGCACGATAGAAAATTAACACACAGAAATCTGTAGCTTTACTGTACACGAACAATGAACCAGTAGAAAAAGAAATCTGGAAAACAATTCCGTTCACAATTGCAGCAGAAAGGATAAAATACCTAGGAATAAACCTAAGCAAGGAAGTGATAGACATATACTCAGGAAACAACAAGTCACACTTAAGAGAAATTAAAGGCGACACTAACAAATGGAAAGTCACACATACACGAGGCTAGGAAGAATTAATATCATGAAAATGGCCATCCTGAGCAAAGCAATATACAGATTTGAAGTTTTCCTATGAAATCATCAGCAATATTCTTCAATGAATTGGAACAAATGAAAAATTCACACGGAAACACCAAAGACACCGAATAGCCATAGCAATGCTGAGAGTGAAGAATAACGTAGGGGTGATCTCACTCACCAACTTCACGCTCTACTATAAAGCCATAGTAATCAAGACAATATGGTACTGGCACAAGAACAGAGCCACACGCCAGTGGAACAGACTAGACACTCCAGACATTAACCCAAATATATGTGGTCAATTAATATATGATAAAGGAGCCATGGACATACAATGGCGAAATGACAGTCTCCTCAACAGATTGTGATGGCAAATCTGGACAGCCACATGAAGAAGTATGAAACTGCACTGTGGTCTAAACCCATATATAAAAGTAAATCCAAAATGTATCAAAGACCGGAAGGTAAGTCATGAAACCATTAAACTCTTGGAAGAAAACATAGGCAGAAACCTCTTAGACATAAACATGAGTGACCTCTTCTTGAAAATATCTCCCGGGTAAGGAAAACAACAGCAAAAATGAAAAGTGGGAATATATTAAGGTGAAAAGCTTCTGTAGAGCAGTAGACACCATCAATACAACAGAAAGGAGCCCTACAGGATGGGAAAATATATTTGTAAATGACACATCCGATAAAGGCTTGACGCCCAAAATATATAAAGAGCTCACAAGCCTCAACAAACTAAAGCAAATAATCCAATTAAAAATGGGCAGAGGAACTGAACAGACGGTTCTCCAAATAACAAATACAGATGGCCAACAGACACATGAAAAGATGCTCCACATCTCTTTTTATCAGAGAAATGCAAATGAAAACTACAATGAGTTATCACCTCACTCCACAAAGGATAGCTATTATTCAAGAGACAAACAACAACAAATGTTGTTGCGGCTGTGGAGAAAGGGGAACCCTCCTACACTGCTGGTGGGAATGTAAATTAGTTCAACCATTGTGGAAAGGAGTATGGAGGTTCCTCAAAATGCTCAGAAAAGATTCACCACTGGACCCAGGAATTCCATTTTAAGGAATATATACCAGGAGAGCAGCAATCAAGTTTGAAAAAGACAGATGCACATCGATGTTTTTTGCAGCACTGTTTAGTAGAGCAAAGAACTGGAAGCAACCTAAATGTCCACTGGTAGATGAATGGATAAAGAAGATGTGGTACATATACAAAATGGTATATTACTCAGACATAAGAAGAGGGCAAATCCTACCATTGGCAGCACCATGGAAGGATCTGTAGGGTATTATGCTCAGTGAGAAAGCCAAGAAGAGAAAGAGAAATACCAAATGATTTCACTGATCTGTGGAGTGTAAGAATGAAGGAAAAACTGAAAGAACAGAGCTGAAGCGGATTCACAGAACGCAAGAATGGAGTAACAGGTACCAAAGGGAAAGGAAGTGGGGAGGATGGGTGGATAGGGAGGGATAAGGGGGGAAGTAGAAGGAGGATATTAAGATTAGCATGCTAATGGGGGTGGGTGGGAGAAAGGGGTTGGCTGTACAACACAGAGAAGACAAGTAGTGATTCTACAACATTTTGCTCTTCTGAATGACAGTGACTGGAAAGGGGTTAATAGTGGGGACCAGGTATAGGGGAGAGACTAGTAAACAAAATATTCTTCATGTAAGTTTAGATTAATGATAACGAGAAAGAAAAAGAAAAAGAAAATAAAGAAAGAAAAGGGGGATAACTCCCTGATAGAATAAAGTTAACTGTAAATCAAGGATTAAGTCATGCCTAAAATATCCTTAATTTTGTTCAGTTAAAGATTTGCAGATGATCGGTGTGGAGGTACTGTTTACTGATAATATTCCTCTCTATTGATAAAAGAGCAGTTCCTATGTGTTGACATCCATTGAGTTCTACACATGGTATAAAGGGCATAAAAATAGGAGGGGAAAAAGGTCTCTTTGTGCTTATATAGAGGATCAAAGCCTAATTGGGCTAACCACAAAATGAACTAAGATACGATATGAAGAAGAACTTCCCACATCAGCAACCTCTGGAAGAGTCATTCCAGAAGATGATCATCAAAAAACCTCAACAAAGATCCAGGCACTGCTACAGTTGGAGCTGCATTGGTCTCACCAGTTCCTGTACTTGTTATGTAAACGGAGAAGGAAATTTCTAAGCTGGCCTGTGCATAGAGTAAAACATCAATTTGACTGTGTCTATACTTTTGGAACTCAACCAAGAATTAGGAGAAGTGCAAGTTGTAGCTCTCCAAAATCTTACAACTACAAATTATCTACTGTTAAAAGAGCATATGGGATGTGAACAGTTCCCAGGAATCGGATGTTTTAATTTGTCTGAATTCTCTCAGACCGTTCAAGTTCAGTTGGACAATATCCATCATATCGTAGATAAATTTTCACAAATGCCTAGGATGCCTAACTGGTTTTTCTTGGTTTCACTGGAGATGGCTGGTAATTATAGTTCTGCTTTGGTTATGTACGTGTATTCCTTCTATGTTAATGTGTGTGCGCAATTTAATTAGTAGTTTAAAACCTACACATGCTTAAGTTACTCCACAAGAAGATATTTCAAAGAAATAAACAATCTTCCCATGATTTCGTCCGTCTGCTACTTCTATAGCTTTTCTTCTTCCTTGCTAATTAGAGCCCTGAAATAGAAGTCGTCCCTCATATATAATTTACCGAGTAAGATAATTCTTCCAAGTGGTAAAGATACTTCCTGAAAAATGCTGGGCACAGAAACCACATGGCATAAAACTGCAAAGAAGTAAAAAGCTAACCCTTTCAAACAATATTTCTTCTATCTCACTTATCAAATTTAAACTTCCCTGTATGGTCCCGGAAGATGACTGGTTAGCCAGAGATGGGTAGATTCCTCAAGGGAGTAACAACATAAGAGAGGCACAGTCGCAGGGCGGCCATCGGGTGAGAAATTGGGAATCTACAGAGGTGAGGCTTAAAACCTCAATGCCCTTGTTTTGAGGGTTCTCTGCATCCGTGGATGTTTTATTGCCCTTGTCTAGCTTGGACTAACACTTAGTCTACAGGCACACACCTGATCAACTACATGTGCTCTCTTACAACACTAAACCGTGTATTCTACTTTTATCTTGCATCTACCAACCACTTCACCTTTATATTAAAAAAAATTAATAACAATTATAAACATCATAACGGGGAAAGTGGGATAAACATACAAATCATATATAAAGCACAAAAAATTTTAAAAAAAGAAAGGAAGAAAAATAATAAAAGATAAAGGAGGACATTACATAATGATGAAGGGCGCAGTTCAACAAGAGGATATAACCTTTATGAGTATATATGAATACAGCACAGGAGCACCAGCATATGTGAAACAAATACTAACAGAATTAAAGGAGGAAATAGAATGCAATGCATACACATTGGGAGACTTCAACCCACCACTCACTCCAAAGGACAGATCCAAGAGACAGAAAATAAGTAAGGACACAGAGGCACTGAACAACACACTAGAACAGATGGCCCTATTAGATATCTACACAATTCTACCTCCAAAAGCAACAGGACACACATTCTTCTCACGTGCACATGAAACATTCTCCAGAGTAGACCACATAGTAGGCAACAAAAAGAGCCTCAGTAAATTCCAAGAGATTGAAATCCTATCAACCAACTTTTCAGACCACAAATGCTTAGAACTACAAATAAATTGGACAAAGAAAGCAAAAAGGCTCACAAACACATGGAGGCTTAACAACATGCTCCTAAATAATCAATTACTCAAAGACCAAATTAAAATCTAGATTCAGCATTATATTTAAACAAATGACAAAACAGAAAGCTAAAACTACTGTGGGTACGGCAAAAGAAGTCTTAAGAGGAAAATATATAGCAATCAAGTCACATGTAAAGAAGGAAGAAAAATCCCAAATGAATGGTCTAAAGTCTCAATTATCGAAGTTGGAAAAAGGAGAACAAATGTGGCCTAAGGTCAGCAGAACGTTGGAATAAACAAAGACCGGAGAAGAAATAAATAATGTTGAGAAGAAATCATTAGCAAATGTCAAAGAAAGCAAGAGCTGTTTCTTCGGGAAAATAAACAATATAGATAAGCCTCTTGCCAGACATATTAAGAGGAAAAGAGAGTCAACACACATCAACAGAATCAGAAATAAAAAAGGAAAAACCACGACCGACACCACAGAAATACAAAGAATTATTAGAGGGTACTATGAAAACCTACACGATGATAAGCTGGGAAACCAAGGAGAAATGGACAAATTCCTAGGAGAATAAAACCTTCCATGGCTGACCCAGAAAAAAACATAAAATCTTAACACACCAATTACCAGCAACGGAATTGAATCAGTAAGCAAAAAACTACCAAAGAACAAATCCCCGGGACAGATGGATTTTCCTCGGAATTTTAACAGACATACAGATCAGACATAATACCCATACTCCTTAAAGTTTTCCAAAAAATAGAAGAGGAGGGATTACTCCCAAACTCACTCTATGAAACCGATATCACTCTAATGGAAAAGCCAGATAAAGATGGCACCAAAGAAAGAAACACTACAGACGATTATCCCTGATGAACGTAGATGTAAAAATACAAATCAACGTATTAGCAAAACGAATTCAAAAATACATCCAATGGATGATACCCCATGACCAAGTGGGATTCATCCCAGGGATGCAAGGATAGTACGACATTTGATAATCCATCAACATCATCCAGCACATCAACATAAAAACAGACAAAACCACATGATCATCTCCATAGATGCTGAAAAACCGTTTGACATAGTTCTACAACCATTCATGATAAACACTCTCAACAAAATGTGTATAGAGGGCAAGTACCTCAACATAATAAAGCCCATATATGATAAAACCGCAGCCAACGTCATAGTGAACAGCGAGAAGCTGAAAGCTTTTCTTCTGCGATTGGATACAAGACAGGGATGCCCACTCTCCCCAATGTCTTTCAACACAGTACTGGAGGTCTTGGCCACAGCAATTAGACAAAACAAAGAAACACAAGGAATCCATATTGGAAGACAAGAAGTTAAACAGTCTCTATTTGCAGATGACATGAAATTGTACATAAAAAACCCTAAAGACTCCACACCAAAACTACTAGAGCTCATATCGGGATACAGCAAAGTCGCACGATAGAAAATTAACACACAGAAATCTGTAGCTTTACTGTACACGAACAATGAACCAGTAGAAAGAGAAATCTGGAAAACAATTCCGTTCACAATTGCAGCAGAAAGGATAAAATACCTAGGAATAAACCTAAGCAAAGAAGTGATAGACATATACTGAGGAAACAACAAGTCACACTTAAGAGAAATTAAAGGCGACACTAACAAATGGAAACTCACACATTCACGAGGCTAGGAAGAATTAATATCATGAAAATGGCCATCCTGAGCAAAGCAATATACAGATTTGAAGTTTTCCTATGAAATCATCAGCAACATTCTTCAATGAATTGGAACAAATAAATGAAAAATTCACACGGAAACACCAAAGACACCGAATAGAAATAGCAATGATGAGAGAGAAGAATAACGTGGGGGTGATCTCACTCACCAACTTCACGCTCTACTATAAAGCCATAGTAATCAAGACAATATGGTACTGGCACAAGAACAGAGCCACACGCCAGTGGAACAGACTAGACACTCCAGACATTAACCCAAATATATGTGGTCAATTAATATTTGATAAAGGAGCCATGGACATACAATGGCGAAATGACAGTCTCCTCAACAGATTGTGATGGCAAATCTGGACAGCTACATGAAGGAGAATGAAACTGCACTGTGTTCTAACCCCATATACAAAAGTAAATCCAAAATGTATCAAAGACCGGAAGGTAAGTCATGAAACCATTAAACTCTTGGAAGAAAACTTAGGGAGAAACCTCTTAGACATAAACATGAGTGACCTCTTCTTGACAATATCTCCCGGGTAAGGAAAACAACAGCAAAAATGAAAAGTGGGAATATATTAAGGTGAAAAGCTTCTGTAGAGCCGTAGACACCATCAATACAACAGAAAGGAGCCCTACAGGATGGGAAAATATATTTGTAAATGACACATCCGATAAAGGCTTGACGCCCAAAATATATAAAGAGCTCACATGCCTCAACAAACTAAAAACAAATAATCCAATTAAAAATGGGCAGAGGAACTGAACAGACGGTTCTCCAAATAACAAACACAGATGGCCAACAGACACATGAAAAGATGCTCCACATCTCATTTTATCAGAGAAATGCAAATGAAAACTACAATGAGTTATCACCTCACTCCACAAAGTATAGCTATCATTCAAGAGACAAACAACAACAAATGTTGTTGCGGCTGTGGAGAAAGGGGAACCCTCCTACACTGCTGGTGGGAATGTAAATTAGTTCAACCATTGTGGAAAGGAGTATGGAGGTTCCTCAAAATGCTCAGAAAAGATTCACCACTGGACCCAGGAATTCCATTTTAAGGAATATATACCAGGAGAGCAGCAATCAAGTTTGAAAAAGACAGATGCACCCCGATGTATATTGCAGCACTGTTTAGTATAGCAAAGAACTGGAAGAATCCTAAATGTCCACTGGTAGATAAATGGATAAAGAAGATGTGGTACATATACAAAATGGTATATTACTCAGACATAAGAAGAGGGCAAATCCTACCATTGGCAGCACCATGGAAGGAGCTGGAGGGTATTATGCTCAGTGAAAAAGCCAAGAAGAGAAAGAGAAATACCAAATGATTTCACTGATCTGTGGAGTGTAAGAATGAAGGAAAAACTGAACGAACAAAGCAGAAGCGGATTCACAGAACGCAAGAATGGAGTAACAGGTACCAAAGGGAAAGGGAGTGGGGAGGATGGGTGGATAGGGAGGGATAAGGGGGGAAGTAGAAGGAGGATATTAAGATTAGCATGCTAATGGGGGTGGGTGGGAGAATGGGGTGGGCTGTACAACACAGAGAAGACAAGTAGTGATTCTACAACATTTTGCTCTGCTGAATGACAGTGACTGGAAAGGGGTTAATAGTGGGGACCAGGTATAGGGGAGAGACTAGTAAACAGAATATTCTTCATGTAAGTTTAGATTAATGATAACGAGAAAGAAAAAGAAAAAGAAAATAAAGAAAGAAAAGGGGGATAAATCCCTGATAGAATAAAGTTAACTGTAAATCAAGGATTAAGTCATGCCTAAAATATCCTTAGTTTTGATCAGTTAAAGATTTGCAGATGATCGGTGTGGAGGTACTGTTTTCTGATAATATTCCTCTCTATTGATAAAAGAGCAGTTCCTATGTGTTGACATCCGTTGAATTCTACACAATGGTATAATTGGCATAAAAATAGGAGGGGAAAAAGGTCTCTTTGTGCTTATATAGAGGATCAAAGCCTAATTGGGCTAACCACAGAATGAACTAAGATACGATATGAAGAAGAACTTCCCACATCATCAATCTCTGGAAGAGTCATTCCAGAAGATGATAATCAAAAAACCTCAACAAAGATCCAGGCACTGCTACAGTTTGAGCTGCATTCGTCTCACCATTTCCTGTACTTGTCATGTAAACGGAGAAGGAAATATCTAAGCTGGCCTGTGCATAGAGTAAAACATCAATTTGACTGTGTCTATACTTTTGGAACTCAACCAAGAATTAGGAGAAGTGCAAGTTGTAGCACTCCAAAATCTTACAACTACAAATTATCTACTGTTAAAAGAGCATATGGGATGTGAACAGTTCCCAGGAATCGGATGTTTTAATTTGTCTGATTTCTCTTAGACCGTTCAAGTTCAGTTGGACAATATCCATCATATCGTAGATAAATTTTCACAAATGCCTAGGATGCCTAACTGGTTTTTCTTGGTTTCACTGGAGATGGCTGGTAATTATAGTTCTGCTTTGGTTATGTACGTGTATTCCTTCTATGTTAATGTGTGTGCGCAATTTAATTAGTAGTTTAAAACCTACACATGCTTAAGTTACTCTACAAGAAGTTATTTCAAAGAAATAAACAATCTTCCCATGATTTCGTCCTTCTGCTACTTCTATAGCTTTTCTTCTTCCTTGCTAATTACAGCCCTGAAATAGAAGTCGTCCCTCATATATAATTTACCGAGTAAGATAATTCTTCCAAGTGGTAAAGATACTTCCTGAAAAATGCTGGGCACAGAAACCACATGGCATAAAACTGCAAAGAAGTAAAAAGCTAACCCTTTCAAACAATATTTCTTCTATCTCACTTATCAAATTTAAACTTCCCTGTATGGTCCCGGAAGATGACTGGTTAGCCAGAGATGGGTAGATTCCTCAAGGGAGTAACAACATAAGAGAGGCACAGTCGCAGGGCGGCCATCGGGTGAGAAATTGGGAATCTACAGAGGTGAGGCTTAAAACCTCAATGCCCTTGTTTTGAGGGTTCTCTGCATCCGTGGATGTTTTATTGCCCTTGTCTAGCTTGGACTAACACTTAGTCTACAGGCACACACCTGATCAACTACATGTGCTCTCTTACAACACTAAACCGTGTATTCTACTTTTATCTTGCATCTACCAACCACTTCACCTTTATATTAAAAAAAATTAATAACAATTATAAACATAATAACGGGGAAAGTGGGATAAACATACAAATCATATATAAAGCACAAAAAATTTTAAAAAAAGAAAGAAAGAAAAATAATAAAAGATAAAGGAGGACATTACATAATGATGAAGGGCGCAGTTCAACAAGAGGATATAACCTTTATGAGTATATATGAATACAACACAGGAGCACTAGCATATGTGAAACAAATACTAACAGAATTAAAGGAGGAAAGAGAATGCAATGCATACACATTGGGAGACTTCAACCCACCACTCACTCCAAAGGACAGATCCAAGAGACAGAAAATAAGTAAGGACACAGAGGCACTGAACAACACACTAGAACAGATGGCCCTATTAGATATCTACACAATTCTACCTTCAAAAGCAACAGGAAACACATTCTTCTCACGTGCACATGAAACATTCTCCAGAGTAGACCACATAGTAGGCAACAAAAAGAGCCTCAGTAAATTTCAAGAGATTGAAATCCTATCAACCAACTTTTCAGACCACAAATGCTTAGAACTACAAATAAATTGGACAAAAAAAGCAAAAAGGCTCACAAACACATGGAGGCTTAAAAACATGCTCTTAAATAATCAATTACTCAAAGACCAAATTAAAATGGAGATTCAGCATTATATTTAAACAAATGACAACAACAGAAAGCTATAACTACTGTGGGTACGGCAAAAGCAATCTTAAGAGGAAAATACATAGCAATCCAGTCACATGTAAAGAAGGAAGAAAAATCCCAAATGAATGGTCTAAAGTCTCAATTATCGAAGTTGGAAAAAGGAGAACAAATGTGGCCTAAGGTCAGCAGAACGATGGAATAAATAAAGACCGGAGAAGAAATAAATAATGTTGAGAAGAAAACATTAGCAAATGTCAAAGAAAGCAAGAGCTGTTTCTTCGGGAAAATAAACAATACAGATAAGCCTCTTGCCAGACATATTAAGAGGAAAAGAGAGTCAACACACATCAACAGAATCAGAAATAAAAAAGGAAAAACCACGACCGACACCACAGAAATACAAAGAATTATTAGAGAGTTCTATGAAAACCTATACGATGATAAGCTGGGAAACCAAGGAGAAATGGACAAATTCCTAGGAGAATAAAACCTTTCGTGGCTGACCCAGAAAAAAACATAAAATCTTAACACACCAATTACCAGCAATGGAATTGAATCTGTAAGCAAAAAACTACCAAAGAACAAATCCCCGGGACAGATGGATTTTCCTCGGAATTTTAACAGACATACAGATCAGACATAATACCCATACTCCTTAAAGTTTTCCAAAAAATAGAAGAGGAGGGATTACTCCCAAACTCACTCTATGAAACCGATATCACTCTAATGGAAAAGCCAGATAAAGATGGCACCAAAGAAAGAAACACTACAGATGATTATCCCTGATGAACGTAGATGTAAAAATACAAAACAACGTATTAGCAAAACGAATTCAAAAATACATCCAATGGATGATACCCCATGACCAAGTGGGATTCATCCCAGGGATGCAAGGATAGTACGACATTTGATAATCCATCAACATCATCCAGCACATCAACATAAATACAGACAAAACCACATGATCATCTCCATAGATGCTGAAAAAGCGTTTGACATAGTTCTACAACCATTCATGATAAACACTCTCAACAAAATGTGTATAGAGGGCAAATACCTCAACATAATAAAGCCCATATATGATAAAACCGCAGCCAACGTCATAGTGAACAGCGAGAAGCTGAAAGCTTTTCTTCTGCGATTGGATACAAGACAGGGATGCCCACTCTCCCCAATGTCTTTCAACACAGTACTGGAGGTCTTGGCCACAGCAATTAGACAAAACAAAGAAACACAAGGAATCCATATTGGAAGACAAGAAGTTAAACTGTCTCTATTTGCAGATGACATGAAATTGTACATAAAAAACCATAAAGACTCCACACCAAAACTACTAGAGCTCATATCGGGATACAGCAAAGTCGCACGATAGAAAATTAACACACAGAAATCTGTAGCTTTACTGTACACGAACAATGAACCAGTAGAAAGAGAAATCTGGAAAACAATTCCGTTCACAATTGCAGCAGAAAGGATAAAATACCTAGGAATAAACCTAAGCAAAGAAGTGATAGACATATACTCAGGAAACAACAAGTCACAGTTAAGAGAAATTAAAGGCGACACTAACAAATGGAAACTCACACATTCACGAGGCTAGGAAGAATTAATATCATGAAAATGGCCATCCTGAGCAAAGCAATATACAGATTTGAAGTTTTCCTATGAAATCATCAGCAACATTCCTCAATGAATTGGAACAAATAAATGAAAAATTCACACGGAAACACCAAAGACACCGAATAGAAATAGCAATGCTGAGAGAGAAGAATAACGTAGGGGTGATCTCACTCACCAACTTCACGCTCTACTATAAAGCCATAGTAATCAAGACAATATGGTACTGGCACAAGAACAGAGCCACACACCAGTGGAACAGACTAGACACTCCAGACATTAACCCAAATATATGTGGTCAATTAATATTTGATAAAGGAGCCATGGACATACAATGGCGAAATGACAGTCTCCTCAACAGATTGTGATGGCAAATCTGGACAGCTACATGAAGGAGAATGAAACTGCACTGTGTTCTAACCCCATATACAAAAGTAAATCCAAAATGTATCAAAGACCGGAAGGTAAGTCATGAAACCATTAAACTCTTGGAAGAAAACATAGGCAGAAACCTCTTAGACATAAACATGAGTGACCTCTTCTTGACAATATCTCCCGGGTAAGGAAAACAACATTAAAAATGAAAAGTGGGAATATATTAAGGTGAAAAGCTTCTGTAGAGCCGTAGACACCATCAATACAACAGAAAGGAGCCCTACAGGATGGGAAAATATATTTGTAAATGACACATCCGATAAAGGCTTGACGCCCAAAATATATAAAGAGCTCACAAGCCTCAACAAACTAAAGCAAATAATCCAATTAAAAATGGGCAGAGGAACTGAACAGACGGTTCTCCAAATAACAAATACAGATGGCCAACAGACACATGAAAAGATGCTCCACATCTCTTTTTATCAGAGAAATGCAAATGAAAACTACAATGAGTTATCACCTCACTCCACAAAGGATAGCTATTATTCAAGAGACAAACAACAACAAATGTTGTTGCGGCTGTGGAGAAAGGGGAACCCTCCTACACTGCTGGTGGGAATGTAAATTAGTTCAACCATTGTGGAAAGGAGTATGGAGGTTCCTCAAAATGCTCAGAAAAGATTCACCACTGGACCCAGGAATTCCATTTTAAGGAATATATACCAGGAGAGCAGCAATCAAGTTTGAAAAAGACAGATGCACATCGATGTTTTTTGCAGCACTGTTTAGTAGAGCAAAGAACTGGAAGCAACCTAAATGTCCACTGGTAGATGAATGGATAAAGAAGATGTGGTACATATACAAAATGGTATATTACTCAGACATAAGAAGAGGGCAAATCCTACCATTGGCAGCCCCATGGAAGGATCTGGAGGGTATTATGCTCAGTGAGAAAGCCAAGAAGAGAAAGAGAAATACCAAATGATTTCACTGATCTGTGGAGTGTAAGAATGAAGGAAAAACTGAAAGAACAAAGCAGAAGCGGATTCACAGAACGCAAGAATGGAGTAACAGGTACCAAAGGGAAAGGGAGTGGGGAGGATGGGTGGATAGGGAGGGATAAGGGGGGAAGTAGAAGGAGGATATTAAGATTAGCATGCTAATGGGGGTGGGTGGGAGAAAGGGGTTGGCTGTACAACACAGAGAAGACAAGTAGTGATTCTACAACATTTTGCTCTTCTGAATGACAGTGACTGGAAAGGGGTTAATAGTGGGGACCAGGTATAGGGGAGAGACTAGTAAACAAAATATTCTTCATGTAAGTTTAGATTAATGATAACGAGAAAGAAAAAGAAAAAGAAAATAAAGAAAGAAAAGGGGGATAACTCCCTGATAGAATAAAGTTAACTGTAAATCAAGGATTAAGTCATGCCTAAAATATCCTTAATTTTGTTCAGTTAAAGATTTGCAGATGATCGGTGTGGAGGTACTGTTTACTGATAATATTCCTCTCTATTGATAAAAGAGCAGTTCCTATGTGTTGACATCCATTGAGTTCTACACATGGTATAAAGGGCATAAAAATAGGAGGGGAAAAAGGTCTCTTTGTGCTTATATAGAGGATCAAAGCCTAATTGGGCTAACCACAAAATGAACTAAGATACGATATGAAGAAGAACTTCCCACATCAGCAACCTCTGGAAGAGTCATTCCAGAAGATGATCATCAAAAAACCTCAACAAAGATCCAGGCACTGCTACAGTTGGAGCTGCATTGGTCTCACCAGTTCCTGTACTTGTTATGTAAACGGAGAAGGAAATTTCTAAGCTGGCCTGTGCATAGAGTAAAACATCAATTTGACTGTGTCTATACTTTTGGAACTCAACCAAGAATTAGGAGAAGTGCAAGTTGTAGCTCTCCAAAATCTTACAACTACAAATTATCTACTGTTAAAAGAGCATATGGGATGTGAACAGTTCCCAGGAATCGGATGTTTTAATTTGTCTGAATTCTCTCAGACCGTTCAAGTTCAGTTGGACAATATCCATCATATCGTAGATAAATTTTCACAAATGCCTAGGATGCCTAACTGGTTTTTCTTGGTTTCACTGGAGATGGCTGGTAATTATAGTTCTGCTTTGGTTATGTACGTGTATTCCTTCTATGTTAATGTGTGTGCGCAATTTAATTAGTAGTTTAAAACCTACACATGCTTAAGTTACTCCACAAGAAGATATTTCAAAGAAATAAACAATCTTCCCATGATTTCGTCCGTCTGCTACTTCTATAGCTTTTCTTCTTCCTTGCTAATTAGAGCCCTGAAATAGAAGTCGTCCCTCATATATAATTTACCGAGTAAGATAATTCTTCCAAGTGGTAAAGATACTTCCTGAAAAATGCTGGGCACAGAAACCACATGGCATAAAACTGCAAAGAAGTAAAATGCTAACCCTTTCAAACAATATTTCTTCTGTCTCACTTATCAAATTTAAACTTCCCTGTATGGGCCCGGAAGATGACTGGTTAGCCAGAGATGGGTAGATTCCTCAAGGGAGGAAAAACATAAGAGATGCACAGTCGCAGGGAGGCCATCAGGTGAGAAATTGGGAATCTACAGAGGTGAGTCTTAAAACCTCAATGCCCTTGTTTTGAGGGATCTCTGCATCCGTGGATGTTTTATTGCCCTTGTCTAGCTTGGACTAACACTTAGTCTACAGGCACACACCTGATCATCTACATGTGCTCTCTTACAACACTAAACCGTGTATTCTACTTTTATCTTGCATCAACCAACCAATGGAATTAAGTTGTATCTTAATCAAACAACCATTAGTATAAACTACACATTTATATTAAAAAAATTAATAACAATTATAAACATCATAACGGGGAAAGTGGGATAAACATACAAATCATATATAAAGCACAAAAAATTTTAAAAAAGAAAGAAAGAAAAAAAATAAAAGATAAAGGAGGACATGACATAATGATGAAGGGCACAGTTCAACAAGAGGATATAACCTTTATGAGTATATATGAATACAACACAGGAGCAACAGCATATGTGAAACAAATACTAACAGAATTAAAGGAGGAAATAGAATGCAATGCATACACATTGGGAGACTTCATCCAACCACTCACTCCAAACGACAGATCCAAGAGACAGAAAATAAGTAAGAACACAGAGGCACTGAACAACGCACTAGAACAGATGGCCCAATTAGATATCTACACAATTCTACATCCAAAAGCAACAGGACACACATTCTTCTCACGTGCACATGAAACATTCTCCAGAGTAGACCACATAGTAGGCAACAAAAAGAGCCTCAGTAAATTCCAAGTGATTGAAATCCTATCAACCAACTTTTCAGACCACAAATGCTTAGAACTACAAATAAATTGGACAAAGAAAGCAAAAAGGCTCACAAACACATGGAGGCTTAACAACATGCTCCTAAATAATCAATTACTCAAAGACCAAATTAAAATGGAGATTCAGCATTATATTTAAACAAATGACAACAACAGAAAGCTAAAACTACTGTGGGTACGGCAAAAGCAGTCTTAAGAGGAAAATATATAGCAATCCAGTCACATGTAAAGAAGGAAGAAAAATCCCAAATGAATGGTCTAATGTCTCAATTACCGTAGTTTTAAAAAGCAGAACAAATGTGGCCTAAGGTGAGCAGAACGATGGAATAAATAAAGACTAGAGAAGAAATAAATAATGTTGAGAAGAAAACATTAGCAAATGTCAAAGAAAGCAAGAGCTGTTTCTTCGGGAAAATAAACAATATAGATAAGCCTCTTGCCAGACATATTAAGAGGAAAAGAGAGTCAACACACATCAACAGAATCAGAAATAAAAAAGGAAAAACCACGACCGACACCACAGAAATACAAAGAATTATTAGAGGGTACTATGAAAACCTATACGATGATAAGCTGGGAAACCAAGGAGAAATGGACAAATTCCTAGGAGAATAAAACCTTCCATGGCTGACCCAGAAAAAAACATAAAATCTTAACACACGAATTACCAGCAATGGAATTGAATTAGCAAGCAAAAAACTACCAAAGAACAAATCCCCGGGACAGATGGATTTTCCTCGGAATTTTAACAGACATGCAGATCAGACATAATACCCATACTCCTTAAAGTTTTCCAAAAAATAGAAGAGGAGGGATTACTCCCAAACTCACTCTATGAAACCGATATCACTCTAATGGAAAAGCCAGATAAAGATGGCACCAAAGAAAGAAACACTACAGACGATTATCCCTGATGAACGTAGATGTAAAAATACAAAACAACGTATTAGCAAAACGAATTCAAAAATACATCCAAAGGATGATACACCATGACCAAGTGGGATTCATCCCAGGGATGCAAGGATAGTACAACATTTGATAATCCATCAACATCATCCAGCACATCAACATAAAGACAGACAAAACCACATGATCATCTCCATAAATGCTGAAAAAGCGTTTGACATAGTTCTACAACCATTCATGATAAACACTCTCAACAAAATGTGTATAGAGGGCAAGTACCTCAACATAATAAAGCCCATATATGATAAACCGCAGCCAACATCATAGTGAACAGCAAGAAGCTGAAAGCTTTTCTTCTGCGATTGGACACAAGACAGGGATGCCCACTCTCCCCAATGTTATTCAACACAGTACTGGAGGTCTTGGCCACAGCAATTAGACAAAACAAAGAAACACAAGGAATCCATATTGGTAGACAAGAAGTTAAACTGTCTCTATTTGCAGATGACATGCAATTGTACATAAAAAACACTAAAGACTCCACACCAAAACTACTAGAGCACATATCGGGATACAGCAAAGTCGCACGATAGAAAATTAACACACAGAAATCTGTAGCTTTACTGTACACGAACAATGAACCAGTAGAAAAAGAAATCTGGAAAACAATTCCGTTCACAATTGCAGCAGAAAGGATAAAATACCTAGGAATAAACCTAAGCAAGGAAGTGATAGACATATACTCAGGAAACAACAAGTCACACTTAAGAGAAATTAAAGGCGACACTAACAAATGGAAAGTCACACATACACGAGGCTAGGAAGAATTAATATCATGAAAATGGCCATCCTGAGCAAAGCAATATACAGATTTGAAGTTTTCCTATGAAATCATCAGCAATATTCTTCAATGAATTGGAACAAATGAAAAATTCACACGGAAACACCAAAGACACCGAATAGCCATAGCAATGCTGAGAGTGAAGAATAACGTAGGGGTGATCTCACTCACCAACTTCACGCTCTACTATAAAGCCATAGTAATCAAGACAATATGGTACTGGCACAAGAACAGAGCCACACGCCAGTGGAACAGACTAGACACTCCAGACATTAACCCAAATATATGTGGTCAATTAATATATGATAAAGGAACCATGGACATACAATGGCGAAATGACAGTCTCCTCAACAGATTGTGATGGCAAATCTGGACAGCCACATGAAGAAGTATGAAACTGCACTGTGGTCTAAACCCATATATAAAAGTAAATCCAAAATGTATCAAAGACCGGAAGGTAAGTCATGAAACCATTAAACTCTTGGAAGAAAACATAGGCAGAAACCTCTTAGACATAAACATGAGTGACCTCTTCTTGAAAATATCTCCCGGGTAAGGAAAACAACAGCAAAAATGAAAAGTGGGAATATATTAAGGTGAAAAGCTTCTGTAGAGCAGTAGACACCATCAATACAACAGAAAGGAGCCCTACAGGATGGGAAAATATATTTGTAAATGACACATCCGATAAAGGCTTGACGCCCAAAATATATAAAGAGCTCACAAGCCTCAACAAACTAAAGCAAATAATCCAATTAAAAATGGGCAGAGGAACTGAACAGACGGTTCTCCAAATAACAAATACAGATGGCCAACAGACACATGAAAAGATGCTCCACATCTCTTTTTATCAGAGAAATGCAAATGAAAACTACAATGAGTTATCACCTCACTCCACAAAGGATAGCTATTATTCAAGAGACAAACAACAACAAATGTTGTTGCGGCTGTGGAGAAAGGGGAACCCTCCTACACTGCTGGTGGGAATGTAAATTAGTTCAACCATTGTGGAAAGGAGTATGGAGGTTCCTCAAAATGCTCAGAAAAGATTCACCACTGGACCCAGGAATTCCATTTTAAGGAATATATACCAGGAGAGCAGCAATCAAGTTTGAAAAAGACAGATGCACATCGATGTTTTTTGCAGCACTGTTTAGTAGAGCAAAGAACTGGAAGCAACCTAAATGTCCACTGGTAGATGAATGGATAAAGAAGATGTGGTACATATACAAAATGGTATATTACTCAGACATAAGAAGAGGGCAAATCCTACCATTGGCAGCACCATGGAAGGATCTGGAGGGTATTATGCTCAGTGAGAAAGCCAAGAAGAGAAAGAGAAATACCAAATGATTTCACTGATCTGTGGAGTGTAAGAATGAAGGAAAAACTGAAAGAACAAAGCAGAAGCGGATTCACAGAACGCAAGAATGGAGTAACAGGTACCAAAGGGAAAGGAAGTGGGGAGGATGGGTGGATAGGGAGGGATAAGGGGGGAAGTAGAAGGAGGATATTAAGATTAGCATGCTAATGGGGGTGGGTGGGAGAAAGGGGTTGGCTGTACAACACAGAGAAGACAAGTAGTGATTCTACAACATTTTGCTCTTCTGAATGACAGTGACTGGAAAGGGGTTAATAGTGGGGACCAGGTATAGGGGAGAGACTAGTAAACAAAATATTCTTCATGTAAGTTTAGATTAATGATAACGAGAAAGAAAAAGAAAAAGAAAATAAAGAAAGAAAAGGGGGATAACTCCCTGATAGAATAAAGTTAACTGTAAATCAAGGATTAAGTCATGCCTAAAATATCCTTAATTTTGTTCAGTTAAAGATTTGCAGATGATCGGTGTGGAGGTACTGTTTACTGATAATATTCCTCTCTATTGATAAAAGAGCAGTTCCTATGTGTTGACATCCATTGAGTTCTACACATGGTATAAAGGGCATAAAAATAGGAGGGGAAAAAGGTCTCTTTGTGCTTATATAGAGGATCAAAGCCTAATTGGGCTAACCACAAAATGAACTAAGATACGATATGAAGAAGAACTTCCCACATCAGCAACCTCTGGAAGAGTCATTCCAGAAGATGATCATCAAAAAACCTCAACAAAGATCCAGGCACTGCTACAGTTGGAGCTGCATTGGTCTCACCAGTTCCTGTACTTGTTATGTAAACGGAGAAGGAAATTTCTAAGCTGGCCTGTGCATAGAGTAAAACATCAATTTGACTGTGTCTATACTTTTGGAACTCAACCAAGAATTAGGAGAAGTGCAAGTTGTAGCTCTCCAAAATCTTACAACTACAAATTATCTACTGTTAAAAGAGCATATGGGATGTGAACAGTTCCCAGGAATCGGATGTTTTAATTTGTCTGAATTCTCTCAGACCGTTCAAGTTCAGTTGGACAATATCCATCATATCGTAGATAAATTTTCACAAATGCCTAGGATGCCTAACTGGTTTTTCTTGGTTTCACTGGAGATGGCTGGTAATTATAGTTCTGCTTTGGTTATGTACGTGTATTCCTTCTATGTTAATGTGTGTGCGCAATTTAATTAGTAGTTTAAAACCTACACATGCTTAAGTTACTCCACAAGAAGATATTTCAAAGAAATAAACAATCTTCCCATGATTTCGTCCGTCTGCTACTTCTATAGCTTTTCTTCTTCCTTGCTAATTAGAGCCCTGAAATAGAAGTCGTCCCTCATATATAATTTACCGAGTAAGATAATTCTTCCAAGTGGTAAAGATACTTCCTGAAAAATGCTGGGCACAGAAACCACATGGCATAAAACTGCAAAGAAGTAAAATGCTAACCCTTTCAAACAATATTTCTTCTGTCTCACTTATCAAATTTAAACTTCCCTGTATGGGCCCGGAAGATGACTGGTTAGCCAGAGATGGGTAGATTCCTCAAGGGAGGAAAAACATAAGAGATGCACAGTCGCAGGGCGTCCATCAGGTGAGAAATTGGGAATCTACAGAGGTGAGTCTTAAAACCTCAATGCCCTTGTTTTGAGGGATCTCTGCATCCGTGGATGTATTATTGCCCTTGTCTAGCTTGGACTAACACTTAGTCTACAGGCACACAACTGATCATCTACATGTGCTCTCTTACAACACTAAACCGTGTATTCTACTTTTATCTTGCATCTACCAACCACTACACATTTATATTAAATAAATTAATAACAATTATAAACATCATAACGGGGAAAGTGGGATAAACATACAAATCATATATAAAGCACAAAAAATTTTAAAAAGAAAGAATGAAAAAAAATAAAAGATAAAGGAGGACATGACATAATGATGAAGGGCACAGTTCAACAAGAGGATATAACCTTTATGAGTATATATGAATACAGCACAGGAGCACCAGCATATGTGAAACAAATACTAACAGAATTAAAGGAGGAAATAGAATGCAATGCATACACATTGGGAGACTTAAACCCACCACACACTCCAAACGACAGATCCAAGGGACAGAAAATAAGTAAGGACACAGAGGCACTGAACAACGCACTAGAACAGATGGCCCAATTAGATATCTACACAATTCTACATCCAAAAGCAACAGGACACACATTCTTCTCACGTGCACATGAAACATTCTCCAGAGTAGACCACATAGTAGGCAACAAAAAGAGCCTCAGTAAATTCCAAGTGATTGAAATCCTATCGACCAACTTTTCAGACCACAAATGCTTAGAACTACAAATAAATTGGACAAAGAAAGCAAAAGGGCTCACAAACACATGGAGGCTTAACAACATGCTCCTAAATAATCAATTACTCAAAGACCAAATTAAAATGGAGATTCAGCATTATATTTAAACAAATGACAACAACAGAAAGCTAAAACTACTGTGGGTACGGCAAAAGCAGTCTTAAGAGGAAAATATATAGCAATCCAGTCACATGTAAAGAAGGAAGAAAAATCCCAAATGAATGGTCTAATGTCTCAATTACCGTAGTTTTAAAAAGCAGAACAAATGTGGCCTAAGGTGAGCAGAACGATGGAATAAATAAAGACTAGAGAAGAAATAAATAATGTTGAGAAGAAAACATTAGCAAATGTCAAAGAAAGCAAGAGCTGTTTCTTCGGGAAAATAAACAATATAGATAAGCCTCTTGCCAGACATATTAAGAGGAAAAGAGAGTCAACACACATCAACAGAATCAGAAATAAAAAGGGAAAAACCACGACCGACACCACAGAAATACAAAGAATTATTAGAGGGTAGTATGAAAACCTATACGATGATAAGCTGGGAAACCAAGGAGAAATGGACAAATTCCTAGGAGAATAAAACCTTCCATGGCTGACCCAGAAAAAAACATAAAATCTTAACACACGAATTACCAGCAATGGAATTGAATTAGCAAGCAAAAAACTACCAAAGAACAAATCCCCGGGACAGATGGATTTTCCTCGGAATTTTAACAGACATGCAGATCAGACATAATACCCATACTCCTTAAAGTTTTCCAAAAAATAGAAGAGGAGGGATTACTCCCAAACTCACTCTATGAAACCGATATCACTCTAATGGAAAAGCCAGATAAAGATGGCACCAAAGAAAGAAACACTACAGACGATTATCCCTGATGAACGTAGATGTAAAAATACAAAACAACGTATTAGCAAAACGAATTCAAAAATATATCCAAAGGATGATACCCCATGACCAAGTGGGATTCATCCCAGGGATGCAAGGATAGTACAACATTTGATAATCCATCAACATCATCCAGCACATCAACATAAAGACAGACAAAACCACATGATCATCTCCATAAATGCTGAGAAAGCGTTTGACATAGTTCTACAACCATTCATGATAAACACTCTCAACAAAATGTGTATAGAGGGCAAGTACCTCAACATAATAAAGCCCATATATGATAAACCGCAGCCAACATCATAGTGAACAGCGAGAAGCTGAAAGCTTTTCTTCTGCGATTGGATACAAGACAGGGATGCCCACTCTCCCCAATGTTATTCAACACAGTACTGGAGGTCTTGGCCACAGCAATTAGACAAAACAAAGAAACACAAGGAATCCATATTGGTAGACAAGAAGTTAAACTGTCTCTATTTGCAGATGACATGCAATTGTACATAAAAAACACTAAAGACTCCACACCAAAACTACTAGAGCACATATCGGGATACAGCAAAGTCGCACGATAGAAAATTAACACACAGAAATCTGTAGCTTTACTGTACACGAACAATGAACCAGTAGAAAAAGAAATCTGGAAAACAATTCCGTTCACAATTGCAGCAGAAAGGATAAAATACCTAGGAATAAACCTAAGCAAGGAAGTGATAGACATATACTCAGGAAACAACAAGTCACACTTAAGAGAAATTAAAGGCGACACTAACAAATGGAAAGTCACACATACACGAGGCTAGGAAGAATTAATATCATGAAAATGGCCATCCTGAGCAAAGCAATATACAGATTTGAAGTTTTCCTATGAAATCATCAGCAATATTCTTCAATGAATTGGAACAAATGAAAAATTCACACGGAAACACCAAAGACACCGAATAGCCATAGCAATGCTGAGAGTGAAGAATAACGTAGGGGTGATCTCACTCACCAACTTCACGCTCTACTATAAAGCCATAGTAATCAAGACAATATGGTACTGGCACAAGAACAGAGCCACACGCCAGTGGAACAGACTAGACACTCCAGACATTAACCCAAATATATGTGGTCAATTAATATATGATAAAGGAGCCATGGACATACAATGGCGAAATGACAGTCTCCTCAACAGATTGTGATGGCAAATCTGGACAGCCACATGAAGAAGTATGAAACTGCACTGTGGTCTAAACCCATATATAAAAGTAAATCCAAAATGTATCAAAGACCGGAAGGTAAGTCATGAAACCATTAAACTCTTGGAAGAAAACATAGGCAGAAACCTCTTAGACATAAACATGAGTGACCTCTTCTTGAAAATATCTCCCGGGTAAGGAAAACAACAGCAAAAATGAAAAGTGGGAATATATTAAGGTGAAAAGCTTCTGTAGAGCAGTAGACACCATCAATACAACAGAAAGGAGCCCTACAGGATGGGAAAATATATTTGTAAATGACACAACCGATAAAGGCTTGACGCCCAAAATATATAAAGAGCTCACAAGCCTCAACAAACTAAAGCAAATAATCCAATTAAAAATGGGCAGAGGAACTGAACAGACGGTTCTCCAAATAACAAATACAGATGGCCAACAGACACATGAAAAGATGCTCCACATCTCTTTTTATCAGAGAAATGCAAATGAAAACTACAATGAGTTATCACCTCACTCCACAAAGGATAGCTATTATTCAAGAGACAAACAACAACAAATGTTGTTGCGGCTGTGGAGAAAGGGGAACCCTCCTACACTGCTGGTGGGAATGTAAATTAGTTCAACCATTGTGGAAAGGAGTATGGAGGTTCCTCAAAATGCTCAGAAAAGATTCACCACTGGACCCAGGAATTCCATTTTAAGGAATATATACCAGGAGAGCAGCAATCAAGTTTGAAAAAGACAGATGCACATCGATGTTTTTTGCAGCACTGTTTAGTATAGCAAAGAACTGGAAGCAACCTAAATGTCCACTGGTAGATGAATGGATAAAGAAGATGTGGTACATATACAAAATGGTATATTACTCAGACATAAGAAGAGGGCAAATCCTACCATTGGCAGCACCATGGAAGGATCTGGAGGGTATTATGCTCAGTGAGAAAGCCAAGAAGAGAAAGAGAAATACCAAATGATTTCACTGATCTGTGGAGTGTAAGAATGAAGGAAAAACTGAAAGAACAAAGCAGAAGCGGATTCACAGAACGCAAGAATGGAGTAACAGGTACCAAAGGGAAATGGAGTGGGGAGGATGGGTGGATAGGAAGGGATAAGGGGGGAAGTAGAAGGAGGATATTAAGATTAGCATGCTAATGGGGGTGGGTGGGAGAAAGGGGTTGGCTGTACAACACAGAGAAGACAAGTAGTGATTCTACAACATTTTGCTCTTCTGAATGACAGTGACTGGAAAGGGGTTAATAGTGGGGACCAGGTATAGGGGAGAGACTAGTAAACAAAATATTCTTCATGGAAGTTTAGATTAATGATAACGAGAAAGAAAAAGAAAAAGAAAATAAAGAAAGAAAAGGGGGATAACTCCCTGATAGAATAAAGTTAACTGTAAATCAAGGATTAAGTCATGCCTAAAATATCCTTAATTTTGTTCAGTTAAAGATTTGCAGATGATCGGTGTGGAGGTACTGTTTACTGATAATATTCCTCTCTATTGATAAAAGAGCAGTTCCTATGTGTTGACATCCATTGAGTTCTACACATGGTATAAAGGGCATAAAAATAGGAGGGGAAAAAGGTCTCTTTGTGCTTATATAGAGGATCAAAGCCTAATTGGGCTAACCACAAAATGAACTAAGATACGATATGAAGAAGAACTTCCCACATCAGCAACCTCTGGAAGAGTCATTCCAGAAGATGATCATCAAAAAACCTCAACAAAGATCCAGGCACTGCTACAGTTGGAGCTGCATTGGTCTCACCAGTTCCTGTACTTGTTATGTAAACGGAGAAGGAAATTTCTAAGCTGGCCTGTGCATAGAGTAAAACATCAATTTGACTGTGTCTATACTTTTGGAACTCAACCAAGAATTAGGAGAAGTGCAAGTTGTAGCTCTCCAAAATCTTACAACTACAAATTATCTACTGTTAAAAGAGCATATGGGATGTGAACAGTTCCCAGGAATCGGATGTTTTAATTTGTCTGAATTCTCTCAGACCGTTCAAGTTCAGTTGGACAATATCCATCATATCGTAGATAAATTTTCACAAATGCCTAGGATGCCTAACTGGTTTTTCTTGGTTTCACTGGAGATGGCTGGTAATTATAGTTCTGCTTTGGTTATGTACGTGTATTCCTTCTATGTTAATGTGTGTGCGCAATTTAATTAGTAGTTTAAAACCTACACATGCTTAAGTTACTCCACAAGAAGATATTTCAAAGAAATAAACAATCTTCCCATGATTTCGTCCGTCTGCTACTTCTATAGCTTTTCTTCTTCCTTGCTAATTAGAGCCCTGAAATAGAAGTCGTCCCTCATATATAATTTACCGAGTAAGATAATTCTTCCAAGTGGTAAAGATACTTCCTGAAAAATGCTGGGCACAGAAACCACATGGCATAAAACTGCAAAGAAGTAAAATGCTAACCCTTTCAAACAATATTTCTTCTGTCTCACTTATCAAATTTAAACTTCCCTGTATGGGCCCGGAAGATGACTGGTTAGCCAGAGATGGGTAGATTCCTCAAGGGAGGAAAAACATAAGAGATGCACAGTCGCAGGGCGTCCATCAGGTGAGAAATTGGGAATCTACAGAGGTGAGTCTTAAAACCTCAATGCCCTTGTTTTGAGGGATCTCTGCATCCGTGGATGTATTATTGCCCTTGTCTAGCTTGGACTAACACTTAGTCTACAGGCACACAACTGATCATCTACATGTGCTCTCTTACAACACTAAACCGTGTATTCTACTTTTATCTTGCATCTACCAACCACTACACATTTATATTAAATAAATTAATAACAATTATAAACATCATAACGGGGAAAGTGGGATAAACATACAAATCATATATAAAGCACAAAAAATTTTAAAAAAGAAAGAATGAAAAAAAATAAAAGATAAAGGAGGACATGACATAATGATGAAGGGCACAGTTCAACAAGAGGATATAACCTTTATGAGTATATATGAATACAGCACAGGAGCACCAGCATATGTGAAACAAATACTAACAGAATTAAAGGAGGAAATAGAATGCAATGCATACACATTGGGAGACTTAAACCCACCACACACTCCAAACGACAGATCCAAGGGACAGAAAATAAGTAAGGACACAGAGGCACTGAACAACGCACTAGAACAGATGGCCCAATTAGATATCTACACAATTCTACATCCAAAAGCAACAGGACACACATTCTTCTCACGTGCACATGAAACATTCTCCAGAGTAGACCACATAGTAGGCAACAAAAAGAGCCTCAGTAAATTCCAAGTGATTGAAATCCTATCGACCAACTTTTCAGACCACAAATGCTTAGAACTACAAATAAATTGGACAAAGAAAGCAAAAGGGCTCACAAACACATGGAGGCTTAACAACATGCTCCTAAATAATCAATTACTCAAAGACCAAATTAAAATGGAGATTCAGCATTATATTTAAACAAATGACAACAACAGAAAGCTAAAACTACTGTGGGTACGGCAAAAGCAGTCTTAAGAGGAAAATATATAGCAATCCAGTCACATGTAAAGAAGGAAGAAAAATCCCAAATGAATGGTCTAATGTCTCAATTACCGTAGTTTTAAAAAGCAGAACAAATGTGGCCTAAGGTGAGCAGAACGATGGAATAAATAAAGACTAGAGAAGAAATAAATAATGTTGAGAAGAAAACATTAGCAAATGTCAAAGAAAGCAAGAGCTGTTTCTTCGGGAAAATAAACAATATAGATAAGCCTCTTGCCAGACATATTAAGAGGAAAAGAGAGTCAACACACATCAACAGAATCAGAAATAAAAAGGGAAAAACCACGACCGACACCACAGAAATACAAAGAATTATTAGAGGGTACTATGAAAACCTATACGATGATAAGCTGGGAAACCAAGGAGAAATGGAAAAATTCCTAGGAGAATAAAACCTTCCATGGCTGACCCAGAAAAAAACATAAAATCTTAACACACGAATTACCAGCAATGGAATTGAATTAGCAAGCAAAAAACTACCAAAGAACAAATCCCCGGGACAGATGGATTTTCCTCGGAATTTTAACAGACATGCAGATCAGACATAATACCCATACTCCTTAAAGTTTTCCAAAAAATAGAAGAGGAGGGATTACTCCCAAACTCACTCTATGAAACCGATATCACTCTAATGGAAAAGCCAGATAAAGATGGCACCAAAGAAAGAAACACTACAGACGATTATCCCTGATGAACGTAGATGTAAAAATACAAAACAACGTATTAGCAAAACGAATTCAAAAATATATCCAAAGGATGATACCCCATGACCAAGTGGGATTCATCCCAGGGATGCAAGGATAGTACAACATTTGATAATCCATCAACATCATCCAGCACATCAACATAAAGACAGACAAAACCACATGATCATCTCCATAAATGCTGAGAAAGCGTTTGACATAGTTCTACAACCATTCATGATAAACACTCTCAACAAAATGTGTATAGAGGGCAAGTACCTCAACATAATAAAGCCCATATATGATAAACCGCAGCCAACATCATAGTGAACAGCGAGAAGCTGAAAGCTTTTCTTCTGCGATTGGATACAAGACAGGAATGCCCACTCTCCCCAATGTTATTCAACACAGTACTGGAGGTCTTGGCCACAGCAATTAGACAAAACAAAGAAACACAAGGAATCCATATTGGTAGACAAGAAGTTAAACTGTCTCTATTTGCAGATGACATGCAATTGTACATAAAAAACACTAAAGACTCCACACCAAAACTACTAGAGCACATATCGGGATACAGCAAAGTCGCACGATAGAAAATTAACACACAGAAATCTGTAGCTTTACTGTACACGAACAATGAACCAGTAGAAAAAGAAATCTGGAAAACAATTCCGTTCACAATTGCAGCAGAAAGGATAAAATACCTAGGAATAAACCTAAGCAAGGAAGTGATAGACATATACTCAGGAAACAACAAGTCACACTTAAGAGAAATTAAAGGCGACACTAACAAATGGAAAGTCACACATACACGAGGCTAGGAAGAATTAATATCATGAAAATGGCCATCCTGAGCAAAGCAATATACAGATTTGAAGTTTTCCTATGAAATCATCAGCAATATTCTTCAATGAATTGGAACAAATGAAAAATTCACACGGAAACACCAAAGACACCGAATAGCCATAGCAATGCTGAGAGTGAAGAATAACGTAGGGGTGATCTCACTCACCAACTTCACGCTCTACTATAAAGCCATAGTAATCAAGACAATATGGTACTGGCACAAGAACAGAGCCACACGCCAGTGGAACAGACTAGACACTCCAGACATTAACCCAAATATATGTGGTCAATTAATATATGATAAAGGAGCCATGGACATACAATGGCGAAATGACAGTCTCCTCAACAGATTGTGATGGCAAATCTGGACAGCCACATGAAGAAGTATGAAACTGCACTGTGGTCTAAACCCATATATAAAAGTAAATCCAAAATGTATCAAAGACCGGAAGGTAAGTCATGAAACCATTAAACTCTTGGAAGAAAACATAGGCAGAAACCTCTTAGACATAAACATGAGTGACCTCTTCTTGAAAATATCTCCCGGGTAAGGAAAACAACAGCAAAAATGAAAAGTGGGAATATATTAAGGTGAAAAGCTTCTGTAGAGCAGTAGACACCATCAATACAACAGAAAGGAGCCCTACAGGATGGGAAAATATATTTGTAAATGACACAACCGATAAAGGCTTGACGCCCAAAATATATAAAGAGCTCACAAGCCTCAACAAACTAAAGCAAATAATCCAATTAAAAATGGGCAGAGGAACTGAACAGACGGTTCTCCAAATAACAAATACAGATGGCCAACAGACACATGAAAAGATGCTCCACATCTCTTTTTATCAGAGAAATGCAAATGAAAACTACAATGAGTTATCACCTCACTCCACAAAGGATAGCTATTATTCAAGAGACAAACAACAACAAATGTTGTTGCGGCTGTGGAGAAAGGGGAACCCTCCTACACTGCTGGTGGGAATGTAAATTAGTTCAACCATTGTGGAAAGGAGTATGGAGGTTCCTCAAAATGCTCAGAAAAGATTCACCACTGGACCCAGGAATTCCATTTTAAGGAATATATACCAGGAGAGCAGCAATCAAGTTTGAAAAAGACAGATGCACATCGATGTTTTTTGCAGCACTGTTTAGTATAGCAAAGAACTGGAAGCAACCTAAATGTCCACTGGTAGATGAATGGATAAAGAAGATGTGGTACATATACAAAATGGTATATTACTCAGACATAAGAAGAGGGCAAATCCTACCATTGGCAGCACCATGGAAGGATCTGGAGGGTATTATGCTCAGTGAGAAAGCCAAGAAGAGAAAGAGAAATACCAAATGATTTCACTGATCTGTGGAGTGTAAGAATGAAGGAAAAACTGAAAGAACAAAGCAGAAGCGGATTCACAGAACGCAAGAATGGAGTAACAGGTACCAAAGGGAAATGGAGTGGGGAGGATGGGTGGATAGGAAGGGATAAGGGGGGAAGTAGAAGGAGGATATTAAGATTAGCATGCTAATGGGGGTGGGTGGGAGAAAGGGGTTGGCTGTACAACACAGAGAAGACAAGTAGTGATTCTACAACATTTTGCTCTTCTGAATGACAGTGACTGGAAAGGGGTTAATAGTGGGGACCAGGTATAGGGGAGAGACTAGTAAACAAAATATTCTTCATGGAAGTTTAGATTAATGATAACGAGAAAGAAAAAGAAAAAGAAAATAAAGAAAGAAAAGGGGGATAACTCCCTGATAGAATAAAGTTAACTGTAAATCAAGGATTAAGTCATGCCTAAAATATCCTTAATTTTGTTCAGTTAAAGATTTGCAGATGATCGGTGTGGAGGTACTGTTTACTGATAATATTCCTCTCTATTGATAAAAGAGCAGTTCCTATGTGTTGACATCCATTGAGTTCTACACATGGTATAAAGGGCATAAAAATAGGAGGGGAAAAAGGTCTCTTTGTGCTTATATAGAGGATCAAAGCCTAATTGGGCTAACCACAAAATGAACTAAGATACGATATGAAGAAGAACTTCCCACATCAGCAACCTCTGGAAGAGTCATTCCAGAAGATGATCATCAAAAAACCTCAACAAAGATCCAGGCACTGCTACAGTTGGAGCTGCATTGGTCTCACCAGTTCCTGTACTTGTTATGTAAACGGAGAAGGAAATTTCTAAGCTGGCCTGTGCATAGAGTAAAACATCAATTTGACTGTGTCTATACTTTTGGAACTCAACCAAGAATTAGGAGAAGTGCAAGTTGTAGCTCTCCAAAATCTTACAACTACAAATTATCTACTGTTAAAAGAGCATATGGGATGTGAACAGTTCCCAGGAATCGGATGTTTTAATTTGTCTGAATTCTCTCAGACCGTTCAAGTTCAGTTGGACAATATCCATCATATCGTAGATAAATTTTCACAAATGCCTAGGATGCCTAACTGGTTTTTCTTGGTTTCACTGGAGATGGCTGGTAATTATAGTTCTGCTTTGGTTATGTACGTGTATTCCTTCTATGTTAATGTGTGTGCGCAATTTAATTAGTAGTTTAAAACCTACACATGCTTAAGTTACTCCACAAGAAGATATTTCAAAGAAATAAACAATCTTCCCATGATTTCGTCCGTCTGCTACTTCTATAGCTTTTCTTCTTCCTTGCTAATTAGAGCCCTGAAATAGAAGTCGTCCCTCATATATAATTTACCGAGTAAGATAATTCTTCCAAGTGGTAAAGATACTTCCTGAAAAATGCTGGGCACAGAAACCACATGGCATAAAACTGCAAAGAAGTAAAATGCTAACCCTTTCAAACAATATTTCTTCTGTCTCACTTATCAAATTTAAACTTCCCTGTATGGGCCCGGAAGATGACTGGTTAGCCAGAGATGGGTAGATTCCTCAAGGGAGGAAAAACATAAGAGATGCACAGTCGCAGGGAGGCCATCAGGTGAGAAATTGGGAATCTACAGAGGTGAGTCTTAAAACCTCAATGCCCTTGTTTTGAGGGATCTCTGCATCCGTGGATGTTTTATTGCCCTTGTCTAGCTTGGACTAACACTTAGTCTACAGGCACACACCTGATCATCTACATGTGCTCTCTTACAACACTAAACCGTGTATTCTACTTTTATCTTGCATCAACCAACCTCTACACATTTATATTAAAAAAATTAATAACAATTATAAACATCATAAAGGGGAAAGTGGGATAAACATACAAATCATATATAAAGCACAAAAAATTTTAAAAAAGAAAGAAAGAAAAAAAATAAAAGATAAAGGAGGACATGACATAATGATGAAGGGCACAGTTCAACAAGAGGATATAACCTTTATGAGTATATATGAATACAACACAGGAGCAACAGCATATGTGAAACAAATACTAACAGAATTAAAGGAGGAAATAGAATGCAATGCATACACATTGGGAGACTTCATCCAACCACTCACTCCAAACGACAGATCCAAGAGACAGAAAATAAGTAAGAACACAGAGGCACTTAACAACGCACTAGAACAGATGGCCCAATTAGATATCTACACAATTCTACATCCAAAAGCAACAGGACACACATTCTTCTCACGTGCACATGAAACATTCTCCAGAGTAGACCACATAGTAGGCAACAAAAAGAGCCTCAGTAAATTCCAAGTGATTGAAATCCTATCAACCAACTTTTCAGACCACAAATGCTTAGAACTACAAATAAATTGGACAAAGAAAGCAAAAAGGCTCACAAACACATGGAGGCTTAACAACATGCTCCAAAATAATCAATTACTCAAAGACCAAATTAAAATGGAGATTCAGCATTATATTTAAACAAATGACAACAACAGAAAGCTAAAACTACTGTGGGTACGGCAAAAGCAGTCTTAAGAGGAAAATATATAGCAATCCAGTCAAATGTAAAGAAGGAAGAAAAATCCCAAATGAATGGTCTAATGTCTCAATTACCGTAGTTTTAAAAAGCAGAACAAATGTGGCCTAAGGTGAGCAGAACGATGGAATAAATAAAGACTAGAGAAGAAATAAATAATGTTGAGAAGAAAACATTAGCAAATGTCAAAGAAAGCAAGAGCTGTTTCTTCGGGAAAATAAACAATATAGATAAGCCTCTTGCCAGACATATTAAGAGGAAAAGAGAGTCAACACACATCAACAGAATCAGAAATAAAAAGGGAAAAACCACGACCGACACCACAGAAATACAAAGAATTATTAGAGGGTACTATGAAAACCTATACGATGATAAGCTGGGAAACCAAGGAGAAATGGACAAATTCCTAGGAGAATAAAACCTTCCATGGCTGACCCAGAAAAAAACATAAAATCTTAACACACGAATTACCAGCAATGGAATTGAATTAGCAAGCAAAAAACTACCAAAGAACAAATCCCCGGGACAGATGGATTTTCCTCGGAATTTTAACAGACATGCAGATCGGACATAATACCCATACTCCTTAAAGTTTTCCAAAAAATAGAAGAGGAGGGATTACTCCCAAACTCACTCTATGAAACCGATATCACTCTAATGGAAAAGCCAGAAAAAGATGGCACCAAAGAAAGAAACACTACAGACTATTATCCCTGATGAACGTAGATGTAAAAATACAAAACAACGTATTAGCAAAACGAATTCAAAAATACATCCAAAGGATGATACCCCATGACCAAGTGGGATTCATCCCAGGGATGCAAGGATAGTACAACATTTGATAATCCATCAACATCATCCAGCACATCAACATAAAGACAGACAAAACCACATGATCATCTCCATAAATGCTGAAAAAGCGTTTGACATAGTTCTACAACCATTCATGATAAACACTCTCAACAAAATGTGTATGGAGGGCAAGTACCTCAACATAATAAAGCCCATATATGATAAACCGCAGCCAACATCATAGTGAACAGCGAGAAGCTGAAAGCTTTTCTTCTGCGATTGGATACAAGACAGGGATGCCCACTCTCCCCAATGTTATTCAACACAGTACTGGAGGTCTTGGCCACAGCAATTAGACAAAACAAAGAAACACAAGGAATCCATATTGGTAGACAAGAAGTTAAACAGTCTCTATTTGCAGATGACATGCAATTGTACATAAAAAACACTAAAGACTCCACACCAAAACTACTAGAGCACATATCGGGATACAGCAAAGTCGCACGATAGAAAATTAACACACAGAAATCTGTAGCTTTACTGTACACGAACAATGAACCAGTAGAAAGAGAAATCTGGAAAACAATTCCGTTCACAATTGCAGCAGAAAGGATAAAATACCTAGGAATAAACCTAAGCAATAAGTGATAGACATATACTCAGGAAACAACAAGTTACACTTAAGAGAAATTAAAGGCGACACTAACAAATGGAAACTCACACATTCACGAGGCTAGGAAGAATTAATATAATGAAAATGGCCATCCTGAGCAAAGCAATATACAGATTTGAAGTTTTCCTATGAAATCATCAGCAACATTCTTCAGTGAATTGGAACAAATGAAAAATTCACACGGAAACACCAAAGACACCGAATAGCCATAGCAATGCTGAGAGAGAAGAATAACGTAGGGGTGATCTCACTCACCAACTTCACGCTCTACTATAAAGCCATAGTAATCAAGACAATATGGTACTGGCACAAGAACAGAGCCACACGCCAGTGGAACAGACTAGACACTCCAGACATTAACCCAAATATATGTGGTCAATTAATATATGATAAAGGAGCCATGGACATACAATGGCGAAATGACAGTCTCCTCAACAGATTGTGATGGCAAATCTGGACAGCCACATGTAGAAGTATGAAACTGCACTGTGGTCTAAACCCATATATAAAAGTAAATCCAAAATGTATCAAAGACCGGAAGGTAAGTCATGAAACCATTAAACTCTTGGAAGAAAACATAGGCAGAAACCTCTTAGACATAAACATGAGTGACCTCTTCTTGAAAATATCTCCCGGGTAAGGAAAACAACAGCAAAAATGAAAAGTGGGAATATATTAAGGTGAAAAGCTTCTGTAGAGCAGTAGACACCATCAATACAACAGAAAGGAGCCCTACAGGATGGGAAAATATATTTGTAAATGACACATCCGATAAAGGCTTGACGCCCAAAATATATAAAGAGCTCACAAGCCTCAACAAACTAAAGCAAATAATCCAATTAAAAATGGGCAGAGGAACTGAACAGACGGTTCTCCAAATAACAAATACAGATGGCCAACAGACACATGAAAAGATGCTCCACATCTCTTTTTATCAGAGAAATGCAAATGAAAACTACAATGAGTTATCACCTCACTAAACAAAGGATAGCTATTATTCAAGAGACAAACAACAACAAATGTTGTTGCGGCTGTGGAGAAAGGGGTACCCTCCTACACTGCTGGTGGGAATGTAAATTAGTTCAACCATTGTGGAAAGGAGTATGGAGGTTCCTCAAAATGCTCAGAAAAGATTCACCACTGGACCCACGAATTCCATTTTAAGGAATATATACCAGGAGAGCAGCAATCAATTTTGAAAAAGACAGATGCACATCGATGTTTTTTGCAGCACTGTTTAGTAGAGCAAAGAACTGGAAGCAACCTAAATGTCCACTGGTAGATGAATGGATAAAGAAGATGTGGTACATATACAAAATGGTATATTACTCAGACATAAGAAGAGGGCAAATCCTACCATTGGCAGCACCATGGAAGGATCTGGAGGGTATTATGCTCAGTGAGAAAGCCAAGAAGAGAAAGAGAAATACCAAATGATTTCACTGATCTGTGGAGTGTAAGAATGAAGGAAAAACTGAAAGAACAGAGGTGAAGCGGATTCACAGAACGCAAGAATGGAGTAACAGGTACCAAAGGTAAAGGGAGTGGGGAGGATGGGTGGATAGGGAGGGATAAGGGGGGAAGTAGAAGGAGGATATTAAGATTAGCATTCTAATGGGGGTGGGTGGGAGAAAGGGGTGGGCTGTACAACACAGAGAAGACAAGTAGTGATTCTACAACATTTTGCTCTTCTGAATGACAGTGACTGGAAAGGGGTTAAGAGTGGGAACCAGGTATAGGGGAGAGACTAGTAAACAAAATATTCTTCATGTAAGTTTAGATTAATGATAACGAGAAAGAAAAAGAAAAAGAAAATAAAGAAAGAAAAGGGGGATAACTCCCTGATAGAATAAAGTTAACTGTAAATCAAGGATTAAGTCATGCCTAAAATATCCTTAATTTTGTTCAGTTAAAGATTTGCAGTTGATCGGTGTGGAGGTACTGTTTACTGATAATATTCCTCTCTATTGATAAAATAGCAGTTCCTATGTGTTGACATCCATTGAGTTCTACACATGGTATAAAGGGCATAAAAATAGGAGGGGAAAAAGGTCTCTTTGTGCTTATATAGAGGATCAAAGCCTAATTGGGCTAACCACAAAATGAACTAAGATACGATATGAAGAAGAACTTCCCACATCAGCAACCTCTGGAAGAGTCATTCCAGAAGATGATCATCAAAAAACCTCAACAAAGATCCAGGCACTGCTACAGTTGGAGCTGCATTGGTCTCACCAGTTCCTGTACTTGTTATGTAAACGGAGAAGGAAATTTCTAAGCTGGCCTGTGCATAGAGTAAAACATCAATTTGACTGTGTCTATACTTTTGGAACTCAACCAAGAATTAGGAGAAGTGCAAGTTGTAGCTCTCCAAAATCTTACAACTACAAATTATCTAATGTTAAAAGAGCATATGGGATGTGAACAGTTCCCAGGAATCGGATGTTTTAATTTGTCTGAATTCTCTCAGACCGTTCAAGTTCAGTTGGACAATATCCATCATATCGTAGATAAATTTTCACAAATGCCTAGGATGCCTAACTGGTTTTTCTTGGTTTCACTGGAGATGGCTGGTAATTATAGTTCTGCTTTGGTTATGTACGTGTATTCCTTCTATGTTAATGTGTGTGCGCAATTTAATTAGTAGTTTAAAACCTACACATGTTTAAGTTACTCCACAAGAAGATATTTCAAAGAAATAAACAATCTTCCCATGATTTCGTCCGTCTGCTACTTCTATAGCTTTTCTTCTTCCTTGCTAATTACAGCCCTGAAATAGAAGTCGTCCCTCATATATAATTTACCGAGTAAGATAATTCTTCCAAGTGGTAAAGATACTTCCTGAAAAATGCTGGGCACAGAAACCACATGGCATAAAACTGCAAAGAAGTAAAAAGCTAACCCTTTCAAACAATAATTCTTCTATCTCACTTATCAAATTTAAACTTCCCTGTATGGTCCCGGAAGATGACTGGTTAGCCAGAGATGGGTAGATTCCTCAAGGGAGGAACAACATAATAGAGGCACAGTCGCAGGGCGGCCATCGGGTGAGAAATTGGGAATCTACAGAGGTGAGTCTTAAAACCTCAATGCCCTTGTTTTGAGGGATCTCTGCATCCGTGGATGTTTTATTGCCCTTGTCTAGCTTGGAATAACACTTAGTCTACAGGCACACACCTGATCATCTACATGTGCTCTCTTACAACACTAAACCGTGTATTCTACATTTATCTTGCATCTACCAACCACTTCAAATTTATATTAAAAAAAATTAATAACAATTATAAACATCATAACGGGGAAAGTGGGATAAACATACAAATCATATATAAAGCACAAAATATTTTAAAAAAAGAAAGGAAGAAAAATAATAAAAGATAAAGGAGAACATTACATAATGATGAAGGGCGCAGTTCAACAAGAGGATATAACCTTTATGAGTATATATGAATACAGCACAGGAGCACCAGCATATGTGAAACAAATACTAACAGAATTAAAGGAGGAAATAGAATGCAATGCATACACATTGGGAGACTTCAACCCACCACTCACTCCAAAGGACAGATCCAAGAGACAGAAAATAAGTAAGGACACAGAGGCACTGAACAACACACTAGAACAGATGGCCCTATTAGATATCTACACAATTCTACCTTCAAAAGCAACAGGACACACATTCTTCTCACGTGCACATGAAACATTCTCCAGAGTAGACCACATAGTAGGCAACAAAAAGAGCCTCAGTAAATTCCAAGAGATTGAAATCCTATCAACCAACTTTTCAGACCACAAATGCTTAGAACTACAAATAAATTGGACAAAGAAAGCAAAAAGGCTCACAAACACATGGAGGCTTAACAACATGCTCCTAAATAATCAATTACTCAAAGACCAAATTAAAATCTAGATTCAGCATTATATTTAAACAAATGACAAAACAGAAAGCTAAAACTACTGTGGGTACGGCAAAAGCAGTCTTAAGAGGAAAATATATAGCAATCAAGTCACATGTAAAGAAGGAAGAAAAATCCCAAATGAATGGTCTAAAGTCTCAATTATCGAAGTTGGAAAAAGGAGAACAAATGTGGCCTAAGGTCAGCAGAACGATGGAATAAATAAAGACCGGAGAAGAAATAAATAATGTTGAGAAGAAAACATTAGCAAATGTCAAAGAAAGCAAGAGCTGTTTCTTCGGGAAAATAAACAATATAGATAAGCATCTTGCCAGACATATTAAGAGGAAAAGAGAGTCAACACACATCAACAGAATCAGAAATAAAAAAGGAAAAACCGCGACCGACAACACAGAAATACAAAGAATTATTAGAGGGTACTATGAAAACCTACACGATGATAAGCTGGGAAAACAAGGAGAAATGGACAAATTCCTAGGAGAATAAAACCTTCCATGGCTGACCCAGAAAAAAACATAAAATCTTAACACACCAATTACCAGCAACGGAATTGAATCAGTAAGCAAAAAACTACCAAAGAACAAATCCCCGGGACAGATGGATTTTCCTCGGAATTTTAACAGACATACAGATCAGACATAATACCCATACTCCTTAAAGTTTTCCAAAAAATAGAAGAGGAGGGATTACTCCCAAACTCACTCTATGAAACCGATATCACTCTAATGGAAAAGCCAGATAAAGATGGCACCAAAGAAAGAAACACTACAGACGATTATCCCTGATGAACGTAGATGTAAAAATACAAATCAACGTATTAGCAAAACGAATTCAAAAATACATCCAATGGATGATACCCCATGACCAAGTGGGATTCATCCCAGGGATGCAAGGATAGTACGACATTTGATAATCCATCAACATCATCCAGCACATCAACATAAAAACAGACAAAACCACATGATCATCTCCATAGATGCTGAAAAAGCGTTTGACATAGTTCTACAACCATTCATGATAAACACTCTCAACAAAATGTGTATAGAGGGCAAGTACCTCAACATAATAAAGCCCATATATGATAAAACCGCAGCCAACGTCATAGTGAACAGCGAGAAGCTGAAAGCTTTTCTTCTGCGATTGGATACAAGACAGGGATGCCCACTCTCCCCAATGTCTTTCAACACAGTACTGGAGGTCTTGGCCACAGCAATTAGACAAAACAAAGAAACACAAGGAATCCATATTGGAAGACAAGAAGTTAAACTGTCTCTATTTGCAGATGACATGAAATTGTACATAAAAAACCCTAAAGACTCCACACCAAAACTACTAGAGCTCATATCGGGATACAGCAAAGTCGCACGATAGAAAATTAACACACAGAAATCTGTAGCTTTACTGTACACGAACAATGAACCAGTAGAAAGAGAAATCTGGAAAACAATTCCGTTCACAATTGCAGCAGAAAGGATAAAATACCTAGGAATAAACCTAAGCAAAGAAGTGATAGACATATACTCAGGAAACAACAAGTCACACTGAAGAGAAATTAAAGGCGACACTAACAAATGGAAACTCACACATTCACGAGGCTAGGAAGAATTAATATCATGAAAATGGCCATCCTGAGCAAAGCAATATACAGATTTGAAGTTTTCCTATGAAATCATCAGCAACATTCTTCAATGAATTGGAACAAATAAATGAAAAATTCACACGGAAACACCAAAGACACCGAATAGAAATAGCAATGCTGAGAGAGAAGAATAACGTGGGGGTGATCTCACTCACCAACTTCACGCTCTACTATAAAGCCATAGTAATCAAGACAATATGGTACTGGCACAAGAACAGAGCCACACGCCAGTGGAACAGACTAGACACTCCAGACATTAACCCAAATATATGTGGTCAATTAATATTTGATAAAGGAGCCATGGACATACAATGGCGAAATGACAGTCTCCTCAACAGATTGTGATGGCAAATCTGGACAGCTACATGAAGGAGAATGAAACTGCACTGTGTTCTAACCCCATATACAAAAGTAAATCCAAAATGTATCAAAGACCGGAAGGTAAGTCATGAAACCATTAAACTCTTGGAAGAAAACTTAGGCAGAAACCTCTTAGACATAAACATGAGTGACCTCTTCTTGACAATATCTCCCGGGTAAGGAAAACAACATTAAAAATGAAAAGTGGGAATATATTAAGGTGAAAAGCTTCTGTAGAGCCGTAGACACCATCAATACAACAGAAAGGAGCACTACAGGATGGGAAAATATATTTGTAAATGACACATCCGATAAAGGCTTGACGCCCAAAATATATAAAGAGCTCACATGCCTCAACAAACTAAAAACAAATAATCCAATTAAAAATGGGCAGAGGAACTGAACAGACGGTTCTCCAAATAACAAACACAGATTGCCAACAGACACATGAAAAGATGCTCCACATCTCATTTTATCAGAGAAATGCAAATGAAAACTACAATGAGTTATCACCTCACTCCACATAGGATAGCTATCATTCAAGAGACAAACAACAACAAATGTTGTTGCGGCTGTGGAGAAAGGGGAACCCTCCTACACTGCTGGTGGGAATGTAAATTAGTTCAACCATTGTGGAAAGGAGTATGGAGGTTCCTCAAAATGCTCAGAAAAGATTCACCACTGGACCCAGGAATTCCATTTTAAGGAATATATACCAGGAGAGCAGCAATCAAGTTTGAAAAAGACAGATGCACCCCGATGTATATTGCAGCACGGTTTAGTATAGCAAAGAACTGGAAGAATCCTAAATGTCCACTGGTAGATGAATGGATAAAGAAGATGTGGTACATATACAAAATGGTATATTACTCAGACATAAGAAGAGGGCAAATCCTACCATTGGCAGCACCATGGAAGGAGCTGGAGGGTATTATGCTCAGTGAAAAAGCGAAGAAGAGAAAGAGAAATACCAAATGATTTCACTGATCTGTGGAGTGTAAGAATGAAGGAAAAACTGAACGAACAAAGCAGAAGCGGATTCACAGAACGCAAGAATGGAGTAACAGGTACCAAAGGGAAAGGGAGTGGGGAGGATGGGTGGATAGGGAGGGATAAGGGGGGAAGTAGAAGGAGGATATTAAGATTAGCATGCTAATGGGGGTGGGTGGGAGAAAGGGGTGGGCTGTACAACACAGAGAAGACAAGTAGTGATTCTACAACATTTTGCTCTGCTGAATGACAGTGACTGGAAAGGGGTTAATAGTGGGGACCAGGTATAGGGGAGAGACTAGTAAACAGAATATTCTTCATGTAAGTTTAGATTAATGATAACGAGAAAGAAAAAGAAAAAGAAAATAAAGAAAGAAAAGGGGGATAACTCCCTGATAGAATAAAGTTAACTGTAAATCAAGGATTAAGTCATGCCTAAAATATCCTTAGTTTTGATCAGTTAAAGATTTGCAGATGATCGGTGTGGAGGTACTGTTTTCTGATAATATTCCTCTCTATTGATAAAAGAGCAGTTCCTATGTGTTGACATCCGTTGAGTTCTACACAATGGTATAATTGGCATAAAAATAGGAGGGGAAAAAGGTCTCCTTGTGCTTATATAGAGGATCAAAGCCTAATTGGGCTAACCACAAAATGAACTAAGATACGATATGAAGAAGAACTTCCCACATCATCAATCTCTGGAAGAGTCATTCCAGAAGATGATAATCAAAAAACCTCAACAAAGATCCAGGCACTGCTACAGTTTGAGCTGCATTCGTCTCACCAGTTCCTGTACTTGTCATGTAAACGGAGAAGGAAATATCTAAGCTGGCCTGTGCATAGAGTAAAACATCAATTTGACTGTGTCTATACTTTTGGAACTCAACCAAGAATTAGGAGAAGTGCAAGTTGTAGCACTCCAAAATCTTACAACTACAAATTATCTACTGTTAAAAGAGCATATGGGATGTGAACAGTTCCAGGAATCGGATGTTTTAATTTGTCTGATTTCTCTCAGACCGTTCAAGTTCAGTTGGACAATATCCATCATATCGTAGATAAATTTTCACAAATGCCTAGGATGCCTAACTGGTTTTTCTTGGTTTCACTGGAGATGGCTGGTAATTATAGTTCTGCTTTGGTTATGTACGTGTATTCCTTCTATGTTAATGTGTGTGCGCAATTTAATTAGTAGTTTAAAACCTACACATGCTTAAGTTACTCTACAAGAAGATATTTCAAAGAAATAAACAATCTTCCCATGATTTCGTCCTTCTGCTACTTCTATAGCTTTTCTTCTTCCTTGCTAATTACAGCCCTGAAATAGAAGTCGTCCCTCATATATAATTTACCGAGTAAGATAATTCTTCCAAGTGGTAAAGATACTTCCTGAAAAATGCTGGGCACAGAAACCACATGGCATAAAACTGCAAAGAAGTAAAAAGCTAACCCTTTCAAACAATATTTCTTCTATCTCACTTATCAAATTTAAACTTCCCTGTATGGTCCCGGAAGATGACTGGTTAGCCAGAGATGGGTAGATTCCTCAAGGGAGGAACAACATAAGAGAGGCACAGTCGCAGGGCGGCCATCGGGTGAGAAATTGGGAATCTACAGAGGTGAGGCTTAAAACCTCAATGCCCTTGTTTTGAGGGATCTCTGCATCCGTGGATGTTTTATTGCCCTTGTCTAGCTTGGACTAACACTTAGTCTACAGGCACACACCTGATCAACTACATGTGCTCTCTTACAACACTAAACCGTGTATTCTACTTTTATCTTGCATCTACCAACCACTTCACCTTTATATTAAAAAAAATTAATAACAATTATAAACATAATAACGGGGAAAGTGGGATAAACATACAAATCATATATAAAGCACAAAAAATTTTAAAAAAAGAAAGAAAGAAAAATAATAAAAGATAAAGGAGGACATTACATAATGATGAAGGGCGCAGTTCAACAAGAGGATATAACCTTTATGAGTATATATGAATACAACACAGGAGCACCAGCATATGTGAAACAAATACTAACAGAATTAAAGGAGGAAAGAGAATGCAATGCATACACATTGGGAGACTTCAACCCACCACTCACTCCAAAGGACAGATCCAAGAGACAGAAAATAAGTAAGGACACAGAGGCACTGAACAACACACTAGAACAGATGGCCCTATTAGATATCTACACAATTCTACCTTCAAAAGCAACAGGAAACACATTCTTTTCACGTGCACATGAAACATTCTCCAGAGTAGACCACATAGTAGGCAACAAAAAGAGCCTCAGTAAATTCCAAGAGATTGAAATCCTATCAACCAACTTTTCAGACAACAAATGCTTAGAACTACAAATAAATTCGACAAAGAAAGCAAAAATGCTCACAAACACATGGAGGCTTAAAAACATGATCCTAAATAATCAATTACTCAAAGACCAAATTAAAATGGAGATTCAGCATTATATTTAAACAAATGACAACAACAGAAAGCTAAAACTACTGTGGGTACGGCAAAAGCAGTCTTAAGAGGAAAATACATAGCAATCCAGTCACATGTAAAGAAGGAAGAAAAATCCCAAATGAATGGTCTAAAGTCTCAATTATCGAAGTTGGAAAAAGGAGAACAAATGTGGCCTAAGGTCAGCAGAACGATGGAATAAATAAAGACCGGAGAAGAAATAAATAATGTTGAGAAGAAAACATTAGCAAATGTCAAAGAAAGCAAGAGCTGTTTCTTCGGGAAAATAAACAATACAGATAAGCCTCTTGCCAGACATATTAAGAGGAAAAGAGAGTCAACACACATCAACAGAATCAGAAATAAAAAAGGAAAAACCACGACCGACACCACAGAAATACAAAGAATTATTAGAGGGTACTATGAAAACCTATACGATGATAAGCTGGGAAACCAAGGAGAAATGGACAAATTCCTAGGAGAATAAAACCTTCCGTGGCTGACCCAGAAAAAAACATAAAATCTTAACACACCAATTACCAGCAACGGAATTGAATCTGTAAGCAAAAAACTACCAAAGAACAAATCCCCGGGACAGATGGATTTTCCTCGGAATTTTAACAGACATACAGATCAGACATAATACCCATACTCCTTAAAGTTTTCCAAAAAATAGAAGAGGAGGGATTACTCCCAAACTCACTCTATGAAACCGATATCACTCTAATGGAAAAGCCAGATAAAGATGGCACCAAAGAAAGAAACACTACAGACGATTATCCCTGATGAACGTAGATGTAAAAATACAAAACAACGTATTAGCAAAACGAATTCAAAAATACATCCAATGGATGATACCCCATGACCAAGTGGGATTCATCCCAGGGATGCAAGGATAGTACGACATTTGATAATCCATCAACATCATCCAGCACATCAACATAAAGACAGACAAAACCACATGATCATCTCCATAGATGCTGAAAAAGCGTTTGACATAGTTCTACAACCATTCATGATAAACACTCTCAACAAAATGTGTATAGAGGGCAAATACCTCAACATAATAAAGCCCATATATGATAAAACCGCAGCCAACGTCATAGTGAACAGCGAGAAGCTTAAAGCTTTTCTTCTGCGATTGGATACAAGACAGGGATGCCCACTCTCCCCAATGTCTTTCAACACAGTACTGGAGGTCTTGGCCACAGCAATTAGACAAAACAAAGAAACACAAGGAATCCATATTGGAAGACAAGAAGTTAAACTGTCTCTATTTGCAGATGACATGAAATTGTACATAAAAAACCCTAAAGACTCCACACCAAAACTACTAGAGCTCATATCGGGATACAGCAAAGTCGAACGATAGAAAATTAACACACAGAAATCTGTAGCTTTACTGTACACGAACAATGAAAAAGTAGAAAGAGAAATCTGGAAAACAATTCCGTTCACAATTGCAGCAGAAAGGATAAAATACCTAGGAATAAACCTAAGCAAAGAAGTGATAGACATATACTCAGGAAACAACAAGTCACACTTAAGAGAAATTAAAGGCGACACTAACAAATGGAAACTCACACATTCACGAGGCTAGGAAGAATTAATATCATGAAAATGGCCATCCTGAGCAAAGCAATATACAGATTTGAAGTTTTCCTATGAAATCATCAGCAACATTCTTCAATGAATTGGAACAAATAAATGAAAAATTCACACGGAAACACCAAAGACACCGAATAGAAATAGCAATGCTGAGAGAGAAGAATAACGTAGGGGTGATCTCACTCACCAACTTCACGCTCTACTATAAAGCCATAGTAATCAAGACAATATGGTACTGGCACAAGAACAGAGCCACACACCAGTGGAACAGACTAGACACTCCAGACATTAACCCAAATATATGTGGTCAATTAATATTTGATAAAGGAGCCATGGACATACAATGGCGAAATGACAGTCTCCTCAACAGATTGTGATGGCAAATCTGGACAGCTACATGAAGGAGAATGAAACTGCACTGTGTTCTAACCCCATATACAAAAGTAAATCCAAAATGTATCAAAGACCGGAAGGTAAGTCATGAAACCATTAAACTCTTGGAAGAAAACATAGGCAGAAACCTCTTAGACATAAACATGAGTGACCTCTTCTTGACAATATCTCCCGGGTAAGGAAAACAACATTAAAAATGAAAAGTGGGAATATATTAAGGTGAAAAGCTTCTGTAGAGCCGTAGACACCATCAATACAACAGAAAGGAGCCCTACAGGATGGGAAAATATATTTGTAAATGACACATCCGATAAAGGCATGACGCCCAAAATATATAAAGAGCTCACATGCCTCAACAAACTAAAAACAAATAATCCAATTAAAAATGGGCAGAGGAACTGAACAGACGGTTCTCCAAATAACAAACACAGAAGGCCAACAGACACCTGAAAAGATGCTCCACATCTCATTTTATCAGAGAAATGCAAATGAAAACTACAATGAGTTACCACCTCACGCCACATAGGATAGCTATCATTCAAGAGACAAACAACAACAAATGTTGTTGCGGCTGTGGAGAAAGGGGAACCCTCCTACACTGCTGGTGGGAATGTAAATTAGTTCAACCATTGTGGAAAGGAGTATGGAGGTTCCTCAAAATGCTCAGAAAAGATTCACCACTGGACCCAGGAATTCCATTTTAAGGAATATATACCAGGAGAGCAGCAATCAAGTTTGAAAAAGACAGATGCACCCCGATGTATATTGCAGCACTGTTTAGTATAGCAAAGAACTGGAAGAATCCTAAATGTCCACTGGTAGATGAATGGATAAAGAAGATGTGGTACATATACAAAATGGTATATTACTCAGACATAAGAAGAGGGCAAATCCTACCATTGGCAGCACCATGGAAAGAGCTGGAGGGTATTATGCTCAGTGTAAAAGCCAAGAAGAGAAAGAGAAATACCAAAATGATTTCACTGATCTGTGGAGTGTAAGAATGAAGGAAAAACTGAACGAACAAAGCAGAAGCGGATTCACAGAACGCAAGAATGGAGTAACAGGTACCAAAGGGAAAGGGAGTGGGGAGGATGGGTGGATAGGGAGGGATAAGGGGGGAAGTAGAAGGAGGATATTAAGATTAGCATGCTAATGGGGGTGGGTGGGAGAAAGGGGTGGGCTGTACAACACAGAGAAGACAAGTAGTGATTCTACAACATTTTGCTCTGCTGAATGACAGTGACTGGAAAGGGGTTAATAGTGGGGACCAGGTATAGGGGAGAGACTAGTAAAGAGAATATTCTTCATGTAAGTTTAGATTAATGATAACGAGAAAGAAAAAGAAAAAGAAAATAAAGAAAGAAAAGGGGGATAACTCCCTGATAGAATAAAGTTAACTGTAAATCAAAGATTAAGTCATGCCTAAAATATCCTTAGTTTTGATCAGTTAAAGATTTGCAGATGATCGGTGTGGAGGTACTGTTTTCTGATAATATTCCTCTCTATTGATAAAAGAGCAGTTCCTATGTGTTGACATCCGTTGAGTTCAACACAATGGTATAATTGGCATAAAAATAGGAGGGGAAAAATATCTCCTTGTGCTTATATAGAGGATCAAAGCCTAATTGGGCTAACCACAAAATGAACTAAGATACGATATGAAGAAGAACTTCCCACATCATCAATCTCTGGAAGAGTCATTCCAGAAGATGATAATCAAAAATCCTCAACAAAGATCCAGGCACTGCTACAGTTTGAGCTGCATTCGTCTCACCAGTTCCTGTACTTGTCATGTAAACGGAGAAGGAAATATCTAAGCTGGCCTGTGCATAGAGTAAAACATCAATTTGACTGTGTCTATACTTTTGGAACTCAAACAAGAATTAGGAGAAGTGCAAGTTGTAGCACTCCAAAATCTTACAACTACAAATTATCTAATGTTAAAAGAGCATATGGGATGTGAACAGTTCCCAGGAATCGGATGTTTTAATTTGTCTGATTTCTCTCAGACCGTTCAAGTTCAGTTGGACAATATCCATCATATCGTAGATAAATTTTCACAAATGCCTAGGATGCCTAACTGGTTTTTCTTGGATTCACTGGAGATGGCTGGTAATTATAGTTCTGCTTTGGTTATGTACGTGTATTCCTTCTATGTTAATGTGTGTGCGCAATTTAATTAGTAGTTTAAAACCTACACATGCTTAAGTTACTCTACAAGAAGATATTTCAAAGAAATAAACAATCTTCCCATGATTTCGTCCTTCTGCTACTTCTATAGCTTTTCTTCTTCCTTGCTAATTACAGCCCTGAAATAGAAGTCGTCCCTCATATATAATTTACCGAGTAAGATAATTCTTCCAAGTGGTAAAGATACTTCCTGAAAAATGCTGGGCACAGAAACCACATGGCATAAAACTGCAAAGAAGTAAAAAGCTAACCCTTTCAAACAATATTTCTTCTATCTCACTTATCAAATTTAAACTTCCCTGTATGGTCCCGGAAGATGACTGGTTAGCCAGAGATGGGTAGATTCCTCAAGGGAGGAACAACATAAGAGAGGCACAGTCGCAGGGCGGCCATCGGGTGAGAAATTGGGAATCTACAGAGGTGAGGCTTAAAACCTCAATGCCCTTGTTTTGAGGGATCTCTGCATCCGTGGATGTTTTATTGCCCTTGTCTAGCTTGGACTAACACTTAGTCTACAGGCACACACCTGATCAACTACATGTGCTCTCATACAACACTAAACCGTGTATTCTATTTTTATCTTGCATCTACCAACCACTTCACCTTTATATTAAAAAAAATTAATAACAATTATAAACATAATAACGGGGAAAGTGGGATAAACATACAAATCATATATAAAGCACAAAAAATTTTAAAAAAAGAAAGAAAGAAAAATAATTAAAGATAAAGGAGGACATTACATAATGATGAAGGGCGCAGTTCAACAAGAGGATATAACCTTTATGAGTATATATGAATACAACACAGGAGCACCAGCATATGTGAAACAAATACTAACAGAATTAAAGGAGGAAAGAGAATGCAATGCATACACATTGGGAGACTTCAACCCACCACTCACTCCAAAGGACAGATCCAAGAGACAGAAAATAAGTAAGGACACAGAGGCACTGAACAACACACTAGAACAGATGGCCCTATTAGATATCTACACAATTCTACCTCCAAAAGCAACAGGACACACATTCTTCTCACGTGCACATGAAACATTCTCCAGAGTAGACCACATAGTAGGCAACAAAAAGAGCCTCAGTAAATTCCAAGAGATTGAAATCCTATCAACCAACTTTTCAGACCACAAATGCTTAGAACTACAAATAAATTGGACAAAGAAAGCAAAAAGGCTCACAAACACATTTAGGCTTAAAAACATGCTCCTAAGTAATCAATTACTCAAAGACCAAATTAAAATGGAGATTCAGCATTATATTTAAACAAATGACAACAACAGAAAGCTAAAACTACTGTGGGTACGGCAAAAGCAGTCTTAAGAGGAAAATATATAGCAATCCAGTCACATGTAAAGAAGGAAGAAAAATCCCAAATGAATGGTCTAAAGTCTCAATTATCGAAGTTGGAAAAAGGAGAACAAATGTGGCCTAAGGTCAGCAGAACGATGGAATAAATAAAGACCGGAGAAGAAATAAATAAAGTTGAGAAGAAAACATTAGCAAATGTCAAAGAAAGCAAGAGCTGCTTCTTCGGGAAAATAAACAATATAGATAAGCCTCTTGCCAGACATATTAAGAGGAAAAGAGAGTCAACACACATCAACAGAATCAGAAATAATAAAGGAAAAACCACGACCGACACCACAGAAATACAAAGAATTATTAGAGGGTACTATGAAAACCTATACGATGATAAGCTGGGAAACCAAGGAGAAATGGACAAATTCCTAGGAGAATAAAACCTTCCGTGGCTGACCCAGAAAAAAACATAAAATCTTAACACACCAATTACCAGCAACGGAATTGAATCAGTAAGCAAAAAACTACCAAAGAACAAATCCCCGGGACAGATGGATTTTCCTCGGAATTTTAACAGACATACAGATCAGACATAATACCCATACTCCTTAAAGTTTTCCAAAAAATAGAAGAGGAGGGATTACTCCCAAACTCACTCTATGAAACCGATATCACTCTAATGGAAAAGCCAGATAAAGATGGCACCAAAGAAAGAAACACTACAGACGATTATCCCTGATGAACGTAGATGTAAAAATACAAAACAACGTATTAGCAAAACGAATTCAAAAATACATCCAATGGATGATACCCCATGACCAAGTGGGATTCATCCCAGGGATGCAAGGATAGTACGACATTTGATAATCCATCAACATCATCCAGCACATCAACATAAAGACAGACAAAACCACATGATCATCTCCATAGATGCTGAAAAAGCGTTTGACATAGTTCTACAACCATTCATGATAAACACTCTCAACAAAATGTGTATAGAGGGCAAGTACCTCAACATAATAAAGCCCATATATGATAAAACCGCAGCCAACGTCATAGTGAACAGCGAGAAGCTGAAAGCTTTTCTTCTGCGATTGGATACAAGACAGGGATGCCCACTCTCCCCAATGTCTTTCAACACAGTACTGGAGGTCTTGGCCACAGCAATTAGACAAAACAAAGAAACACAAGGAATCCATATTGGAAGACAAGAAGTTAAACTGTCTCTATTTGCAGATGACATGAAATTGTACATAAAAAACCCTAAAGACTCCACACCAAAACTACTAGAGCTCATATCGGGATACAGCAAAGTCGCACGATAGAAAATTAACACACAGAAATCTGTAGCTTTACTGTACACGAACAATGAACCAGTAGAAAGAGAAATCTGGAAAACAATTCCGTTCACAATTGCAGCAGAAAGGATAAAATACCTAGGAATAAACCTAAGCAAAGAAGTGATAGACATATACTCAGGAAACAACAAGTCACATTTAAGAGAAATTAAAGGTGACACTAACAAATGGAAACTCACACATTCACGAGGCTAGGAAGAATTAATATCATGAAAATGGCCATCCTGAGCAAACCAATATACAGATTTGAAGTTTTCCTATGAAATCATCAGCAACATTCTTCAATGAATTGGAACAAATAAATGAAAAATTCACACGGAAACACCAAAGACACCGAATAGAAATAGCAATGCTGAGAGAGAAGAATAACGTAGGGGTGATCTCACTCACCAACTTCACGCTCTACTATAAAGCCATAGTAATCAAGACAATATGGTACTGGCACAAGAACAGAGCCACACACCAGTGGAACAGACTAGACACTCCAGACATTAACCCAAATATATGTGGTCAATTAATATTTGATAAAGGATCCATGGACATACAATGGCGAAATGACAGTCTCCTCAACAGATTGTGATGGCAAATCTGGACAGCTACATGAAGGAGAATGAAACTGCACTGTGTTCTAACCCCATATACAAAAGTAAATCCAAAATGTATCAAAGACCGGAAGGTAAGTCATGAAACCATTAAACTCTTGGAAGAAAACTTAGGCAGAAACCTCTTAGACATAAACATGAGTGACCTCTTCTTGACAATATCTCCCGGGTAAGGAAAACAACATTAAAAATGAAAAGTGGGAATATATTAAGGTGAAAAGCTTCTGTAGAGCCGTAGACACCATCAATACAACAGAAAGGAGCCCTACAGGATGGGAAAATATATTTGTAAATGACACATCCGATAAAGGCTTGACGCCCAAAATATATAAAGAGCTCACATGCCTCAACAAACTAAAAACAAATAATCCAATTAAAAATGGGCAGAGGAACTGAACAGACGGTTCTCCAAATAACAAACACAGATGGCCAACAGACACATGAAAAGATGCTCCACATCTCATTTTATCAGAGAAATGCAAATGAAAACTACAATGAGTTATCACCTCACTCCACATAGGATAGCTATCATTCAAGAGACAAACAACAACAAATGTTGTTGCGGCTGTGGAGAAAGGGGAACCCTCCTACACTGCTGGTGGGAATGTAAATTAGTTCAACCATTGTGGAAAGGAGTATGGAGGTTCCTCAAAATGCTCAGAAAAGATTCACCACTGGACCCAGGAATTCCATTTTAAGGAATATATACCAGGAGAGCAGCAATCAAGTTTGAAAAAGACAGATGCACCCCGATGTATATTGCAGCACTGTTTAGTATAGCAAAGAACTGGAAGAATCCTAAATGTCCACTGGTAGATGAATGGATAAAGAAGATGTGGTACATATACAAAATGGTATATTACTCAGACATAAGAAGAGGGCAAATCCTACCATTGGCAGCACCATGGAAGGAGCTGGAGGGTATTATGCTCAGTGAAAAAGCCAAGAAGAGAAAGAGAAATACCAAATGATTTCACTGATCTGTGGAGTGTAAGAATGAAGGAAAAACTGAACGAACAAAGCAGAAGCGGATTCACAGAACGCAAGAATGGAGTAACAGGTACCAAAGGGAAAGGGAGTGGGGAGGATGGGTGGATAGGGAGGGATAAGGGGGGAAGTAGAAGGAGGATATTAAGATTAGCATGCTAATGGGGGTGGGTGGGAGAAAGGGGTGGGCTGTACAACACAGAGAAGACAAGTAGTGATTCTACAACATTTTGCTCTGCTGAATGACAGTGACTGGAAAGGGGTTAATAGTGGGGACCAGGTATAGGGGAGAGACTAGTAAACAGAATATTCTTCATGTAAGTTTAGATTAATGATAACGAGAAAGAAAAAGAAAAAGAAAATAAAGAAAGAAAAGGGGGATAACTCCCTGATAGAATAAAGTTAACTGTAAATCAAGGATTAAGTCATGCCTAAAATATCCTTAGTTTTGATCAGTTAAAGATTTGCAGATGATCGGTGTGGAGGTACTGTTTTCTGATAATATTCCTCTCTTTTGATAAAAGAGCAGTTCCTATGTGTTGACATCCGTTGAGTTCTACACAATGGTATAATTGGCATAAAAATAGGAGGGGAAAAAGGTCTCCTTGTGCTTATATAGAGGATCAAAGCCTAATTGGGCTAACCACAAAATGAACTAAGATACGATATGAAGAAGAACTTCCCACATCATCAATCTCTGGAAGAGTCATTCCAGAAGATGATAATCAAAAAACCTCAACAAAGATCCAGGCACTGCTACAGTTTGAGCTGCATTCGTCTCACCAGTTCCTGTACTTGTCATGTAAACGGAGAAGGAAATATCTAAGCTGGCCTGTGCATAGAGTAAAACATCAATTTGACTGTGTCTATACTTTTGGAACTCAACCAAGAATTAGGAGAAGTGCAAGTTGTAGCACTCCAAAATCTTACAACTACAAATTATCTACTGTTAAAAGAGCATATGGGATGTGAACAGTTCCCAGGAATCGGATGTTTTAATTTGTCTGATTTCTCTCAGACCGTTCAAGTTCAGTTGGACAATATCCATCATATCATAGATAAATTTTCACAAATGCCTAGGATGCCTAACTGGTTTTTCTTGGTTTCACTGGAGATGGCTGGTAATTATAGTTCTGCTTTGGTTATGTACGTGTATTCCTTCTATGTTAATGTGTGTGCGCAATTTAATTAGTAGTTTAAAACCTACACATGCTTAAGTTACTCTACAAGAAGTTATTTCAAAGAAATAAACAATCTTCCCATGATTTCGTCCTTCTGCTACTTCTATAGCTTTTCTTCTTCCTTGCTAATTACAGCCCTGAAATAGAAGTCGTCCCTCATATATAATTTACCGAGTAAGATAATTCTTCCAAGTGGTAAAGATACTTCCTGAAAAATGCTGGGCACAGAAACCACATGGCATAAAACTGCAAAGAAGTAAAAAGCTAACCCTTTCAAACAATATTTCTTCTATCTCACTTATCAAATTTAAAATTCCCTGTATGGTCCCGGAAGATGACTGGTTAGCCAGAGATGGGTAGATTCCTCAAGGGAGGAACAACATAAGAGAGGCACAGTCGCAGGGCGGCCATCGGGTGAGAAATTGGGAATCTACAGAGGTGAGGCTTAAAACCTCAATGCCCTTGTTTTGAGGGATCTCTGCATCCGTGGATGTTTTATTGCCCTTGTCTAGCTTGGACTAACACTTAGTCTACAGGCACACACCTGATCAACTACATGTGCTCTCTTACAACACTAAACCGTGTATTCTACTTTTATCTTGCATCTACCAACCACTTCACCTTTATATTAAAAAAAATTAATAACAATTATAAACATAATAACGGGGAAAGTGGGATAAACATACAAATCATATATAAAGCACAAAAAATTTTAAAAAAAGAAAGAAAGAAAAATAATAAAATATAAAGGAGGACATTACATAATGATGAAGGGCGCAGTTCAACAAGAGGATATAACCTTTATGAGTATATATGAATACAACAGAGGAGCACCAGCATATGTGAAACAAATACTAACAGAATTAAAGGAGGAAACAGAATGCAATGCATACACATTGGGAGACTTCAACCCACCACTCACTCCAAAGGACAGATCCAAGAGACAGAAAATAAGTAAGGACACAGAGGCACTGAACAACACACTAGAACAGATGGCCCTATTAGATATCTACACAATTCTACCTCCAAAAGCAACAGGACACACATTCTTCTCACGTGCACATGAAACATTCTCCAGAGTAGACCACATAGTAGGCAACAAAAAGAGCCTCAGTAAATTCCAAGAGATTGAAATCCTATCAACCAACTTTTCAGAAAACAAATGCTTAGAACTACAAATAAATTGGACAAAGAAAGCAAAAAGGCTCACAAACACATTTAGGCTTAAAAACATGCTCCTAAGTAATCAATTACTCAAAGACCAAATTAAAATGGAGATTCAGCATTATATTTAAACAAATGACAACAACAGAAAGCTAAAACTACTGTGGGTACGGCAAAAGCAGTCTTAAGAGGAAAATATATAGCAATCCAGTCACATGTAAAGAAGGAAGAAAAATCCCAAATGAATGGTCTAAAGTCTCAATTATCGAAGTTGGAAAAAGGAGAACAAATGTGGCCTAAGGTCAGCAGAACGATGGAATAAATAAAGACCGGAGAATAAATAAATAATGTTGAGAAGAAAACATTAGCAAATGTCAAAGAAAGCAAGAGCTGCTTCTTCGGGAAAATAAACAATATAGATAAGCCTCTTGCCAGACATATTAAGAGGAAAAGAGAGTCAACACACATCAACAGAATCAGAAATAAAAAAGGAAAAACCACGACCGACACCACAGAAATACAAAGAATTATTAGAGGGTACTATGAAAACCTATACGATGATAAGCTGGGAAACCAAGGAGAAATGGACAAATTCCTAGGAGAATAAAACCTTCCGTGGCTGACCCAGAAAAAAACATAAAATCTTAACACACCAATTACCAGCAACGGAATTGAATCAGTAAGCAAAAAACTACCAAAGAACAAATCCCCTGGACAGATGGATTTTCGTCGGAATTTTAACAGACATACAGATCAGACATAATACCCATACTCCTTAAAGTTTTCCAAAAAATAGAAGAGGAGGGATTACTCCCAAACTCACTCTATGAAACCGATATCACTCTAATGGAAAAGCCAGATAAAGATGGCACCAAAGAAAGAAACACTACAGACGATTATCCCTGATGAACGTAGATGTAAAAATACAAAACAACGTATTAGCAAAACGAATTCAAAAATACATCCAATGGATGATACCCCATGACCAAGTGGGATTCATCCCAGGGATGCAAGGATAGTACGACATTTGATAATCCATCAACATCATCCAGCACATCAACATAAAGACAGACAAAACCACATGATCATCTCCATAGATGCTGAAAAAGCGTTTGACATAGTTCTACAACCATTCATGATAAACACTCTCAACAAAATGTGTATAGAGGGCAAGTACCTCAACATAATAAAGCCCATATATGATAAAACCGCAGCCAACGTCATAGTGAACAGCGAGAAGCTGAAAGCTTTTCTTCTGCGATTGGATACAAGACAGGGATGCCCACTCTCCCCAATGTCTTTCAACACAGTACTGGAGGTCTTGGCCACAGCAATTAGACAAAACAAAGAAACACAAGGAATCCATATTGGAAGACAAGAAGTTAAACTGTCTCTATTTGCAGATGACATGAAATTGTACATAAAAAACCCTAAAGACTCCACACCAAAACTACTAGAGCTCATATCGGGATACAGCAAAGTCGCAAGATAGAAAATTAACACACAGAAATCTGTAGCTTTACTGTACACGAACAATGAACCAGTAGAAAGAGAAATCTGGAAAACAATTCCGTTCACAATTGCAGCAGAAAGGATAAAATACCTAGGAATAAACCTAAGCAAAGAAGTGATAGACATATACTCAGGAAACAACAAGTCACACTTAAGAGAAATTAAAGGCGACACTAACAAATGGAAACTCACACATTCACGAGGCTAGGAAGAATTAATATCATGAAAATGGACATCCTGAGCAAACCAATATACAGATTTGAAGTTTTCCTATGAAATCATCAGCAACATTCTTCAATGAATTGGAACAAATAAATGAAAAATTCACACGGAAACACCAAAGACACCGAATAGAAATAGCAATGCTGAGAGAGAAGAATAACGTAGGGGTGATCTCACTCACCAACTTCACGCTCTACTATAAAGCCATAGTAATCAAGACAATATGGTACTGGCACAAGAACAGAGCCACACACCAGTGGAACAGACTAGACACTCCAGACATTAACCCAAATATATGTGGTCAATTAATATTTGATAAAGGATCCATGGACATACAATGGCGAAATGACAGTCTCCTCAACAGATTGTGATGGCAAATCTGGACAGCTACATGAAGGAGAATGAAACTGCACTGTGTTCTAACCCCATATACAAAAGTAAATCCAAAATGTATCAAAGACCGGAAGGTAAGTCATGAAACCATTAAACTCTTGGAAGAAAACTTAGGCAGAAACCTCTTAGACATAAACATGAGTGACCTCTTCTTGACAATATCTCCCGGGTAAGGAAAACAACAGCAAAAATGAAAAGTGGGAATATATTAAGGTGAAAAGCTTCTGTAGAGCCGTAGACACCATCAATACAACAGAAAGGAGCCCTACAGGATGGGAAAATATATTTGTAAATGACACATCCGATAAAGGCTTGACGACCAAAATATATAAAGAGCTCACATGCCTCAACAAACTAAAAACAAATAATCCAATTAAAAATGGGCAGAGGAACTGAACAGACGGTTCTCCAAATAACAAACACAGATGGCCAACAGACACATGAAAAGATGCTCCACATCTCATTTTATCAGAGAAATGCAAATGAAAACTACAATGAGTTATCACCTCACTCCACATAGGATAGCTATCATTCAAGAGACAAACAACAACAAATGTTGTTGCGGCTGTGGAGAAAGGGGAACCCTCCTACACTGCTGGTGGGAATGTAAATTAGTTCAACCATTGTGGAAAGGAGTATGGAGGTTCCTCAAAATGCTCAGAAAAGATTCACCACTGGACCCAGGAATTCCATTTTAAGGAATATATACCAGGAGAGCAGCAATCAAGTTTGAAAAAGACAGATGCACCCCGATGTATATTGCAGCACTGTTTAGTATAGCAAAGAACTGGAAGAATCCTAAATGTCCACTGGTAGATGAATGGATAAAGAAGATGTGGTACATATACAAAATGGTATATTACTCAGACATAAGAAGAGGGCAAATCCTACCATTGGCAGCACCATGGAAGGAGCTGGAGGGTATTATGCTCAGTGAAAAAGCCAAGAAGAGAAAGAGAAATACCAAATGATTTCACTGATCTGTGGAGTGTAAGAATGAAGGAAAAACTGAACGAACAAAGCAGAAGCGGATTCACAGAACGCAAGAATGGAGTAACAGGTACCAAAGGGAAAGGGAGTGGGGAGGATGGGTGGATAGGGAGGGATAAGGGGGGAAGTAGAAGGAGGATATTAAGATTAGCATGCTAATGGGGGTGGGTGGGAGAAAGGGGTGGGCTGTACAACACAGAGAAGACAAGTAGTGATTCTACAACATTTTGCTCTGCTGAATGACAGTGACTGGAAAGGGGTTAATAGTGGGGACCAGGTATAGGGGAGAGACTAGTAAACAGAATATTCTTCATGTAAGTTTAGATTAATGATAACGAGAAAGAAAAAGAAAAAGAAAATAAAGAAAGAAAAGGGGGATAACTCCCTGATAGAATAAAGTTAACTGTAAATCAAGGATTAAGTCATGCCTAAAATATCCTTAGTTTTGATCAGTTAAAGATTTGCAGATGATCGGTGTGGAGGTACTGTTTTCTGATAATATTCCTCTCTATTGATAAAAGAGCAGTTCCTATGTGTTGACATCCGTTGAGTTCTACACAATGGTATAATTGGCATAAAAATAGGAGGGGAAAAAGGTCTCCTTGTGCTTATATAGAGGATCAAAGCCTAATTGGGCTAACCACAAAATGAACTAAGATACGATATGAAGAAGAACTTCCCACATCATCAATCTCTGGAAGAGTCATTCCAGAAGATGATAATCAAAAAACCTCAACAAAGATCCAGGCACTGCTACAGTTTGAGCTGCATTCGTCTCACCAGTTCCTGTACTTGTCATGTAAACGGAGAAGGAAATATCTAAGCTGGCCTGTGCATAGAGTAAAACATCAATTTGACTGTGTCTATACTTTTGGAACTCAACCAAGAATTAGGAGAAGTGCAAGTTGTAGCTCTCCAAAATCTTACAACTACAAATTATCTACTGTTAAAAGAGCATATGGGATGTGAACAGTTCCCAGGAATCGGATGATTAATTTGTCTGATTTCTCTCAGACCGTTCAAGTTCAGTTGGACAATATCCATCATATCGTAGATAAATTTTCACAAATGCCTAGGATGCCTAACTGGTTTTTCTTGGTTTCACTGGAGATGGCTGGTAATTATAGTTCTGCTTTGGTTATGTACGTGTATTCCTTATATGTTAATGTGTGTGCGCAATTTAATTAGTAGTTTAAAACCTACACATGCTTAAGTTACTCTACAAGAAGATATTTCAAAGAAATAAACAATCTTCCCATGATTTCGTCCTTCTGCTACTTCTATAGCTTTTCTTCTTAATTGCTAATTAGAGCCCTGAAATAGAAGTCGTCCCTCATATATAATTTACCGAGTAAGATAATTCTTCCAAGTGGTAAAGATACTTCCTGAAAATTGCTGGGCACAGAAACCACATGGCATAAAACTGCAAAGAAGTAAAAAGCTAACCCTTTCAAACAATATTTCTTCTATCTCACTTATCAAATTTAAACTTCCCTGTATGGTCCCGGAAGATGACTGGTTAGCCAGAGATGGGTAGATTCCTCAAGGGAGGAACAACATAAGAGAGGCACAGTCGCAGGGCGGCCATCGGGTGAGAAATTGGGAATCTACAGAGGTGAGGCTTAAAACCTCAATGCCCTTGTTTTGAGGGATCTCTGCATCCGTGGATGTTTTATTGCCCTTGTCTAGCTTGGACTAACACTTAGTCTACAGGCACACACCTGATCAACTACATGTGCTCTCTTACAACACTAAACCGTGTATTCTACTTTTATCTTGCATCTACCAACCACTTCACCTTTATATTAAAAAAAATTAATAACAATTATAAACATAATAACGGGGAAAGTGGGATAAACATACAAATCATATATAAAGCACAAAAAATTTTAAAAAAAGGAAGAAAGAAAAATAATAAAATATAAAGGAGGACATTACATAATGATGAAGGGCGCAGTTCAACAAGAGGATATAACCTTTATGAGTATATATGAATACAACACAGGAGCACCAGCATATGTGAAACAAATACTAACAGAATTAAAGGAGGAAAGAGAATGCAATGCATACACATTGGGAGACTTCAACCCACCACTCACTCCAAAGGACAGATCCAAGAGACAGAAAATAAGTAAGGACACAGAGGCACTGAACAACACACTAGAACAGATGGCCCTATTAGATATCTACACAATTCTACCTCCAAAAGCAACAGGACACACATTCTTCTCACGTGCACATGAAACATTCTCCAGAGTAGACCACATAGTAGGCAACAAAAAGAGCCTCAGTAAATTCCAAGAGATTGAAATCCTATCAACCAACTTTTCAGATCACAAATGCTTAGAACTACAAATAAATTGGACAAAGAAAGCAAAAAGGCTCACAAACACATTTAGGCTTAAAAACATGCTCCTAAGTAATCAATTACTCAAAGACCAAATTAAAATGGAGATTCAGCATTATATTTAAACAAATGACAACAACAGAAAGCTAAAACTACTGTGGGTACGGCAAAAGCAGTCTTAAGAGGAAAATATATAGCAATCCAGTCACATGTAAAGAAGGAAGAAAAATCCCAAATGAATGGTCTAAAGTCTCAATTATCGAAGTTGGAAAAAGGAGAACAAATGTGGCCTAAGGTCAGCAGAACGATGGAATAAATAAAGACCGGAGAAGAAATAAATAATGTTGAGAAGAAAACATTAGCAAATGTCAAAGAAAGCAAGAGCTGCTTCTTCGGGAAAATAAACAATATAGATAAGCCTCTTGCCAGACATATTAAGAGGAAAAGAGAGTCAACACTCATCAACAGAATCAGAAATAAAAAAAGGAAAAACCACGACGGACACCACAGAAATACAAAGAATTATTAGAGAGTACTATGAAAACCTATACGAAGATAAGCTGGGAAACCAAGGAGAAATGGACAAATTCCTAGGAGAATAAAACCTTCCATGGCTGACCCAGGAAAAAACATAAAATCTTAACACAGCAATTACCAGCAACGGAATTGAATCAGTAAGCAAAAAACTACCAAAGAACAAATCCCCGGGACAGATGGATTTTCCTCGGAATTTTAACAGACATACAGATCAGACATAGTACCCATACTCCTTAAAGTTTTCCAAAAAATAGAAGAGGAGGGATTACTCCCAAACTCACTCTATGAAACCGATATCACTCTAATGGAAAAGCCAGATAAAGACGGCACCAAAGAAAGAAACACTACAGACGATTATGCCTGATGAACGTAGATGTAAAAATACAAAACAACGTATTAGCAAAACGAATTCAAAAATACATCCAAAGGATGATACCCCATGACCAAGTGGGATTCATCCCAGGGATGCAAGGATAGTACGACATTTGATAATCCATCAACATCATCCAGCACATCAACATAAAGACAGACAAAAATACATGATCATCTCCATAGATACTGAAAAAGCGTTTGACATAGTTCTACAACGATCCATGATAACCACTCTCAACTAAATGTGTATAGAGGGCAAGTACCTCAACATAATAAAGCCCATATATGATAAAACCGCAGCCAACGTCATAGTGAACAGCGAGAAGCTGAAAGGTTTCCTTCTGCGATTGGATACAAGACAGGGATGCCCACTCTCCCCAATGTTATTCAACACAGTACTGCAGGTCTTGGACAAAGCAATTAGACAAAACAAAGAAACACAAAGAATCCATATTGGTAGACAAGAAGTTAAACTGTCTCTATTTGCAGATGACATGAAATTGTACATAAAAAACCCTAAAGATTCCACACCAAAATTACTAGAGCTCATATCGGGATACAGCAAAGTCGCACGATAGAAAATTAACACACAGAAATCTGTAGCTTTTCTGTACACGAACAATGAACCAGTAGAAAGAGAAATCTGGAAAACAATTCCGTTCACAATTGCAGCAGAAAGGATAAAATACATAGGAATAAACCTAAGCAAAGAAGTGATAGACATATACTCAGGAAACAACAAGTCACACTTAAGAGAAATTAAAGGCGACACTAACAAATGGAAACTCACCAATTTACGAGGCTAGGAAGAATTAATATCATGAAAATAGCCATCCTGAGCAAAGCAATATACAGATTTGACGTTTTCCTATGAAATCATCAGCAACATTCTTCAATGAATTGGAACAAATAAATGAAAAATTCACACGTAAACACCAAAGACACCGAATAGCCATAGGAATGCTGAGAGAGAAGAATAACGTAGGGGTGATCTCACTCACCAACTTCACGCTCTACTATAAAGCCATAGTAATCAAGACAATATGGTACTGGCACAAGAACAGAGCCACACACCAGTGGAACAGACTAGACACTCCAGACTTTAACCCAAATATATGTGGTCAATTACTATTTCATAAAAGGAGCCATGGACAGACAATAGCGAAATGACAGTCTCTTCAACAGATTGAGATGGCAAATCTGGACAGCTACATGAAGGAGAATGAAACTGCACTGTGTTCTAACCCCATATACAAAAGTAAATCCAAAATGTATCAAAGACCGGAAGTTAAGTCATGAAACCATTAAACTCTTGGAAGAAAACATAGGCAGAAACCTCTTAGACGTAAACATGAGTGACCTCTTCTTGAAAATATCTCCCGGGTAAGGAAAACAACAGCAAAAATGAAAAGTGGGAATATATTAAGGTGAAAAGCTTCTGTAGAGCAGTAGACACCATCAACACAACAGAAAGGAGCCCTACAGGATGGGAAAATATATTTGTAAATGACACATCCGATAAAGGCTTGACGCCCAAAATATATAAAGAGCTCACATGCCTCAACAAACTAAAAACAAATAATCCAATTAAAAATGGGCAGAGGAACTGAACAGACGGTTCTCCAATTAACAAATACAGATGTACAACAGACACATGAAAAGATGCTCCACATCTCTTTTTATCAGAGAAATGCAAATGAAAACTACAATGAGTTATCACCTCACTCCACAAAGGATAGCTATCATTCAAGAGACAAACAACAACAAATGTTGTTGCGGCTGTGGAGAAAGGGGAACCCTCCTACACTGCTGGTGGGAATGTAAATTAGTTCAACCATTGTGGAAAGGAGTATGGAGGTGCCTCAAAATGCACAGAAAGGATACACCACTGGACGCAGGAATTCCATTTTAAGGAATATATACCAGGAGAGCAGCAATCAAGTTTGAAAAAGACAGATGAACCCCGATGTTTGTTGCAGCACTGTTTAGTATAGCAAAGAACTGGAAGCAACCTAAATGTCCACTGGTAGATGAATGGATAAAGAAGATGTGGTACATATACAAAATGGTATATTACACAGACATAAGAAGAGGGCAAATCCTACCATTGGCAGCACCATGGAAGGAGCTGGAGGGAATTATGCTCAGTGAAAAAGCCAAGAAGAGAAAGAGAAATACCAAATGATTCACTGATCTTTGGAGTGTAAGAATGAAGGAAAAACTGAACGAACAAAGCAGAAGCGGATTCACAGAACGCAAGAATGGAGTAACAGGTACCAAAGGGAAAGGGAGTGGGGAGGATGGGTGGATAGGGAGGGATGAGGGGGGAAGTAGAAGGAGGATATTAAGATTAGCATGCTAATTGTGGTGGGTGGGAGAAAGGGGTGGGCTGTACAACACAGAGAAGACAAGTAGTGATTCTACAATATTTTGCTCTGCTGAATGACAGTGACTGGAAAGGGGTTAATAGTGGGGACCAGGTATAGGGGAGAGACTAGTAAACAGAGTATTCTTCATGTAAGTTTAGATTAATGATAACGAGAAAGGAAAAGAAAAAGAAAATAAATTAAGAAAAGGGGGATAACTCCCTGATAGAATAAAGTTAACTGTAAATCAAGGATTATGTCATGATTAAAATATCCTTAATTTTGATCAGTTAAAGATTTGCAGATGATCGGTTTGGAGGTACTGTTTTCTGAAAATATTCCTCTCTATTGATAAAAGAGCAGTTCCTATGTGTTGACATATATTGAGTTCTACACAATGGTATAAAGGGCATAAAAATAGGAGGGGAAAATGGTCTCTTTGTGCTTATATAGAGGATCAAAGCCTAATTGGGCTAACCACAAAATGAACTAAGATACGATATGAAGAAGAACTTCCCACATCAGCAATCTCTGGAAGAGTCATTCCAGAAGATGATCATCAAAAAACCTCAACAAAGATTCAGGCACTGCTACAGTTGGAGCTGCATTCGTCTCACCAGTTCCTGTACTTGTCCAGTAAACGGAGAAGGAAATATCTAAGCTGGCCTGTGCATAAAGTAAAACATCAATTTGACTGTGTCTATACTTTTGGAATTCAACCAAGAATTAGGAGAAGTGCAAGTTGTAGCACTCCAAAATCTTACAACTACAAATTATCTACTGTTAAAAGAGCATATGGGATGTGAACAGTTCCCAGGAATCGGATGTTTTAATTTGTCTGATTTCTCTCAGACCGTTCAAGTTCAGTTGGACAATATCCATCATATGGTAGATAAATTTTCACAAATGCCTAGGATGCCTAACTGGTTTTTCTTGGTTTCACTGAGGATGGCTGGTAATTATAGTTCTGCTTTGGTTATGTCCGTGTATTCCTTCTATGTTAATGTGTGTGCGCAATTTAATTAGTAGTTTAAAACCTACACATGCTTAAGTTACTCTACAAGAAGATATTTCAAAGAAATAAACAATCATCCCATGATTTCGTCCGTCTGCTACTTCTATAGCTTTTCTTCTTCCTTGCTAATTACAGCCCTGAAATAGAAGTCGTCCCTCATATATAATTTACCAAGTAAGATAATTCTTCCAAGTGGTAAAGATACTTCCTGAAAAATGCTGGGCACAGAAACCACATGGCATAAAACTGCAAAGAAGTAAAAAGCTAACCCTTTCAAACAATATTTCTTCTATCTCACTTATCAAATTTAAACTTCCCTGTATGGTCCCGGAAGATGACTGGTTAGCCAGAGATGGGTAGATTCCTCAAGGGAGGAACAACATAAGAGAGGCACAGTCGCAGGGCGGCCATCAGGTGAGAAATTGAGAATCTACAGAGGTGCGGCTTAAAACCTCAATGCCCTTGTTTTGAGGGATCTCTGCATCCGTGGATGTTTTATTGCCCTTGTCTAGCTTGGGCTGACACTTAGTCTACAGGCACACACCTGATCATCTACATGTGCTCTCTTACAACACTAAACCGTGTATTCTACTTTTATCTTGCATCTACCAACCACTTCACCTTTATATAAAAAAAATTAATAACAAATATAAACAGAATAACGGGAAAAGTGTGATAAACATACAAATCATATATAAAGCACAAAAAATTTTAAAAAAGAAAGAAAAAAAAATAAAAGGTAAACGAGGACATTACATAATGTTGAAGGGCGCAGTTCAACAAGAGGATATAACCTTTATGAGTATATATGAATACAACACAGGAGCACCAGCATATGTGAAACAAATACTATCAGAATTAAAGGAGGAAATAGAATGCAATGCATACACATTGGGAGACTTCAACCCACCACTCACTCCAAAGGACAGATCCAAGAGACAGAAAATAAGTAAGGACACAGAGGCACTGAACAACACACTAGAACAGATGGCCCTAATAGATATCTACACAATTCTACATCCATAACCAACAGGACACACATTCTTCTCACGTGCACATGAAACATTCTCCAGACTAGACCACATAGTAGGCAACAAAAAGAGCCTCAGTAAATTCCAAGAGATTGAAATCCTATCAACCAACTTTTCAGACCACAAATGCTTAGAACTACAAATAAATTGGACAAAGAAAGCAAAAAGGCTCACAAACACATGGAGGCTTAACAACATGCTCCAAAATAATCAATTACTCAAAGACCAAATTAAAATGGAGATTCTGCATTATATCTAAACAAATGACAAGAATAGAAAGCTAAAACTACTGTGGTACGGCAAAAGCACTCTTAAGAGGAAAATATATAGCCATCCAGTCACATGTAAAGAAGGAAGAAAAATCCCAAATGAATGGTCTAAAGTCTCAATTATCGAAGTTGGAAAAAGGAGAACAAATGTGGCCTAAGGTCAGCAGAACGATGGAATAAATAAAGACCAGAGACGAAATAAATAATGTTGAGAAGAAAACATTAGCAAATGTCAATGAAAGCAAGAGCTGTTTCTTCGGGAAAATAAACAATATAGATAAGCCTCTTGCCAGACATATTAAGAGGAAAAGAGAGTCAACACTCATCAACAGAATCAGAAATAAAAAAAGGAAAAACCACGACGGACACCACAGAAATACAAAGAATTATTAGAGAGTACTATGAAAACCTATACGAAGATAAGCTGGAAACCAAGGAGAAATGGACAAATTCCTAGGAGAATAAAACCTTCCATGGCTGACCCAGGAAAAAACATAAAATCTTAACACAGCAATTACCAGCAACGGAATTGAATCAGTAAGCAAAAAACTACCAAAGAACAAATCCCCGGGACAGATGGATTTTCCTCGGAATTTTAACAGACATACAGATCAGACATAGTACCCATACTCCTTAAAGTTTTCCAAAAAATAGAAGAGGAGGGATTACTCCCAAACTCACTCTATGAAACCGATATCACTCTAATGGAAAAGCCAGATAAAGACGGCACCAAAGAAAGAAACACTACAGACGATTATGCCTGATGAACGTAGATGTAAAAATACAAAACAACGTATTAGCAAAACGAATTCAAAAATACATCCAAAGGATGATACCCCATGACCAAGTGGGATTCATCCCAGGGATGCAAGGATAGTACGACATTTGATAATCCATCAACATCATCCAGCACATCAACATAAAGACAGACAAAAATACATGATCATCTCCATAGATACTGAAAAAGCGTTTGACATAGTTCTACAACGATCCATGATAACCACTCTCAACTAAATGTGTATAGAGGGCAAGTACCTCAACATAATAAAGCCCATATATGATAAAACCGCAGCCAACGTCATAGTGAACAGCGAGAAGCTGAAAGGTTTTCTTCTGCGATTGGATACAAGACAGGGATGCCCACTCTCCCCAATGTTATTCAACACAGTACTGCAGGTCTTGGACAAAGCAATTAGACAAAACAAAGAAACACAAAGAATCCATATTGGTAGACAAGAAGTTAAACTGTCTCTATTTGCAGATGACATGAAATTGTACATAAAAAACCCTAAAGATTCCACACCAAAATTACTAGAGCTCATATCGGGATACAGCAAAGTCGCACGATAGAAAATTAACACACAGAAATCTGTAGCTTTTCTGTACACGAACAATGAACCAGTAGAAAGAGAAATCTGGAAAACAATTCCGTTCACAATTGCAGCAGAAAGGATAAAATACATAGGAATAAACCTAAGCAAAGAAGTGATAGACATATACTCAGGAAACAACAAGTCACACTTAAGAGAAATTAAAGGCGACACTAACAAATGGAAACTCACCAATTTACGAGGCTAGGAAGAATTAATATCATGAAAATAGCCATCCTGAGCAAAGCAATATACAGATTTGACGTTTTCCTATGAAATCATCAGCAACATTCTTCAATGAATTGGAACAAATAAATGAAAAATTCACACGTAAACACCAAAGACACCGAATAGCCATAGGAATGCTGAGAGAGAAGAATAACGTAGGGGTGATCTCACTCACCAACTTCACGCTCTACTATAAAGCCATAGTAATCAAGACAATATGGTACTGGCACAAGAACAGAGCCACACACCAGTGGAACAGACTAGACACTCCAGACTTTAACCCAAATATATGTGGTCAATTACTATTTCATAAAAGGAGCCATGGACAGACAATAGCGAAATGACAGTCTCTTCAACAGATTGAGATGGCAAATCTGGACAGCTACATGAAGGAGAATGAAACTGCACTGTGTTCTAACCCCATATACAAAAGTAAATCCAAAATGTATCAAAGACCGGAAGTTAAGTCATGAAACCATTAAACTCTTGGAAGAAAACATAGGCAGAAACCTCTTAGACGTAAACATGAGTGACCTCTTCTTGAAAATATCTCCCGGGTAAGGAAAACAACAGCAAAAATGAAAAGTGGGAATATATTAAGGTGAAAAGCTTCTGTAGAGCAGTAGACACCATCAACACAACAGAAAGGAGCCCTACAGGATGGGAAAATATATTTGTAAATGACACATCCGATAAAGGCTTGACGCCCAAAATATATAAAGAGCTCACATGCCTCAACAAACTAAAAACAAATAATCCAATTAAAAATGGGCAGAGGAACTGAACAGACGGTTCTCCAATTAACAAATACAGATGTACAACAGACACATGAAAAGATGCTCCACATCTCTTTTTATCAGAGAAATGCAAATGAAAACTACAATGAGTTATCACCTCACTCCACAAAGGATAGCTATCATTCAAGAGACAAACAACAACAAATGTTGTTGCGGCTGTGGAGAAAGGGGAACCCTCCTACACTGCTGGTGGGAATGTAAATTAGTTCAACCATTGTGGAAAGGAGTATGGAGGTGCCTCAAAATGCACAGAAAGGATACACCACTGGACGCAGGAATTCCATTTTAAGGAATATATACCAGGAGAGCAGCAATCAAGTTTGAAAAAGACAGATGAACCCCGATGTTTGTTGCAGCACTGTTTAGTATAGCAAAGAACTGGAAGCAACCTAAATGTCCACTGGTAGATGAATGGATAAAGAAGATGTGGTACATATACAAAATGGTATATTACACAGACATAAGAAGAGGGCAAATCCTACCATTGGCAGCACCATGGAAGGAGCTGGAGGGAATTATGCTCAGTGAAAAAGCCAAGAAGAGAAAGAGAAATACCAAATGATTCACTGATCTTTGGAGTGTAAGAATGAAGGAAAAACTGAACGAACAAAGCAGAAGCGGATTCACAGAACGCAAGAATGGAGTAACAGGTACCAAAGGGAAAGGGAGTGGGGAGGATGGGTGGATAGGGAGGGATGAGGGGGGAAGTAGAAGGAGGATATTAAGATTAGCATGCTAATTGGGGTGGGTGGGAGAAAGGGGTGGGCTGTACAACACAGAGAAGACAAGTAGTGATTCTACAATATTTTGCTCTGCTGAATGACAGTGACTGGAAAGGGGTTAATAGTGGGGACCAGGTATAGGGGAGAGACTAGTAAACAGAGTATTCTTCATGTAAGTTTAGATTAATGATAACGAGAAAGGAAAAGAAAAAGAAAATAAATTAAGAAAAGGGGGATAACTCCCTGATAGAATAAAGTTAACTGTAAATCAAGGATTATGTCATGATTAAAATATCCTTAATTTTGATCAGTTAAAGATTTGCAGATGATCGGTTTGGAGGTACTGTTTTCTGAAAATATTCCTCTCTATTGATAAAAGAGCAGTTCCTATGTGTTGACATATATTGAGTTCTACACAATGGTATAAAGGGCATAAAAATAGGAGGGGAAAATGGTCTCTTTGTGCTTATATAGAGGATCAAAGCCTAATTGGGCTAACCACAAAATGAACTAAGATACGATATGAAGAAGAACTTCCCACATCAGCAATCTCTGGAAGAGTCATTCCAGAAGATGATCATCAAAAAACCTCAACAAAGATTCAGGCACTGCTACAGTTGGAGCTGCATTCGTCTCACCAGTTCCTGTACTTGTCCAGTAAACGGAGAAGGAAATATCTAAGCTGGCCTGTGCATAAAGTAAAACATCAATTTGACTGTGTCTATACTTTTGGAATTCAACCAAGAATTAGGAGAAGTGCAAGTTGTAGCACTCCAAAATCTTACAACTACAAATTATCTACTGTTAAAAGAGCATATGGGATGTGAACAGTTCCCAGGAATCGGATGTTTTAATTTGTCTGATTTCTCTCAGACCGTTCAAGTTCAGTTGGACAATATCCATCATATGGTAGATAAATTTTCACAAATGCCTAGGATGCCTAACTGGTTTTTCTTGGTTTCACTGAGGATGGCTGGTAATTATAGTTCTGCTTTGGTTATGTCCGTGTATTCCTTCTATGTTAATGTGTGTGCGCAATTTAATTAGTAGTTTAAAACCTACACATGCTTAAGTTAATCTACAAGAAGATATTTCAAAGAAATAAACAATCTTCCCATGATTTCGTCCGTCTGCTACTTCTATAGCTTTTCTTCTTCCTTGCTAATTACAGCGCTGAAATAGAAGTCGTCCCTCATATATAATTTACCAAGTAAGATAATTCTTCCAAGTGGTAAAGATACTTCCTGAAAAATGCTGGGCACAGAAACCACATGGCATAAAACTGCAAAGAAGTAAAAAGCTAACCCTTTCAAACAATATTTCTTCTATCTCACTTATCAAATTTAAACTTCCCTGTATGGTCCCGGAAGATGGCTGGTTAGCCAGAGATGGGTAGATTCCTCAAGGGAGGAACAACATAAGAGAGGCACAGTCGCAGGGCGGCCATCAGGTGAGAAATTTGGAATCTACAGAGGTGAGGCTTAAAACCTCAATGTCCTTGTTTTGAGGGATCTCTGCATCCGTGGAAGTTTTATTGCCCTTGTCTAGCTTGGACTGACACTTAGTCTACTGGCACACACCTGATCATCTACATGTGCTCTCTTACAACACTAAACCGTGTATTCTACTTTTATCTTGCATCTACCAACCACTTCACCTTTATATTAAAAAAAATTAATAACAATTATAAACACAATAACGGGAAAAGTGGGATAAACATACAAATCATATATAAAGCACAAAAAATTTTAAAAAAAGGAAGAAAAAAAAATAAAAGGTAAAGGAGGTCATTACATAATGTTGAAGGGCGCAGTTCAACAAGAGGATATAACCTTTATGAGTATATATGAATACAACACAGGAGTACCAGCATATGTGAAACAAATACTAACAGAATTAAAGGAGGAAATAGAATGCAATGCATACACATTGGGAGACTTCAACCCACCACTCACTCCAAAGGACGGATCCAAGAGACAGAAAATAAGTAAGGACACAGAGGCACTGAACAACACACTAGAACAGATGGCCCTAATAGATATCTACACAATTCTACATCCAAAAGCAACAGGACACACATTCTACTCACGTGCACATGAAACATTCTCCAGAGTAGAACACATAGTAGGCAACAAAAAGAGCCTCAGTTAATTCCAAGAGATTGAAATCCTATCAACCAACTTTTCAGACCACAAATGCTTAGAACTACAAATAAATTGGACAAAGAAAGCAAAAAGGCTCACAAACACATGGAGGCTTAACAACATGCTCCTAAATAATCAATTACAAAAAGACCAAATTAAAATGGAGATTCTGCATTATATCTAAAAAATGACAACAATAGAAAGCTAAAACTACTGTGGTACGGCAAAAGCACTCTTAAGAGGAAAATATATAGCCATCCAGTCACATGTAAAGAAGGAAGAAAAATCCCAAATGAATGGTCTAAAGTCTCAATTATCGAAGTTGGAAAAAGGAGAACAAATGTGGCCTAAGGTCAGCAGAACGATGGAATAAATAAAGACCAGAGACGAAATAAATAATGTTGAGAAGAAAACATTAGCAAATGTCAAAGAAAGCAAGAGCTGTTTCTTCGGGAAAATAAACAATATAGATAAGCCTCTTGCCAGACATATTAAGAGGAAAAGAGAGTCAACACTCATCAACAGAATCAGAAATAAAAAAAGGAAAAACCACGACGGACACCACAGAAATACAAAGAATTATTAGAGAGTACTATGAAAACCTATACGATGATAAGCTGGGAAACCAAGGAGAAATGGACAAATTCCTAGGAGAATAAAACCTTCCATGGCTGACCCAGGAAAAACATTAAATCTTAACACACCAATTACCAGCAACGGAATTGAATCAGTAAGCAAAAACTACCAAAGAACAAATCCCCGGGACAGATGGATTTTCCTCGGAATTTTAACAGACATACAGATCAGACATAGTACCCATACTCCTTAAAGTTTTTTAAAAAATAGAAGAGGAGGGATTACTCCCAAACTCACTCTATGAAACCGATATCACTCTAATGGAAAAGCCAGATAAAGACGGCACCAAAGAAAGAAACACTACAGACGATTATGCCTGATGAACGTAGATGTAAAAATACAAAACAACGTATTAGCAAAACGAATTCAAAAATACATCCAAAGGATGATACCCCATGACCAAGTGGGATTCATCCCAGGGATGCAAGGATAGTACGACATTTGATAATCCATCAACATCATCCAGCACATCAACATAAAGACAGACAAAACCACATGATCATCTCCATAGATACTGAAAAAGCGTTTGACATAGTTCTACAACGATCCATGATAACCACTCTCAACTAAATGTGTATAGAGGGCAAGTACCTCAACATAATAAAGCCCATATATGATAAAACCGCAGCCAACGTCATAGTGAACAGCGAGAAGCTGAAAGGTTTTCTTCTGCGATTGGATACAAGACAGGGATGCCCACTCTCCCCAATGTTATTCAACACAGTACTGGAGGTCTTGGACAAAGCAATTAGACAAAACAAAGAAACACAAAGAATCCATATTGGTAGACAAGAAGTTAAACTGTCTCTATTTGCAGATGACATGAAATTGTACATAAAAAACCCTAAAGATTCCACACCAAAATTACTAGAGCTCATATCGGGATACAGCAAAGTCGCACGATAGAAAATTAACACACAGAAATCTGTAGCTTTTCTGTACACGAACAATGAACCAGTAGAAAGATAAATCTGGAAAACAATTCCGTTCACAAATGCAGCAGAAAGGATAAAATACATAGGAATAAACCTAAGCAAAGAAGTGATAGACATATACTCAGGAAACAACAAGTCACACTTAAGAGAAATTAAAGGCGACACTAACAAATGGAAACTCACCAATTTACGAGGCTAGGAAGAATTAATATCATGAAAATAGCCATCCTGAGCAAAGCAATATACAGATTTGACGTTTTCCTATGAAATCATCAGCAACATTCTTCAATGAATTGGAACAAATAAATGAAAAATTCACACGTAAACACCAAAGACACCGAATAGCCATAGGAATGCTGAGAGAGAAGAATAACGTAGGGGTGATCTCACTCACCAACTTCACGCTCTACTATAAAGCCATAGTAATCAAGACAATATGGTACTGGCACAAGAACAGAGCCACACACCAGTGGAACAGACTAGACACTCCAGACATTAACCCAAATATATGTGGTCAATTACTATTTCATAAAAGGAGCCATGGACAGACAATAGCGAAATGACAGTCTCTTCAACAGATTGAGATGGCAAATCTGGACAGCTACATGAAGGAGAATGAAACTGCACTGTGTTCTAACCCCATATACAAAAGTAAATCCAAAATGTATCAAAGACCGGAAGTTAAGTCATGAAACCATTAAACTCTTGGAAGAAAACATAGGCAGAAACCTCTTAGACGTAAACATGAGTGACCTCTTCTTGAAAATATCTCCCGGGTAAGGAAAACAACAGCAAAAATGAAAAGTGGGAATATATTAAGGTGAAAAGCTTCTGTAGAGCAGTAGACACCATCAACACAACAGAAAGGAGCCCTACAGGATGGGAAAATATATTTGTAAATGACACATCCGATAAAGGCTTGACGCCCAAAATATATAAAGAGCTCACATGCCTCAACAAACTAAAAACAAATAATCCAATTAAAAATGGGCAGAGGAACTGAACAGACGGTTCTCCAATTAACAAATACAGATGGCCAACAGACACATGAAAAGATGCTCCACGTCTCTTTTTATCAGAGAAATGCAAATGAAAACTACAATGAGTTATCACCTCACTCCACAAAGGATAGCTATCATTCAAGAGACAAACAACAACAAATGTTGTTGCGGCTGTGGAGAAAGGGGAACCCTCCTACACTGCTGGTGGGAATGTAAATTAGTTCAACCATTGTGGAAAGGAGTATGGAGGTTCCTCAAAATGCACAGAAAGGATTCACCACTGGACCCAGGAATTCCATTTTAAGGAATATATACCAGGAGAGCAGCAATCAAGTTTGAAAAAGACAGATGAACCCCGATGTTTGTTGCAGCACTGTTTAGTATAGCAAAGAACTGGAAGCAACCTAAATGTCCACTGGTAGATGAATGGATAAAGAAGATGTGGTACATATACAAAATGGTATATTACACAGACATAAGAAGAGGGCAAATCCTACCATTGGCAGCACCATGGAAGGAGCTGGAGGGAATTATGCTCAGTGAAAAAGCCAAGAAGAGAAAGAGAAATACCAAATGATTCACTGATCTTTGGAGTGTAAGAATGAAGGAAAAACTGAACGAACAAAGCAGAAGCGGATTCACAGAACGCAAGAATGGAGTAACAGGTACCAAAGGGAAAGGGAGTGGGGAGGATGGGTGGATAGGGAGGGATGAGGGGGGAAGTAGAAGGAGGATATTAAGATTAGCATGCTAATTGGGGTGGGTGGGAGAAAGGGGTGGGCTGTACAACACAGAGAAGACAAGTAGTGATTCTACAATATTTTGCTCTGCTGAATGACAGTGACTGGAAAGGGGTTAATAGTGGGGACCAGGTATAGGGGAGAGACTAGTAAACAGAGTATTCTTCATGTAAGTTTAGATTAATGATAACGAGAAAGGAAAAGAAAAAGAAAATAAATTAAGAAAAGGGGGATAACTCCCTGATAGAATAAAGTTAACTGTAAATCAAGGATTATGTCATGATTAAAATATCCTTAATTTTGATCAGTTAAAGATTTGCAGATGATCGGTTTGGAGGTACTGTTTTCTGAAAATATTCCTCTCTATTGATAAAAGAGCAGTTCCTATGTGTTGACATATATTGAGTTCTACACAATGGTATAAAGGGCATAAAAATAGGAGGGGAAAATGGTCTCTTTGTGCATATATAGAGGATCAAAGCCTAATTGGGCTAACCACAAAATGAACTAAGATACGATATGAAGAAGAACTTCCCACATCAGCAATCTCTGGAAGAGTCATTCCAGAAGATGATCATCAAAAAACCTCAACAAAGATTCAGGCACTGCTACAGTTGGAGCTGCATTCGTCTCACCAGTTCCTGTACTTGTCCAGTAAACGGAGAAGGAAATATCTAAGCTGGCCTGTGCATAGAGTAAAACATCAATTTGACTGTGTCTATACTTTTGGAATTCAACCAAGAATTAGGAGAAGTGCAAGTTGTAGCACTCCAAAATCTTACAACTACAAATTATCTACTGTTAAAAGAGCATATGGGATGTGAACAGTTCCCAGGAATCGGATGTTTTAATTTGTCTGATTTCTCTCAGACCGTTCAAGTTCAGTTGGACAATATCCATCATATGGTAGATAAATTTTCACAAATGCCTAGGATGCCTAACTGGTTTTTCTTGGTTTCACTGAGGATGGCTGGTAATTATAGTTCTGCTTTGGTTATGTCCGTGTATTCCTTCTATGTTAATGTGTGTGCGCAATTTAATTAGTAGTTTAAAACCTACACATGCTTAAGTTAATCTACAAGAAGATATTTCAAAGAAATAAACAATCTTCCCATGATTTCGTCCGTCTGCTACTTCTATAGCTTTTCTTCTTCCTTGCTAATTACAGCGCTGAAATAGAAGTCGTCCCTCATATATAATTTACCAAGTAAGATAATTCTTCCAAGTGGTAAAGATACTTCCTGAAAAATGCTGGGCACAGAAACCACATGGCATAAAACTGCAAAGAAGTAAAAAGCTAACCCTTTCAAACAATATTTCTTCTATCTCACTTATCAAATTTAAACTTCCCTGTATGGTCCCGGAAGATGGCTGGTTAGCCAGAGATGGGTAGATTCCTCAAGGGAGGAACAACATAAGAGAGGCACAGTCGCAGGGCGGCCATCAGGTGAGAAATTTGGAATCTACAGAGGTGAGGCTTAAAACCTCAATGCCCTTGTTTTGAGGGATCTCTGCATCCGTGGAAGTTTTATTGCCCTTGTCTAGCTTGGACTGACACTTAGTCTACTGGCACACACCTGATCATCTACATGTGCTCTCTTACAACACTAAACCGTGTATTCTACTTTTATCTTGCATCTACCAACCACTTCACCTTTATATTAAAAAAAATTAATAACAATTATAAACACAATAACGGGAAAAGTGGGATAAACATACAAATCATATATAAAGCACAAAAAATTTTAAAAAAAGGAAGAAAAAAAAATAAAAGGTAAAGGAGGTCATTACATAATGTTGAAGGGCGCAGTTCAACAAGAGGATATAACCTTTATGAGTATATATGAATACAACACAGGAGTACCAGCATATGTGAAACAAATACTAACAGAATTAAAGGAGGAAATAGAATGCAATGCATACACATTGGGAGACTTCAACCCACCACTCACTCCAAAGGACGGATCCAAGAGACAGAAAATAAGTAAGGACACAGAGGCACTGAACAACACACTAGAACAGATGGCCCTAATAGATATCTACACAATTCTACATCCAAAAGCAACAGGACACACATTCTTCTCACGTGCACATGAAACATTCTCCAGAGTAGAACACATAGTAGGCAACAAAAAGAGCCTCAGTTAATTCCAAGAGATTGAAATCCTATCAACCAACTTTTCAGACCACAAATGCTTAGAACTACAAATAAATTGGACAAAGAAAGCAAAAAGGCTCACAAACACATGGAGGCTTAACAACATGCTCATAAATAATCAATTACTCGAAGACCAAATTAAAATGGAGATTCTGCATTATATCTAAAAAATGACAACAATAGAAAGCTAAAACTACTGTGGTACGGCAAAAGCACTCTTAAGAGGAAAATATATAGCCATCCAGTCACATGTAAAGAAGGAAGAAAAATCCCAAATGAATGGTCTAAAGTCTCAATTATCGAAGTTGGAAAAAGGAGAACAAATGTGGCCTAAGGTCAGCAGAACGATGGAATAAATAAAGACCAGAGACGAAATAAATAATGTTGAGAAGAAAACATTAGCAAATGTCAAAGAAAGCAAGAGCTGTTTCTTCGGGAAAATAAACAATATAGATAAGCCTCTTGCCAGACATATTAAGAGGAAAAGAGAGTCAACACTCATCAACAGAATCAGAAATAAAAAAAGGAAAAACCACGACGGACACCACAGAAATACAAAGAATTATTAGAGAGTACTATGAAAACCTATACGATGATAAGCTGGGAAACCAAGGAGAAATGGACAAATTCCTAGGAGAATAAAACCTTCCATGGCTGACCCAGGAAAAACATAAAATCTTAACACACCAATTACCAGCAACGGAATTGAATCAGTAACAAAAAACTACCAAAGAACAAATCCCCGGGACAGATGGATTTTCCTCGGAATTTTAACAGACATACAGATCAGACATAGTACCCATACTCCTTAAAGTTTTTTAAAAAATAGAAGAGGAGGGATTACTCCCAAACTCACTCTATGAAACCGATATCACTCTAATGGAAAAGCCAGATAAAGACGGCACCAAAGAAAGAAACACTACAGACGATTGTGCCTGATGAACGTAGATGTAAAAATACAAAACAACGTATTAGCAAAACGAATTCAAAAATACATCCAAAGGATGATACCCCATGACCAAGTGGGATTCATCCCAGGGATGCAAGGATAGTACGAAATTTGATAATCCATCAACATCATCCAGCACATCAACATAAAGACAGACAAAACCACATGATCATCTCCATAGATACTGAAAAAGCGTTTGACATAGTTCTACAACGATCCATGATAACCACTCTCAACTAAATGTGTATAGAGGGCAAGTACCTCAACATAATAAAGCCCATATATGATAAAACCGCAGCCAACGTCATAGTGAACAGCGAGAAGCTGAAAGGTTTTCTTCTGCGATTGGATACAAGACAGGGATGCCCACTCTCCCCAATGTTATTCAACACAGTACTGGAGGTCTTGGACAAAGCAATTAGACAAAACAAAGAAACACAAAGAATCCATATTGGTAGACAAGAAGTTAAACTGTCTCTATTTGCAGATGACATGAAATTGTACATAAAAAACCCTAAAGATTCCACACCAAAATTACTAGAGCTCATATCGGGATACAGCAAAGTCGCACGATAGAAAATTAACACACAGAAATCTGTAGCTTTTCTGTACACGAACAATGAACCAGTAGAAAGATAAATCTGGAAAACAATTCCGTTCACAAATGCAGCAGAAAGGATAAAATACATAGGAATAAACCTAAGCAAAGAAGTGATAGACATATACTCAGGAAACAACAAGTCACACTTAAGAGAAATTAAAGGCGACACTAACAAATGGAAACTCACCAATTTACGAGGCTAGGAAGAATTAATATCATGAAAATAGCCATACTGAGCAAAGCAATATACAGATTTGACGTTTTCCTATGAAATCATCAGCAACATTCTTCAATGAATTGGAACAAATAAATGAAAAATTCACACGTAAACACCAAAGACACCGAATAGCCATAGGAATGCTGAGAGAGAAGAATAACGTAGGGGTGATCTCACTCACGAACTTCACGCTCTACTATAAAGCCATAGTAATCAAGACAATATGGTACTGGCACAAGAACAGAGCCACACACCAGTGGAACAGACTAGACACTCCAGACTTTAACCCAAATATATGTGGTCAATTACTATTTCATAAAAGGAGCCATGGACAGACAATAGCGAAATGACAGTCTCTTCAACAGATTGAGATGGCAAATCTGGACAGCTACATGAAGGAGAATGAAACTGCACTGTGTTCTAACCCCATATACAAAAGTAAATCCAAAATGTATCAAAGACCGGAAGTTAAGTCATGAAACCATTAAACTCTTGGAAGAAAACATAGGCAGAAACCTCTTAGACGTAAACATGAGTGACCTCTTCTTGAAAATATCTCCCGGGTAAGGAAAACAACAGCAAAAATGAAAAGTGGGAATATATTAAGGTGAAAAGCTTCTGTAGAGCAGTAGACACCATCAACACAACAGAAAGGAGCCCTACAGGATGGGAAAATATATTTGTAAATGACACATCCGATAAAGGCTTGACGCCCAAAATATATAAAGAGCTCACATGCCTCAACAAACTAAAAACAAATAATCCAATTAAAAATGGGCAGAGGAACTGAACAGACGGTTCTCCAATTAACAAATACAGATGGCCAACAGACACATGAAAAGATGCTCCACGTCTCTTTTTATCAGAGAAATGCAAATGAAAACTACAATGAGTTATCACCTCACTCCACAAAGGATAGCTATCATTCAAGAGACAAACAACAACAAATGTTGTTGCGGCTGTGGAGAAAGGGGAACCCTCCTACACTGCTGGTGGGAATGTAAATTAGTTCAACCATTGTGGAAAGGAGTATGGAGGTTCCTCAAAATGCACAGAAAGGATTCACCACTGGACCCAGGAATTCCATTTTAAGGAATATATACCAGGAGAGCAGCAATCAAGTTTGAAAAAGACAGATGAACCCCGATGTTTGTTGCAGCACTGTTTAGTATAGCAAAGAACTGGAAGCAACCTAAATGTCCACTGGTAGATGAATGGATAAAGAAGATGTGGTACATATACAAAATGGTATATTACACAGACATAAGAAGAGGGCAAATCCTACCATTGGCAGCACCATGGAAGGAGCTGGAGGGAATTATGCTCAGTGAAAAAGCCAAGAAGAGAAAGAGAAATACCAAATGATTCACTGATCTTTGGAGTGTAAGAATGAAGGAAAAACTGAACGAACAAAGCAGAAGCGGATTCACAGAACGCAAGAATGGAGTAACAGGTACCAAAGGGAAAGGGAGTGGGGAGGATGGGTGGATAGGGAGGGATGAGGGGGGAAGTAGAAGGAGGATATTAAGATTAGCATGCTAATTGGGGTGGGTGGGAGAAAGGGGTGGGCTGTACAACACAGAGAAGACAAGTAGTGATTCTACAATATTTTGCTCTGCTGAATGACAGTGACTGGAAAGGGGTTAATAGTGGGGACCAGGTATAGGGGAGAGACTAGTAAACAGAGTATTCTTCATGTAAGTTTAGATTAATGATAACGAGAAAGGAAAAGAAAAAGAAAATAAATTAAGAAAAGGGGGATAACTCCCTGATAGAATAAAGTTAACTGTAAATCAAGGATTATGTCATGATTAAAATATCCTTAATTTTGATCAGTTAAAGATTTGCAGATGATCGGTTTGGAGGTACTGTTTTCTGAAAATATTCCTCTCTATTGATAAAAGAGCAGTTCCTATGTGTTGACATATATTGAGTTCTACACAATGGTATAAAGGGCATAAAAATAGGAGGGGAAAATGGTCTCTTTGTGCTTATATAGAGGATCAAAGCCTAATTGGGCTAACCACAAAATGAACTAAGATACGATATGAAGAAGAACTTCCCACATCAGCAATCTCTGGAAGAGTCATTCCAGAAGATGATCATCAAAAAACCTCAACAAAGATTCAGGCACTGCTACAGTTGGAGCTGCATTCGTCTCACCAGTTCCTGTACTTGTCCAGTAAACGGAGAAGGAAATATCTAAGCTGGCCTGTGCATAGAGTAAAACATCAATTTGACTGTGTCTATACTTTTGGAATTCAACCAAGAATTAGGAGAAGTGCAAGTTGTAGCACTCCAAAATCTTACAACTACAAATTATCTACTGTTAAAAGAGCATATGGGATGTGAACAGTTCCCAGGAATCGGATGTTTTAATTTGTCTGATTTCTCTCAGACCGTTCAAGTTCAGTTGGACAATATCCATCATATGGTAGATAAATTTTCACAAATGCCTAGGATGCCTAACTGGTTTTTCTTGGTTTCACTGAGGATGGCTGGTAATTATAGTTCTGCTTTGGTTATGTCCGTGTATTCCTTCTATGTTAATGTGTGTGCGCAATTTAATTAGTAGTTTAAAACCTACACATGCTTAAGTTAATCTACAAGAAGATATTTCAAAGAAATAAACAATCTTCCCATGATTTCGTCCGTCTGCTACTTCTATAGCTTTTCTTCTTCCTTGCTAATTACAGCGCTGAAATAGAAGTCGTCCCTCATATATAATTTACCAAGTAAGATAATTCTTCCAAGTGGTAAAGATACTTCCTGAAAAATGCTGGGCACAGAAACCACATGGCATAAAACTGCAAAGAAGTAAAAAGCTAACCCTTTCAAACAATATTTCTTCTATCTCACTTATCAAATTTAAACTTCCCTGTATGGTCCCGGAAAATGGCTGGTTAGCCAGAGATGGGTAGATTCCTCAAGGGAGGAACAACATAAGAGAGGCACAGTCGCAGGGCGGCCATCAGGTGAGAAATTTGAAATCTACAGAGGTGAGGCTTAAAACCTCAATGCCCTTGTTTTGAGGGATCTCTGCATCCGTGGAAGTTTTATTGCCCTTGTCTAGCTTGGACTGACACTTTGTCTACTGGCACACACCTGATCATCTACATGTGCTCTCTTACAACACTAAACCGTGTATTCTACTTTTATCTTGCATCTACCAACCACTTCACCTTTATATTAAAAAAAATTAATAACAATTATAAACACAATAACGGGAAAAGTGGGATAAACATACAAATCATATATAAAGCACAAAAAATTTTAAAAAAAGGAAGAAAAAAAAATAAAAGGTAAAGGAGGTCATTACATAATGTTGAAGGGCGCAGTTCAACAAGAGGATATAACCTTTATGAGTATATATGAATACAACACAGGAGTACCAGCATATGTGAAACAAATACTAACAGAATTAAAGGAGGAAATAGAATGCAATGCATACACATTGGGAGACTTCAACCCACCACTCACTCCAAAGGACGGATCCAAGAGACAGAAAATAAGTAAGGACACAGAGGCACTGAACAACACACTAGAACAGATGGCCCTAATAGATATCTACACAATTCTACATCCAAAAGCAACAGGACACACATTCTTCTCACGTGCACATGAAACATTCTCCAGAGTAGAACACATAGTAGGCAACAAAAAGAGCCTCAGTTAATTCCAAGAGATTGAAATCCTATCAACCAACTTTTCAGACCACAAATGCTTAGAACTACAAATAAATTGGACAAAGAAAGCAAAAAGGCTCACAAACACATGGAGGCTTAACAACATGCTCATAAATAATCAATTACTCGAAGACCAAATTAAAATGGAGATTCTGCATTATATCTAAAAAATGACAACAATAGAAAGCTAAAACTACTGTGGTACGGCAAAAGCACTCTTAAGAGGAAAATATATAGCCATCCAGTCACATGTAAAGAAGGAAGAAAAATCCCAAATGAATGGTCTAAAGTCTCAATTATCGAAGTTGGAAAAAGGAGAACAAATGTGGCCTAAGGTCAGCAGAACGATGGAATAAATAAAGACCAGAGACGAAATAAATAATGTTGAGAAGAAAACATTAGCAAATGTCAAAGAAAGCAAGAGCTGTTTCTTCGGGAAAATAAACAATATAGATAAGCCTCTTGCCAGACATATTAAGAGGAAAAGAGAGTCAACACTCATCAACAGAATCAGAAATAAAAAAAGGAAAAACCACGACGGACACCACAGAAATACAAAGAATTATTAGAGAGTACTATGAAAACCTATACGATGATAAGCTGGGAAACCAAGGAGAAATGGACAAATTCCTAGGAGAATAAAACCTTCCATGGCTGACCCAGGAAAAACATAAAATCTTAACACACCAATTACCAGCAACGGAATTGAATCAGTAACAAAAAACTACCAAAGAACAAATCCCCGGGACAGATGGATTTTCCTCGGAATTTTAACAGACATACAGATCAGACATAGTACCCATACTCCTTAAAGTTTTTTAAAAAATAGAAGAGGAGGGATTACTCCCAAACTCACTCTATGAAACCGATATCACTCTAATGGAAAAGCCAGATAAAGACGGCACCAAAGAAAGAAACACTACAGACGATTGTGCCTGATGAACGTAGATGTAAAAATACTAAACAACGTATTAGCAAAACGAATTCAAAAATACATCCAAAGGATGATACCCCATGACCAAATGGGATTCATCCCAGGGATGCAAGGATAGTACGAAATTTGATAATCCATCAACATCATCCAGCACATCAACATAAAGACAGACAAAACCACATGATCATCTCCATAGATACTGAAAAAGCGTTTGACATAGTTCTACAACGATCCATGATAACCACTCTCAACTAAATGTGTATAGAGGGCAAGTACCTCAACATAATAAAGCCCATATATGATAAAACCGCAGCCAACGTCATAGTGAACAGCGAGAAGCTGAAAGGTTTTCTTCTGCGATTGGATACAAGACAGGGATGCCCACTCTCCCCAATGTTATTCAACACAGTACTGGAGGTCTTGGACAAAGCAATTAGACAAAACAAAGAAACACAAAGAATCCATATTGGTAGACAAGAAGTTAAACTGTCTCTATTTGCAGATGACATGAAATTGTACATAAAAAACCCTAAAGATTCCACACCAAAATTACTAGAGCTCATATCGGGATACAGCAAAGTCGCACGATAGAAAATTAACACACAGAAATCTGTAGCTTTTCTGTACACGAACAATGAACCAGTAGAAAGAGAAATCTGGAAAACAATTCCGTTCACAAATGCAGCAGAAAGGATAAAATACATAGGAATAAACCTAAGCAAAGAAGTGATAGACATATACTCAGGAAACAACAAGTCACACTTAAGAGAAATTAAAGGCGACACTAACAAATGGAAACTCACCAATTTACGAGGCTAGGAAGAATTAATATCATGAAAATAGCCATCCTGAGCAAAGCAATATACAGATTTGACGTTTTCCTATGACATCATCAGCAACATTCTTCAATGAATTGGAACAAATAAATGAAAAATTCACACGTAAACACCAAAGACACCGAATAGCCATAGGAATGCTGAGAGAGAAGAATAACGTAGGGGTGATCTCACTCACCAACTTCACGCTCTACTATAAAGCCATAGTAATCAAGACAATATGGTACTGGCACAAGAACAGAGCCACACACCAGTGGAACAGACTAGACACTCCAGACTTTAACCCAAATATATGTGGTCAATTACTATTTCATAAAAGGAGCCATGGACAGACAATAGCGAAATGACAGTCTCTTCAACAGATTGAGATGGCAAATCTGGACAGCTACATGAAGGAGAATGAAACTGCACTGTGTTCTAACCCCATATACAAAAGTAAATCCAAAATGTATCAAAGACCGGAAGGTAAGTCATGAAACCATTAAACTCTTGGAAGAAAACATAGGCAGAAACCTCTTAGACGTAAACATGAGTGACCTCTTCTTGAAAATATCTCCCGGGTAAGGAAAACAACAGCAAAAATGAAAAGTGGGAATATATTAAGGTGAAAAGCTTCTGTAGAGCAGTAGACACCATCAACACAACAGAAAGGAGCCCTACAGGATGGGAAAATATATTTGTAAATGACACATCCGATAAAGGCTTGACGCCCAAAATATATAAAGAGCTCACATGCCTCAACAAACTAAAAACAAATAATCCAATTAAAAATGGGCAGAGGAACTGAACAGACGGTTCTCCAATTAACAAATACAGATGGCCAACAGACACATGAAAAGATGCTCCACGTCTCTTTTTATCAGAGAAATGCAAATGAAAACTACAATGAGTTATCACCTCACTCCACAAAGGATAGCTATCATTCAAGAGACAAACAACAACAAATGTTGTTGCGGCTGTGGAGAAAGGGGAACCCTCCTACACTGCTGGTGGGAATGTAAATTAGTTCAACCATTGTGGAAAGGAGTATGGAGGTTCCTCAAAATGCACAGAAAGGATTCACCACTGGACCCAGGAATTCCATTTTAAGGAATATATACCAGGAGAGCAGCAATCAAGTTTGAAAAAGACAGATGAACCCCGATGTTTGTTGCAGCACTGTTTAGTATAGCAAAGAACTGGAAGCAACCTAAATGTCCACTGGTAGATGAATGGATAAAGAAGATGTGGTACATATACAAAATGGTATATTACACAGACATAAGAAGAGGGCAAATCCTACCATTGGCAGCACCATGGAAGGAGCTGGAGGGAATTATGCTCAGTGAAAAAGCCAAGAAGAGAAAGAGAAATACCAAATGATTCACTGATCTTTGGAGTGTAAGAATGAAGGAAAAACTGAACGAACAAAGCAGAAGCGGATTCACAGAACGCAAGAATGGAGTAACAGGTACCAAAGGGAAAGGGAGTGGGGAGGATGGGTGGATAGGGAGGGATGAGGGGGGAAGTAGAAGGAGGATATTAAGATTAGCATGCTAATTGGGGTGGGTGGGAGAAAGGGGTGGGCTGTACAACACAGAGAAGACAAGTAGTGATTCTACAATATTTTGCTCTGCTGAATGACAGTGACTGGAAAGGGGTTAATAGTGGGGACCAGGTATAGGGGAGAGACTAGTAAACAGAGTATTCTTCATGTAAGTTTAGATTAATGATAACGAGAAAGGAAAAGAAAAAGAAAATAAATTAAGAAAAGGGGGATAACTCCCTGATAGAATAAAGTTAACTGTAAATCAAGGATTATGTCATGATTAAAATATCCTTAATTTTGATCAGTTAAAGATTTGCAGATGATCGGTTTGGAGGTACTGTTTTCTGAAAATATTCCTCTCTATTGATAAAAGAGCAGTTCCTATGTGTTGACATATATTGAGTTCTACACAATGGTATAAAGGGCATAAAAATAGGAGGGGAAAATGGTCTCTTTGTGCTTATATAGAGGATCAAAGCCTAATTGGGCTAACCACAAAATGAACTAAGATACGATATGAAGAAGAACTTCCCACATCAGCAATCTCTGGAAGAGTCATTCCAGAAGATGATCATCAAAAAACCTCAACAAAGATTCAGGCACTGCTACAGTTGGAGCTGCATTCGTCTCACCAGTTCCTGTACTTGTCCAGTAAACGGAGAAGGAAATATCTAAGCTGGCCTGTGCATAGAGTAAAACATCAATTTGACTGTGTCTATACTTTTGGAATTCAACCAAGAATTAGGAGAAGTGCAAGTTGTAGCACTCCAAAATCTTACAACTACAAATTATCTACTGTTAAAAGAGCATATGGGATGTGAACAGTTCCCAGGAATCGGATGTTTTAATTTGTCTGATTTCTCTCAGACCGTTCAAGTTCAGTTGGACAATATCCATCATATGGTAGATAAATTTTCACAAATGCCTAGGATGCCTAACTGGTTTTTCTTGGTTTCACTGAGGATGGCTGGTAATTATAGTTCTGCTTTGGTTATGTCCGTGTATTCCTTCTATGTTAATGTGTGTGCGCAATTTAATTAGTAGTTTAAAACCTACACATGCTTAAGTTAATCTACAAGAAGATATTTCAAAGAAATAAACAATCTTCCCATGATTTCGTCCGTCTGCTACTTCTATAGCTTTTCTTCTTCCTTGCTAATTACAGCGCTGAAATAGAAGTCGTCCCTCATATATAATTTACCAAGTAAGATAATTCTTCCAAGTGGTAAAGATACTTCCTGAAAAATGCTGGGCACAGAAACCACATGGCATAAAACTGCAAAGAAGTAAAAAGCTAACCCTTTCAAACAATATTTCTTCTATCTCACTTATCAAATTTAAACTTCCCTGTATGGTCCCGGAAGATGGCTGGTTAGCCAGAGATGGGTAGATTCCTCAAGGGAGGAACAACATAAGAGAGGCACAGTCGCAGGGCGGCCATCAGGTGAGAAATTTGGAATCTACAGAGGTGAGGCTTAAAACCTCAATGCCCTTGTTTTGAGGGATCTCTGCATCCGTGGAAGTTTTATTGCCCTTGTCTAGCTTGGACTGACACTTAGTCTACTGGCACACACCTGATCATCTACATGTGCTCTCTTACAACACTAAACCGTGTATTCTACTTTTATCTTGCATCTACCAACCACTTCACCTTTATATTAAAAAAAATTAATAACAATTATAAACACAATAACGGGAAAAGTGGGATAAACATACAAATCATATATAAAGCACAAAAAATTTTAAAAAAAGGAAGAAAAAAAAATAAAAGGTAAAGGAGGTCATTACATAATGTTGAAGGGCGCAGTTCAACAAGAGGATATAACCTTTATGAGTATATATGAATACAACACAGGAGTACCAGCATATGTGAAACAAATACTAACAGAATTAAAGGAGGAAATAGAATGCAATGCATACACATTGGGAGACTTCAACCCACCACTCACTCCAAAGGACGGATCCAAGAGACAGAAAATAAGTAAGGACACAGAGGCACTGAACAACACACTAGAACAGATGGCCCTAATAGATATCTACACAATTCTACATCCAAAAGCAACAGGACACACATTCTTCTCACGTGCACATGAAACATTCTCCAGAGTAGAACACATAGTAGGCAACAAAAAGAGCCTCAGTTAATTCCAAGAGATTGAAATCCTATCAACCAACTTTTCAGACCACAAATGCTTAGAACTACAAATAAATTGGACAAAGAAAGCAAAAAGGCTCACAAACACATGGAGGCTTAACAACATGCTCATAAATAATCAATTACTCGAAGACCAAATTAAAATGGAGATTCTGCATTATATCTAAAAAATGACAACAATAGAAAGCTAAAACTACTGTGGTACGGCAAAAGCACTCTTAAGAGGAAAATATATAGCCATCCAGTCACATGTAAAGAAGGAAGAAAAATCCCAAATGAATGGTCTAAAGTCTCAATTATCGAAGTTGGAAAAAGGAGAACAAATGTGGCCTAAGGTCAGCAGAACGATGGAATAAATAAAGACCAGAGACGAAATAAATAATGTTGAGAAGAAAACATTAGCAAATGTCAAAGAAAGCAAGAGCTGTTTCTTCGGGAAAATAAACAATATAGATAAGCCTCTTGCCAGACATATTAAGAGGAAAAGAGAGTCAACACTCATCAACAGAATCAGAAATAAAAAAAGGAAAAACCACGACGGACACCACAGAAATACAAAGAATTATTAGAGAGTACTATGAAAACCTATACGATGATAAGCTGGGAAACCAAGGAGAAATGGACAAATTCCTAGGAGAATAAAACCTTCCATGGCTGACCCAGGAAAAACATAAAATCTTAACACACCAATTACCAGCAACGGAATTGAATCAGTAACAAAAAACTACCAAAGAACAAATCCCCGGGACAGATGGATTTTCCTCGGAATTTTAACAGACATACAGATCAGACATAGTACCCATACTCCTTAAAGTTTTTTAAAAAATAGAAGAGGAGGGATTACTCCCAAACTCACTCTATGAAACCGATATCACTCTAATGGAAAAGCCAGATAAAGACGGCACCAAAGAAAGAAACACTACAGACGATTGTGCCTGATGAACGTAGATGTAAAAATACAAAACAACGTATTAGCAAAACGAATTCAAAAATACATCCAAAGGATGATACCCCATGACCAAATGGGATTCATCCCAGGGATGCAAGGATAGTACGAAATTTGATAATCCATCAACATCATCCAGCACATCAACATAAAGACAGACAAAACCACATGATCATCTCCATAGATACTGAAAAAGCGTTTGACATAGTTCTACAACGATCCATGATAACCACTCTCAACTAAATGTGTATAGAGGGCAAGTACCTCAACATAATAAAGCCCATATATGATAAAACCGCAGCCAACGTCATAGTGAACAGCGAGAAGCTGAAAGGTTTTCTTCTGCGATTGGATACAAGACAGGGATGCCCACTCTCCCCAATGTTATTCAACACAGTACTGGAGGTCTTGGACAAAGCAATTAGACAAAACAAAGAAACACAAAGAATCCATATTGGTAGACAAGAAGTTAAACTGTCTCTATTTGCAGATGACATGAAATTGTACATAAAAAACCCTAAAGATTCCACACCAAAATTACTAGAGCTCATATCGGGATACAGCAAAGTCGCACGATAGAAAATTAACACACAGAAATCTGTAGCTTTTCTGTACACGAACAATGAACCAGTAGAAAGAGAAATCTGGAAAACAATTCCGTTCACAAATGCAGCAGAAAGGATAAAATACATAGGAATAAACCTAAGCAAAGAAGTGATAGACATATACTCAGGAAACAACAAGTCACACTTAAGAGAAATTAAAGGCGACACTAACAAATGGAAACTCACCAATTTACGAGGCTAGGAAGAATTAATATCATGAAAATAGCCATCCTGAGCAAAGCAATATACAGATTTGACGTTTTCCTATGACATCATCAGCAACATTCTTCAATGAATTGGAACAAATAAATGAAAAATTCACACGTAAACACCAAAGACACCGAATAGCCATAGGAATGCTGAGAGAGAAGAATAACGTAGGGGTGATCTCACTCACCAACTTCACGCTCTACTATAAAGCCATAGTAATCAAGACAATATGGTACTGGCACAAGAACAGAGCCACACACCAGTGGAACAGACTAGACACTCCAGACTTTAACCCAAATATATGTGGTCAATTACTATTTCATAAAAGGAGCCATGGACAGACAATAGCGAAATGACAGTCTCTTCAACAGATTGAGATGGCAAATCTGGACAGCTACATGAAGGAGAATGAAACTGCACTGTGTTCTAACCCCATATACAAAAGTAAATCCAAAATGTATCAAAGACCGGAAGGTAAGTCATGAAACCATTAAACTCTTGGAAGAAAACATAGGCAGAAACCTCTTAGACGTAAACATGAGTGACCTCTTCTTGAAAATATCTCCCGGGTAAGGAAAACAACAGCAAAAATGAAAAGTGGGAATATATTAAGGTGAAAAGCTTCTGTAGAGCAGTAGACACCATCAACACAACAGAAAGGAGCCCTACAGGATGGGAAAATATATTTGTAAATGACACATCCGATAAAGGCTTGACGCCCAAAATATATAAAGAGCTCACATGCCTCAACAAACTAAAAACAAATAATCCAATTAAAAATGGGCAGAGGAACTGAACAGACGGTTCTCCAATTAACAAATACAGATGGCCAACAGACACATGAAAAGATGCTCCACGTCTCTTTTTATCAGAGAAATGCAAATGAAAACTACAATGAGTTATCACCTCACTCCACAAAGGATAGCTATCATTCAAGAGACAAACAACAACAAATGTTGTTGCGGCTGTGGAGAAAGAGGAACCCTCCTACACTGCTGGTGGGAATGTAAATTAGTTCAACCATTGTGGAAAGGAGTATGGAGGTTCCTCAAAATGCACAGAAAGGATTCACCACTGGACCCAGGAATTCCATTTTAAGGAATATATACCAGGAGAGCAGCAATCAAGTTTGAAAAAGACAGATGAACCCCGATGTTTGTTGCAGCACTGTTTAGTATAGCAAAGAACTGGAAGCAACCTAAATGTCCACTGGTAGATGAATGGATAAAGAAGATGTGGTACATATACAAAATGGTATATTACACAGACATAAGAAGAGGGCAAATCCTACCATTGGCAGCACCATGGAAGGAGCTGGAGGGAATTATGCTCAGTGAAAAAGCCAAGAAGAGAAAGAGAAATACCAAATGATTCACTGATCTTTGGAGTGTAAGAATGAAGGAAAAACTGAACGAACAAAGCAGAAGCGGATTCACAGAACGCAAGAATGGAGTAACAGGTACCAAAGGGAAAGGGAGTGGGGAGGATGGGTGGATAGGGAGGGATGAGGGGGGAAGTAGAAGGAGGATATTAAGATTAGCATGCTAATTGGGGTGGGTGGGAGAAAGGGGTGGGCTGTACAACACAGAGAAGACAAGTAGTGATTCTACAATATTTTGCTCTGCTGAATGACAGTGACTGGAAAGGGGTTAATAGTGGGGACCAGGTATAGGGGAGAGACTAGTAAACAGAGTATTCTTCATGTAAGTTTAGATTAATGATAACGAGAAAGGAAAAGAAAAAGAAAATAAATTAAGAAAAGGGGGATAACTCCCTGATAGAATAAAGTTAACTGTAAATCAAGGATTATGTCATGATTAAAATATCCTTAATTTTGATCAGTTAAAGATTTGCAGATGATCGGTTTGGAGGTACTGTTTTCTGAAAATATTCCTCTCTATTGATAAAAGAGCAGTTCCTATGTGTTGACATATATTGAGTTCTACACAATGGTATAAAGGGCATAAAAATAGGAGGGGAAAATGGTCTCTTTGTGCTTATATAGAGGATCAAAGCCTAATTGGGCTAACCACAAAATGAACTAAGATACGATATGAAGAAGAACTTCCCACATCAGCAATCTCTGGAAGAGTCATTCCAGAAGATGATCATCAAAAAACCTCAACAAAGATTCAGGCACTGCTACAGTTGGAGCTGCATTCGTCTCACCAGTTCCTGTACTTGTCCAGTAAACGGAGAAGGAAATATCTAAGCTGGCCTGTGCATAGAGTAAAACATCAATTTGACTGTGTCTATACTTTTGGAATTCAACCAAGAATTAGGAGAAGTGCAAGTTGTAGCACTCCAAAATCTTACAACTACAAATTATCTACTGTTAAAAGAGCATATGGGATGTGAACAGTTCCCAGGAATCGGATGTTTTAATTTGTCTGATTTCTCTCAGACCGTTCAAGTTCAGTTGGACAATATCCATCATATGGTAGATAAATTTTCACAAATGCCTAGGATGCCTAACTGGTTTTTCTTGGTTTCACTGAGGATGGCTGGTAATTATAGTTCTGCTTTGGTTATGTCCGTGTATTCCTTCTATGTTAATGTGTGTGCGCAATTTAATTAGTAGTTTAAAACCTACACATGCTTAAGTTAATCTACAAGAAGATATTTCAAAGAAATAAACAATCTTCCCATGATTTCGTCCGTCTGCTACTTCTATAGCTTTTCTTCTTCCTTGCTAATTACAGCGCTGAAATAGAAGTCGTCCCTCATATATAATTTACCAAGTAAGATAATTCTTCCAAGTGGTAAAGATACTTCCTGAAAAATGCTGGGCACAGAAACCACATGGCATAAAACTGCAAAGAAGTAAAAAGCTAACCCTTTCAAACAATATTTCTTCTATCTCACTTATCAAATTTAAACTTCCCTGTATGGTCCCGGAAGATGGCTGGTTAGCCAGAGATGGGTAGATTCCTCAAGGGAGGAACAACATAAGAGAGGCACAGTCGCAGGGCGGCCATCAGGTGAGAAATTTGGAATCTACAGAGGTGAGGCTTAAAACCTCAATGCCCTTGTTTTGAGGGATCTCTGCATCCGTGGAAGTTTTATTGCCCTTGTCTAGCTTGGACTGACACTTAGTCTACTGGCACACACCTGATCATCTACATGTGCTCTCTTACAACACTAAACCGTGTATTCTACTTTTATCTTGCATCTACCAACCACTTCACCTTTATATTAAAAAAAATTAATAACAATTATAAACACAATAACGGGAAAAGTGGGATAAACATACAAATCATATATAAAGCACAAAAAATTTTAAAAAAAGGAAGAAAAAAAAATAAAAGGTAAAGGAGGTCATTACATAATGTTGAAGGGCGCAGTTCAACAAGAGGATATAACCTTTATGAGTATATATGAATACAACACAGGAGTACCAGCATATGTGAAACAAATACTAACAGAATTAAAGGAGGAAATAGAATGCAATGCATACACATTGGGAGACTTCAACCCACCACTCACTCCAAAGGACGGATCCAAGAGACAGAAAATAAGTAAGGACACAGAGGCACTGAACAACACACTAGAACAGATGGCCCTAATAGATATCTACACAATTCTACATCCAAAAGCAACAGGACACACATTCTTCTCACGTGCACATGAAACATTCTCCAGAGTAGAACACATAGTAGGCAACAAAAAGAGCCTCAGTTAATTCCAAGAGATTGAAATCCTATCAACCAACTTTTCAGACCACAAATGCTTAGAACTACAAATAAATTGGACAAAGAAAGCAAAAAGGCTCACAAACACATGGAGGCTTAACAACATGCTCATAAATAATCAATTACTCGAAGACCAAATTAAAATGGAGATTCTGCATTATATCTAAAAAATGACAACAATAGAAAGCTAAAACTACTGTGGTACGGCAAAAGCACTCTTAAGAGGAAAATATATAGCCATCCAGTCACATGTAAAGAAGGAAGAAAAATCCCAAATGAATGGTCTAAAGTCTCAATTATCGAAGTTGGAAAAAGGAGAACAAATGTGGCCTAAGGTCAGCAGAACGATGGAATAAATAAAGACCAGAGACGAAATAAATAATGTTGAGAAGAAAACATTAGCAAATGTCAAAGAAAGCAAGAGCTGTTTCTTCGGGAAAATAAACAATATAGATAAGCCTCTTGCCAGACATATTAAGAGGAAAAGAGAGTCAACACTCATCAACAGAATCAGAAATAAAAAAAGGAAAAACCACGACGGACACCACAGAAATACAAAGAATTATTAGAGAGTACTATGAAAACCTATACGATGATAAGCTGGGAAACCAAGGAGAAATGGACAAATTCCTAGGAGAATAAAACCTTCCATGGCTGACCCAGGAAAAACATAAAATCTTAACACACCAATTACCAGCAACGGAATTGAATCAGTAAGCAAAAACTACCAAAGAACAAATCCCCGGGACAGATGGATTTTCCTCGGAATTTTAACAGACATACAGATCAGACATAGTACCCATACTCCTTAAAGTTTTTTAAAAAATAGAAGAGGAGGGATTACTCCCAAACTCACTCTATGAAACCGATATCACTCTAATGGAAAAGCCAGATAAAGACGGCACCAAAGAAAGAAACACTACAGACGATTGTGCCTGATGAACGTAGATGTAAAAATACAAAACAACGTATTAGCAAAACGAATTCAAAAATACATCCAAAGGATGATACCCCATGACCAAGTGGGATTCATCCCAGGGATGCAAGGATAGTACGAAATTTGATAATCCATCAACATCATCCAGCACATCAACATAAAGACAGACAAAACCACATGATCATCTCCATAGATACTGAAAAAGCGTTTGACATAGTTCTACAACGATCCATGATAACCACTCTCAACTAAATGTGTATAGAGGGCAAGTACCTCAACATAATAAAGCCCATATATGATAAAACCGCAGCCAACGTCATAGTGAACAGCGAGAAGCTGAAAGGTTTTCTTCTGCGATTGGATACAAGACAGGGATGCCCACTCTCCCCAATGTTATTCAACACAGTACTGGAGGTCTTGGACAAAGCAATTAGACAAAACAAAGAAACACAAAGAATCCATATTGGTAGACAAGAAGTTAAACTGTCTCTATTTGCAGATGACATGAAATTGTACATAAAAAACCCTAAAGATTCCACACCAAAATTACTAGAGCTCATATCGGGATACAGCAAAGTCGCACGATAGAAAATTAACACACAGAAATCTGTAGCTTTTCTGTACACGAACAATGAACCAGTAGAAAGAGAAATCTGGAAAACAATTCCGTTCACAAATGCAGCAGAAAGGATAAAATACATAGGAATAAACCTAAGCAAAGAAGTGATAGACATATACTCAGGAAACAACAAGTCACACTTAAGAGAAATTAAAGGCGACACTAACAAATGGAAACTCACCAATTTACGAGGCTAGGAAGAATTAATATCATGAAAATAGCCATCCTGAGCAAAGCAATATACAGATTTGACGTTTTCCTATGAAATCATCAGCAACATTCTTCAATGAATTGGAACAAATAAATGAAAAATTCTCACGTAAACACCAAAGACACCGAATAGCCATAGGAATGCTGAGAGAGAAGAATAACGTAGGGGTGATCTCACTATCCAACTTCACGCTCTACTATAAAGCCATAGTAATAAAGACAATATGGTACTGGCACAAGAACAGAGCCACACACCAGTGGAACAGACTAGACACTCCAGACTTTAACCCAAATATATGTGGTCAATTACTATTTCATAAAAGGAGCCATGGACAGACAATAGCGAAATGACAGTCTCTTCAACAGATTGAGATGGCAAATCTGGACAGCTACATGAAGGAGAATGAAACTGCACTGTGTTCTAACCCCATATACAAAAGTAAATCCAAAATGTATCAAAGACCGGAAGTTAAGTCATGAAACCATTAAACTCTTGGAAGAAAACATAGGCAGAAACCTCTTAGACGTAAACATGAGTGACCTCTTCTTGAAAATATCTCCCGGGTAAGGAAAACAACAGCAAAAATGAAAAGTGGGAATATATTAAGGTGAAAAGCTTCTGTAGAGCAGTAGACACCATCAACACAACAGAAAGGAGCCCTACAGGATGGGAAAATATATTTGTAAATGACACATCCGATAAAGGCTTGACGCCCAAAATATATAAAGAGCTCACATGCCTCAACAAACTAAAAACAAATAATCCAATTAAAAATGGGCAGAGGAACTGAACAGACGGTTCTCCAATTAACAAATACAGATGGCCAACAGACACATGAAAAGATGCTCCACGTCTCTTTTTATCAGAGAAATGCAAATGAAAACTACAATGAGTTATCACCTCACTCCACAAAGGATAGCTATCATTCAAGAGACAAACAACAACAAATGTTGTTGCGGCTGTGGAGAAAGGGGAACCCTCCTACACTGCTGGTGGGAATGTAAATTAGTTCAACCATTGTGGAAAGGAGTATGGAGGTTCCTCAAAATGCACAGAAAGGATTCACCACTGGACCCAGGAATTCCATTTTAAGGAATATATACCAGGAGAGCAGCAATCAAGTTTGAAAAAGACAGATGAACCCCGATGTTTGTTGCAGCACTGTTTAGTATAGCAAAGAACTGGAAGCAACCTAAATGTCCACTGGTAGATGAATGGATAAAGAAGATGTGGTACATATACAAAATGGTATATTACTCAGACATAAGAAGAGGGCAAATCCTACCATTGGCAGCACCATGGAAGGAGCTGGAGGGAATTATGCTCAGTGAAAAAGCCAAGAAGAGAAAGAGAAATACCAAATGATTCACTGATCTTTGGAGTGTAAGAATGAAGGAAAAACTGAACGAACAAAGCAGAAGCGGATTCACAGAACGCAAGAATGGAGTAACAGGTACCAAAGGGAAAGGGAGTGGGGAGGATGGGTGGATAGGGAGGGATGAGGGGGGAAGTAGAAGGAGGATATTAAGATTAGCATGCTAATTGGGGTGGGTGGGAGAAAGGGGTGGGCTTTACAACACAGAGAAGACAAGTAGTGATTCTACAATATTTTGCTCTGCTGAATGACAGTGACTGGAAAGGGGTTAATAGTGGGGATCAGGTATAGGGGAGAGACTAGTAAACAGAGTATTCTTCATGTAAGTTTAGATTAATGATAACGAGAAAGAAAAAGAAAAAGAAAATAAATTAAGAAAAGGGGGATAACTCCCTGATAGAATAAAGTTAACTGTAAATCAAGGATTAAGTCATGATTAAAATATCCTTAATGTTGATCAGTTAAAGATTTGCAGATGATCGGTTTGGAGGTACTGTTTTCTGAAAATATTCCTCTCTATTGATAAAAGAGCAGTTCCTATGTGTTGACATATATTGAGTTCTACACAATGGTATAAAGGGCATAAAAATAGGAGGGGAAAATGGTCTCTTTGTGCTTATATAGAGGATCAAAGCCTAATTGGGCTAACCACAAAATGAACTAAGATACGATATGAAGAAGAACTTCCCACATCAGCAATCTCTGGAAGAGTCATTCCAGAAGATGATCATCAAAAAACCTCAACAAAGATTCAGGCACTGCTACAGTTGGAGCTGCATTCGTCTCACCAGTTCCTGTACTTGTCCAGTAAACGGAGAAGGAAATATCTAAGCTGGCCTGTGCATAGAGTAAAACATCAATTTGACTGTGTCTATACTTTTGGAATTCAACCAAGAATTAGGAGAAGTGCAAGTTGTAGCACGCCAAAATCTTACAACTACAAATTATCTACTGTTAAAAGAGCATATGGGATGTGAACAGTTCCCAGGAATCGGATGTTTTAATTTGTCTGATTTCTCTCAGACCGTTCAAGTTCAGTTGGACAATATCCATCATATGGTAGATAAATTTTCACAAATGCCTAGGATGCCTAACTGGTTTTTCTTGGTTTCACTGGAGATGGCTGGTAATTATAGTTCTGCTTTGGTTATGTCCGTGTATTCCTTCTATGTTAATGTGTGTGCGCAATTTAATTAGTAGTTTAAAACCTACACATGCTTAAGTTAATCTACAAGAAGATATTTCAAAGAAATAAACAATCTTCCCATGATTTCGTCCGTCTGCTACTTCTATAGCTTTTCTTCTTCCTTGCTAATTACAGCCCTGAAATAGAAGTCGTCCCTCATATATAATTTACCAAGTAAGATAATTCTTCCAAGTGGTAAAGATACTTCCTGAAAAATGCTGGGCACAGAAACCACATGGCATAAAACTGCAAAGAAGTAAAAAGCTAACCCTTTCAAACAATATTTCTTCTATCTCACTTATCAAATTTAAACTTCCCTGTATGGTCCCGGAAGATGGCTGGTTAGCCAGAGATGGGTAGATTCCTCAAGGGAGGAACAACATAAGAGAGGCACAGTCGCAGGGCGGCCATCAGGTGAGAAATTTGGAATCTACAGAGGTGAGGCTTAAAACCTCAATGCCCTTGTTTTGAGGGATCTCTGCATCCGTGGAAGTTTTATTGCCCTTGTCTAGCTTGGACTGACACTTAGTCTACTGGCACACACCTGATCATCTACATGTGCTCTCTTACAACACTAAACCGTGTATTCTACTTTTATCTTGCATCTACCAACCACTTCACCTTTATATTAAAAAAAATTAATAACAATTATAAACACAATAACGGGAAAAGTGGGATAAACATACAAATCATATATAAAGCACAAAAATTTTAAAAAAAGGAAGAAAAAAAAATAAAAGGTAAAGGAGGTCATTACATAATGTTGAAGGGCGCAGTTCAACAAGAGGATATAACCTTTATGAGTATATATGAATACAACACAGGAGTACCAGCATATGTGAAACAAATACTAACAGAATTAAAGGAGGAAATAGAATGCAATGCATACACATTGGGAGACTTCAACCCACCACTCACTCCAAAGGACGGATCCAAGAGACAGAAAATAAGTAAGGACACAGAGGCACTGAACAACACACTAGAATAGATGGCCCTAATAGATATCTACACAATTCTACATCCAAAAGCAACAGGACACACATTCTTCTCACGTGCACATGAAACATTCTCCAGAGTAGAACACATAGTAGGCAACAAAAAGAGCCTCAGTTAATTCCAAGAGATTGAAATCCTATCAACCAACTTTTCAGACCACAAATGCTTAGAACTACAAATAAATTGGACAAAGAAAGCAAAAAGGCTCACAAACACATGGAGGCTTAACAACATGCTCATAAATAATCAATTACTCGAAGACCAAATTAAAATGGAGATTCTGCATTATATCTAAAAAATGACAACAATAGAAAGCTAAAACTACTGTGGTACGGCAAAAGCACTCTTAAGAGGAAAATATATAGCCATCCAGTCACATGTAAAGAAGGAAAAAAAATCCCAAATGAATGGTCTAAAGTCTCAATTATCGAAGTTGGAAAAAGGAGAACAAATGTGGCCTAAGGTCAGCAGAACGATGGAATAAATAAAGACCAGAGACGAAATAAATAATGTTGAGAAGAAAACATTAGCAAATGTCAAAGAAAGCAAGAGCTGTTTCTTCGGGAAAATAAACAATATAGATAAGCCTCTTGCCAGACATATTAAGAGGAAAAGAGAGTCAACACTCATCAACAGAATCAGAAATAAAAAAAGGAAAAACCACGACGGACACCACAGAAATACAAAGAATTATTAGAGAGTACTATGAAAACCTATACGATGATAAGCTGGGAAACCAAGGAGAAATGGACAAATTCCTAGGAGAATAAAACCTTCCATGGCTGACCCAGGAAAAACATAAAATCTTAACACACCAATTACCAGCAACGGAATTGAATCAGTAACAAAAAACTACCAAAGAACAAATCCCCGGGACAGATGGATTTTCCTCGGAATTTTAACAGACATACAGATCAGACATAGTACCCATACTCCTTAAAGTTTTTTAAAAAATAGAAGAGGAGGGATTACTCCCAAACTCACTCTATGAAACCGATATCACTCTAATGGAAAAGCCAGATAAAGACGGCACCAAAGAAAGAAACACTACAGACGATTGTGCCTGATGAACGTAGATGTAAAAATACAAAACAACGTATTAGCAAAACGAATTCAAAAATACATCCAAAGGATGATACCCCATGACCAAGTGGGATTCATCCCAGGGATGCAAGGATAGTACGAAATTTGATAATCCATCAACATCATCCAGCACATCAACATAAAGACAGACAAAACCACATGATCATCTCCATAGATACTGAAAAAGCGTTTGACATAGTTCTACAACGATCCATGATAACCACTCTCAACTAAATGTGTATAGAGGGCAAGTACCTCAACATAATAAAGCCCATATATGATAAAACCGCAGCCAACGTCATAGTGAACAGCGAGAAGCTGAAAGGTTTTCTTCTGCGATTGGATACAAGACAGGGATGCCCACTCTCCCCAATGTTATTCAACACAGTACTGGAGGTCTTGGACAAAGCAATTAGACAAAACAAAGAAACACAAAGAATCCATATTGGTAGACAAGAAGTTAAACTGTCTCTATTTGCAGATGACATGAAATTGTACATAAAAAACCCTAAAGATTCCACACCAAAATTACTAGAGCTCATATCGGGATACAGCAAAGTCGCACGATAGAAAATTAACACACAGAAATCTGTAGCTTTTCTGTACACGAACAATGAACCAGTAGAAAGAGAAATCTGGAAAACAATTCCGTTCACAAATGCAGCAGAAAGGATAAAATACATAGGAATAAACCTAAGCAAAGAAGTGATAGACATATACTCAGGAAACAACAAGTCACACTTAAGAGAAATTAAAGGCGACACTAACAAATGGAAACTCACCAATTTACGAGGCTAGGAAGAATTAATATCATGAAAATAGCCATCCTGAGCAAAGCAATATACAGATTTGACGTTTTCCTATGACATCATCAGCAACATTCTTCAATGAATTGGAACAAATAAATGAAAAATTCACACGTAAACACCAAAGACACCGAATAGCCATAGGAATGCTGAGAGAGAAGAATAACGTAGGGGTGATCTCACTCACCAACTTCACGCTCTACTATAAAGCCATAGTAATCAAGACAATATGGTACTGGCACAAGAACAGAGCCACACACCAGTGGAACAGACTAGACACTCCAGACTTTAACCCAAATATATGTGGTCAATTACTATTTCATAAAAGGAGCCATGGACAGACAATAGCGAAATGACAGTCTCTTCAACAGATTGAGATGGCAAATCTGGACAGCTACATGAAGGAGAATGAAACTGCACTGTGTTCTAACCCCATATACAAAAGTAAATCCAAAATGTATCAAAGACCGGAAGTTAAGTCATGAAACCATTAAACTCTTGGAAGAAAACATAGGCAGAAACCTCTTAGACGTAAACATGAGTGACCTCTTCTTGAAAATATCTCCCGGGTAAGGAAAACAACAGCAAAAATGAAAAGTGGGAATATATTAAGGTGAAAAGCTTCTGTAGAGCAGTAGACACCATCAACACAACAGAAAGGAGCCCTACAGGATGGGAAAATATATTTGTAAATGACACATCCGATAAAGGCTTGACGCCCAAAATATATAAAGAGCTCACATGCCTCAACAAACTAAAAACAAATAATCCAATTAAAAATGGGCAGAGGAACTGAACAGACGGTTCTCCAATTAACAAATACAGATGGCCAACAGACACATGAAAAGATGCTCCACGTCTCTTTTTATCAGAGAAATGCAAATGAAAACTACAATGAGTTATCACCTCACTCCACAAAGGATAGCTATCATTCAAGAGACAAACAACAACAAATGTTGTTGCGGCTGTGGAGAAAGGGGAACCCTCCTACACTGCTGGTGGGAATGTAAATTAGTTCAACCATTGTGGAAAGGAGTATGGAGGTTCCTCAAAATGCACAGAAAGGATTCACCACTGGACCCAGGAATTCCATTTTAAGGAATATATACCAGGAGAGCAGCAATCAAGTTTGAAAAAGACAGATGAACCCCGATGTTTGTTGCAGCACTGTTTAGTATAGCAAAGAACTGGAAGCAACCTAAATGTCCACTGGTAGATGAATGGATAAAGAAGATGTGGTACATATACAAAATGGTATATTACACAGACATAAGAAGAGGGCAAATCCTACCATTGGCAGCACCATGGAAGGAGCTGGAGGGAATTATGCTCAGTGAAAAAGCCAAGAAGAGAAAGAGAAATACCAAATGATTCACTGATCTTTGGAGTGTAAGAATGAAGGAAAAACTGAACGAACAAAGCAGAAGCGGATTCACAGAACGCAAGAATGGAGTAACAGGTACCAAAGGGAAAGGGAGTGGGGAGGATGGGTGGATAGGGAGGGATGAGGGGGGAAGTAGAAGGAGGATATTAAGATTAGCATGCTAATTGGGGTGGGTGGGAGAAAGGGGTGGGCTGTACAACACAGAGAAGACAAGTAGTGATTCTACAATATTTTGCTCTGCTGAATGACAGTGACTGGAAAGGGGTTAATAGTGGGGACCAGGTATAGGGGAGAGACTAGTAAACAGAGTATTCTTCATGTAAGTTTAGATTAATGATAACGAGAAAGGAAAAGAAAAAGAAAATAAATTAAGAAAAGGGGGATAACTCCCTGATAGAATAAAGTTAACTGTAAATCAAGGATTATGTCATGATTAAAATATCCTTAATTTTGATCAGTTAAAGATTTGCAGATGATCGGTTTGGAGGTACTGTTTTCTGAAAATATTCCTCTCTATTGATAAAAGAGCAGTTCCTATGTGTTGACATATATTGAGTTCTACACAATGGTATAAAGGGCATAAAAATAGGAGGGGAAAATGGTCTCTTTGTGCTTATATAGAGGATCAAAGCCTAATTGGGCTAACCACAAAATGAACTAAGATACGATATGAAGAAGAACTTCCCACATCAGCAATCTCTGGAAGAGTCATTCCAGAAGATGATCATCAAAAAACCTCAACAAAGATTCAGGCACTGCTACAGTTGGAGCTGCATTCGTCTCACCAGTTCCTGTACTTGTCCAGTAAACGGAGAAGGAAATATCTAAGCTGGCCTGTGCATAGAGTAAAACATCAATTTGACTGTGTCTATACTTTTGGAATTCAACCAAGAATTAGGAGAAGTGCAAGTTGTAGCACTCCAAAATCTTACAACTACAAATTATCTACTGTTAAAAGAGCATATGGGATGTGAACAGTTCCCAGGAATCGGATGTTTTAATTTGTCTGATTTCTCTCAGACCGTTCAAGTTCAGTTGGACAATATCCATCATATGGTAGATAAATTTTCACAAATGCCTAGGATGCCTAACTGGTTTTTCTTGGTTTCACTGAGGATGGCTGGTAATTATAGTTCTGCTTTGGTTATGTCCGTGTATTCCTTCTATGTTAATGTGTGTGCGCAATTTAATTAGTAGTTTAAAACCTACACATGCTTAAGTTAATCTACAAGAAGATATTTCAAAGAAATAAACAATCTTCCCATGATTTCGTCCGTCTGCTACTTCTATAGCTTTTCTTCTTCCTTGCTAATTACAGCGCTGAAATAGAAGTCGTCCCTCATATATAATTTACCAAGTAAGATAATTCTTCCAAGTGGTAAAGATACTTCCTGAAAAATGCTGGGCACAGAAACCACATGGCATAAAACTGCAAAGAAGTAAAAAGCTAACCCTTTCAAACAATATTTCTTCTATCTCACTTATCAAATTTAAACTTCCCTGTATGGTCCCGGAAGATGGCTGGTTAGCCAGAGATGGGTAGATTCCTCAAGGGAGGAACAACATAAGAGAGGCACAGTCGCAGGGCGGCCATCAGGTGAGAAATTTGGAATCTACAGAGGTGAGGCTTAAAACCTCAATGCCCTTGTTTTGAGGGATCTCTGCATCCGTGGAAGTTTTATTGCCCTTGTCTAGCTTGGACTGACACTTAGTCTACTGGCACACACCTGATCATCTACATGTGCTCTCTTACAACACTAAACCGTGTATTCTACTTTTATCTTGCATCTACCAACCACTTCACCTTTATATTAAAAAAAATTAATAACAATTATAAACACAATAACGGGAAAAGTGGGATAAACATACAAATCATATATAAAGCACAAAAAATTTTAAAAAAAGGAAGAAAAAAAAATAAAAGGTAAAGGAGGTCATTACATAATGTTGAAGGGCGCAGTTCAACAAGAGGATATAACCTTTATGAGTATATATGAATACAACACAGGAGTACCAGCATATGTGAAACAAATACTAACAGAATTAAAGGAGGAAATAGAATGCAATGCATACACATTGGGAGACTTCAACCCACCACTCACTCCAAAGGACGGATCCAAGAGACAGAAAATAAGTAAGGACACAGAGGCACTGAACAACACACTAGAACAGATGGCCCTAATAGATATCTACACAATTCTACATCCAAAAGCAACAGGACACACATTCTTCTCACGTGCACATGAAACATTCTCCAGAGTAGAACACATAGTAGGCAACAAAAAGAGCCTCAGTTAATTCCAAGAGATTGAAATCCTATCAACCAACTTTTCAGACCACAAATGCTTAGAACTACAAATAAATTGGACAAAGAAAGCAAAAAGGCTCACAAACACATGGAGGCTTAACAACATGCTCATAAATAATCAATTACTCGAAGACCAAATTAAAATGGAGATTCTGCATTATATCTAAAAAATGACAACAATAGAAAGCTAAAACTACTGTGGTACGGCAAAAGCACTCTTAAGAGGAAAATATATAGCCATCCAGTCACATGTAAAGAAGGAAGAAAAATCCCAAATGAATGGTCTAAAGTCTCAATTATCGAAGTTGGAAAAAGGAGAACAAATGTGGCCTAAGGTCAGCAGAACGATGGAATAAATAAAGACCAGAGACGAAATAAATAATGTTGAGAAGAAAACATTAGCAAATGTCAAAGAAAGCAAGAGCTGTTTCTTCGGGAAAATAAACAATATAGATAAGCCTCTTGCCAGACATATTAAGAGGAAAAGAGAGTCAACACTCATCAACAGAATCAGAAATAAAAAAAGGAAAAACCACGACGGACACCACAGAAATACAAAGAATTATTAGAGAGTACTATGAAAACCTATACGATGATAAGCTGGGAAACCAAGGAGAAATGGACAAATTCCTAGGAGAATAAAACCTTCCATGGCTGACCCAGGAAAAACATAAAATCTTAACACACCAATTACCAGCAACGGAATTGAATCAGTAACAAAAAACTACCAAAGAACAAATCCCCGGGACAGATGGATTTTCCTCGGAATTTTAACAGACATACAGATCAGACATAGTACCCATACTCCTTAAAGTTTTTTAAAAAATAGAAGAGGAGGGATTACTCCCAAACTCACTCTATGAAACCGATATCACTCTAATGGAAAAGCCAGATAAAGACGGCACCAAAGAAAGAAACACTACAGACGATTGTGCCTGATGAACGTAGATGTAAAAATACAAAACAACGTATTAGCAAAACGAATTCAAAAATACATCCAAAGGATGATACCCCATGACCAAATGGGATTCATCCCAGGGATGCAAGGATAGTACGAAATTTGATAATCCATCAACATCATCCAGCACATCAACATAAAGACAGACAAAACCACATGATCATCTCCATAGATACTGAAAAAGCGTTTGACATAGTTCTACAACGATCCATGATAACCACTCTCAACTAAATGTGTATAGAGGGCAAGTACCTCAACATAATAAAGCCCATATATGATAAAACCGCAGCCAACGTCATAGTGAACAGCGAGAAGCTGAAAGGTTTTCTTCTGCGATTGGATACAAGACAGGGATGCCCACTCTCCCCAATGTTATTCAACACAGTACTGGAGGTCTTGGACAAAGCAATTAGACAAAACAAAGAAACACAAAGAATCCATATTGGTAGACAAGAAGTTAAACTGTCTCTATTTGCAGATGACATGAAATTGTACATAAAAAACCCTAAAGATTCCACACCAAAATTACTAGAGCTCATATCGGGATACAGCAAAGTCGCACGATAGAAAATTAACACACAGAAATCTGTAGCTTTTCTGTACACGAACAATGAACCAGTAGAAAGAGAAATCTGGAAAACAATTCCGTTCACAAATGCAGCAGAAAGGATAAAATACATAGGAATAAACCTAAGCAAAGAAGTGATAGACATATACTCAGGAAACAACAAGTCACACTTAAGAGAAATTAAAGGCGACACTAACAAATGGAAACTCACCAATTTACGAGGCTAGGAAGAATTAATATCATGAAAATAGCCATCCTGAGCAAAGCAATATACAGATTTGACGTTTTCCTATGACATCATCAGCAACATTCTTCAATGAATTGGAACAAATAAATGAAAAATTCACACGTAAACACCAAAGACACCGAATAGCCATAGGAATGCTGAGAGAGAAGAATAACGTAGGGGTGATCTCACTCACCAACTTCACGCTCTACTATAAAGCCATAGTAATCAAGACAATATGGTACTGGCACAAGAACAGAGCCACACACCAGTGGAACAGACTAGACACTCCAGACTTTAACCCAAATATATGTGGTCAATTACTATTTCATAAAAGGAGCCATGGACAGACAATAGCGAAATGACAGTCTCTTCAACAGATTGAGATGGCAAATCTGGACAGCTACATGAAGGAGAATGAAACTGCACTGTGTTCTAACCCCATATACAAAAGTAAATCCAAAATGTATCAAAGACCGGAAGTTAAGTCATGAAACCATTAAACTCTTGGAAGAAAACATAGGCAGAAACCTCTTAGACGTAAACATGAGTGACCTCTTCTTGAAAATATCTCCCGGGTAAGGAAAACAACAGCAAAAATGAAAAGTGGGAATATATTAAGGTGAAAAGCTTCTGTAGAGCAGTAGACACCATCAACACAACAGAAAGGAGCCCTACAGGATGGGAAAATATATTTGTAAATGACACATCCGATAAAGGCTTGACGCCCAAAATATATAAAGAGCTCACATGCCTCAACAAACTAAAAACAAATAATCCAATTAAAAATGGGCAGAGGAACTGAACAGACGGTTCTCCAATTAACAAATACAGATGGCCAACAGACACATGAAAAGATGCTCCACGTCTCTTTTTATCAGAGAAATGCAAATGAAAACTACAATGAGTTATCACCTCACTCCACAAAGGATAGCTATCATTCAAGAGACAAACAACAACAAATGTTGTTGCGGCTGTGGAGAAAGGGGAACCCTCCTACACTGCTGGTGGGAATGTAAATTAGTTCAACCATTGTGGAAAGGAGTATGGAGGTTCCTCAAAATGCACAGAAAGGATTCACCACTGGACCCAGGAATTCCATTTTAAGGAATATATACCAGGAGAGCAGCAATCAAGTTTGAAAAAGACAGATGAACCCCGATGTTTGTTGCAGCACTGTTTAGTATAGCAAAGAACTGGAAGCAACCTAAATGTCCACTGGTAGATGAATGGATAAAGAAGATGTGGTACATATACAAAATGGTATATTACACAGACATAAGAAGAGGGCAAATCCTACCATTGGCAGCACCATGGAAGGAGCTGGAGGGAATTATGCTCAGTGAAAAAGCCAAGAAGAGAAAGAGAAATACCAAATGATTCACTGATCTTTGGAGTGTAAGAATGAAGGAAAAACTGAACGAACAAAGCAGAAGCGGATTCACAGAACGCAAGAATGGAGTAACAGGTACCAAAGGGAAAGGGAGTGGGGAGGATGGGTGGATAGGGAGGGATGAGGGGGGAAGTAGAAGGAGGATATTAAGATTAGCATGCTAATTGGGGTGGGTGGGAGAAAGGGGTGGGCTGTACAACACAGAGAAGACAAGTAGTGATTCTACAATATTTTGCTCTGCTGAATGACAGTGACTGGAAAGGGGTTAATAGTGGGGACCAGGTATAGGGGAGAGACTAGTAAACAGAGTATTCTTCATGTAAGTTTAGATTAATGATAACGAGAAAGGAAAAGAAAAAGAAAATAAATTAAGAAAAGGGGGATAACTCCCTGATAGAATAAAGTTAACTGTAAATCAAGGATTATGTCATGATTAAAATATCCTTAATTTTGATCAGTTAAAGATTTGCAGATGATCGGTTTGGAGGTACTGTTTTCTGAAAATATTCCTCTCTATTGATAAAAGAGCAGTTCCTATGTGTTGACATATATTGAGTTCTACACAATGGTATAAAGGGCATAAAAATAGGAGGGGAAAATGGTCTCTTTGTGCTTATATAGAGGATCAAAGCCTAATTGGGCTAACCACAAAATGAACTAAGATACGATATGAAGAAGAACTTCCCACATCAGCAATCTCTGGAAGAGTCATTCCAGAAGATGATCATCAAAAAACCTCAACAAAGATTCAGGCACTGCTACAGTTGGAGCTGCATTCGTCTCACCAGTTCCTGTACTTGTCCAGTAAACGGAGAAGGAAATATCTAAGCTGGCCTGTGCATAGAGTAAAACATCAATTTGACTGTGTCTATACTTTTGGAATTCAACCAAGAATTAGGAGAAGTGCAAGTTGTAGCACTCCAAAATCTTACAACTACAAATTATCTACTGTTAAAAGAGCATATGGGATGTGAACAGTTCCCAGGAATCGGATGTTTTAATTTGTCTGATTTCTCTCAGACCGTTCAAGTTCAGTTGGACAATATCCATCATATGGTAGATAAATTTTCACAAATGCCTAGGATGCCTAACTGGTTTTTCTTGGTTTCACTGAGGATGGCTGGTAATTATAGTTCTGCTTTGGTTATGTCCGTGTATTCCTTCTATGTTAATGTGTGTGCGCAATTTAATTAGTAGTTTAAAACCTACACATGCTTAAGTTAATCTACAAGAAGATATTTCAAAGAAATAAACAATCTTCCCATGATTTCGTCCGTCTGCTACTTCTATAGCTTTTCTTCTTCCTTGCTAATTACAGCGCTGAAATAGAAGTCGTCCCTCATATATAATTTACCAAGTAAGATAATTCTTCCAAGTGGTAAAGATACTTCCTGAAAAATGCTGGGCACAGAAACCACATGGCATAAAACTGCAAAGAAGTAAAAAGCTAACCCTTTCAAACAATATTTCTTCTATCTCACTTATCAAATTTAAACTTCCCTGTATGGTCCCGGAAGATGGCTGGTTAGCCAGAGATGGGTAGATTCCTCAAGGGAGGAACAACATAAGAGAGGCACAGTCGCAGGGCGGCCATCAGGTGAGAAATTTGGAATCTACAGAGGTGAGGCTTAAAACCTCAATGATCTTGTTTTGAGGGATCTCTGCATCCGTGGAAGTTTTATTGCCCTTGTCTAGCTTGGACTGACACTTAGTCTACTGGCACACACCTGATCATCTACATGTGCTCTCTTACAACACTAAACCGTGTATTCTACTTTTATCTTGCATCTACCAACCACTTCACCTTTATATTAAAAAAAATTAATAACAATTATAAACACAATAACGGGAAAAGTGGGATAAACATACAAATCATATATAAAGCACAAAAATTTTAAAAAAAGGAAGAAAAAAAAATAAAAGGTAAAGGAGGTCATTACATAATGTTGAAGGGCGCAGTTCAACAAGAGGATATAACCTTTATGAGTATATATGAATACAACACAGGAGTACCAGCATATGTGAAACAAATACTAACAGAATTAAAGGAGGAAATAGAATGCAATGCATACACATTGGGAGACTTCAACCCACCACTCACTCCAAAGGACGGATCCAAGAGACAGAAAATAAGTAAGGACACAGAGGCACTGAACAACACACTAGAATAGATGGCCCTAATAGATATCTACACAATTCTACATCCAAAAGCAACAGGACACACATTCTTCTCACGTGCACATGAAACATTCTCCAGAGTAGAACACATAGTAGGCAACAAAAAGAGCCTCAGTTAATTCCAAGAGATTGAAATCCTATCAACCAACTTTTCAGACCACAAATGCTTAGAACTACAAATAAATTGGACAAAGAAAGCAAAAAGGCTCACAAACACATGGAGGCTTAACAACATGCTCATAAATAATCAATTACTCGAAGACCAAATTAAAATGGAGATTCTGCATTATATCTAAAAAATGACAACAATAGAAAGCTAAAACTACTGTGGTACGGCAAAAGCACTCTTAAGAGGAAAATATATAGCCATCCAGTCACATGTAAAGAAGGAAGAAAAATCCCAAATGAATGGTCTAAAGTCTCAATTATCGAAGTTGGAAAAAGGAGAACAAATGTGGCCTAAGGTCAGCAGAACGATGGAATAAATAAAGACCAGAGACGAAATAAATAATGTTGAGAAGAAAACATTAGCAAATGTCAAAGAAAGCAAGAGCTGTTTCTTCGGGAAAATAAACAATATAGATAAGCCTCTTGCCAGACATATTAAGAGGAAAAGAGAGTCAACACTCATCAACAGAATCAGAAATAAAAAAAGGAAAAACCACGACGGACACCACAGAAATACAAAGAATTATTAGAGAGTACTATGAAAACCTATACGATGATAAGCTGGGAAACCAAGGAGAAATGGACAAATTCCTAGGAGAATAAAACCTTCCATGGCTGACCCAGGAAAAACATAAAATCTTAACACACCAATTACCAGCAACGGAATTGAATCAGTAACAAAAAACTACCAAAGAACAAATCCCCGGGACAGATGGATTTTCCTCGGAATTTTAACAGACATACAGATCAGACATAGTACCCATACTCCTTAAAGTTTTTTAAAAAATAGAAGAGGAGGGATTACTCCCAAACTCACTCTATGAAACCGATATCACTCTAATGGAAAAGCCAGATAAAGACGGCACCAAAGAAAGAAACACTACAGACGATTGTGCCTGATGAACGTAGATGTAAAAATACAAAACAACGTATTAGCAAAACGAATTCAAAAATACATCCAAAGGATGATACCCCATGACCAAGTGGGATTCATCCCAGGGATGCAAGGATAGTACGAAATTTGATAATCCATCAACATCATCCAGCACATCAACATAAAGACAGACAAAACCACATGATCATCTCCATAGATACTGAAAAAGCGTTTGACATAGTTCTACAACGATCCATGATAACCACTCTCAACTAAATGTGTATAGAGGGCAAGTACCTCAACATAATAAAGCCCATATATGATAAAACCGCAGCCAACGTCATAGTGAACAGCGAGAAGCTGAAAGGTTTTCTTCTGCGATTGGATACAAGACAGGGATGCCCACTCTCCCCAATGTTATTCAACACAGTACTGGAGGTCTTGGACAAAGCAATTAGACAAAACAAAGAAACACAAAGAATCCATATTGGTAGACAAGAAGTTAAACTGTCTCTATTTGCAGATGACATGAAATTGTACATAAAAAACCCTAAAGATTCCACACCAAAATTACTAGAGCTCATATCGGGATACAGCAAAGTCGCACGATAGAAAATTAACACACAGAAATCTGTAGCTTTTCTGTACACGAACAATGAACCAGTAGAAAGAGAAATCTGGAAAACAATTCCGTTCACAAATGCAGCAGAAAGGATAAAATACATAGGAATAAACCTAAGCAAAGAAGTGATAGACATATACTCAGGAAACAACAAGTCACACTTAAGAGAAATTAAAGGCGACACTAACAAATGGAAACTCACCAATTTACGAGGCTAGGAAGAATTAATATCATGAAAATAGCCATCCTGAGCAAAGCAATATACAGATTTGACGTTTTCCTATGAAATCATCAGCAACATTCTTCAATGAATTGGAACAAATAAATGAAAAATTCACACGGAAACACCAAAGACACCGAATAGCCATAGGAATGCTGAGAGAGAAGAATAACGTAGGGGTGATCTCACTCACGAACTTCACGCTCTACTATAAAGCCATAGTAATCAAGACAATATGGTACTGGCACAAGAACAGAGCCACACACCAGTGGAACACACTAGACACTCCAGACTTTAACCCAAATATATGTGGTCAATTACTATTTCATAAAAGGAGCCATGGACAGACAATAGCGAAATGACAGTCTCTTCAACAGATTGAGATGGCAAATCTGGACAGCTACATGAAGGAGAATGAAACTGCACTGTGTTCTAACCCCATATACAAAAGTAAATCCAAAATGTATCAAAGACCGGAAGTTAAGTCATGAAACCATTAAACTCTTGGAAGAAAACATAGGCAGAAACCTCTTAGACGTAAACATGAGTGACCTCTTCTTGAAAATATCTCCCGGGTAAGGAAAACAACAGCAAAAATGAAAAGTGGGAATATATTAAGGTGAAAAGCTTCTGTAGAGCAGTAGACACCATCAACACAACAGAAAGGAGCCCTACAGGATGGGAAAATATATTTGTAAATGACACATCCGATAAAGGCTTGACGCCCAAAATATATAAAGAGCTCACATGCCTCAACAAACTAAAAACAAATAATCCAATTAAAAATGGGCAGAGGAACTGAACAGACGGTTCTCCAATTAACAAATACAGATGGCCAACAGACACATGAAAAGATGCTCCACGTCTCTTTTTATCAGAGAAATGCAAATGAAAACTACAATGAGTTATCACCTCACTCCACAAAGGATAGCTATCATTCAAGAGACAAACAACAACAAATGTTGTTGCGGCTGTGGAGAAAGGGGAACCCTCCTACACTGCTGGTGGGAATGTAAATTAGTTCAACCATTGTGGAAAGGAGTATGGAGGTTCCTCAAAATGCACAGAAAGGATTCACCACTGGACCCAGGAATTCCATTTTAAGGAATATATACCAGGAGAGCAGCAATCAAGTTTGAAAAAGACAGATGAACCCCGATGTTTGTTGCAGCACTGTTTAGTATAGCAAAGAACTGGAAGCAACCTAAATGTCCACTGGTAGATGAATGGATAAAGAAGATGTGGTACATATACAAAATGGTATATTACACAGACATAAGAAGAGGGCAAATCCTACCATTGGCAGCACCATGGAAGGAGCTGGAGGGAATTATGCTCAGTGAAAAAGCCAAGAAGAGAAAGAGAAATACCAAATGATTCACTGATCTTTGGAGTGTAAGAATGAAGGAAAAACTGAACGAACAAAGCAGAAGCGGATTCACAGAACGCAAGAATGGAGTAACAGGTACCAAAGGGAAAGGGAGTGGGGAGGATGGGTGGATAGGGAGGGATGAGGGGGGAAGTAGAAGGAGGATATTAAGATTAGCATGCTAATTGGGGTGGGTGGGAGAAAGGGGTGGGCTGTACAACACAGAGAAGACAAGTAGTGATTCTACAATATTTTGCTCTGCTGAATGACAGTGACTGGAAAGGGGTTAATAGTGGGGACCAGGTATAGGGGAGAGACTAGTAAACAGAGTATTCTTCATGTAAGTTTAGATTAATGATAACGAGAAAGGAAAAGAAAAAGAAAATAAATTAAGAAAAGGGGGATAACTCCCTGATAGAATAAAGTTAACTGTAAATCAAGGATTATGTCATGATTAAAATATCCTTAATTTTGATCAGTTAAAGATTTGCAGATGATCGGTTTGGAGGTACTGTTTTCTGAAAATATTCCTCTCTATTGATAAAAGAGCAGTTCCTATGTGTTGACATATATTGAGTTCTACACAATGGTATAAAGGGCATAAAAATAGGAGGGGAAAATGGTCTCTTTGTGCTTATATAGAGGATCAAAGCCTAATTGGGCTAACCACAAAATGAACTAAGATACGATATGAAGAAGAACTTCCCACATCAGCAATCTCTGGAAGAGTCATTCCAGAAGATGATCATCAAAAAACCTCAACAAAGATTCAGGCACTGCTACAGTTGGAGCTGCATTCGTCTCACCAGTTCCTGTACTTGTCCAGTAAACGGAGAAGGAAATATCTAAGCTGGCCTGTGCATAGAGTAAAACATCAATTTGACTGTGTCTATACTTTTGGAATTCAACCAAGAATTAGGAGAAGTGCAAGTTGTAGCACTCCAAAATCTTACAACTACAAATTATCTACTGTTAAAAGAGCATATGGGATGTGAACAGTTCCCAGGAATCGGATGTTTTAATTTGTCTGATTTCTCTCAGACCGTTCAAGTTCAGTTGGACAATATCCATCATATGGTAGATAAATTTTCACAAATGCCTAGGATGCCTAACTGGTTTTTCTTGGTTTCACTGAGGATGGCTGGTAATTATAGTTCTGCTTTGGTTATGTCCGTGTATTCCTTCTATGTTAATGTGTGTGCGCAATTTAATTAGTAGTTTAAAACCTACACATGCTTAAGTTAATCTACAAGAAGATATTTCAAAGAAATAAACAATCTTCCCATGATTTCGTCCGTCTGCTACTTCTATAGCTTTTCTTCTTCCTTGCTAATTACAGCGCTGAAATAGAAGTCGTCCCTCATATATAATTTACCAAGTAAGATAATTCTTCCAAGTGGTAAAGATACTTCCTGAAAAATGCTGGGCACAGAAACCACATGGCATAAAACTGCAAAGAAGTAAAAAGCTAACCCTTTCAAACAATATTTCTTCTATCTCACTTATCAAATTTAAACTTCCCTGTATGGTCCCGGAAGATGGCTGGTTAGCCAGAGATGGGTAGATTCCTCAAGGGAGGAACAACATAAGAGAGGCACAGTCGCAGGGCGGCCATCAGGTGAGAAATTTGAAATCTACAGAGGTGAGGCTTAAAACCTCAATGCCCTTGTTTTGAGGGATCTCTGCATCCGTGGAAGTTTTATTGCCCTTGTCTAGCTTGGACTGACACTTAGTCTACTGGCACACACCTGATCATCTACATGTGCTCTCTTACAACACTAAACCGTGTATTCTACTTTTATCTTGCATCTACCAACCACTTCACCTTTATATTAAAAAAAATTAATAACAATTATAAACACAATAACGGGAAAAGTGGGATAAACATACAAATCATATATAAAGCACAAAAAATTTTAAAAAAAGGAAGAAAAAAAAATAAAAGGTAAAGGAGGTCATTACATAATGTTGAAGGGCGCAGTTCAACAAGAGGATATAACCTTTATGAGTATATATGAATACAACACAGGAGTACCAGCATATGTGAAACAAATACTAACAGAATTAAAGGAGGAAATAGAATGCAATGCATACACATTGGGAGACTTCAACCCACCACTCACTCCAAAGGACGGATCCAAGAGACAGAAAATAAGTAAGGACACAGAGGCACTGAACAACACACTAGAACAGATGGCCCTAATAGATATCTACACAATTCTACATCCAAAAGCAACAGGACACACATTCTTCTCACGTGCACATGAAACATTCTCCAGAGTAGAACACATAGTAGGCAACAAAAAGAGCCTCAGTTAATTCCAAGAGATTGAAATCCTATCAACCAACTTTTCAGACCACAAATGCTTAGAACTACAAATAAATTGGACAAAGAAAGCAAAAAGGCTCACAAACACATGGAGGCTTAACAACATGCTCATAAATAATCAATTACTCGAAGACCAAATTAAAATGGAGATTCTGCATTATATCTAAAAAATGACAACAATAGAAAGCTAAAACTACTGTGGTACGGCAAAAGCACTCTTAAGAGGAAAATATATAGCCATCCAGTCACATGTAAAGAAGGAAGAAAAATCCCAAATGAATGGTCTAAAGTCTCAATTATCGAAGTTGGAAAAAGGAGAACAAATGTGGCCTAAGGTCAGCAGAACGATGGAATAAATAAAGACCAGAGACGAAATAAATAATGTTGAGAAGAAAACATTAGCAAATGTCAAAGAAAGCAAGAGCTGTTTCTTCGGGAAAATAAACAATATAGATAAGCCTCTTGCCAGACATATTAAGAGGAAAAGAGAGTCAACACTCATCAACAGAATCAGAAATAAAAAAAGGAAAAACCACGACGGACACCACAGAAATACAAAGAATTATTAGAGAGTACTATGAAAACCTATACGATGATAAGCTGGGAAACCAAGGAGAAATGGACAAATTCCTAGGAGAATAAAACCTTCCATGGCTGACCCAGGAAAAACATAAAATCTTAACACACCAATTACCAGCAACGGAATTGAATCAGTAACAAAAAACTACCAAAGAACAAATCCCCGGGACAGATGGATTTTCCTCGGAATTTTAACAGACATACAGATCAGACATAGTACCCATACTCCTTAAAGTTTTTTAAAAAATAGAAGAGGAGGGATTACTCCCAAACTCACTCTATGAAACCGATATCACTCTAATGGAAAAGCCAGATAAAGACGGCACCAAAGAAAGAAACACTACAGACGATTGTGCCTGATGAACGTAGATGTAAAAATACAAAACAACGTATTAGCAAAACGAATTCAAAAATACATCCAAAGGATGATACCCCATGACCAAATGGGATTCATCCCAGGGATGCAAGGATAGTACGAAATTTGATAATCCATCAACATCATCCAGCACATCAACATAAAGACAGACAAAACCACATGATCATCTCCATAGATACTGAAAAAGCGTTTGACATAGTTCTACAACGATCCATGATAACCACTCTCAACTAAATGTGTATAGAGGGCAAGTACCTCAACATAATAAAGCCCATATATGATAAAACCGCAGCCAACGTCATAGTGAACAGCGAGAAGCTGAAAGGTTTTCTTCTGCGATTGGATACAAGACAGGGATGCCCACTCTCCCCAATGTTATTCAACACAGTACTGGAGGTCTTGGACAAAGCAATTAGACAAAACAAAGAAACACAAAGAATCCATATTGGTAGACAAGAAGTTAAACTGTCTCTATTTGCAGATGACATGAAATTGTACATAAAAAACCCTAAAGATTCCACACCAAAATTACTAGAGCTCATATCGGGATACAGCAAAGTCGCACGATAGAAAATTAACACACAGAAATCTGTAGCTTTTCTGTACACGAACAATGAACCAGTAGAAAGAGAAATCTGGAAAACAATTCCGTTCACAAATGCAGCAGAAAGGATAAAATACATAGGAATAAACCTAAGCAAAGAAGTGATAGACATATACTCAGGAAACAACAAGTCACACTTAAGAGAAATTAAAGGCGACACTAACAAATGGAAACTCACCAATTTACGAGGCTAGGAAGAATTAATATCATGAAAATAGCCATCCTGAGCAAAGCAATATACAGATTTGACGTTTTCCTATGACATCATCAGCAACATTCTTCAATGAATTGGAACAAATAAATGAAAAATTCACACGTAAACACCAAAGACACCGAATAGCCATAGGAATGCTGAGAGAGAAGAATAACGTAGGGGTGATCTCACTCACCAACTTCACGCTCTACTATAAAGCCATAGTAATCAAGACAATATGGTACTGGCACAAGAACAGAGCCACACACCAGTGGAACAGACTAGACACTCCAGACTTTAACCCAAATATATGTGGTCAATTACTATTTCATAAAAGGAGCCATGGACAGACAATAGCGAAATGACAGTCTCTTCAACAGATTGAGATGGCAAATCTGGACAGCTACATGAAGGAGAATGAAACTGCACTGTGTTCTAACCCCATATACAAAAGTAAATCCAAAATGTATCAAAGACCGGAAGTTAAGTCATGAAACCATTAAACTCTTGGAAGAAAACATAGGCAGAAACCTCTTAGACGTAAACATGAGTGACCTCTTCTTGAAAATATCTCCCGGGTAAGGAAAACAACAGCAAAAATGAAAAGTGGGAATATATTAAGGTGAAAAGCTTCTGTAGAGCAGTAGACACCATCAACACAACAGAAAGGAGCCCTACAGGATGGGAAAATATATTTGTAAATGACACATCCGATAAAGGCTTGACGCCCAAAATATATAAAGAGCTCACATGCCTCAACAAACTAAAAACAAATAATCCAATTAAAAATGGGCAGAGGAACTGAACAGACGGTTCTCCAATTAACAAATACAGATGGCCAACAGACACATGAAAAGATGCTCCACGTCTCTTTTTATCAGAGAAATGCAAATGAAAACTACAATGAGTTATCACCTCACTCCACAAAGGATAGCTATCATTCAAGAGACAAACAACAACAAATGTTGTTGCGGCTGTGGAGAAAGGGGAACCCTCCTACACTGCTGGTGGGAATGTAAATTAGTTCAACCATTGTGGAAAGGAGTATGGAGGTTCCTCAAAATGCACAGAAAGGATTCACCACTGGACCCAGGAATTCCATTTTAAGGAATATATACCAGGAGAGCAGCAATCAAGTTTGAAAAAGACAGATGAACCCCGATGTTTGTTGCAGCACTGTTTAGTATAGCAAAGAACTGGAAGCAACCTAAATGTCCACTGGTAGATGAATGGATAAAGAAGATGTGGTACATATACAAAATGGTATATTACACAGACATAAGAAGAGGGCAAATCCTACCATTGGCAGCACCATGGAAGGAGCTGGAGGGAATTATGCTCAGTGAAAAAGCCAAGAAGAGAAAGAGAAATACCAAATGATTCACTGATCTTTGGAGTGTAAGAATGAAGGAAAAACTGAACGAACAAAGCAGAAGCGGATTCACAGAACGCAAGAATGGAGTAACAGGTACCAAAGGGAAAGGGAGTGGGGAGGATGGGTGGATAGGGAGGGATGAGGGGGGAAGTAGAAGGAGGATATTAAGATTAGCATGCTAATTGGGGTGGGTGGGAGAAAGGGGTGGGCTGTACAACACAGAGAAGACAAGTAGTGATTCTACAATATTTTGCTCTGCTGAATGACAGTGACTGGAAAGGGGTTAATAGTGGGGACCAGGTATAGGGGAGAGACTAGTAAACAGAGTATTCTTCATGTAAGTTTAGATTAATGATAACGAGAAAGGAAAAGAAAAAGAAAATAAATTAAGAAAAGGGGGATAACTCCCTGATAGAATAAAGTTAACTGTAAATCAAGGATTATGTCATGATTAAAATATCCTTAATTTTGATCAGTTAAAGATTTGCAGATGATCGGTTTGGAGGTACTGTTTTCTGAAAATATTCCTCTCTATTGATAAAAGAGCAGTTCCTATGTGTTGACATATATTGAGTTCTACACAATGGTATAAAGGGCATAAAAATAGGAGGGGAAAATGGTCTCTTTGTGCTTATATAGAGGATCAAAGCCTAATTGGGCTAACCACAAAATGAACTAAGATACGATATGAAGAAGAACTTCCCACATCAGCAATCTCTGGAAGAGTCATTCCAGAAGATGATCATCAAAAAACCTCAACAAAGATTCAGGCACTGCTACAGTTGGAGCTGCATTCGTCTCACCAGTTCCTGTACTTGTCCAGTAAACGGAGAAGGAAATATCTAAGCTGGCCTGTGCATAGAGTAAAACATCAATTTGACTGTGTCTATACTTTTGGAATTCAACCAAGAATTAGGAGAAGTGCAAGTTGTAGCACTCCAAAATCTTACAACTACAAATTATCTACTGTTAAAAGAGCATATGGGATGTGAACAGTTCCCAGGAATCGGATGTTTTAATTTGTCTGATTTCTCTCAGACCGTTCAAGTTCAGTTGGACAATATCCATCATATGGTAGATAAATTTTCACAAATGCCTAGGATGCCTAACTGGTTTTTCTTGGTTTCACTGAGGATGGCTGGTAATTATAGTTCTGCTTTGGTTATGTCCGTGTATTCCTTCTATGTTAATGCGTGTGCGCAATTTAATTAGTAGTTTAAAACCTACACATGCTTAAGTTAATCTACAAGAAGATATTTCAAAGAAATAAACAATCTTCCCATGATTTCGTCCGTCTGCTACTTCTATAGCTTTTCTTCTTCCTTGCTAATTACAGCGCTGAAATAGAAGTCGTCCCTCATATATAATTTACCAAGTAAGATAATTCTTCCAAGTGGTAAAGATACTTCCTGAAAAATGCTGGGCACAGAAACCACATGGCATAAAACTGCAAAGAAGTAAAAAGCTAACCCTTTCAAACAATATTTCTTCTATCTCACTTATCAAATTTAAACTTCCCTGTATGGTCCCGGAAGATGGCTGGTTAGCCAGAGATGGGTAGATTCCTCAAGGGAGGAACAACATAAGAGAGGCACAGTCGCAGGGCGGCCATCAGGTGAGAAATTTGGAATCTACAGAGGTGAGGCTTAAAACCTCAATGCCCTTGTTTTGAGGGATCTCTGCATCCGTGGAAGTTTTATTGCCCTTGTCTAGCTTGGACTGACACTTAGTCTACTGGCACACACCTGATCATCTACATGTGCTCTCTTACAACACTAAACCGTGTATTCTACTTTTATCTTGCATCTACCAACCACTTCACCTTTATATTAAAAAAAATTAATAACAATTATAAACACAATAACGGGAAAAGTGGGATAAACATACAAATCATATATAAAGCACAAAAAATTTTAAAAAAAGGAAGAAAAAAAAATAAAAGGTAAAGGAGGTCATTACATAATGTTGAAGGGCGCAGTTCAACAAGAGGATATAACCTTTATGAGTATATATGAATACAACACAGGAGTACCAGCATATGTGAAACAAATACTAACAGAATTAAAGGAGGAAATAGAATGCAATGCATACACATTGGGAGACTTCAACCCACCACTCACTCCAAAGGACGGATCCAAGAGACAGAAAATAAGTAAGGACACAGAGGCACTGAACAACACACTAGAACAGATGGCCCTAATAGATATCTACACAATTCTACATCCAAAAGCAACAGGACACACATTCTTCTCACGTGCACATGAAACATTCTCCAGAGTAGAACAAATAGTAGGTAACAAAAAGAGCCTCAGTTAATTCCAAGAGATTGAAATCCTATCAACCAACTTTTCAGACCACAAATGCTTAGAACTACAAATAAATTGGACAAAGAAAGCAAAAAGGCTCACAAACACATGGAGGCTTAACAACATGCTCATAAATAATCAATTACTCGAAGACCAAATTGAAATGGAGATTCTGCATTATATCTAAAAAATGACAACAATAGAAAGCTAAAACTACTGTGGTACGGCAAAAGCACTCTTAAGAGGAAAATATATAGCCATCCAGTCACATGTAAAGAAGGAAGAAAAATCCCAAATGAATGGTCTAAAGTCTCAATTATCGAAGTTGGAAAAAGGAGAACAAATGTGGCCTAAGGTCAGCAGAACGATGGAATAAATAAAGACCAGAGACGAAATAAATAATGTTGAGAAGAAAACATTAGCAAATGTCAAAGAAAGCAAGAGCTGTTTCTTCGGGAAAATAAACAATATAGATAAGCCTCTTGCCAGACATATTAAGAGGAAAAGAGAGTCAACACTCATCAACAGAATCAGAAATAAAAAAAGGAAAAACCACGACGGACACCACAGAAATACAAAGAATTATTAGAGAGTACTATGAAAACCTATACGATGATAAGCTGGGAAACCAAGGAGAAATGGACAAATTCCTAGGAGAATAAAACCTTCCATGGCTGACCCAGGAAAAACATAAAATCTTAACACACCAATTACCAGCAACGGAATTGAATCAGTAAGCAAAAACTACCAAAGAACAAATCCCCGGGACAGATGGATTTTCCTCGGAATTTTAACAGACATACAGATCAGACATAGTACCCATACTCCTTAAAGTTTTTTAAAAAATAGAAGAGGAGGGATTACTCCCAAACTCACTCTATGAAACCGATATCACTCTAATGGAAAAGCCAGATAAAGACGGCACCAAAGAAAGAAACACTACAGACGATTGTGCCTGATGAACGTAGATGTAAAAATACAAAACAACGTATTAGCAAAACGAATTCAAAAATACATCCAAAGGATGATACCCCATGACCAAGTGGGATTCATCCCAGGGATGCAAGGATAGTACGAAATTTGATAATCCATCAACATCATCCAGCACATCAACATAAAGACAGACAAAACCACATGATCATCTCCATAGATACTGAAAAAGCGTTTGACATAGTTCTACAACGATCCATGATAACCACTCTCAACTAAATGTGTATAGAGGGCAAGTACCTCAACATAATAAAGCCCATATATGATAAAACCGCAGCCAACGTCATAGTGAACAGCGAGAAGCTGAAAGGTTTTCTTCTGCGATTGGATACAAGACAGGGATGCCCACTCTCCCCAATGTTATTCAACACAGTACTGGAGGTCTTGGACAAAGCAATTAGACAAAACAAAGAAACACAAAGAATCCATATTGGTAGACAAGAAGTTAAACTGTCTCTATTTGCAGATGACATGAAATTGTACATAAAAAACCCTAAAGATTCCACACCAAAATTACTAGAGCTCATATCGGGATACAGCAAAGTCGCACGATAGAAAATTAACACACAGAAATCTGTAGCTTTTCTGTACACGAACAATGAACCAGTAGAAAGAGAAATCTGGAAAACAATTCCGTTCACAAATGCAGCAGAAAGGATAAAATACATAGGAATAAACCTAAGCAAAGAAGTGATAGACATATACTCAGGAAACAACAAGTCACACTTAAGAGAAATTAAAGGCGACACTAACAAATGGAAACTCACCAATTTACGAGGCTAGGAAGAATTAATATCATGAAAATAGCCATCCTGAGCAAAGCAATATACAGATTTGACGTTTTCCTATGAAATCATCAGCAACATTCTTCAATGAATTGGAACAAATAAATGAAAAATTCACACGTAAACACCAAAGACACCGAATAGCCATAGGAATGCTGAGAGAGAAGAATAACGTAGGGGTGATCTCACTCACCAACTTCACGCTCTACTATAAAGCCATAGTAATCAAGACAATATGGTACTGGCACAAGAACAGAGCCACACACCAGTGGAACAGACTAGACACTCCAGACTTTAACCCAAATATATGTGGTCAATTACTATTTCATAAAAGGAGCCATGGACAGACAATAGCGAAATGACAGTCTCTTCAACAGATTGAGATGGCAAATCTGGACAGCTACATGAAGGAGAATGAAACTGCACTGTGTTCTAACCCCATATACAAAAGTAAATCCAAAATGTATCAAAGACCGGAAGTTAAGTCATGAAACCATTAAACTCTTGGAAGAAAACATAGGCAGAAACCTCTTAGACGTAAACATGAGTGACCTCTTCTTGAAAATATCTCCCGGGTAAGGAAAACAACAGCAAAAATGAAAAGTGGGAATATATTAAGGTGAAAAGCTTCTGTAGAGCAGTAGACACCATCAACACAACAGAAAGGAGCCCTACAGGATGGGAAAATATATTTGTAAATGACACATCCGATAAAGGCTTGACGCCCAAAATATATAAAGAGCTCACATGCCTCAACAAACTAAAAACAAATAATCCAATTAAAAATGGGCAGAGGAACTGAACAGACGGTTCTCCAATTAACAAATACAGATGGCCAACAGACACATGAAAAGATGCTCCACGTCTCTTTTTATCAGAGAAATGCAAATGAAAACTACAATGAGTTATCACCTCACTCCACAAAGGATAGCTATCATTCAAGAGACAAACAACAACAAATGTTGTTGCGGCTGTGGAGAAAGGGGAACCCTCCTACACTGCTGGTGGGAATGTAAATTAGTTCAACCATTGTGGAAAGGAGTATGGAGGTTCCTCAAAATGCACAGAAAGGATTCACCACTGGACCCAGGAATTCCATTTTAAGGAATATATACCAGGAGAGCAGCAATCAAGTTTGAAAAAGACAGATGAACCCCGATGTTTGTTGCAGCACTGTTTAGTATAGCAAAGAACTGGAAGCAACCTAAATGTCCACTGGTAGATGAATGGATAAAGAAGATGTGGTACATATACAAAATGGTATATTACTCAGACATAAGAAGAGGGCAAATCCTACCATTGGCAGCACCATGGAAGGAGCTGGAGGGAATTATGCTCAGTGAAAAAGCCAAGAAGAGAAAGAGAAATACCAAATGATTCACTGATCTTTGGAGTGTAAGAATGAAGGAAAAACTGAACGAACAAAGCAGAAGCGGATTCACAGAACGCAAGAATGGAGTAACAGGTACCAAAGGGAAAGGGAGTGGGGAGGATGGGTGGATAGGGAGGGATGAGGGGGGAAGTAGAAGGAGGATATTAAGATTAGCATGCTAATTGGGGTGGGTGGGAGAAAGGGGTGGGCTTTACAACACAGAGAAGACAAGTAGTGATTCTACAATATTTTGCTCTGCTGAATGACAGTGACTGGAAAGGGGTTAATAGTGGGGACCAGGTATAGGGGAGAGACTAGTAAACAGAGTATTCTTCATGTAAGTTTAGATTAATGATAACGAGAAAGAAAAAGAAAAAGAAAATAAATTAAGAAAAGGGGGATAACTCCCTGATAGAATAAAGTTAACTGTAAATCAAGGATTAAGTCATGATTAAAATATCCTTAATTTTGATCAGTTAAAGATTTGCAGATGATCGGTTTGGAGGTACTGTTTTCTGAAAATATTCCTCTCTATTGATAAAAGAGCAGTTCCTATGTGTTGACATATATTGAGTTCTACACAATGGTATAAAGGGCATAAAAATAGGAGGGGAAAATGGTCTCTTTGTGCTTATATAGAGGATCAAAGCCTAATTGGGCTAACCACAAAATGAACTAAGATACGATATGAAGAAGAACTTCCCACATCAGCAATCTCTGGAAGAGTCATTCCAGAAGATGATCATCAAAAAACCTCAACAAAGATTCAGGCACTGCTACAGTTGGAGCTGCATTCGTCTCACCAGTTCCTGTACTTGTCCAGTAAACGGAGAAGGAAATATCTAAGCTGGCCTGTGCATAGAGTAAAACATCAATTTGACTGTGTCTATACTTTTGGAATTCAACCAAGAATTAGGAGAAGTGCAAGTTGTAGCACGCCAAAATCTTACAACTACAAATTATCTACTGTTAAAAGAGCATATGGGATGTGAACAGTTCCCAGGAATCGGATGTTTTAATTTGTCTGATTTCTCTCAGACCGTTCAAGTTCAGTTGGACAATATCCATCATATGGTAGATAAATTTTCACAAATGCCTAGGATGCCTAACTGGTTTTTCTTGGTTTCACTGGAGATGGCTGGTAATTATAGTTCTGCTTTGGTTATGTCCGTGTATTCCTTCTATGTTAATGTGTGTGCGCAATTTAATTAGTAGTTTAAAACCTACACATGCTTAAGTTAATCTACAAGAAGATATTTCAAAGAAATAAACAATCTTCCCATGATTTCGTCCGTCTGCTACTTCTATAGCTTTTCTTCTTCCTTGCTAATTACAGCCCTGAAATAGAAGTCGTCCCTCATATATAATTTACCAAGTAAGATAATTCTTCCAAGTGGTAAAGATACTTCCTGAAAAATGCTGGGCACAGAAACCACATGGCATAAAACTGCAAAGAAGTAAAAAGCTAACCCTTTCAAACAATATTTCTTCTATCTCACTTATCAAATTTAAACTTCCCTGTATGGTCCCGGAAGATGGCTGGTTAGCCAGAGATGGGTAGATTCCTCAAGGGAGGAACAACATAAGAGAGGCACAGTCGCAGGGCGGCCATCAGGTGAGAAATTTGGAATCTACAGAGGTGAGGCTTAAAACCTCAATGCCCTTGTTTTGAGGGATCTCTGCATCCGTGGAAGTTTTATTGCCCTTGTCTAGCTTGGACTGACACTTAGTCTACTGGCACACACCTGATCATCTACATGTGCTCTCTTACAACACTAAACCGTGTATTCTACTTTTATCTTGCATCTACCAACCACTTCACCTTTATATTAAAAAAAATTAATAACAATTATAAACACAATAACGGGAAAAGTGGGATAAACATACAAATCATATATAAAGCACAAAAATTTTAAAAAAAGGAAGAAAAAAAAATAAAAGGTAAAGGAGGTCATTACATAATGTTGAAGGGCGCAGTTCAACAAGAGGATATAACCTTTATGAGTATATATGAATACAACACAGGAGTACCAGCATATGTGAAACAAATACTAACAGAATTAAAGGAGGAAATAGAATGCAATGCATACACATTGGGAGACTTCAACCCACCACTCACTCCAAAGGACGGATCCAAGAGACAGAAAATAAGTAAGGACACAGAGGCACTGAACAACACACTAGAACAGATGGCCCTAATAGATATCTACACAATTCTACATCCAAAAGCAACAGGACACACATTCTTCTCACGTGCACATGAAACATTCTCCAGAGTAGAACACATAGTAGGCAACAAAAAGAGCCTCAGTTAATTCCAAGAGATTGAAATCCTATCAACCAACTTTTCAGACCACAAATGCTTAGAACTACAAATAAATTGGACAAAGAAAGCAAAAAGGCTCACAAACACATGGAGGCTTAACAACATGCTCATAAATAATCAATTACTCGAAGACCAAATTAAAATGGAGATTCTGCATTATATCTAAAAAATGACAACAATAGAAAGCTAAAACTACTGTGGTACGGCAAAAGCACTCTTAAGAGGAAAATATATAGCCATCCAGTCACATGTAAAGAAGGAAGAAAAATCCCAAATGAATGGTCTAAAGTCTCAATTATCGAAGTTGGAAAAAGGAGAACAAATGTGGCCTAAGGTCAGCAGAACGATGGAATAAATAAAGACCAGAGACGAAATAAATAATGTTGAGAAGAAAACATTAGCAAATGTCAAAGAAAGCAAGAGCTGTTTCTTCGGGAAAATAAACAATATAGATAAGCCTCTTGCCAGACATATTAAGAGGAAAAGAGAGTCAACACTCATCAACAGAATCAGAAATAAAAAAAGGAAAAACCACGACGGACACCACAGAAATACAAAGAATTATTAGAGAGTACTATGAAAACCTATACGATGATAAGCTGGGAAACCAAGGAGAAATGGACAAATTCCTAGGAGAATAAAACCTTCCATGGCTGACCCAGGAAAAACATAAAATCTTAACACACCAATTACCAGCAACGGAATTGAATCAGTAAGCAAAAACTACCAAAGAACAAATCCCCGGGACAGATGGATTTTCCTCGGAATTTTAACAGACATACAGATCAGACATAGTACCCATACTCCTTAAAGTTTTCCAAAAAATAGAAGAGGAGGGATTACTTCCAAACTCACTCTATGAAACCGATATCACTCTAATGGAAAAGCCAGATAAAGACGGCACCAAAGAAAGAAACACTACAGACGATTGTGCCTGATGAACGTAGATGTAAAAATACAAAACAACGTATTAGCAAAACGAATTCAAAAATACATCCAAAGGATGATACCCCATGACCAAGTGGGATTCATCCCAGGGATGCAAGGATAGTACGACATTTGATAATCCATCAACATCATCCAGCACATCAACATAAAGACAGACAAAACCACATGATCATCTCCATAGATACTGAAAAAGCGTTTGACATAGTTCTACAACGATCCATGATAACCACTCTCAACTAAATGTGTATAGAGGGCAAGTACCTCAACATAATAAAGCCCATATATGATAAAACCGCAGCCAACGTCATAGTGAACAGCGAGAAGCTGAAAGGTTTTCTTCTGCGATTGGATACAAGACAGGGATGCCCACTCTCCCCAATGTTATTCAACACAGTACTGGAGGTCTTGGACAAAGCAATTAGACAAAACAAAGAAACACAAAGAATCCATATTGGTAGACAAGAAGTTAAACTGTCTCTATTTGCAGATGACATGAAATTGTACATAAAAAACCCTAAAGATTCCACACCAAAATTACTAGAGCTCATATCGGGATACAGCAAAGTCGCACGATAGAAAATTAACACACAGAAATCTGTAGCTTTTCTGTACACGAACAATGAACCAGTAGAAAGAGAAATCTGGAAAACAATTCCGTTCACAAATGCAGCAGAAAGGATAAAATACATAGGAATAAACCTAAGCAAAGAAGTGATAGACATATACTCAGGAAACAACAAGTCACACTTAAGAGAAATTAAAGGCGACACTAACAAATGGAAACTCACCAATTTACGAGGCTAGGAAGAATTAATATCATGAAAATAGCCATCCTGAGCAAAGCAATATACAGATTTGACGTTTTCCTATGAAATCATCAGCAACATTCTTCAATGAATTGGAACAAATAAATGAAAAATTCACACGTAAACACCAAAGACACCGAATAGCCATAGGAATGCTGAGAGAGAAGAATAACGTAGGGGTGATCTCACTCACCAACTTCACGCTCTACTATAAAGCCATAGTAATCAAGACAATATGGTACTGGCACAAGAACAGAGCCACACACCAGTGGAACAGACTAGACACTCCAGACTTTAACCCAAATATATGTGGTCAATTACTATTTCATAAAAGGAGCCATGGACAGACAATAGCGAAATGACAGTCTCTTCAACAGATTGAGATGGCAAATCGGGACAGCTACATGAAGGAGAATGAAACTGCACTGTGTTCTAACCCCATATACAAAAGTAAATCCAAAATGTATCAAAGACCGGAAGTTAAGTCATGAAACCATTAAACTCTTGGAAGAAAACATAGGCAGAAACCTCTTAGACGTAAACATGAGTGACCTCTTCTTGAAAATATCTCCCGGGTAAGGAAAACAACAGCAAAAATGAAAAGTGGGAATATATTAAGGTGAAAAGCTTCTGTAGAGCAGTAGACACCATCAACACAACAGAAAGGAGCCCTACAGGATGGGAAAATATATTTGTAAATGACACATCCGATAAAGGCTTGACGCCCAAAATATATAAAGAGCTCACATGCCTCAACAAACTAAAAACAAATAATCCAATTAAAAATGGGCAGAGGAACTGAACAGACGGTTCTCCAATTAACAAATACAGATGGCCAACAGACACATGAAAAGATGCTCCACGTCTCTTTTTATCAGAGAAATGCAAATGAAAACTACAATGAGTTATCACCTCACTCCACAAAGGATAGCTATCATTCAAGAGACAAACAACAACAAATGTTGTTGCGGCTGTGGAGAAAGGGGAACCCTCCTACACTGCTGGTGGGAATGTAAATTAGTTCAACCATTGTGGAAAGGAGTATGGAGGTTCCTCAAAATGCACAGAAAGGATTCACCACTGGACCCAGGAATTCCATTTTAAGGAATATATACCAGGAGAGCAGCAATCAAGTTTGAAAAAGACAGATGAACCCCGATGTTTGTTGCAGCACTGTTTAGTATAGCAAAGAACTGGAAGCAACCTAAATGTCCACTGGTAGATGAATGGATAAAGAAGATGTGGTACATATACAAAATGGTATATTACTCAGACATAAGAAGAGGGCAAATCCTACCATTGGCAGCACCATGGAAGGAGCTGGAGGGAATTATGCTCAGTGAAAAAGCCAAGAAGAGAAAGAGAAATACCAAATGATTCACTGATCTTTTTAGTGTAAGAATGAAGGAAAAACTGAACGAACAAAGCAGAAGCGGATTCACAGAACGCAAGAATGGAGTAACAGGTACCAAAGGGAAAGGGAGTGGGGAGGATGGGTGGATAGGGAGGGATGAGGGGGGAAGTAGAAGGAGGATATTAAGATTAGCATGCTAATTGGGGTGGGTGGGAGAAAGGGGTGGGCTGTACAACACAGAGAAGAAAAGTAGTGATTCTACAATATTTTGCTCTGCTGAATGACAGTGACTGGAAAGGGGTTAATAGTGGGGACCAGGTATAGGGGAGAGACTAGTAAACAGAGTATTCTTCATGTAAGTTTAGATTAATGATAACGAGAAAGGAAAAGAAAAAGAAAATAAATTAAGAAAAGGGGGATAACTCCCTGATAGAATAAAGTTAACTGTAAATCAAGGATTATGTCATGATTAAAATATCCTTAATTTTGATCAGTTAAAGATTTGCAGATGATCGGTTTGGAGGTACTGTTTTCTGAAAATATTCCTCTCTATTGATAAAAGAGCAGTTCCTATGTGTTGACATATATTGAGTTCTACACAATGGTATAAAGGGCATAAAAATAGGAGGGGAAAATGGTCTCTTTGTGCTTATATAGAGGATCAAAGCCTAATTGGGCTAACCACAAAATGAACTAAGATACGATATGAAGAAGAACTTCCCACATCAGCAATCTCTGGAAGAGTCATTCCAGAAGATGATCATCAAAAAACCTCAACAAAGATTCAGGCACTGCTACAGTTGGAGCTGCATTCGTCTCACCAGTTCCTGTACTTGTCCAGTAAACGGAGAAGGAAATATCTAAGCTGGCCTGTGCATAAAGTAAAACATCAATTTGACTGTGTCTATACTTTTGGAATTCAACCAAGAATTAGGAGAAGTGCAAGTTGTAGCACTCCAAAATCTTACAACTACAAATTATCTACTGTTAAAAGAGCATATGGGATGTGAACAGTTCCCAGGAATCGGATGTTTTAATTTGTCTGATTTCTCTCAGACCGTTCAAGTTCAGTTGGACAATATCCATCATATGGTAGATAAATTTTCACAAATGCCTAGGATGCCTAACTGGTTTTTCTTGGTTTCACTGAGGATGGCTGGTAATTATAGTTCTGCTTTGGTTATGTCCGTGTATTCCTTCTATGTTAATGTGTGTGCGCAATTTAATTAGTAGTTTAAAACCTACACATGCTTAAGTTAATCTACAAGAAGATATTTCAAAGAAATAAACAATCTTCCCATGATTTCGTCCGTCTGCTACTTCTATAGCTTTTCTTCTTCCTTGCTAATTACAGCGCTGAAATAGAAGTCGTCCCTCATATATAATTTACCAAGTAAGATAATTCTTCCAAGTGGTAAAGATACTTCCTGAAAAATGCTGGGCACAGAAACCACATGGCATAAAACTGCAAAGAAGTAAAAAGCTAACCCTTTCAAACAATATTTCTTCTATCTCACTTATCAAATTTAAACTTCCCTGTATGGTCCCGGAAGATGGCTGGTTAGCCAGAGATGGGTAGATTCCTCAAGGGAGGAACAACATAAGAGAGGCACAGTCGCAGGGCGGCCATCAGGTGAGAAATTTGGAATCTACAGAGGTGAGGCTTAAAACCTCAATGCCCTTGTTTTGAGGGATCTCTGCATCCGTGGAAGTTTTATTGCCCTTGTCTAGCTTGGACTGACACTTAGTCTACTGGCACACACTTGATCATCTACATGTGCTCTCTTACAACACTAAACCGTGTATTCTACTTTTATCTTGCATCTACCAACCACTTCACCTTTATATTAAAAAAAATTAATAACAATTATAAACACAATAACGGGAAAAGTGGGATAAACATACAAATCATATATAAAGCACAAAAAATTTTAAAAAAAGGAAGAAAAAAAATAAAAGGTAAAGGAGGTCATTACATAATGTTGAAGGGCGCAGTTCAACAAGAGGATATAACCTTTATGAGTATATATGAATACAACACAGGAGTACCAGCGTATGTGAAACAAATACTAACAGAATTAAAGGAGGAAATAGAATGCAATGCATACACATTGGGAGACTTCAACCCACCACTCACTCCAAAGGACGGATCCAAGAGACAGAAAATAAGTAAGGACACAGAGGCACTGAACAACACACTAGAACAGATGGCCCTAATAGATATCTACACAATTCTACATCCAAAAGCAACAGGACACACATTCTTCTCACGTGCACATGAAACATTCTCCAGAGTAGAACACATAGTAGGCAACAAAAAGAGCCTCAGTTAATTCCAAGAGATTGAAATCCTATCAACCAACTTTTCAGACCACAAATGCTTAGAACTACAAATAAATTGGACAAAGAAAGCAAAAAGGCTCACAAACACATGGAGGCTTAACAACATGCTCATAAATAATCAATTACTCGAAGACCAAATTAAAATGGAGATTCTGCATTATATCTAAAAAATGACAACAATAGAAAGCTAAAACTACTGTGGTACGGCAAAAGCACTCTTAAGAGGAAAATATATAGCCATCCAGTCACATGTAAAGAAGGAAGAAAAATCCCAAATGAATGGTCTAAAGTCTCAATTATCGAAGTTGGAAAAAGGAGAACAAATGTGGCCTAAGGTCAGCAGAACGATGGAATAAATAAAGACCAGAGACGAAATAAATAATGTTGAGAAGAAAACATTAGCAAATGTCAAAGAAAGCAAGAGCTGTTTCTTCGGGAAAATAAACAATATAGATAAGCCTCTTGCCAGACATATTAAGAGGAAAAGAGAGTCAACACTCATCAACAGAATCAGAAATAAAAAAAGGAAAAACCACGACGGACACCACAGAAATACAAAGAATTATTAGAGAGTACTATGAAAACCTATACGATGATAAGCTGGGAAACCAAGGAGAAATGGACAAATTCCTAGGAGAATAAAACCTTCCATGGCTGACCCAGGAAAAACATAAAATCTTAACACACCAATTACCAGCAACGGAATTGAATCAGTAACAAAAAACTACCAAAGAACAAATCCCCGGGACAGATGGATTTTCCTCGGAATTTTAACAGACATACAGATCAGACATAGTACCCATACTCCTTAAAGTTTTTTAAAAAATAGAAGAGGAGGGATTACTCCCAAACTCACTCTATGAAACCGATATCACTCTAATGGAAAAGCCAGATAAAGACGGCACCAAAGAAAGAAACACTACAGACGATTGTGCCTGATGAACGTAGATGTAAAAATACAAAACAACGTATTAGCAAAACGAATTCAAAAATACATCCAAAGGATGATACCCCATGACCAAGTGGGATTCATCCCAGGGATGCAAGGATAGTACGAAATTTGATAATCCATCAACATCATCCAGCACATCAACATAAAGACAGACAAAACCACATGATCATCTCCATAGATACTGAAAAAGCGTTTGACATAGTTCTACAACGATCCATGATAACCACTCTCAACTAAATGTGTATAGAGGGCAAGTACCTCAACATAATAAAGCCCATATATGATAAAACCGCAGCCAACGTCATAGTGAACAGCGAGAAGCTGAAAGGTTTTCTTCTGCGATTGGATACAAGACAGGGATGCCCACTCTCCCCAATGTTATTCAACACAGTACTGGAGGTCTTGGACAAAGCAATTAGACAAAACAAAGAAACACAAAGAATCCATATTGGTAGACAAGAAGTTAAACTGTCTCTATTTGCAGATGACATGAAATTGTACATAAAAAACCCTAAAGATTCCACACCAAAATTACTAGAGCTCATATCGGGATACAGCAAAGTCGCACGATAGAAAATTAACACACAGAAATCTGTAGCTTTTCTGTACACGAACAATGAACCAGTAGAAAGAGAAATCTGGAAAACAATTCCGTTCACAAATGCAGCAGAAAGGATAAAATACATAGGAATAAACCTAAGCAAAGAAGTGATAGACATATACTCAGGAAACAACAAGTCACACTTAAGAGAAATTAAAGGCGACACTAACAAATGGAAACTCACCAATTTACGAGGCTAGGAAGAATTAATATCATGAAAATAGCCATCCTGAGCAAAGCAATATACAGATTTGACGTTTTCCTATGAAATCATCAGCAACATTCTTCAATGAATTGGAACAAATAAATGAAAAATTCACACGGAAACACCAAAGACACCGAATAGCCATAGGAATGCTGAGAGAGAAGAATAACGTAGGGGTGATCTCACTCACGAACTTCACGCTCTACTATAAAGCCATAGTAATCAAGACAATATGGTACTGGCACAAGAACAGAGCCACACACCAGTGGAACACACTAGACACTCCAGACTTTAACCCAAATATATGTGGTCAATTACTATTTCATAAAAGGAGCCATGGACAGACAATAGCGAAATGACAGTCTCTTCAACAGATTGAGATGGCAAATCTGGACAGCTACATGAAGGAGAATGAAACTGCACTGTGTTCTAACCCCATATACAAAAGTAAATCCAAAATGTATCAAAGACCGGAAGTTAAGTCATGAAACCATTAAACTCTTGGAAGAAAACATAGGCAGAAACCTCTTAGACGTAAACATGAGTGACCTCTTCTTGAAAATATCTCCCGGGTAAGGAAAACAACAGCAAAAATGAAAAGTGGGAATATATTAAGGTGAAAAGCTTCTGTAGAGCAGTAGACACCATCAACACAACAGAAAGGAGCCCTACAGGATGGGAAAATATATTTGTAAATGACACATCCGATAAAGGCTTGACGCCCAAAATATATAAAGAGCTCACATGCCTCAACAAACTAAAAACAAATAATCCAATTAAAAATGGGCAGAGGAACTGAACAGACGGTTCTCCAATTAACAAATACAGATGGCCAACAGACACATGAAAAGATGCTCCACGTCTCTTTTTATCAGAGAAATGCAAATGAAAACTACAAGGAGTTATCACCTCACTCCACAAAGGATAGCTATCATTCAAGAGACAAACAACAACAAATGTTGTTGCGGCTGTGGAGAAAGGGGAACCCTCCTACACTGCTGGTGGGAATGTAAATTAGTTCAACCATTGTGGAAAGGAGTATGGAGGTTCCTCAAAATGCACAGAAAGGATTCACCACTGGACCCAGGAATTCCATTTTAAGGAATATATACCAGGAGAGCAGCAATCAAGTTTGAAAAAGACAGATGAACCCCGATGTTTGTTGCAGCACTGTTTAGTATAGCAAAGAACTGGAAGCAACCTAAATGTCCACTGGTAGATGAATGGATAAAGAAGATGTGGTACATATACAAAATGGTATATTACACAGACATAAGAAGAGGGCAAATCCTACCATTGGCAGCACCATGGAAGGAGCTGGAGGGAATTATGCTCAGTGAAAAAGCCAAGAAGAGAAAGAGAAATACCAAATGATTCACTGATCTTTGGAGTGTAAGAATGAAGGAAAAACTGAACGAACAAAGCAGAAGCGGATTCACAGAACGCAAGAATGGAGTAACAGGTACCAAAGGGAAAGGGAGTGGGGAGGATGGGTGGATAGGGAGGGATGAGGGGGGAAGTAGAAGGAGGATATTAAGATTAGCATGCTAATTGGGGTGGGTGGGAGAAAGGGGTGGGCTGTACAACACAGAGAAGACAAGTAGTGATTCTACAATATTTTGCTCTGCTGAATGACAGTGACTGGAAAGGGGTTAATAGTGGGGACCAGGTATAGGGGAGAGACTAGTAAACAGAGTATTCTTCATGTAAGTTTAGATTAATGATAACGAGAAAGGAAAAGAAAAAGAAAATAAATTAAGAAAAGGGGGATAACTCCCTGATAGAATAAAGTTAACTGTAAATCAAGGATTATGTCATGATTAAAATATCCTTAATTTTGATCAGTTAAAGATTTGCAGATGATCGGTTTGGAGGTACTGTTTTCTGAAAATATTCCTCTCTATTGATAAAAGAGCAGTTCCTATGTGTTGACATATATTGAGTTCTACACAATGGTATAAAGGGCATAAAAATAGGAGGGGAAAATGGTCTCTTTGTGCTTATATAGAGGATCAAAGCCTAATTGGGCTAACCACAAAATGAACTAAGATACGATATGAAGAAGAACTTCCCACATCAGCAATCTCTGGAAGAGTCATTCCAGAAGATGATCATCAAAAAACCTCAACAAAGATTCAGGCACTGCTACAGTTGGAGCTGCATTCGTCTCACCAGTTCCTGTACTTGTCCAGTAAACGGAGAAGGAAATATCTAAGCTGGCCTGTGCATAGAGTAAAACATCAATTTGACTGTGTCTATACTTTTGGAATTCAACCAAGAATTAGGAGAAGTGTAAGTTGTAGCACTCCAAAATCTTACAACTACAAATTATCTACTGTTAAAAGAGCATATGGGATGTGAACAGTTCCCAGGAATCGGATGTTTTAATTTGTCTGATTTCTCTCAGACCGTTCAAGTTCAGTTGGACAATATCCATCATATGGTAGATAAATTTTCACAAATGCCTAGGATGCCTAACTGGTTTTTCTTGGTTTCACTGAGGATGGCTGGTAATTATAGTTCTGCTTTGGTTATGTCCGTGTATTCCTTCTATGTTAATGTGTGTGCGCAATTTAATTAGTAGTTTAAAACCTACACATGCTTAAGTTAATCTACAAGAAGATATTTCAAAGAAATAAACAATCTTCCCATGATTTCGTCCGTCTGCTACTTCTATAGCTTTTCTTCTTCCTTGCTAATTACAGCGCTGAAATAGAAGTCGTCCCTCATATATAATTTACCAAGTAAGATAATTCTTCCAAGTGGTAAAGATACTTCCTGAAAAATGCTGGGCACAGAAACCACATGGCATAAAACTGCAAAGAAGTAAAAAGCTAACCCTTTCAAACAATATTTCTTCTATCTCACTTATCAAATTTAAACTTCCCTGTATGGTCCCGGAAGATGGCTGGTTAGCCAGAGATGGGTAGATTCCTCAAGGGAGGAACAACATAAGAGAGGCACAGTCGCAGGGCGGCCATCAGGTGAGAAATTTGGAATCTACAGAGGTGAGGCTTAAAACCTCAATGCCCTTGTTTTGAGGGATCTCTGCATCCGTGGAAGTTTTATTGCCCTTGTCTAGCTTGGACTGACACTTAGTCTACTGGCACACACCTGATCATCTACATGTGCTCTCTTACAACACTAAACCGTGTATTCTACTTTTATCTTGCATCTACCAACCACTTCACCTTTATATTAAAAAAAATTAATAACAATTATAAACACAATAACGGGAAAAGTGGGATAAACATACAAATCATATATAAAGCACAAAAAATTTTAAAAAAAGGAAGAAAAAAAAATAAAAGGTAAAGGAGGTCATTACATAATGTTGAAGGGCGCAGTTCAACAAGAGGATATAACCTTTATGAGTATATATGAATACAACACAGGAGTACCAGCATATGTGAAACAAATACTAACAGAATTAAAGGAGGAAATAGAATGCAATGCATACACATTGGGAGACTTCAACCCACCACTCACTCCAAAGGACGGATCCAAGAGACAGAAAATAAGTAAGGACACAGAGGCACTGAACAACACACTAGAACAAATGGCCCTAATAGATATCTACACAATTCTACATCCAAAAGCAACAGGACACACATTCTTCTCACGTGCACATGAAACATTCTCCAGAGTAGAACACATAGTAGGCAACAAAAAGAGCCTCAGTTAATTCCAAGAGATTGAAATCCTATCAACCAACTTTTCAGACCACAAATGCTTAGAACTACAAATAAATTGGACAAAGAAAGCAAAAAGGCTCACAAACACATGGAGGCTTAACAACATGCTCATAAATAATCAATTACTCGAAGACCAAATTAAAATGGAGATTCTGCATTATATCTAAAAAATGACAACAATAGAAAGCTAAAACTACTGTGGTACGGCAAAAGCACTCTTAAGAGGAAAATATATAGCCATCCAGTCACATGTAAAGAAGGAAGAAAAATCCCAAATGAATGGTCTAAAGTCTCAATTATCGAAGTTGGAAAAAGGAGAACAAATGTGGCCTAAGGTCAGCAGAACGATGGAATAAATAAAGACCAGAGACGAAATAAATAATGTTGAGAAGAAAACATTAGCAAATGTCAAAGAAAGCAAGAGCTGTTTCTTCGGGAAAATAAACAATATAGATAAGCCTCTTGCCAGACATATTAAGAGGAAAAGAGAGTCAACACTCATCAACAGAATCAGAAATAAAAAAAGGAAAAACCACGACGGACACCACAGAAATACAAAGAATTATTAGAGAGTACTATGAAAACCTATACGATGATAAGCTGGGAAACCAAGGAGAAATGGACAAATTCCTAGGAGAATAAAACCTTCCATGGCTGACCCAGGAAAAACATAAAATCTTAACACACCAATTACCAGCAACGGAATTGAATCAGTAACAAAAAACTACCAAAGAACAAATCCCCGGGACAGATGGATTTTCCTCGGAATTTTAACAGACATACAGATCAGACATAGTACCCATACTCCTTAAAGTTTTTTAAAAAATAGAAGAGGAGGGATTACTCCCAAACTCACTCTATGAAACCGATATCACTCTAATGGAAAAGCCAGATAAAGACGGCACCAAAGAAAGAAACACTACAGACGATTGTGCCTGATGATCGTAGATGTAAAAATACAAAACAACGTATTAGCAAAACGAATTCAAAAATACATCCAAAGGATGATACCCCATGACCAAATGGGATTCATCCCAGGGATGCAAGGATAGTACGAAATTTGATAATCCATCAACATCATCCAGCACATCAACATAAAGACAGACAAAACCACATGATCATCTCCATAGATACTGAAAAAGCGTTTGACATAGTTCTACAACGATCCATGATAACCACTCTCAACTAAATGTGTATAGAGGGCAAGTACCTCAACATAATAAAGCCCATATATGATAAAACCGCAGCCAACGTCATAGTGAACAGCGAGAAGCTGAAAGGTTTTCTTCTGCGATTGGATACAAGACAGGGATGCCCACTCTCCCCAATGTTATTCAACACAGTACTGGAGGTCTTGGACAAAGCAATTAGACAAAACAAAGAAACACAAAGAATCCATATTGGTAGACAAGAAGTTAAACTGTCTCTATTTGCAGATGACATGAAATTGTACATAAAAAACCCTAAAGATTCCACACCAAAATTACTAGAGCTCATATCGGGATACAGCAAAGTCGCACGATAGAAAATTAACACACAGAAATCTGTAGCTTTTCTGTACACGAACAATGAACCAGTAGAAAGAGAAATCTGGAAAACAATTCCGTTCACAAATGCAGCAGAAAGGATAAAATACATAGGAATAAACCTAAGCAAAGAAGTGATAGACATATACTCAGGAAACAACAAGTCACACTTAAGAGAAATTAAAGGCGACACTAACAAATGGAAACTCACCAATTTACGAGGCTAGGAAGAATTAATATCATGAAAATAGCCATCCTGAGCAAAGCAATATACAGATTTGACGTTTTCCTATGACATCATCAGCAACATTCTTCAATGAATTGGAACAAATAAATGAAAAATTCACACGTAAACACCAAAGACACCGAATAGCCATAGGAATGCTGAGAGAGAAGAATAACGTAGGGGTGATCTCACTCACCAACTTCACGCTCTACTATAAAGCCATAGTAATCAAGACAATATGGTACTGGCACAAGAACAGAGCCACACACCAGTGGAACAGACTAGACACTCCAGACTTTAACCCAAATATATGTGGTCAATTACTATTTCATAAAAGGAGCCATGGACAGACAATAGCGAAATGACAGTCTCTTCAACAGATTGAGATGGCAAATCTGGACAGCTACATGAAGGAGAATGAAACTGCACTGTGTTCTAACCCCATATACAAAAGTAAATCCAAAATGTATCAAAGACCGGAAGTTAAGTCATGAAACCATTAAACTCTTGGAAGAAAACATAGGCAGAAACCTCTTAGACGTAAACATGAGTGACCTCTTCTTGAAAATATCTCCCGGGTAAGGAAAACAACAGCAAAAATGAAAAGTGGGAATATATTAAGGTGAAAAGCTTCTGTAGAGCAGTAGACACCATCAACACAACAGAAAGGAGCCCTACAGGATGGGAAAATATATTTGTAAATGACACATCCGATAAAGGCTTGACGCCCAAAATATATAAAGAGCTCACATGCCTCAACAAACTAAAAACAAATAATCCAATTAAAAATGGGCAGAGGAACTGAACAGACGGTTCTCCAATTAACAAATACAGATGGCCAACAGACACATGAAAAGATGCTCCACGTCTCTTTTTATCAGAGAAATGCAAATGAAAACTACAATGAGTTATCACCTCACTCCACAAAGGATAGCTATCATTCAAGAGACAAACAACAACAAATGTTGTTGCGGCTGTGGAGAAAGGGGAACCCTCATACACTGCTGGTGGGAATGTAAATTAGTTCAACCATTGTGGAAAGGAGTATGGAGGTTCCTCAAAATGCACAGAAAGGATTCACCACTGGACCCAGGAATTCCATTTTAAGGAATATATACCAGGAGAGCAGCAATCAAGTTTGAAAAAGACAGATGAACCCCGATGTTTGTTGCAGCACTGTTTAGTATAGCAAAGAACTGGAAGCAACCTAAATGTCCACTGGTAGATGAATGGATAAAGAAGATGTGGTACATATACAAAATGGTATATTACACAGACATAAGAAGAGGGCAAATCCTACCATTGGCAGCACCATGGAAGGAGCTGGAGGGAATTATGCTCAGTGAAAAAGCCAAGAAGAGAAAGAGAAATACCAAATGATTCACTGATCTTTGGAGTGTAAGAATGAAGGAAAAACTGAACGAACAAAGCAGAAGCGGATTCACAGAACGCAAGAATGGAGTAACAGGTACCAAAGGGAAAGGGAGTGGGGAGGATGGGTGGATAGGGAGGGATGAGGGGGGAAGTAGAAGGAGGATATTAAGATTAGCATGCTAATTGGGGTGGGTGGGAGAAAGGGGTGGGCTGTACAACACAGAGAAGACAAGTAGTGATTCTACAATATTTTGCTCTGCTGAATGACAGTGACTGGAAAGGGGTTAATAGTGGGGACCAGGTATAGTGGAGAGACTAGTAAACAGAGTATTCTTCATGTAAGTTTAGATTAATGATAACGAGAAAGGAAAAGAAAAAGAAAATAAATTAAGAAAAGGGGGATAACTCCCTGATAGAATAAAGTTAACTGTAAATCAAGGATTATGTCATGATTAAAATATCCTTAATTTTGATCAGTTAAAGATTTGCAGATGATCGGTTTGGAGGTACTGTTTTCTGAAAATATTCCTCTCTATTGATAAAAGAGCAGTTCCTATGTGTTGACATATATTGAGTTCTACACAATGGTATAAAGGGCATAAAAATAGGAGGGGAAAATGGTCTCTTTGTGCTTATATAGAGGATCAAAGCCTAATTGGGCTAACCACAAAATGAACTAAGATACGATATGAAGAAGAACTTCAGACATCAGCAATCTCTGGAAGAGTCATTCCAGAAGATGATCATCAAAAAACCTCAACAAAGATTCAGGCACTGCTACAGTTGGAGCTGCATTCGTCTCACCAGTTCCTGTACTTGTCCAGTAAACGGAGAAGGAAATATCTAAGCTGGCCTGTGCATAGAGTAAAACATCAATTTGACTGTGTCTATACTTTTGGAATTCAACCAAGAATTAGGAGAAGTGCAAGTTGTAGCACTCCAAAATCTTACAACTACAAATTATCTACTGTTAAAAGAGCATATGGGATGTGAACAGTTCCCAGGAATCGGATGTTTTAATTTGTCTGATTTCTCTCAGACCGTTCAAGTTCAGTTGGACAATATCCATCATATGGTAGATAAATTTTCACAAATGCCTAGGATGCCTAACTGGTTTTTCTTGGTTTCACTGAGGATGGCTGGTAATTATAGTTCTGCTTTGGTTATGTCCGTGTATTCCTTCTATGTTAATGTGTGTGCGCAATTTAATTAGTAGTTTAAAACCTACACATGCTTAAGTTAATCTACAAGAAGATATTTCAAAGAAATAAACAATCTTCCCATGATTTCGTCCGTCTGCTACTTCTATAGCTTTTCTTCTTCCTTGCTAATTACAGCGCTGAAATAGAAGTCGTCCCTCATATATAATTTACCAAGTAAGATAATTCTTCCAAGTGGTAAAGATACTTCCTGAAAAATGCTGGGCACAGAAACCACATGGCATAAAACTGCAAAGAAGTAAAAAGCTAACCCTTTCAAACAATATTTCTTCTATCTCACTTATCAAATTTAAACTTCCCTGTATGGTCCCGGAAGATGGCTGGTTAGCCAGAGATGGGTAGATTCCTCAAGGGAGGAACAACATAAGAGAGGCACAGTCGCAGGGCGGCCATCAGGTGAGAAATTTGGAATCTACAGAGGTGAGGCTTAAAACCTCAATGCCCTTGTTTTGAGGGATCTCTGCATCCGTGGAAGTTTTATTGCCCTTGTCTAGCTTGGACTGACACTTAGTCTACTGGCACACACCTGATCATCTACATGTGCTCTCTTACAACACTAAACCGTGTATTCTACTTTTATCTTGCATCTACCAACCACTTCACCTTTATATTAAAAAAAATTAATAACAATTATAAACACAATAACGGGAAAAGTGGGATAAACATACAAATCATATATAAAGCACAAAAAATTTTAAAAAAAGGAAGAAAAAAAAATAAAAGGTAAAGGAGGTCATTACATAATGTTGAAGGGCGCAGTTCAACAAGAGGATATAACCTTTATGAGTATATATGAATACAACACAGGAGTACCAGCATATGTGAAACAAATACTAACAGAATTAAAGGAGGAAATAGAATGCAATGCATACACATTGGGAGACTTCAACCCACCACTCACTCCAAAGGACGGATCCAAGAGACAGAAAATAAGTAAGGACACAGAGGCACTGAACAACACACTAGAACAGATGGCCCTAATAGATATCTACACAATTCTACATCCAAAAGCAACAGGACACACATTCTTCTCACGTGCACATGAAACATTCTCCAGAGTAGAACACATAGTAGGCAACAAAAAGAGCCTCAGTTAATTCCAAGAGATTGAAATCCTATCAACCAACTTTTCAGACCACAAATGCTTAGAACTACAAATAAATTGGACAAAGAAAGCAAAAAGGCTCACAAACACATGGAGGCTTAACAACATGCTCATAAATAATCAATTACTCGAAGACCAAATTAAAATGGAGATTCTGCATTATATCTAAAAAATGACAACAATAGAAAGCTAAAACTACTGTGGTACGGCAAAAGCACTCTTAAGAGGAAAATATATAGCCATCCAGTCACATGTAAAGAAGGAAGAAAAATCCCAAATGAATGGTCTAAAGTCTCAATTATCGAAGTTGGAAAAAGGAGAACAAATGTGGCCTAAGGTCAGCAGAACGATGGAATAAATAAAGACCAGAGACGAAATAAATAATGTTGAGAAGAAAACATTAGCAAATGTCAAAGAAAGCAAGAGCTGTTTCTTCGGGAAAATAAACAATATAGATAAGCCTCTTGCCAGACATATTAAGAGGAAAAGAGAGTCAACACTCATCAACAGAATCAGAAATAAAAAAAGGAAAAACCACGACGGACACCACAGAAATACAAAGAATTATTAGAGAGTACTATGAAAACCTATACGATGATAAGCTGGGAAACCAAGGAGAAATGGACAAATTCCTAGGAGAATAAAACCTTCCATGGCTGACCCAGGAAAAACATAAAATCTTAACACACCAATTACCAGCAACGGAATTGAATCAGTAACAAAAAACTACCAAAGAACAAATCCCCGGGACAGATGGATTTTCCTCGGAATTTTAACAGACATACAGATCAGACATAGTACCCATACTCCTTAAAGTTTTTTAAAAAATAGAAGAGGAGGGATTACTCCCAAACTCACTCTATGAAACCGATATCACTCTAATGGAAAAGCCAGATAAAGACGGCACCAAAGAAAGAAACACTACAGACGATTGTGCCTGATGAACGTAGATGTAAAAATACAAAACAACGTATTAGCAAAACGAATTCAAAAATACATCCAAAGGATGATACCCCATGACCAAGTGGGATTCATCCCAGGGATGCAAGGATAGTACGAAATTTGATAATCCATCAACATCATCCAGCACATCAACATAAAGACAGACAAAACCACATGATCATCTCCATAGATACTGAAAAAGCGTTTGACATAGTTCTACAACGATCCATGATAACCACTCTCAACTAAATGTGTATAGAGGGCAAGTACCTCAACATAATAAAGCCCATATATGATAAAACCGCAGCCAACGTCATAGTGAACAGCGAGAAGCTGAAAGGTTTTCTTCTGCGATTGGATACAAGACAGGGATGCCCACTCTCCCCAATGTTATTCAACACAGTACTGGAGGTCTTGGACAAAGCAATTAGACAAAAGAAAGAAACACAAAGAATCCATATTGGTAGACAAGAAGTTAAACTGTCTCTATTTGCAGATGACATGAAATTGTACATAAAAAACCCTAAAGATTCCACACCAAAATTACTAGAGCTCATATCGGGATACAGCAAAGTCGCACGATAGAAAATTAACACACAGAAATCTGTAGCTTTTCTGTACACGAACAATGAACCAGTAGAAAGAGAAATCTGGAAAACAATTCCGTTCACAAATGCAGCAGAAAGGATAAAATACATAGGAATAAACCTAAGCAAAGAAGTGATAGACATATACTCAGGAAACAACAAGTCACACTTAAGAGAAATTAAAGGCGACACTAACAAATGGAAACTCACCAATTTACGAGGCTAGGAAGAATTAATATCATGAAAATAGCCATCCTGAGCAAAGCAATATACAGATTTGACGTTTTCCTATGAAATCATCAGCAACATTCTTCAATGAATTGGAACAAATAAATGAAAAATTCACACGTAAACACCAAAGACACCGAATAGCCATAGGAATGCTGAGAGAGAAGAATAACGTAGGGGTGATCTCACTCACCAACTTCACGCTCTACTATAAAGCCATAGTAATCAAGACAATATGGTACTGGCACAAGAACAGAGCCACACACCAGTGGAACAGACTAGACACTCCAGACTTTAACCCAAATATATGTGGTCAATTACTATTTCATAAAAGGAGCCATGGACAGACAATAGCGAAATGACAGTCTCTTCAACAGATTGAGATGGCAAATCTGGACAGCTACATGAAGGAGAATGAAACTGCACTGTGTTCTAACCCCATATACAAAAGTAAATCCAAAATGTATCAAAGACCGGAAGTTAAGTCATGAAACCATTAAACTCTTGGAAGAAAACATAGGCAGAAACCTCTTAGACGTAAACATGAGTGACCTCTTCTTGAAAATATCTCCCGGGTAAGGAAAACAACAGCAAAAATGAAAAGTGGGAATATATTAAGGTGAAAAGCTTCTGTAGAGCAGTAGACACCATCAACACAACAGAAAGGAGCCCTACAGGATGGGAAAATATATTTGTAAATGACACATCCGATAAAGGCTTGACGCCCAAAATATATAAAGAGCTCACATGCCTCAACAAACTAAAAACAAATAATCCAATTAAAAATGGGCAGAGGAACTGAACAGACGGTTCTCCAATTAACAAATACAGATGGCCAACAGACACATGAAAAGATGCTCCACGTCTCTTTTTATCAGAGAAATGCAAATGAAAACTACAATGAGTTATCACCTCACTCCACAAAGGATAGCTATCATTCAAGAGACAAACAACAACAAATGTTGTTGCGGCTGTGGAGAAAGGGGAACCCTCCTACACTGCTGGTGGGAATGTAAATTAGTTCAACCATTGTGGAAAGGAGTATGGAGGTTCCTCAAAATGCACAGAAAGGATTCACCACTGGACCCAGGAATTCCATTTTAAGGAATATATACCAGGAGAGCAGCAATCAAGTTTGAAAAAGACAGATGAACCCCGATGTTTGTTGCAGCACTGTTTAGTATAGCAAAGAACTGGAAGCAACCTAAATGTCCACTGGTAGATGAATGGATAAAGAAGATGTGGTACATATACAAAATGGTATATTACTCAGACATAAGAAGAGGGCAAATCCTACCATTGGCAGCACCATGGAAGGAGCTGGAGGGAATTATGCTCAGTGAAAAAGCCAAGAAGAGAAAGAGAAATACCAAATGATTCACTGATCTTTGGAGTGTAAGAATGAAGGAAAAACTGAACGAACAAAGCAGAAGCGGATTCACAGAACGCAAGAATGGAGTAACAGGTACCAAAGGGAAAGGGAGTGGGGAGGATGGGTGGATAGGGAGGGATGAGGGGGGAAGTAGAAGGAGGATATTAAGATTAGCATGCTAATTGGGGTGGGTGGGAGAAAGGGGTGGGCTTTACAACACAGAGAAGACAAGTAGTGATTCTACAATATTTTGCTCTGCTGAATGACAGTGACTGGAAAGGGGTTAATAGTGGGGACCAGGTATAGGGGAGAGACTAGTAAACAGAGTATTCTTCATGTAAGTTTAGATTAATGATAACGAGAAAGAAAAAGAAAAAGAAAATAAATTAAGAAAAGGGGGATAACTCCCTGATAGAATAAAGTTAACTGTAAATCAAGGATTAAGTCATGATTAAAATATCCTTAATTTTGATCAGTTAAAGATTTGCAGATGATCGGTTTGGAGGTACTGTTTTCTGAAAATATTCCTCTCTATTGATAAAAGAGCAGTTCCTATGTGTTGACATATATTGAGTTCTACACAATGGTATAAAGGGCATAAAAATAGGAGGGGAAAATGGTCTCTTTGTGCTTATATAGAGGATCAAAGCCTAATTGGGCTAACCACAAAATGAACTAAGATACGATATGAAGAAGAACTTCCCACATCAGCAATCTCTGGAAGAGTCATTCCAGAAGATGATCATCAAAAAACCTCAACAAAGATTCAGGCACTGCTACAGTTGGAGCTGCATTCGTCTCACCAGTTCCTGTACTTGTCCAGTAAACGGAGAAGGAAATATCTAAGCTGGCCTGTGCATAGAGTAAAACATCAATTTGACTGTGTCTATACTTTTGGAATTCAACCAAGAATTAGGAGAAGTGCAAGTTGTAGCACGCCAAAATCTTACAACTACAAATTATCTACTGTTAAAAGAGCATATGGGATGTGAACAGTTCCCAGGAATCGGATGTTTTAATTTGTCTGATTTCTCTCAGACCGTTCAAGTTCAGTTGGACAATATCCATCATATGGTAGATAAATTTTCACAAATGCCTAGGATGCCTAACTGGTTTTTCTTGGTTTCACTGGAGATGGCTGGTAATTATAGTTCTGCTTTGGTTATGTCCGTGTATTCCTTCTATGTTAATGTGTGTGCGCAATTTAATTAGTAGTTTAAAACCTACACATGCTTAAGTTAATCTACAAGAAGATATTTCAAAGAAATAAACAATCTTCCCATGATTTCGTCCGTCTGCTACTTCTATAGCTTTTCTTCTTCCTTGCTAATTACAGCCCTGAAATAGAAGTCGTCCCTCATATATAATTTACCAAGTAAGATAATTCTTCCAAGTGGTAAAGATACTTCCTGAAAAATGCTGGGCACAGAAACCACATGGCATAAAACTGCAAAGAAGTAAAAAGCTAACCCTTTCAAACAATATTTCTTCTATCTCACTTATCAAATTTAAACTTCCCTGTATGGTCCCGGAAGATGGCTGGTTAGCCAGAGATGGGTAGATTCCTCAAGGGAGGAACAACATAAGAGAGGCACAGTCGCAGGGCGGCCATCAGGTGAGAAATTTGGAATCTACAGAGGTGAGGCTTAAAACCTCAATGCCCTTGTTTTGAGGGATCTCTGCATCCGTGGAAGTTTTATTGCCCTTGTCTAGCTTGGACTGACACTTAGTCTACTGGCACACACCTGATCATCTACATGTGCTCTCTTACAACACTAAACCGTGTATTCTACTTTTATCTTGCATCTACCAACCACTTCACCTTTATATTAAAAAAAATTAATAACAATTATAAACACAATAACGGGAAAAGTGGGATAAACATACAAATCATATATAAAGCACAAAAATTTTAAAAAAAGGAAGAAAAAAAAATAAAAGGTAAAGGAGGTCATTACATAATGTTGAAGGGCGCAGTTCAACAAGAGGATATAACCTTTATGAGTATATATGAATACAACACAGGAGTACCAGCATATGTGAAACAAATACTAACAGAATTAAAGGAGGAAATAGAATGCAATGCATACACATTGGGAGACTTCAACCCACCACTCACTCCAAAGGACGGATCCAAGAGACAGAAAATAAGTAAGGACACAGAGGCACTGAACAACACACTAGAACAGATGGCCCTAATAGATATCTACACAATTCTACATCCAAAAGCAACAGGACACACATTCTTCTCACGTGCACATGAAACATTCTCCAGAGTAGAACACATAGTAGGCAACAAAAAGAGCCTCAGTTAATTCCAAGAGATTGAAATCCTATCAACCAACTTTTCAGACCACAAATGCTTAGAACTACAAATAAATTGGACAAAGAAAGCAAAAAGGCTCACAAACACATGGAGGCTTAACAACATGCTCATAAATAATCAATTACTCGAAGACCAAATTAAAATGGAGATTCTGCATTATATCTAAAAAATGACAACAATAGAAAGCTAAAACTACTGTGGTACGGCAAAAGCACTCTTAAGAGGAAAATATATAGCCATCCAGTCACATGTAAAGAAGGAAGAAAAATCCCAAATGAATGGTCTAAAGTCTCAATTATCGAAGTTGGAAAAAGGAGAACAAATGTGGCCTAAGGTCAGCAGAATGATGGAATAAATAAAGACCAGAGACGAAATAAATAATGTTGAGAAGAAAACATTAGCAAATGTCAAAGAAAGCAAGAGCTGTTTCTTCGGGAAAATAAACAATATAGATAAGCCTCTTGCCAGACATATTAAGAGGAAAAGAGAGTCAACACTCATCAACAGAATCAGAAATAAAAAAAGGAAAAACCACGACGGACACCACAGAAATACAAAGAATTATTAGAGAGTACTATGAAAACCTTTACGATGATAAGCTGGGAAACCAAGGAGAAATGGACAAATTCCTAGGAGAATAAAACCTTCCATGGCTGACCCAGCAAAAACATAAAATCTTAACACACCAATTACCAGCAACGGAATTGAATCAGTAAGCAAAAACTACCAAAGAACAAATCCCCGGGACAGATGGATTTTCCTCGGAATTTTAACAGACATACAGATCAGACATAGTACCCATACTCCTTAAAGTTTTCCAAAAAATAGAAGAGGAGGGATTACTCCCAAACTCACTCTATGAAACCCATATCACTCTAATGGAAAAGCCAGATAAAGACGGCACCAAAGAAAGAAACACTACAGACGATTTTGCCTGATGAACGTAGATGTAAAAATACAAAACAACGTATTAGCAAAACGAATTCAAAAATACATCCAAAGGATGATAACCCATGACCAAGTGGGATTCATCCCAGGGATGCAAGGATAGTACGAAATTTGATAATCCATCAACATCATCCAGCACATCAACATAAAGACAGACAAAACCACATGATCATCTCCATAGATACTGAAAAAGCGTTTGACATAGTTCTACAACGATCCATGATAACCACTCTCAACTAAATGTGTATAGAGGGCAAGTACCTCAACATAATAAAGCCCATATATGATAAAACCGCAGCCAACGTCATAGTGAACAGCGAGAAGCTGAAAGGTTTTCTTCTGCGATTGGATACAAGACAGGGATGCCCACTCTCCCCAATGTTATTCAACACAGTACTGGAGGTCTTGGACAAAGCAATTAGACAAAACAAAGAAACACAAAGAATCCATATTGGTAGACAAGAAGTTAAACTGTCTCTATTTGCAGATGACATGAAATTGTACATAAAAAACCCTAAAGATTCCACACCAAAATTACTAGAGCTCATATCGGGATACAGCAAAGTCGCACGATAGAAAATTAACACACAGAAATCTGTAGCTTTTCTGTACACGAACAATGAACCAGTAGAAAGAGAAATCTGGAAAACAATTCCGTTCACAAATGAAGCAGAAAGGATAAAATACATAGGAATAAACCTAAGCAAAGAAGTGATAGACATATACTCAGGAAACAACAAGTCACACTTAAGAGAAATTAAAGGCGACACTAACAAATGGAAACTCACCAATTTACGAGGCTAGGAAGAATTAATATCATGAAAATAGCCATCCTGAGCAAAGCAATATACAGATTTGACGTTTTCCTATGAAATCATCAGCAACATTCTTCAATGAATTGGAACAAATAAATGAAAAATTCACACGTAAACACCAAAGACACCGAATAGCCATAGGAATGCTGAGAGAGAAGAATAACGTAGGGGTGATCTCACTCACCAACTTCACGCTCTACTATAAAGCCATAGTAATCAAGACAATATGGTACTGGCACAAGAACAGAGCCACACACCAGTGGAACAGACTAGACACTCCAGACTTTAACCCAAATATATGTGGTCAATTACTATTTCATAAAAGGAGCCATGGACAGACAATAGCGAAATGACAGTCTCTTCAACAGATTGAGATGGCAAATCTGGACAGCTACATGAAGGAGAATGAAACTGCACTGTGTTCTAACCCCATATACAAAAGTAAATCCAAAATGTATCAAAGACCGGAAGTTAAGTCATGAAACCATTAAACTCTTGGAAGAAAATATAGGCAGAAACCTCTTAGACGTAAACATGAGTGACCTCTTCTTGAAAATATCTCCCGGGTAAGGAAAACAACAGCAAAAATGAAAAGTGGGAATATATTAAGGTGAAAAGCTTCTGTAGAGCAGTAGACACCATCAACACAACAGAAAGGAGCCCTACAGGATGGGAAAATATATTTGTAAATGACACATCCGATAAAGGCTTGACGCCCAAAATATATAAAGAGCTCACATGCCTCAACAAACTAAAAACAAATAATCCAATTAAAAATGGGCAGAGGAACTGAACAGACGGTTCTCCAATTAACAAATACAGATGGCCAACAGACACATGAAAAGATGCTCCACGTCTCTTTTTATCAGAGAAATGCAAATGAAAACTACAATGAGTTATCACCTCACTCCACAAAGGATAGCTATCATTCAAGAGACAAACAACAACAAATGTTGTTGCGGCTGTGGAGAAAGGGGAACCCTCCTACACTGCTGGTGGGAATGTAAATTAGTTCAACCATTGTGGAAAGGAGTATGGAGGTTCCTCAAAATGCACAGAAAGGATTCACCACTGGACCCAGGAATTCCATTTTAAGGAATATATACCAGGAGAGCAGCAATCAAGTTTGAAAAAGACAGATGAACCCCGATGTTTGTTGCAGCACTGTTTAGTATAGCAAAGAACTGGAAGCAACCTAAATGTCCACTGGTAGATGAATGGATAAAGAAGATGTGGTACATATACAAAATGGTATATTACTCAGACATAAGAAGAGGGCAAATCCTACCATTGGCAGCACCATGGAAGGAGCTGGAGGGAATTATGCTCAGTGAAAAAGCCAAGAAGAGAAAGAGAAATACCAAATGATTCACTGATCTTTGGAGTGTAAGAATGAAGGAAAAACTGAACGAACAAAGCAGAAGCGGATTCACAGAACGCAAGAATGGAGTAACAGGTACCAAAGGGAAAGGGAGTGGGGAGGATGGGTGGATAGGGAGGGATGAGGGGGGAAGTAGAAGGAGGATATTAAGATTAGCATGCTAATTGGGGTGGGTGGGAGAAAGGGGTGGGCTTTACAACACAGAGAAGACAAGTAGTGATTCTACAATATTTTGCTCTGCTGAATGACAGTGACTGGAAAGGGGTTAATAGTGGGGACCAGGTATAGGGGAGAGACTAGTAAACAGAGTATTCTTCATGTAAGTTTAGATTAATGATAACGAGAAAGAAAAAGAAAAAGAAAATAAATTAAGAAAAGGGGGATAACTCCCTGATAGAATAAAGTTAACTGTAAATCAAGGATTAAGTCATGATTAAAATATCCTTAATTTTGATCAGTTAAAGATTTGCAGATGATCGGTTTGGAGGTACTGTTTTCTGAAAATATTCCTCTCTATTGATAAAAGAGCAGTTCCTATGTGTTGACATATATTGAGTTCTACACAATGGTATAAAGGGCATAAAAATAGGAGGGGAAAATGGTCTCTTTGTGCTTATATAGAGGATCAAAGCCTAATTGGGCTAACCACAAAATGAACTAAGATACGATATGAAGAAGAACTTCCCACATCAGCAATCTCTGGAAGAGTCATTCCAGAAGATGATCATCAAAAAACCTCAACAAAGATTCAGGCACTGCTACAGTTGGAGCTGCATTCGTCTCACCAGTTCCTGTACTTGTCCAGTAAACGGAGAAGGAAATATCTAAGCTGGCCTGTGCATAGAGTAAAACATCAATTTGACTGTGTCTATACTTTTGGAATTCAACCAAGAATTAGGAGAAGTGCAAGTTGTAGCACGCCAAAATCTTACAACTACAAATTATCTACTGTTAAAAGAGCATATGGGATGTGAACAGTTCCCAGGAATCGGATGTTTTAATTTGTCTGATTTCTCTCAGACCGTTCAAGTTCAGTTGGACAATATCCATCATATGGTAGATAAATTTTCACAAATGCCTAGGATGCCTAACTGGTTTTTCTTGGTTTCACTGGAGATGGCTGGTAATTATAGTTCTGCTTTGGTTATGTCCGTGTATTCCTTCTATGTTAATGTGTGTGCGCAATTTAATTAGTAGTTTAAAACCTACACATGCTTAAGTTAATCTACAAGAAGATATTTCAAAGAAATAAACAATCTTCCCATGATTTCGTCCGTCTGCTACTTCTATAGCTTTTCTTCTTCCTTGCTAATTACAGCCCTGAAATAGAAGTCGTCCCTCATATATAATTTACCAAGTAAGATAATTCTTCCAAGTGGTAAAGATACTTCCTGAAAAATGCTGGGCACAGAAACCACATGGCATAAAACTGCAAAGAAGTAAAAAGCTAACCCTTTCAAACAATATTTCTTCTATCTCACTTATCAAATTTAAACTTCCCTGTATGGTCCCGGAAGATGGCTGGTTAGCCAGAGATGGGTAGATTCCTCAAGGGAGGAACAACATAAGAGAGGCACAGTCGCAGGGCGGCCATCAGGTGAGAAATTTGGAATCTACAGAGGTGAGGCTTAAAACCTCAATGCCCTTGTTTTGAGGGATCTCTGCATCCGTGGAAGTTTTATTGCCCTTGTCTAGCTTGGACTGACACTTAGTCTACTGGCACACACCTGATCATCTACATGTGCTCTCTTACAACACTAAACCGTGTATTCTACTTTTATCTTGCATCTACCAACCACTTCACCTTTATATTAAAAAAAATTAATAACAATTATAAACACAATAACGGGAAAAGTGGGATAAACATACAAATCATATATAAAGCACAAAAATTTTAAAAAAAGGAAGAAAAAAAAATAAAAGGTAAAGGAGGTCATTACATAATGTTGAAGGGCGCAGTTCAACAAGAGGATATAACCTTTATGAGTATATATGAATACAACACAGGAGTACCAGCATATGTGAAACAAATACTAACAGAATTAAAGGAGGAAATAGAATGCAATGCATACACATTGGGAGACTTCAACCCACCACTCACTCCAAAGGACGGATCCAAGAGACAGAAAATAAGTAAGGACACAGAGGCACTGAACAACACACTAGAACAGATGGCCCTAATAGATATCTACACAATTCTACATCCAAAAGCAACAGGACACACATTCTTCTCACGTGCACATGAAACATTCTCCAGAGTAGAACACATAGTAGGCAACAAAAAGAGCCTCAGTTAATTCCAAGAGATTGAAATCCTATCAACCAACTTTTCAGACCACAAATGCTTAGAACTACAAATAAATTGGACAAAGAAAGCAAAAAGGCTCACAAACACATGGAGGCTTAACAACATGCTCATAAATAATCAATTACTCGAAGACCAAATTAAAATGGAGATTCTGCATTATATCTAAAAAATGACAACAATAGAAAGCTAAAACTACTGTGGTACGGCAAAAGCACTCTTAAGAGGAAAATATATAGCCATCCAGTCACATGTAAAGAAGGAAGAAAAATCCCAAATGAATGGTCTAAAGTCTCAATTATCGAAGTTGGAAAAAGGAGAACAAATGTGGCCTAAGGTCAGCAGAACGATGGAATAAATAAAGACCAGAGACGAAATAAATAATGTTGAGAAGAAAACATTAGCAAATGTCAAAGAAAGCAAGAGCTGTTTCTTCGGGAAAATAAACAATATAGATAAGCCTCTTGCCAGACATATTAAGAGGAAAAGAGAGTCAACACTCATCAACAGAATCAGAAATAAAAAAAGGAAAAACCACGACGGACACCACAGAAATACAAAGAATTATTAGAGAGTACTATGAAAACCTTTACGATGATAAGCTGGGAAACCAAGGAGAAATGGACAAATTCCTAGGAGAATAAAACCTTCCATGGCTGACCCAGCAAAAACATAAAATCTTAACACACCAATTACCAGCAACGGAATTGAATCAGTAAGCAAAAACTACCAAAGAACAAATCCCCGGGACAGATGGATTTTCCTCGGAATTTTAACAGACATACAGATCAGACATAGTACCCATACTCCTTAAAGTTTTCCAAAAAATAGAAGAGGAGGGATTACTCCCAAACTCACTCTATGAAACCCATATCACTCTAATGGAAAAGCCAGATAAAGACGGCACCAAAGAAAGAAACACTACAGACGATTGTGCCTGATGAACGTAGATGTAAAAATACAAAACAACGTATTAGCAAAACGAATTCAAAAATACATCCAAAGGATGATAACCCATGACCAAGTGGGATTCATCCCAGGGATGCAAGGATAGTACGAAATTTGATAATCCATCAACATCATCCAGCACATCAACATAAAGACAGACAAAACCACATGATCATCTCCATAGATACTGAAAAAGCGTTTGACATAGTTCTACAACGATCCATGATAACCACTCTCAACTAAATGTGTATAGAGGGCAAGTACCTCAACATAATAAAGCCCATATATGATAAAACCGCAGCCAACGTCATAGTGAACAGCGAGAAGCTGAAAGGTTTTCTTCTGCGATTGGATACAAGACAGGGATGCCCACTCTCCCCAATGTTATTCAACACAGTACTGGAGGTCTTGGACAAAGCAATTAGACAAAACAAAGAAACACAAAGAATCCATATTGGTAGACAAGAAGTTAAACTGTCTCTATTTGCAGATGACATGAAATTGTACATAAAAAACCCTAAAGATTCCACACCAAAATTACTAGAGCTCATATCGGGATACAGCAAAGTCGCACGATAGAAAATTAACACACAGAAATCTGTAGCTTTTCTGTACACGAACAATGAACCAGTAGAAAGAGAAATCTGGAAAACAATTCCGTTCACAAATGAAGCAGAAAGGATAAAATACATAGGAATAAACCTAAGCAAAGAAGTGATAGACATATACTCAGGAAACAACAAGTCACACTTAAGAGAAATTAAAGGCGACACTAACAAATGGAAACTCACCAATTTACGAGGCTAGGAAGAATTAATATCATGAAAATAGCCATCCTGAGCAAAGCAATATACAGATTTGACGTTTTCCTATGAAATCATCAGCAACATTCTTCAATGAATTGGAACAAATAAATGAAAAATTCACACGTAAACACCAAAGACACCGAATAGCCATAGGAATGCTGAGAGAGAAGAATAACGTAGGGGTGATCTCACTCACCAACTTCACGCTCTACTATAAAGCCATAGTAATCAAGACAATATGGTACTGGCACAAGAACAGAGCCACACACCAGTGGAACAGACTAGACACTCCAGACTTTAACCCAAATATATGTGGTCAATTACTATTTCATAAAAGGAGCCATGGACAGACAATAGCGAAATGACAGTCTCTTCAACAGATTGAGATGGCAAATCTGGACAGCTACATGAAGGAGAATGAAACTGCACTGTGTTCTAACCCCATATACAAAAGTAAATCCAAAATGTATCAAAGACCGGAAGTTAAGTCATGAAACCATTAAACTCTTGGAAGAAAATATAGGCAGAAACCTCTTAGACGTAAACATGAGTGACCTCTTCTTGAAAATATCTCCCGGGTAAGGAAAACAACAGCAAAAATGAAAAGTGGGAATATATTAAGGTGAAAAGCTTCTGTAGAGCAGTAGACACCATCAACACAACAGAAAGGAGCCCTACAGGATGGGAAAATATATTTGTAAATGACACATCCGATAAAGGCTTGACGCCCAAAATATATAAAGAGCTCACATGCCTCAACAAACTAAAAACAAATAATCCAATTAAAAATGGGCAGAGGAACTGAACAGACGGTTCTCCAATTAACAAATACAGATGGCCAACAGACACATGAAAAGATGCTCCACGTCTCTTTTTATCAGAGAAATGCAAATGAAAACTACAATGAGTTATCACCTCACTCCACAAAGGATAGCTATCATTCAAGAGACAAACAACAACAAATGTTGTTGCGGCTGTGGAGAAAGGGGAACCCTCCTACACTGCTGGTGGGAATGTAAATTAGTTCAACCATTGTGGAAAGGAGTATGGAGGTTCCTCAAAATGCACAGAAAGGATTCACCACTGGACCCAGGAATTCCATTTTAAGGAATATATACCAGGAGAGCAGCAATCAAGTTTGAAAAAGACAGATGAACCCCGATGTTTGTTGCAGCACTGTTTAGTATAGCAAAGAACTGGAAGCAACCTAAATGTCCACTGGTAGATGAATGGATAAAGAAGATGTGGTACATATACAAAATGGTATATTACTCAGACATAAGAAGAGGGCAAATCCTACCATTGGCAGCACCATGGAAGGAGCTGGAGGGAATTATGCTCAGTGAAAAAGCCAAGAAGAGAAAGAGAAATACCAAATGATTCACTGATCTTTGGAGTGTAAGAATGAAGGAAAAACTGAACGAACAAAGCAGAAGCGGATTCACAGAACGCAAGAATGGAGTAACAGGTACCAAAGGGAAAGGGAGTGGGGAGGATGGGTGGATAGGGAGGGATGAGGGGGGAAGTAGAAGGAGGATATTAAGATTAGCATGCTAATTGGGGTGGGTGGGAGAAAGGGGTGGGCTTTACAACACAGAGAAGACAAGTAGTGATTCTACAATATTTTGCTCTGCTGAATGACAGTGACTGGAAAGGGGTTAATAGTGGGGACCAGGTATAGGGGAGAGACTAGTAAACAGAGTATTCTTCATGTAAGTTTAGATTAATGATAACGAGAAAGAAAAAGAAAAAGAAAATAAATTAAGAAAAGGGGGATAACTCCCTGATAGAATAAAGTTAACTGTAAATCAAGGATTAAGTCATGATTAAAATATCCTTAATTTTGATCAGTTAAAGATTTGCAGATGATCGGTTTGGAGGTACTGTTTTCTGAAAATATTCCTCTCTATTGATAAAAGAGCAGTTCCTATGTGTTGACATATATTGAGTTCTACACAATGGTATAAAGGGCATAAAAATAGGAGGGGAAAATGGTCTCTTTGTGCTTATATAGAGGATCAAAGCCTAATTGGGCTAACCACAAAATGAACTAAGATACGATATGAAGAAGAACTTCCCACATCAGCAATCTCTGGAAGAGTCATTCCAGAAGATGATCATCAAAAAACCTCAACAAAGATTCAGGCACTGCTACAGTTGGAGCTGCATTCGTCTCACCAGTTCCTGTACTTGTCCAGTAAACGGAGAAGGAAATATCTAAGCTGGCCTGTGCATAGAGTAAAACATCAATTTGACTATGTCTATACTTTTGGAATTCAACCAAGAATTAGGAGAAGTGCAAGTTGTAGCACGCCAAAATCTTACAACTACAAATTATCTACTGTTAAAAGAGCATATGGGATGTGAACAGTTCCCAGGAATCGGATGTTTTAATTTGTCTGATTTCTCTCAGACCGTTCAAGTTCAGTTGGACAATATCCATCATATGGTAGATAAATTTTCACAAATGCCTAGGATGCCTAACTGGTTTTTCTTGGTTTCACTGGAGATGGCTGGTAATTATAGTTCTGCTTTGGTTATGTCCGTGTATTCCTTCTATGTTAATGTGTGTGCGCAATTTAATTAGTAGTTTAAAACCTACACATGCTTAAGTTAATCTACAAGAAGATATTTCAAAGAAATAAACAATCTTCCCATGATTTCGTCCGTCTGCTACTTCTATAGCTTTTCTTCTTCCTTGCTAATTACAGCCCTGAAATAGAAGTCGTCCCTCATATATAATTTACCAAGTAAGATAATTCTTCCAAGTGGTAAAGATACTTCCTGAAAAATGCTGGGCACAGAAACCACATGGCATAAAACTGCAAAGAAGTAAAAAGCTAACCCTTTCAAACAATATTTCTTCTATCTCACTTATCAAATTTAAACTTCCCTGTATGGTCCCGGAAGATGGCTGGTTAGCCAGAGATGGGTAGATTCCTCAAGGGAGGAACAACATAAGAGAGGCACAGTCGCAGGGCGGCCATCAGGTGAGAAATTTGGAATCTACAGAGGTGAGGCTTAAAACCTCAATGCCCTTGTTTTGAGGGATCTCTGCATCCGTGGAAGTTTTATTGCCCTTGTCTAGCTTGGACTGACACTTAGTCTACTGGCACACACCTGATCATCTACATGTGCTCTCTTACAACACTAAACCGTGTATTCTACTTTTATCTTGCATCTACCAACCACTTCACCTTTATATTAAAAAAAATTAATAACAATTATAAACACAATAACGGGAAAAGTGGGATAAACATACAAATCATATATAAAGCACAAAAATTTTAAAAAAAGGAAGAAAAAAAAATAAAAGGTAAAGGAGGTCATTACATAATGTTGAAGGGCGCAGTTCAACAAGAGGATATAACCTTTATGAGTATATATGAATACAACACAGGAGTACCAGCATATGTGAAACAAATACTAACAGAATTAAAGGAGGAAATAGAATGCAATGCATACACATTGGGAGACTTCAACCCACCACTCACTCCAAAGGACGGATCCAAGAGACAGAAAATAAGTAAGGACACAGAGGCACTGAACAACACACTAGAACAGATGGCCCTAATAGATATCTACACAATTCTACATCCAAAAGCAACAGGACACACATTCTTCTCACGTGCACATGAAACATTCTCCAGAGTAGAACACATAGTAGGCAACAAAAAGAGCCTCAGTTAATTCCAAGAGATTGAAATCCTATCAACCAACTTTTCAGACCACAAATGCTTAGAACTACAAATAAATTGGACAAAGAAAGCAAAAAGGCTCACAAACACATGGAGGCTTAACAACATGCTCATAAATAATCAATTACTCGAAGACCAAATTAAAATGGAGATTCTGCATTATATCTAAAAAATGACAACAATAGAAAGCTAAAACTACTGTGGTACGGCAAAAGCACTCTTAAGAGGAAAATATATAGCCATCCAGTCACATGTAAAGAAGGAAGAAAAATCCCAAATGAATGGTCTAAAGTCTCAATTATCGAAGTTGGAAAAAGGAGAACAAATGTGGCCTAAGGTCAGCAGAACGATGGAATAAATAAAGACCAGAGACGAAATAAATAATGTTGAGAAGAAAACATTAGCAAATGTCAAAGAAAGCAAGAGCTGTTTCTTCGGGAAAATAAACAATATAGATAAGCCTCTTGCCAGACATATTAAGAGGAAAAGAGAGTCAACACTCATCAACAGAATCAGAAATAAAAAAAGGAAAAACCACGACGGACACCACAGAAATACAAAGAATTATTAGAGAGTACTATGAAAACCTTTACGATGATAAGCTGGGAAACCAAGGAGAAATGGACAAATTCCTAGGAGAATAAAACCTTCCATGGCTGACCCAGCAAAAACATAAAATCTTAACACACCAATTACCAGCAACGGAATTGAATCAGTAAGCAAAAACTACCAAAGAACAAATCCCCGGGACAGATGGATTTTCCTCGGAATTTTAACAGACATACAGATCAGACATAGTACCCATACTCCTTAAAGTTTTCCAAAAAATAGAAGAGGAGGGATTACTCCCAAACTCACTCTATGAAACCCATATCACTCTAATGGAAAAGCCAGATAAAGACGGCACCAAAGAAAGAAACACTACAGACGATTGTGCCTGATGAACGTAGATGTAAAAATACAAAACAACGTATTAGCAAAACGAATTCAAAAATACATCCAAAGGATGATAACCCATGACCAAGTGGGATTCATCCCAGGGATGCAAGGATAGTACGAAATTTGATAATCCATCAACATCATCCAGCACATCAACATAAAGACAGACAAAACCACATGATCATCTCCATAGATACTGAAAAAGCGTTTGACATAGTTCTACAACGATCCATGATAACCACTCTCAACTAAATGTGTATAGAGGGCAAGTACCTCAACATAATAAAGCCCATATATGATAAAACCGCAGCCAACGTCATAGTGAACAGCGAGAAGCTGAAAGGTTTTCTTCTGCGATTGGATACAAGACAGGGATGCCCACTCTCCCCAATGTTATTCAACACAGTACTGGAGGTCTTGGACAAAGCAATTAGACAAAACAAAGAAACACAAAGAATCCATATTGGTAGACAAGAAGTTAAACTGTCTCTATTTGCAGATGACATGAAATTGTACATAAAAAACCCTAAAGATTCCACACCAAAATTACTAGAGCTCATATCGGGATACAGCAAAGTCGCACGATAGAAAATTAACACACAGAAATCTGTAGCTTTTCTGTACACGAACAATGAACCAGTAGAAAGAGAAATCTGGAAAACAATTCCGTTCACAAATGAAGCAGAAAGGATAAAATACATAGGAATAAACCTAAGCAAAGAAGTGATAGACATATACTCAGGAAACAACAAGTCACACTTAAGAGAAATTAAAGGCGACACTAACAAATGGAAACTCACCAATTTACGAGGCTAGGAAGAATTAATATCATGAAAATAGCCATCCTGAGCAAAGCAATATACAGATTTGACGTTTTCCTATGAAATCATCAGCAACATTCTTCAATGAATTGGAACAAATAAATGAAAAATTCACACGTAAACACCAAAGACACCGAATAGCCATAGGAATGCTGAGAGAGAAGAATAACGTAGGGGTGATCTCACTCACCAACTTCACGCTCTACTATAAAGCCATAGTAATCAAGACAATATGGTACTGGCACAAGAACAGAGCCACACACCAGTGGAACAGACTAGACACTCCAGACTTTAACCCAAATATATGTGGTCAATTACTATTTCATAAAAGGAGCCATGGACAGACAATAGCGAAATGACAGTCTCTTCAACAGATTGAGATGGCAAATCTGGACAGCTACATGAAGGAGAATGAAACTGCACTGTGTTCTAACCCCATATACAAAAGTAAATCCAAAATGTATCAAAGACCGGAAGTTAAGTCATGAAACCATTAAACTCTTGGAAGAAAATATAGGCAGAAACCTCTTAGACGTAAACATGAGTGACCTCTTCTTGAAAATATCTCCCGGGTAAGGAAAACAACAGCAAAAATGAAAAGTGGGTATATATTAAGGTGAAAAGCTTCTGTAGAGCAGTAGACACCATCAACACAACAGAAAGGAGCCCTACAGGATGGGAAAATATATTTGTAAATGACACATCCGATAAAGGCTTGACGCCCAAAATATATAAAGAGCTCACATGCCTCAACAAACTAAAAACAAATAATCCAATTAAAAATGGGCAGAGGAACTGAACAGACGGTTCTCCAATTAACAAATACAGATGGCCAACAGACACATGAAAAGATGCTCCACGTCTCTTTTTATCAGAGAAATGCAAATGAAAACTACAAGGAGTTATCACTTCACTCCACAAAGGATAGCTATCATTCAAGAGACAAACAACAACAAATGTTGTTGCGGCTGTGGAGAAAGGGGAACCCTCCTAAACTGCTGGTGGGAATGTAAATTAGTTCAACCATTGTGGAAAGGAGTATGGAGGTTCCTCAAAATGCTCAGAAAAGATTCACCACTGGACCCAGGAATTCCATTTTAAGTAATATATACCAGGAGAGCAGCAATCAAGTTTGAAAAAGACAGATGCACCTCGATGTTTATTGCAGCACTGTTTAGTATAGCAAAGAACTGGAAGCAACCTAAATGTCCACTGGTAGATGAATGGATAAAGAATATGTGGTACATATAAAAATGGTATATTACACAGACATAAGAAGAGGGCAAATCCTACCATTGGCAGCACCATGGAAGGAGCTGGAGGGAATTATGCTCAGTGAAAAAGCCAAGAAGAGAAAGAGAAATACCAAATGATTTCACTGATCTGTGGAGTATAAGAATGAAGGAAAAACTGAACGAACAAAGCAGAAGCGGATTCACAGAACGCAAGAATGGAGTAACTGGTACCAAAGGGAAAGGGAGTGGGGAGGATGGGTGGACAGGGAGGGATGAGGGGTGAAGTAGAAGGAGGATATTAAGATTAGCATGCTAATTGGGGTGGGTGGGAGAAAGGGGTGGGCTGTACAACACAGAGAAGACAAGTAGTGATTCTACAATATTTTGCTCTGCTGAATGACAGTGACTGGAAAGGGGTTAATAGTGGGGACCAGGTATAGGGGAGAGACTAGTAAACAGAGTATTCTTCATGGAAGTTTAGATTAATGATAACGAGAAAGAAAAAGAAAAAGAAAATAAATTAAGAAAAGGGGGATAACTCCCTGATAGAATAAAGTTAACTGTAAATCAAGGATTAAGTCATGCCTAAAATATCCTTAATTTTGATCAGTTAAAGATTTGCAGATGATCGGTTTGGAGGTACTGTTTTCTGAAAATATTCCTCTCTATTGATAAAAGAGCAGTTCCTATGTGTTGACATATATTGAGTTCTACACAATGGTATAAAGGGCATAAAAATAGGAGGGGAAAAAGGTCTCTTTGTGCTTATATAGACGATCAAAGCCTAATTGGGCTAACCACAAAATGAACTAAGATACGATATGAAGAAGAACTTCCCACATCAGCAATCTCTGGAAGAGTCATTCCAGAAGATGATCATCAAAAAACCTCAACAAAGATCCAGGCACTGCTACAGTTGGAGCTGCATTCGTCTCACCAGTTCCTGTACTTGTCAAGTAAACAGAGAAGGAAATATCTAAGCTGGCCTGTGCATAGAGTAAAACATCAATTTGACTGTGTCTATACTTTTGGAATTCAACCAAGAATTAGGAGAAGTGCAAGTTGTAGCACTCCAAAATCTTACAACTACAAATTATCTACTGTTAAAAGAGCATATGGGATGTGAACAGTTCCCAGGAATCGGATGTTTTAATTTGTCTGATTTCTCTCAGACCGTTCAAGTTCAGTTGGACAATATCCATCATATGGTAGATAAATTTTCACAAATGCCTAGGATGCCTAACTGGTTTTTCTTGGTTTCACTGAGGATGGCTGGTAATTATAGTTCTGCTTTGGTTATGTCCGTGTATTCCTTCTATGTTAATGTGTGTGCGCAATTTAATTAGTAGTTTAAAACCTACACATGCTTAAGTTACTCTACAAGAAGATATTTCAAAGAAATAAACAATCTTCCCATGATTTCGTCCGTCTGCTACTTCTATAGCTTTTCTTCTTCCTTGCTAATTACATCCCTGAAATAGAAGTCGTCCCTCATATATAATTTACCGAGTAAGATAATTCTTCCAAGTGGTAAAGATACTTCCTGAAAAATGCTGGGCACAGAAACCACATGGCATAAAACTGCAAAGAAGTAAAAAGCTAACCCTTTCAAACAATATTTCTTCTATCTCACTTATCAAATTTAAACATCCCTGTATGGTCCAGGAAGATGGCTGGTTAGCCAGAGATGGGTAGATTCCTCAAGGGAGGAACAACATAAGAGAGGCACAGTCGCAGGGCGGCCATCTGGTGAGAAATTGGGAATCTACAGAGGTGCGGCTTAAAACCTCAATGCCCTTGTTTTGAGGGATCTCTGCATCCGTGGATGTTTTATTGCCCTTGTCTACCTTGGACTGACACTTAGTCTACAGGCACACACCTGATCATCTACATGTGCTCTCTTACAACACTAAACCGTGTATTCTACTTTTATCTTGCATCTACCAACCACTTCACCTTTATATTTAAAAAAATTAATAACAATTATAAACAGAATAACGGGAAAAGTGGGATAAACATACAAATCATATATAAAGCACAAAAAATTTTAAAAAAAGAAAGAAAAAAAAATAAAAGGTAAAGGAGGACATTACATAATGTTGAAGGGCGCAGTTCAACAAGAGGATATAACCTTTATGAGTATATATGAATACAACACAGGAGCACCAGCATATGTGAAACTAATACTATCAGAATTAAAGGAGGAAATAGAATGCAATGCATACACATTGGGAGACTTCAGCCCACCACTCACTCCAAAGGACAGATCCAAGAGACAGAAAATAAGTAAGGACACAGAGGCACTGAACAACACACTAGAACAGATGGCCCTAATAGATTTCTACACAATTCTACATCCAAAACCAACAGGACACACATTCTTCTCACGTGCACATGAAACATTCTCCAGACTAGACCACATAGTAGGCAACAAAAAGAGCCTCAGTAAATTCCAAGAGATTGAAATCCTATCAACCAACTTTTCAGACCACAAATGCTTAGAACTACAAATAAATTGGACAAAGAAAGCAAAAAGGCTCACAAACACATGGAGGCTTAACAACATGCTCCTAAATAATCAATTACTCAAAGACCAAATTAAAATGGAGATTCTGCATTATATCTAAACAAATGACAACAATAGAAAGCTAAAACTACTGTGGTACGGCAAAAGCACTCTTAAGAGGAAAATATATAGCCATCCAGTCACATGTAAAGAAGGAAGAAAAATCCCAAATGAATGGTCTAAAGTCTCAATTATCGAAGTTGGAAAAAGGAGAACAAATGTGGCCTAAGGTCAGCAGAACGATGGAATAAATAAAGACCAGAGACGAAATAAATAATGTTGAGAAGAAAACATTAGCAAATGTCAAAGAAAGCAAGAGCTGTTTCTTCGGGAAAATAAACAATATAGATAAGCCTCTTGCCAGACATATTAAGAGGAAAAGAGAGTCAACACTCATCAACAGAATCAGAAATAAAAAAAGGAAAAACCACGACGGACACCACAGAAATACAAAGAATTATTAGAGAGTACTATGAAAACCTATACGATGATAAGCTGGGAAACCAAGGAGAAATGGACAAATTCCTAGGAGAATAAAACCTTCCATGGCTGACCCAGGAAAAAACATAAAATCTTAACACACCAATTACCAGCAACGGAATTGAATCAGTAAGCAAAAAACTACCAAAGAACAAATCCCCGGTACAGATGGATTTTCCTCGGAATTTTAACAGACATACAGATCAGACATAGTACCCATACTCCTTAAAGTTTTCCAAAAAATAGAAGAGGAGGGATTACTCCCAAACTCACTCTATGAAACCGATATCACTCTAATGGAAAAGCCAGATAAAGACGGCACCAAAGAAAGAAACACTACAGACGATTATGCCTGATGAACGTAGATGTAAAAATACAAAACAACGTATTAGCAAAACGAATTCAAAAATACATCCAAAGGATGATACCCCATGACCAAGTGGGATTCATCCCAGGGATGCAAGGATAGTACGACATTTGATAATCCATCAACATCATCCAGCACATCAACATAAAGACAGACAAAACCACATGATCATCTCCATAGATACTGAAAAAGCGTTTGACATAGTTCTACAACGATCCATGATAACCACTCTCAACTAAATGTGTATAGAGGGCAAGTACCTCAACATAATAAAGCCCATATATGATAAAACCGCAGCCAACGTCATAGTGAACAGCGAGAAGCTGAAAGGTTTTCTTCTGCGATTGGATACAAGACAGGGATGCCCACTCTCCCCAATGTTATTCAACACAGTACTGGAGGTCTTGGACAAAGCAATTAGACAAAACAAAGAAACACAAAGAATCCATATTGGTAGACAAGAAGTTAAACTGTCTCTATTTGCAGATGACATGAAATTGTACATAAAAAACCCTAAAGATTCCACACCAAAATTACTAGAGCTCATATCGGGATACAGCAAAGTCGCACGATAGAAAATTAACACACAGAAATCTGTAGCTTTTCTGTACACGAACAATGAACCAGTAGAAAGAGAAATCTGGAAAACAATTCCGTTCACAATTGCAGCAGAAAGGATAAAATACATAGGAATAAACCTAAGCAAAGAAGTGATAGACATATACTCAGGAAACAACAAGTCACACTTAAGAGAAATTAAAGGCGACACTAACAAATGGAAACTCACCAATTCACGAGGCTAGGAAGAATTAATATCATGAAAATAGCCATCCTGAGCAAAGCAATATACAGATTTGACGTTTTCCTATGAAATCATCAGCAACATTCTTCAATGAATTGGAACAAATAAATGAAAAATTCACACGGAAACACCAAAGACACCGAATAGCCATAGCAATGCTGAGAGAGAACAATAACGTAGGGGTGATCTCACTCACCAACTTCACGCTCTACTATAAAGCCATAGTAATCAAGACAATATGGTACTGGCACAAGAACAGAGCCACACACCAGTGGAACAGACTAGACACTCCAGACTTTAACCCAAATATATGTGGTCAATTACTATTTAATAAAAGGAGCCATGGACATACAATAGCGAAATGACAGTCTCTTCAACAGATTGAGATGGCAAATCTGGACAGCTACATGAAGGAGAATGAAACTGCACTGTGTTCTAACCCCATATACAAAAGTAAATCCAAAATGTATCAAAGACCGGAAGGTAAGTCATGAAACCATTAAACTCTTGGAAGAAAACATAGGCAGAAACCTCTTAGACATAAACATGAGTGACCTCTTCTTGAAAATATCTCCCGGGTAAGGAAAACAACAGCAAAAATGAAAAGTGGGAATATATTAAGGTGAAATGCTTCTGTAGAGCAGTAGACACCATCAACACAACAGAAAGGAGCCCTACAGGATGGATAAATATATTTGTAAATGACACATCCGATAAAGGCTTGACGCCCAAAATATATAAAGAGCTCACATGCCTCAAAAAACTAAAAACAAATAATCCAATTAAAAATGGGCAGAGGAACTGAACAGACGGTTCTCCAAATAACAAATACAGATGGCCAACAGACACATGAAAAGATGCTCCACATCTCTTTTTATCAGAGAAATGCAAATGAAAACTACAATGAGTTATCACCTCACTCCACAAAGGATAGCTATCATTCAAGAGACAAACAACAACAAATGTTGTTGCGGCTGTGGAGAAAGGGGAACCCTCCTACAGTGCTGGTGGGAATGTAAATTAGTTCAACCATTGTGGAAAGGAGTATGGAGGTTCCTCAAAATGCTCAGAAAAGATTCACCACTGGACCCAGGAATTCCATTTTAAGGAATATATACCAGGAGAGCAGCAATCAAGTTTGAAAAAGACAGATGCACCTCGATGTTTATTGCAGCACTGTTTAGTATAGCAAAGAACTGGAAGCAACCTAAATGTCCACTGGTAGATGAATGGATAAAGAATATGTGGTACATATAAAAAATGGTATATTACACAGACATAAGAAGAGGGCAAATCCTACCATTGGCAGCACCATGGAAGGAGCTGGAGGGAATTATGCTCAGTGAAAAAGCCAAGAAGAGAAAGAGAAATACCAAATGATTTCACTGATCTGTGGAGTGTAAGAATGAAGGAAAAACTGAACGAACAAAGCAGAAGCGGATTCACAGAACGCAAGAATGGAGTAACAGGTACCAAAGGGAAAGGGAGTGGGGAGGATGGGTGGATAGGGAGGGATGAGGGGGGAAGTAGAAGGAGGATATTAAGATTAGCATGCTAATTGGGGTGGGTGGGAGAAAGGGGTGGGCTGTACAACACAGAGAAGACAAGTAGTGATTCTACAATATTTTGCTCTGCTGAATGACAGTGACTGGAAAGGGGTTAATAGTGGGGACCAGGTATAGGGGAGAGACTAGTAAACAGAGTATTCTTCATGTAAGTTTAGATTAATGATAACGAGAAAGAAAAAGAAAAAGAAAATAAATTAAGAAAAGGGGGATAACTCCCTGATAGAATAAAGTTAACTGTAAATCAAGGATTAAGTCATGCCTAAAATATCCTTAATTTTGATCAGTTAAAGATTTGCAGATGATCGGTTTGGAGGTACTGTTTTCTGAAAATATTCCTCTCTATTGATAAAAGAGCAGTTCCTATGTGTTGACATATATTGAGTTCTACACAATGGTATAAAGGGCATAAAAATAGGAGGGGAAAAAGGTCTCTTTGTGCTTATATAGAGGATCAAAGCCTCATTGGGCTAACCACAAAATGAACTAAGATACGATATGAAGAAGAACTTCCCTCATCAGCAATCTCTGGAAGAGGCATTCCAGAAGATGATCATCAAAAAACCTCAACAAAGATCAAGGCACTGCTACAGTTGGAGCTGCATTCGTCTCACCAGTTCCTGTACTTGTCCAGTAAACGGAGAAGGAAATATCTAAGCTGGCCTGTGCAGAGTGTAAAACATCAATTTGACTGTGTCTATACTTTTGGAATTCAACCAAGAATTAGGAGAAGTGCAAGTTGTAGCACTCCAAAATCTTACAACTACAAATTATCTACTGTTAAAAGAGCATATGGGATGTGAACAGTTCCCAGGAATCGGATGTTTTAATTTGTCTGATTTCTCTCAGACCGTTCAAGTTCAGTTGGACAATATCCATCATATGGTAGATAAATTTTCACAAATGCCTAGGATGCCTAACTGGTTTTTCTTGGTTTCACTGGAGATGGCTGGTAATTATAGTTCTGCTTTGGTTATGTCCGTGTATTTCTTCTATTAATGTGTGAGCGCTATTTAATTAGTAATTTAAAACCTACACATGCTTAAGTTACTCTACAAGAAGATATTTCAAAGAAATAAACAATCTTCCCATGATTTCGTCCGTCTGCTACTTCTATAGCTTTTCTTCTTCCTTGCTAATTACAGCCCTGAAATAGAAGTCGTCCCTCATATATAATTTACCAAGTAAGATAATTCTTCCAAGTGGTAAAGATACTTCCTGAAAAATGCTGGGCACAGAAACCACATGGCATAAAACTGCAAAGAAGTAAAAAGCTAACCCTTTCAAACAATATTTCTTCTATCTCACTTATCAAATTTAAACTTCCCTGTATGGTCCCGGAAGATGACTGGTTAGCCAGAGATGGGTAGATTCCTCAAGGGAGGAACAACATAAGAGAGGCACAGTCGCAGGGCGGCCATCAGGTGAGAAATTGGGAATCTACAGAGGTGCGGCTTAAAACATAAATGCCCTTGTTTTGAGGGATCTCTGCATCCGTGGATGTTTTATTGCCCTTGTCTAGCTTGGGCTGACACTTAGTCTACAGGCACACACCTGATCATCTACATGTGCTCTCTTACAACACTAAACCGTGTATTCTACTTTTATCTTGCATCTACCAACCACTTCACCTTTATATAAAAAAAATTAATAACAAATATAAACAGAATAACGGGAAAAGTGTGATAAACATACAAATCATATATAAAGCACAAAAAATTTTAAAAAAGTAAGAAAAAAAAATAAAAGGTAAAGGTGGACATTACATAATGTTGAAGGGCGCAGTTCAACAAGAGGATATAACCTTTATGAGTATATATGAATACAACACAGGAGCACCAGCATATGTGAAACAAATACTAACAGAATTAAAGGAGGAAATAGAATGCAATGCATACACATTGGGAGTCTTCAACCCACCACTCACTCCAAAGGACAGATCCAAGAGACAGAAAATAATTAAGGACACAGAGGCACTGAACAACACACTAGAACAGATGGCCCTAATAGATATCTACACAATTCTACATCCAAAAGTAACAGGACACACATTCTTCTCACGTGCACATGAAACATTCTCCAGACTAGACCACATAGTAGGCAACAAAAAGAGCCTCAGTAAATTCCAAGAGATTGAAATCCTATCAACCAACTTTTCAGATCACAAATGCTTAGAACTACAAATAAATTGGACAAAGAAAGCAAAAAGGCTCACAAACACATGGAGGCTTAACAACATGCTCCTAAATAATCAATTACTCAAAGACCAAATTAAAATGGAGATTCTGCATTATATCTAAAAAATGACAACAATAGAAAGCTAAAACTACTGTGGTACGGCAAAAGCACTCTTAAGAGGAAAATATATAGCAATACAGTCACATGCAATGAAGGAAGAAAAATCCCAAATGAATGGTCTAAAGTCTCAATTATCGAAGTTGGAAAAAGGAGAACAAATGTGGCATAAGGTCAGCAGAACGATGGAATAAATAAAGACCAGAGACGAAATAAATAATGTTGAGAAGAAAACATTAGCAAATGTCAAAGAAAGCAAGAGCTGTTTCTTCGGGAAAATAAACAATATAGATAAGCCTCTTGCCAGACATATTAAGAGGAAAAGAGAGTCAACACTCATCAACAGAATCAGAAATAAAAAAAGGAAAAACCACGACGGACACCACAGAAATACAAAGAATTATTAGAGAGTACTATGAAAACCTATACGATGATAAGCTGGTAAACCAAGGAGAAATGGACAAATTCCTATTAGAATAAAACCTTCCATGGCTGACCCAGGAAAAAACATAAAATTTTAACACACCAATAAAAAACAACGGAATTGAATCAGTAAGCAAAAAACTACCAAAGAACAAATACCCGGTACAGATGGATTTTCCTCGGAATTTTAACAGACATACAGATCAGACATACTACCCATACTCCTTAACGTTTTCCAAAAAATAGAAGAGGAGGGATTACTCCCAAACTCACTCTATGAAACAGATATCCCTCTAATGGAAAAGCCAGATAAAGACGGCACCAAAGAAAGAAACACTACAGACGATTATGCCTGATGAACGTAGATGTAAAAATACAAAACAACGTATTAGCAAAACGAATTCAAAAATACATCCAAAGGATGATACCCCATGACCAAGTGGGATTCATCCCAGGGATGCAAGGATAGTACGACATTTGATAATCCATCAACATCATCCAGCACATCAACATAAAGACAGACAAAGCCACATGATCATCTCCATAGATACTGAAAAATCGTTTGACATAGTTCTACAAACATTCATGATAACCACTCTCAACTAAATGTGTATAGAGGGCAAGTACCTCAACATAATAAAGCCCATATATGATAAAACCGCAGCCAACATCATAGTGAACAGCGAGAAGCTGAAAGCTTTTCTTCTGCGATTGGATACAAGATAGGGATGCCCACTCTCCCCAATGATATTCAACACAGTACTGGAGGTCTTGGCTACAGCAATTAGACAAAACAAAGAAACACAAGGAATCCATATTGGTAGGCAAGAAGTTAAACTGTCTCTATTTGCAGATGACATGAAATTGTACATAAAAAACCCTAAAGATTCCACACCAAAATTACTAGAACTCATATCGGGATACAGTAAAGTGGCACGATAGAAAATTAACACACAGAAATCTGTAGCTTTTCTGTACACGAACAATGAACCAGTAGAAAGAGAAATCTGGAAAACAATTCCGTTCACAAATGCAGCAGAAAGGATAAAATACATAGGAATAAACCTAAGCAAAGAAGTGATAGACATATACTCAGGAAACAACAAGTCACACTTAAGAGAAATTAAAGGCGACACTAACAAATGGAAACTCACCAATTTACGAGGCTAGGAAGAATTAATATCATGAAAATAGCCATCCTGAGCAAACCAATATACAGATTTGACGTTTTCCTATGAAATCATCAGCAACATTCTTCAATGAATTGGAACAAATAAATGAAAAATTCACACGTAAACACCAAAGACACCGAATAGCCATAGCAATGCTGAGAGAGAAGAATAACGTAGGGGTGATCTCACTCACCAACTTCACGCTCTACTATAAAGCCATAGTAATCAAGACAATATGGTACTGGCACAAGAACAGAGCCACACACCAGTGGAACAGACTAGACACTCCAGACATTAACCCAAATATATGTGGTCAATTACTATTTCATAAAAGGAGCCATGGACATACAATAGCGAAATGACAGTCTCTTCAACAGATTGAGATGGCAAATCTGGACAGCTACATGAAGGAGAATGAAACTGCACTGTGTTCTAACCCCATATACAAAAGTAAATCCAAAATGTATCAAAGACCGGAAGTTAAGTCATGAAACCATAAAACTCTTGGAAGAAAACATAGGCAGAAACCTCTTAGACATAAACATGAGTGACCTCTTCTTGAAAATATCTCCCGGGTAAGGAAAACAACAGCAAAAATGAAAAGTGGGAATATATTAAGGTGAAAAGCTTCTGTAGAGCAGTAGACACCATCAACACAACAGAAAGGAGCCCTACAGGATGGTTAAATATATTTGTAAATGACACATCCGATAAAGGCTTGACGCCCAAAATATATAAAGAGCTCACATGCCTCAACAAACTAAAAACAAATAATCCAATTAAAAATGGGCAGAGGAACTGAACAGACGGTTCTCCAAATAACAAATACAGATGGCCAACAGACACATGAAAAGATGCTCCACATCTCTTTTTATCAGAGAAATGCAAATGAAAACTACAATGAGTTATCACCTCACTCCACAAAGGATAGCTATCATTCAAGAGACAAACAACAACAAATGTTGTTGCGGCTGTGCAGAAAGGGGAACCCTCCTACACTGCTGGTGGGAATGTAAATTAGTTCAACCATTGTGGAAAGGAGTATGGAGGTTCTTCAAAATGCTCAGAAAGGATTCACCACTGGACCCAGGAATTCCATTTTAAGGAATATATACCAGGAGAGCAGCAATCAAGTTTGAAAAAGACAGATGCACCCCGATGTTTGTTGCAGCACTGTTTAGTATAGCAAAGAACTGAAGCAACCTAAATGTCCACTGGTAGATGAATGGATAAAGAAGATGTGGTACATATACAAAATGGTATATTACTCAGACATAAGAAGAGGGCAAATCCTACCATTGGCAGCACCATGGAAGGAGCTGGAGGGAATTATGCTCAGTGAAAAAGCCAAGAAGAGAAAGAGAAATACCAAATGATTTCACTGATCTGTGGAGTGTAAGAATGAAGGAAAAACTGAAGGAACAAAGCAGAAGCGGATTCACAGAACGCAAGAATGGAGTAACAGGTACCAAAGGGAAAGGGAGTGGGGAAGATGGGTGGATAGGGAGGGATGAGGGGGGAAGTAGAAGGAGGATATTAAGATTAGCATGCTAATTGGGGTGGGTGGGAGAAAGGGGTCGGCTGTACAACACAGAGAAGACAAGTAGTGATTCTACAATATTTTGCTCTGCTGAATGACAGTGACTGGAAAGGGGTTAATAGTGGGGACCAGGTATAGGGGAGAGACTAGTAAACAGAATATTCTTCATGTAAGTTTAGATTAATGATAACGAGAAAAAAAAAGAAAAAGAAAATAAATTAAGAAAAGGAGGATAACTCCCTGATAGAATAAAGTTAACTGTAAATCAAGGATTAAGTCATGCCTAAAATATCCTTAATTTTGATCAGTTAAAGATTTGCAGATGATCGGTTTGGAGGTACTGTTTTCTGAAAATATTCCTCTCTATTGATAAAAGAGCAGTTCCTATGTGTTGACATTCATTGAGTTCTACACAATGGTATAAAGGGCATAAAAAGAGGAGGCGAAAAACGTCTCTTTGTGCTTATATAGAGGATCAAAGCCTAATTGGGCTAACCACAAAATGAACTAAGACACGATATGAAGAAGAACTACCCACATCAGCAATCTCTGGAAGAGTCATTCCAGAAGATGATCATCAAAAACCTCAACAAAGATCCAGGCACTGCTACAGTTGGAGCTGCATTCGTCTCACCAGTTCCTGTACTTGTCAAGTAAATGGAGAAGGAAACATCTTAGCTGGCCTGTGCATAGAGTAAAACATCAATTTGACTGTGTCTATACTTTTGGAACTCAACCAAGAATTAGGAGAAGTGCAAGTTGTAGCTCTCCAAAATCTTACAACTACAAATTATCTACAGTTTAAAGAGCATATGGGATGTGAACAGTTCCCAGGAATCGGATGTTTTAATTTGTCTGATTTCTCTCCGACCGTTCATGTTCAGTTGGACAATATCCATCATATGGTAGATAAATTTTCACAAATGCCTAGGATGCCTAACTGGTTTTTCTTGGTTTCACTGGAGATGGCTGGTAATTATAGTTCTGCTTTGGTTATGTCCGTGTATTCCTTCTATGTTAATGTGTGTGCGCAATTTAATTAGTAGTTTAAAACCTACACATGCTTAAGTTACTCTACAAGAAGATATTTCAAAGAAATAAACAATCTTCCCATGATTTTGTCCGTCTGCTACTTCTATAGCTTTTCTTCTTCCTTGCTAATTACAGCCCTGAAATAGAAGTCGTCCCTCATATATAATTTACCGAGTAAGATAATTCTTCCAAGTGGTAAAGATATTTCCTGAAAAATGCTGGGCACAGAAACCACATGGCATAAAACTGCAAAGAAGTAAAAAGCTAACCCTTTCAAACAATATTTCTTCTATCTCACTTATCAAATTTAAACTTCCCTGTATGGTCCCGGAAGATGACTGGTTAGCCAGAGATGGGTAGATTCCTCAAAGGAGGAACAACATAAGAGAGGCACAGTCGCAGGGCGGCCATCGGGTGAGAAACTGGGAATCTACAGAGGTGAGGCTTAAAACCTCAATGCCCTTGTTTTGAGGGATCTCTGCATCCGTGGATGTTTTATTGCCCTTGTCTAGCTTCTACTAACACTTAGTCTACAGGCACACACCTGATCATCTACATGTGCTCTCTTTCAACACTAAACCGTGTTTTCTACTTTTATCTTGCATCTACCAACCACTTTACCTTTACGTTAAAAAAAATAATAACAATTATAAACAGAATAACGGGAAAAGTGGGATAAACATACAAATCATATATAAGCACAAAAAATTTTAAAAAAAGAAAGAAAAAAAAAAGATAAAGGAGGACATTACATAATGATGAAGTGCGCAGTTCAACAAGAGGATATAACCTTTATGAGTATATATGAATACAACACAGGAGCACCAGCATATGTGAAACAAATACTAACAGAATTAAAGGAGGAAATAGAATGCAATACATACACATTGGGAGACTTCAACCCACCACTCACTCCAAAGGACAGATCCAAGAGACAGAAAATAAGTAAGGACACAGAGGCACTGAACAACACACTAGAACAGATGGCCCTATTAGATATCTACACAATTCTACATCCAAAAGCAACAGGACACACATTCTTCTCACGTGCACATGAAACATTCTCCAGAGTAGACCACATAGTAGGCAACAAAAAGAGCCTCAGTAAATTCCAAGAGAATGAAATCCTATCAAACAACTTTTCAGACCACAAATGCTTAGAACTACAAATAAATTGGACAAAGAAAGCAAAAAGGCTCACAAACACATGGAGGCTTAACAAGAAGCTCCTAAATAAACAATTACTCAAAGACCAAATTAAAATGGAGATTCAGCATTATATCAAACAAATGACAACAACAGAAAGCTAAAACTACTGTGGTACGGCAAAAGCACTCTTAAGAGGAAAATATATAGCAATCCAGTCACATGTAAAGAAGGAAGAAAAATCCCAAATGAATGGTCTAAAGTCTCAATTATCGAAGTTGGAAAAAGGAGAACAAATGTGGCCTAAGGTCAGCAGAACGATGGAATAAATAAAGACCAGAGACGAAATAAATAATGTTGAGAAGAAAACATTAGCAAATGTCAAAGAAAGCAAGAGCTGTTTCTTCGGGAAAATAAACAATATAGATAAGCCTCTTGCCAGACATATTAAGAGGAAAAGAGAGTCAACACACATCAACAGAATCAGAAATAAAAAAGGAAAAACCACGACGGACACCACAGAAATACAAAGAATTATTAGAGAGTACTATGAAAACCTATACGATGATAAGCTGGGAAACCAAGGAGAAATGGACAAATTCCTATTAGAATAAATCCTTCCATGGCTGACCCAGGAAAAAACATAAAATTTAACACACCAATAACCAACAACGGAATTGAATCAGTAAGCAAAAAACTACCAAAGAACAAATCCCCGGTACAGATGGATTTTCCTCGGAATTTTAACAGACATACAGTTCAGACATAGTACCCATACTCCTTAACGTTTTCCAAAAAATAGAAGAGGAGGGATTACTCCCAAACTCACTCTATGAAACCGATATCACTCTAATGGAAAAGCCAGATAAAGACGGCACCAAAAAAGAAACACTACAGACGATTATGCCTGATGAACGTAGATGTAAAAATACAAAACAACGTATTAGCAAAACGAATTCAAAAATACATCCAAAGGATGATACCCCATGACCAAGTGGGATTCATCCCAGGGATGCAAGGATAGTACGACATTTGATAATCCATCAACATTATCCAGCACATCAACATAAAGACAGACAAAACCACATGATCATCTCCATAGATACTGAAAAAGCGTTTGACATAGTTCTAGAACCATTCATGAAAACCACTCTCAACTAAATGTGTATAGAGGGCAAGTACCTCAACATAATAAAGCCCATATATGATAAAATCGCAGCCAACATCATAGTGAACAGCGAGAAGCTGAAAGCTTTTCTTCTGCGATTGGATACAAGACAGGGATGCCCACTCTCCCCAATGTTATTCAACACAGTACTGCAGGTCTTGGCCACAGCAATTAGACAAAACAAAGAAACACAAGGAATCCATATTGGTAGGCAAGAAGTTAAACTGTCTCTATTTGCAGATGACATGAAATTGTACATAAAAAACCCTAAAGATTCCACACCAAAATTACTAGAGCTCATATCGGGATACAGCAAAATCGCACGATAGAAAATTAACACACAGAAATCTGTAGCTTTTCTGTACACGAACAATGAACCAGTAGAAAGAGAAATCTGGAAAATAATTCCGTTCACAATTGCAGCAGAAAGGATAAAATACCTAGGAATAAACCTAAGCAAAGAAGTGATAGACATATACTCAGGAAACAACAAGTCACACTTAAGAGAAATTAAAGGCGACACTAACAAATGGAAACTCACCCATTCACGAGGCTAGGAAGAATTAATATCATGAAAATGGCCATCCTGAGCAAACCAATATACAGATTTGACGTTTTCCTATGAAATCATCAGCAACATTCTTCAATGAATTGGAACAAGTAAATGAAAAATTCACACGGAAACACCAAAGACACCGAATAGCCATAGCAATGCTGAGAGAGAAGAATAACGTAGGGGTGATCTCACTCACCAACTTCACGCTCTACTATAAAGCCATAGTAATCAAGACAATATGGTACTGGCACAAGAACAGAGCCACACACCAGTGGAACAGACTAGACACTCCAGACATTAACCCAAATATATGTGGTCAATTACTATTTAATAAAAGGAGCCATGGACATACAATGGCGAAATGACAGTCTCTTCAACAGATTGTGATGGCAAATCTGGACAGCTACATGAAGGAGAATGAAACTGCACTGTGTTCTAACCCCATATACAAAAGTAAATCCAAAATGTATCAAAGACCGGAAGGTAAGTCATGAAACCATTAAACTCTTGGAAGAAAACATAGGCAGAAACCTCTTAGACATAAACATGAGTGACCTCTTCTTGAAAATATCTCCCGGGTAAGGAAAACAACAGCAAAAATGAAAAGTGGGAATATATTATTGTGAAAAGCTTCTGTAGAACAGTAGACACCATCAACACAACAGAAAGGAGCCCTACAGGATGGTTAAATATATTTGTAAATGACACATTCGATAAAGGCTTGACGCCCAAAATATATAAAGAGCTCACATGCCTCAACAAACTAAAAACAAATAATCCAATTAAAAATGGGCAGAGGAACTGAACAGACGGTTCTCCAAATAACAAATACAGATGGCCAACAGACACATGAAAAGATGCTCCACATCTCTTTTTAGCAGAGAAATGCAAATGAAAACTACAATGAGTTATCACCTCACTCCACAAAGGATAGCTATCATTCAAGAGACAAACAACAACAAATGTTGTTGCGGCTGTGGAGAAAGGGGAACCCTCCTACACTGCTGGTGGGAATGTAAATTAGTTTAACCATTGTGGAAAGGAGTATGGAGGTTCCTCAAAATGCTCAGAAAGGATTCACCACTGGACCCAGGAATTCCATTTTAAGGAATATATACCAGGAGAGCAGCAATCAAGTTTGAAAAAGACAGATGCACCCCGATGTTTATTGCAGCACTGTTTAGTATAGCAAAGAACTGGAAGCAACCTAAATGTACACTGGTAGATGAATGGATAAAGAAGATGTGGTACATATAAAAAATGGTATATTACTCAGACATAAGAAGAGGGCAAATCCTACCATTGGCAGCACCATGGAAGGAGCTGGAGGGAATTATGCTCAGTGAAAAAGCCAAGAAGAGAAAGAGAAATACCAAATGATTTCACTGATCTGTGGAGTGTAAGAATGAAGGAAAAACTGAACGAACAAAGCAGAAGCGGATTCACAGAACGCAAGAATGGAGTAAGAGGTACCAAAGGGAAAGGGAGTGGGGACGATGGGTGGATTGGGTGGGATATGGGGGGAAGTAGAAGGAGGATATTAAGATTAGCATGCTAATGGGGGTGGGTGGGAGAAAGGGGTGGGCTGTACAACACAGAGAAGACAAGTAGTGATTCTACAACATTTTGCTCTGCTGAATGACAGTGACTGGAAAGGGGATAATAGTGGGGACCAGCTATAGGGGAGAGACTAGTAAACCGAATATTCTTCATGTAAGTTTAGATTAATGATAACGAGAAAGAAAAAGAAAAAGGAAATAAAGAAAGAAAAGGGGGATAACTCCCTGATAGAATAAAGTTAACTGTAAATCAAGGATTAAGTCATGCCTAAAATATCCTTAATTTTGATCAGTTAAAAATTTGCAGATCATCGGTGTGGAGGTACTGTTTTCTGATAATATTCCTCTCTATTGATAAAAGAGCAGTTCCTATGTGTTGACTTCCATTGAGTTCTACACAATGGTATAAAGGGCATAAAAAGAGGAGGGGAAAAACGTCTCTTTGTGCTTATATAGAGGATCAAAGCCTAATTGGGCTAACCACAAAATGAACTAAGACACGATATGAAGAAGAACTACCCACATCAGCAATCTCTGGAAGAGTCATTCCAGAAGATGATCATCAAAAACCTCAACAAAGATCCAGGCACTGCTACAGTTGGAGCTGCATTCGTCTCACCAGTTCCTGTACTTGTCAAGTAAATGGAGAAGGAAACATCTAAGCTGGCCTGTGCATAGAGTAAAACATCAATTTGACTGTGTCTATACTTTTGGAACTCAACCAAGAATTATGAGAAGTGCAAGTTGTAGCTCTCCAAAATCTTACAACTACAAATTATCTACAGTTTAAAGAGCATATGGGATGTGAACAGTTCCCAGGAATCGGATGTTTTAATTTGTCTGATTTCTCTCAGACCGTTCAAGTTCAGTTGGACAATATCCATCATATGGTAGATAAATTTTCACAAATGCCTAGGATGCCTAACTGGTTTTTCTTGGTTTCACTGGAGATGGCTGGTAATTATAGTTCTGCTTTGGTTATGTCCTTGTATTCCTTCTATGTTAATGTGTGTGCGCAATTTAATTAGTAGTTTAAAACCTACACATGCTTAAGTTACTCTACAAGAAGATATTTCAAAGAAATAAACAATCTTCCCATGATTTTGTCCGTCTGCTACTTCTATAGCTTTTCTTCTTCCTTGCTAATTACAGCCCTGAAATAGAAGTCGTCCCTCATATATAATTTACCGAGTAAGATAATTCTTCCAAGTGGTAAAGATATTTCCTGAAAAATGCTGGGCACAGAAACCACATGGCATAAAACTGCAAAGAAGTAAAAAGCTAACCCTTTCAAACAATATTTCTTCTATCTCACTTATCAAATTTAAACTTCCCTGTATGGTCCCGGAAGATGACTGGTTAGCCAGAGATGGGTATATTCCTCAAAGGAGGAACAACATAAGAGAGGCACAGTCGCAGGGCGGCCATCGGGTGAGAAATTGGGAATCTACAGAGGTGAGGCTTAAAACCTCAATGCCCTTGTTTTGAGGGATCTCTGCATCCGTGGATGTTTTATTGCCCTTGTCTAGCTTCTACTAACACTTAGTCTACAGGCACACACCTGATCATCTACATGTGCTCTCTTACAACACTAAACCGTGTATTCTACTTTTATCTTGCATCTACCAACCACTTCACCTTTATGTTAAAAAAAATAATAACAATTATAAACAGAATAACGGGAAAAGTGGGATAAACATACAAATCATATATAAAGCACAAAAAATTTTAAAAAAAGAAAGAAAAAAAAAAGATAAAGGAGGACATTACATAATGATGAAGTGCGCAGTTCAACAAGAGGATATAACCTTTATGAGTATATATGAATACAACACAGGAGCACCAGCATATGTGAAACAAATACTAACAGAATTAAAGGAGGAAATAGAATGCAATGCATACACATTGGGAGACTTCAACCCACCACTCACTCCAAAGGACAGATCCAAGAGACAGAAAATAAGTAAGGACACAGAGGCACTGAACAACACACTAGAACAGATGGCCCTATTAGATATCTACACAATTCTACATCCAAAAGCAACAGGACACACATTCTTCTCACGTGCACATGAAACATTCTCCAGACTAGACCACATAGTAGGCAACAAAAAGAGCCTCAGTAAATTCCAAGAGATTGAAATCCTATCAACCAACTTTTCAGACCACAAATGCTTAGAACTACAAATAAATTGGACAAAGAAAGCAAAAAGGCTCACAAACACATGGAGGCTTAACAAGAAGCTCCTAAATAAACAATTACTCAAAGACCAAATTAAAATGGAGATTCAGCATTATATCTAAACAAATGACAACAACAGAAAGCTAAAACTACTGTGGTACGGCAAAAGCACTCTTAAGAGGAAAATATATAGCAATCCAGTCACATGTAAAGAAGGAAGAAAAATCCCAAATGAATGGTCTAAAGTCTCAATTATCGAAGTTGGAAAAAGGAGAACAAATGTGGCCTAAGGTCAGCAGAACGATGGAATAAATAAAGACCAGAGACGAAATAAATAATGTTGAGAAGAAAACATTAGCAAATGTCAAAGAAAGCAAGAGCTGTTTCTTCGGGGAAATAAACAATATAGATAAGCCTCTTGCCAGACATATTAAGAGGAAAAGAGAGTCAACACACATCAACAGAATCAGAAATAAAAAAGGAAAAACCACGACGGACACCACAGAAATACAAAGAATTATTAGAGAGTACTATGAAAACCTATACGATGATAAGCTGGGAAACCAAGGAGAAATGGACAAATTCCTATTAGAATAAAACCTTCCATGGCTGACCCAGGAAAAAACATAAAATTTAACACACCAATAACCAACAACGGAATTGAATCAGTAAGCAAAAAAATACCAAAGAACAAATCCCCGGTACAGATGGATTTTCCTCGGAATTTTAACAGACATACAGTTCAGACATAGTACCCATACTCCTTAACGTTTTCCAAAAATTAGAAGAGGAGGGATTACTCCCAAACTCACTCTATGAAACCGATATCACTCTAATGGAAAAGCCAGATAAAGACGGCACCAAAGAAAGAAACACTACAGACGATTATGCCTGATGAACGTAGATGTAAAAATACAAAACAACGTATTAGCAAAACGAATTCAAAAATACATCCAAAGGATGATACCCCATGACCAAGTGGGATTCATCCCAGGGATGCAAGGATAGTACGACATTTGATAATCCATCAACATCATCCAGCACATCAACATAAAGACAGACAAAACCACATGATCATCTCCATAGATACTGAAAAAGCTTTTGACATAGTTCTAGAACCATTCATGAAAACCACTCTCAACTAAATGTGTATAGAGGGCAAGTACCTCAACATAATAAAGCCCATATATGATAAAATCGCAGCCAACATCATAGTGAACAGCAAGAAGCTGAAAGCTTTTCTTCTGCGATTGGATACAAGACAGGGATGCCCACTCTCCCCAATGTTATTCAACACAGTACTGCAGGTCTTGGCCACAGCAATTAGACAAAACAAAGAAACACAAGGAATCCATATTGGTAGGCAAGAAGTTAAACTGTCTCTATTTGCAGATGACATGAAATTGTACATAAAAAACCCTAAAGATTCCACACCAAAATTACTAGAGCTCATATCGGGATACAGCAAAATCGCACGATAGAAAATTAACACACAGAAATCTGTAGCTTTTCTGTACACGAACAATGAACCAGTAGAAAGAGAAATCTGGAAAATAATTCCGTTCACAATTGCAGCAGAAAGGATAAAATACCTAGGAATAAACCTAAGCAAAGAAGTGATAGACATATACTCAGGAAACAACAAGTCACACTTAAGAGAAATTAAAGGCGACACTAACAAATGGAAACTCACCCATTCACGAGGCTAGGAAGAATTAATATCATGAAAATGGCCATCCTGAGCAAACCAATATACAGATTTGACGTTTTCCTATGAAATCATCAGCAACATTCTTCAATGAATTGGAACAAATAAATGAAAAATTCACACGGAAACACCAAAGACACCGAATAGCCATAGCAATGCTGAGAGAGAAGAATAACGTAGGGGTGATCTCACTCACCAACTTCACGCTCTACTATAAAGCCATAGTAATCAAGACAATATGGTACTGGCACAAGAACAGAGCCACACACCAGTGGAACAGACTAGACACTCCAGACATTAACCCAAATATATGTGGTCAATTACTATTTAATAAAAGGAGCCATGGACATACAATGGCGAAATGACAGTCTCTTCAACAGATTGTGATGGCAAATCTGGACAGCTACATGAAGGAGAATGAAACTGCACTGTGTTCTAACCCCATATACAAAAGTAAATCCAAAATGTATCAAAGACCGGAAGGTAAGTCATGAAACCATTAAACTCTTGGAAGAAAACATAGGCAGAAACCTCTTAGACATAAACATGAGTGACCTCTTCTTGAAAATATCTCCCGGGTAAGGAAAACAACAGCAAAAATGAAAAGTGGGAATATATTAAGGTGAAAAGCTTCTGTAGAGCAGTAGACACCATCAACACAACAGAAAGGAGCCCTACAGGATGGTTAAATATATTTGTAAATGACACATCCGATAAAGGCTTGACGCCCAAAATATATAAAGAGCTCACATGCCTCAACAAACTAAAAACAAATAATCCAATTAAAAATGGGCAGAGGAACTGAACAGACGGTTCTCCAAATAACAAATACAGATGGCCAACAGACACATGAAAAGATGCTCCACATCTCTTTTTAGCAGAGAAATGCAAATGAAAACTACAATGAGTTATCACCTCACTCCACAAAGGATAGCTATCATTCAAGAGACAAACAACAACAAATGTTGTTGCGGCTGTGGAGAAAGGGGAACCCTCCTACACTGCTGGTGGGAATGTAAATTAGTTTAACCATTGTGGAAAGGAGTGTGGAGGTTCCTCAAAATGCTCAGAAAGGATTCACCACTGGACCCAGGAATTCCATTTTAAGGAATATATACCAGGAGAGCAGCAATCAAGTTTGAAAAAGACAGATGCACCCCGATGTTTATTGCAGCACTGTTTAGTATAGCAAAGAAATGGAAGCAACCTAAATGTACACTGGTAGATGAATGGATAAAGAAGATGTGGTACATATAAAAAATGGTATATTACTCAGACATAAGAAGAGGGCAAATACTACCATTGGCAGCACCATGGAAGGAGCTGGAGGGAATTATGCTCAGTGAAAAAGCCAAGAAGAGAAAGAGAAATACCAAATGATTTCACTGATCTGTGGAGTGTAAGAATGAAGGAAAAACTGAACGAACAAAGCAGAAGCGGATTCACAGAACGCAAGAATGGAGTAAGAGGTACAAAAGGGAAAGGGAGTGGGGACGATGGGTGGATTGGGTGGGATATGGGGGGAAGTAGAAGGAGGATATTAAGATTAGCATGCTAATGGGGGTGGGTGGGAGAAAAGGGTGGGCTGTACAACACAGAGAAGACAAGTAGTGATTCTACAACATTTTGCTCTGCTGAATGACAGTGACTGGAAAGGGGATAATAGTGGGGACCAGCTATAGGGGAGAGACTAGTAAACCGAATATTCTTCATGTAAGTTTAGATTAATGATAACGAGAAAGAAAAAGAAAAAGGAAATAAAGAAAGAAAAGGGGGATAACTCCCTGATAGAATAAAGTTAACTGTAAATCAAGGATTAAGTCATGCCTAAAATATCCTTAATTTTGATCAGTTAAAAATTTGCAGATCATCGGTGTGGAGGTACTGTTTTCTGATAATATTCCTCTCTATTGATAAAAGAGCAGTTCCTATGTGTTGACATCCATTGAGTTCTACACAATGGTATAAAGGGCATAAAAAGAGGAGGGGAAAAACGTCTCTTTGTGCTTATATAGAGGATCAAAGCCTAATTGGGCTAACCACAAAATGAACTAAGACATGATATGAAGAAGAACTACCCACATCAGCAATCTCTGGAAGAGTCATTCCAGAAGATGATCATCAAAAACCTCAACAAAGATCCAGGCACTGCTACAGTTGGAGCTGCATTCGTCTCACCAGTTCCTGTACTTGTCAAGTAAATGGAGAAGGAAATATCTAAGCTGGCCTGTGCATAGAGTAAAACATCAATTTGACTGTGTCTATACTTTTGGAACTCAACCAAGAATTAGGAGAAGTGCAAGCTGTAGCTCTCCAAAATGTTACAACTACAAATTATCTACAGTTAAAAGAGCATATGGGATGTGAACAGTTCCCAGGAATCGGATGTTTTAATTTGTCTGATTTCTCTCAGACCGTTCATGTTCAGTTGGACAATATCCATCATATGGTAGATAAATTTTCACAAATGCCTAGGATGCCTAACTGGTTTTTCTTGGTTTCACTGGAGATGGCTGATAATTATAGTTCTGCTTTGGTTATGTCCGTGTATTCCTTCTATGTTAATGTGTGTGCGCAATTTAATTAGTAGTTTAAAACCTACACATGCTTAAGTTACTCTACAAGAAGATATTTCAAAGAAATAAACAATCTTCCCATGATTTTGTCCGTCTGCTACTTCTATAGCTTTTCTTCTTCCTTGCTAATTACAGCCCTGAAATAGAAGTCGTCCCTCATATATAATTTACCGAGTAAGATAATTCTTCCAAGTGGTAAAGATATTTCCTGAAAAATGCTGGGCACAGAAACCACATGGCATAAAACTGCAAAGAAGTAAAAAGCTAACCCTTTCAAACAATATTTCTTCTATCTCACTTATCAAATTTAAACTTCCCTGTATGGTCCCGGAAAATGACTGGTTAGCCAGAGATGGGTAGATTCCTCAAAGGAGGAACAACATAAGAGAGGCACAGTCGCAGGGCGGCCATCGGGTGAGAAATTGGGAATCTACAGAGGTGAGGCTTAAAACCTCAATGCCCTTGTTTTGAGGGATCTCTGCATCCGTGGATGTTTTATTGCCCTTGTCTAGCTTCTACTAACACTTAGTCTACAGGCACACACCTGATCATCTACATGTGCTCTCTTTCAACACTAAACCGTGTATTCTACTTTTATCTTGCATCTACCAACCACTTCACCTTTATGTTAAAAAAAATAATAACAATTATAAACAGAATAACGGGAAAAGTGGGATAAACATACAAATCATATATAAAGCACAAAAAATTTTAAAAAAAGAAAGAAAAAAAAAAGATAAAGGAGGACATTACATAATGATGAAGTGCGCAGTTCAACAAGAGGATATAACCTTTATGAGTATATATGAATACAACACAGGAGCACCAGCATATGTGAAACAAATACTAACAGAATTAAAGGAGGAAATAGAATGCAATGCATACACATTGGGAGACTTCAACCCACCACTCACTCCAAAGGACAGATCCAAGAGACAGAAAATAAGTAAGGACACAGAGGCACTGAACAACACACTAGAACAGATGGCCCTATTAGATATCTACACAATTCTACATCCAAAAGCAACAGGACACACATTCTTCTCACGTGCACATGAAACATTCTCCAGAGTAGACCACATAGTAGGCAACAAAAAGAGCCTCAGTAAATTCCAAGAGATTGAAATCCTATCAACCAACTTTTCAGACCACAAATGCTTAGAACTACAAATAAATTGGACAAAGAAATCAAAAAGGCTCACAAACACATGGAGGCTTAACAAGAAGCTCCTAAATAAACAATTACTCAAAGACCAAATTAAAATGGAGATTCAGCATTATATCTAAACAAATGACAACAGAAAGCTAAAACTACTGTGGTACGGCAAAAGCACTCTTAAGAGGAAAATATATAGCAATCCAGTCACATGTAAAGAAGGAAGAAAAATCCCAAATGAATGGTCTAAAGTCTCAATTATCGAAGTTGGAAAAAGGAGAACAAATGTGGCCTAAGGTCAGCAGAACGATGGAATAAATAAAGACCAGAGACGAAATAAATAATGTTGAGAAGAAAACATTAGCAAATGTCAAAGAAAGCAAGAGCTGTTTCTTCGGGAAAATAAACAATATAGATAAGCCTCTTGCCAGACATATTAAGAGGAAAAGAGAGTCAACACACATCAACAGAATCAGAAATAAAAAAGGAAAAACCACGACGGACACCAAAGAAATACAAAGAATTATTAGAGAGTACTATGAAAACCTATACGATGATAAGCTGGGAAACCAAGGAGAAATGGACAAATTCCTATTAGAATAAAACCTTCCATGGCTGACCCAGGAAAAAACATAAAATTTAACACACCAATAACCAACAACGGAATTGAATCAGTAAGCAAAATACTACCAAAGAACAAATCCCCGGTACAGATGGATTTTCCTCGGAATTTTAACAGACATACAGTTCAGACATAGTACCCATACTCCTTAACGTTTTCCAAAAAATAGAAGAGGAGGGATTACTCCCAAACTCACTCTATGAAACCGATATCACTCTAATGGAAAAGCCAGATAAAGACGGCACCAAAGAAAGAAACACTACAGACGATTATGCCTGATGAACGTAGATGTAAAAATGCAAAACAACGTATTAGCAAAACGAATTCAAAAATACATCCAAAGGATGATACCCCATGACCAAGTGGGATTCATCCCAGGGATGCAAGGATAGTACGACATTTGATAATCCATCAACATCATCCAGCACATCAACATAAAGACAGACAAAACCACATGATCATCTCCATAGATACTGAAAAAGCTTTTGACATAGTTCTAGAACCATTCATGAAAACCACTCTCAACTAAATGTGTATAGAGGGCAAGTACCTCAACATAATAAAGCCCATATATGATAAAATCGCAGCCAACATCATAGTGAACAGCGAGAAGCTGAAAGCTTTTCTTCTGCGATTGGATACAAGACAGGAATGCCCACTCTCCCCAATGTTATTCAACACAGTACTGCAGGTCTTGGCCACAGCAATTAGACAAAACAAAGAAACACAAGGAATCCATATTGGTAGGCAAGAAGTTAAACTGTCTCTATTTGCAGATGACATGAAATTGTACATAAAAAACCCTAAAGATTCCACACCAAAATTACTAGAGCTCATATCGGGATACAGCAAAGTCGCACGATAGAAAATTAACACACAGAAATCTGTAGCTTTTCTGTACACGAACAATGAAACAGTAGAAAGAGAAATCTGGAAAATAATTCCGTTCACAATTGCAGCAGAAAGGATAAAATACCTAGGAATAAACCTAAGCAAAGAAGTGATAGACATATACTCAGGAAACAACAAGTCACACTTAAGAGAAATTAAAGGCGACACTAACAAATGGAAACTCACCCATTCACGAGGCTAGGAAGAATTAATATCATGAAAATGGCCATCCTGAGCAAACCAATATACAGATTTGACGTTTTCCTATGAAATCATCAGCAACATTCTTCAATGAATTGGAACAAATAAATGAAAAATTCACACGGAAACACCAAAGACACCGAATAGCCATAGCAATGCTGAGAGAGAAGAATAACGTAGGGGTGATCTCACTCACCAACTTCACGCTCTACTATAAAGCCATAGTAATCAAGACAATATGGTACTGGCACAAGAACAGAGCCACACACCAGTGGAACAGACTAGACACTCCAGACATTAACCCAAATATATGTGGTCAATTACTATTTAATAAAAGGAGCCATGGACATACAATGGCGAAATGACAGTCTCTTCAACAGATTGTGATGGCAAATCTGGACAGCTACATGAAGGAGAATGAAACTGCACTGTGTTCTAACCCCATATACAAAAGTAAATCCAAAATGTATCAAAGACCGGAAGGTAAGTCATGAAACCATTAAACTCTTGGAAGAAAACATAGGCAGAAACCTCTTAGACATAAACATGAGTGACCTCTTCTTGAAAATATCTCCCGGGTAAGGAAAACAACAGCAAAAATGAAAAGTGGGAATATATTAAGGTGAAAAGCTTCTGTAGAGCAGTAGACACCATCAACACAACAGAAAGGAGCCCTACAGGATGGTTAAATATATTTGTAAATGACACATCCGATAAAGGCTTGACGCCCAAAATATATAAAGAGCTCACATGCCTCAACAAACTAAAAACAAATAATCCAATTAAAAATGGGCAGAGGAACTGAACAGACGGTTCTCCAAATAACAAATACAGATGGCCAACAGACACATGAAAAGATGCTCCACATCTCTTTTTAGCAGAGAAATGCAAATGAAAACTACAATGAGTTATCACCTCACTCCACAAAGGATAGCTATCATTCAAGAGACAAACAACAACAAATGTTGTTGCGGCTGTGGAGAAAGGGGAACCCTCCTACACTGCTGGTGGGAATGTAAATTAGTTTAACCATTGTGGAAAGGAGTATGGAGGTTCCTCAAAATGCTCAGAAAGGATTCTCCACTGGACCCAGGAATTCCATTTTAAGGAATATATACCAGGAGAGCAGCAATCAAGTTTGAAAAAGACAGATGCACCCCGATGTTTATTGCAGCACTGTTTAGTATAGCAAAGAAATGGAAGCAACCTAAATGTACACTGGTAGATGAATGGATAAAGAAGATGTGGTACATATAAAAAATGGTATATTACTCAGACATAAGAAGAGGGCAAATCCTACCATTGGCAGCACCATGGAAGGAGCTGGAGGGAATTATGCTCAGTGAAAAAGCCAAGAAGAGAAAGAGAAATACCAAATGATTTCACTGATCTGTGGAGTGTAAGAATGAAGGAAAAACTGAACGAACAAAGCAGAAGCGGATTCACAGAACGCAAGAATGGAGTAAGAGGTACCAAAGGGAAAGGGAGTGGGGACGATGGGTGGATTGGGTGGGATATGGGGGGAAGTAGAAGGAGGATATTAAGATTAGCATGCTAATGGGGGTGGGTGGGAGAAAAGGGTGGGCTGTACAACACAGAGAAGACAAGTAGTGATTCTACAACATTTTGCTCTGCTGAATGACAGTGACTGGAAAGGGGATAATAGTGGGGACCAGCTATAGGGGAGAGACTAGTAAACCGAATATTCTTCATGTAAGTTTAGATTAATGATAACGAGAAAGAAAAAGAAAAAGGAAATAAAGAAAGAAAAGGGGGATAACTCCCTGATAGAATAAAGTTAACTGTAAATCAAGGATTAAGTCATGCCTAAAATATCCTTAATTTTGATCATTTAAAAATTTGCAGATCATCTGTGTGGAGGTACTGTTTTCTGATAATATTCCTCTCTATTGATAAAAGAGCAGTTCCTATGTGTTGACATCCATTGAGTTCTACACAATGGTATAAAGGGCATAAAAAGAGGAGGGGAAAAACGTCTCTTTGTGCTTATATAGAGGATCAAAGCCTAATTGGGCTAACCACAAAATGAACTAAGACACGATATGAAGAAGAACTACCCACATCAGCAATCTCTGGAAGAGTCATTCCAGAAGATGATCATCAAAAACCTCAACAAAGATCCAGGCACTGCTACAGTTGGAGCTGCATTCGTCTCACCAGTTCCTGTACTTGTCAAGTAAATGGAGAAGGAAATATCTAAGCTGGCCTGTGCATAGAGTAAAACATCAATTTGACTGTGTCTATACTTTTGGAACTCAACCAAGAATTAGGAGAAGTGCAAGTTGTAGCTCTCCAAAATCTTAAAACTACAAATTATCTACAGTTAAAAGAGCATATGGGATGTGAACAGTTCCCAGGAATCGGATGTTTTAATTTGTCTGATTTCTCTCAGACCGTTCATGTTCAGTTGGACAATATCCATCATATGGTAGATAAATTTTCACAAATGCCTAGGATGCCTAACTGGTTTTTCTTGGTTTCACTGGAGATGGCTGGTAATTATAGTTCTGCTTTGGTTATGTCCGTGTATTCCTTCTATGTTAATGTGTGTGCGCAATTTAATTAGTAGTTTAAAACCTACACATGCTTAAGTTACTCTACAAGAAGATATTTCAAAGAAATAAACAATCTTCCCATGATTTTGTCCGTCTGCTACTTCTATAGCTTTTCTTCTTCCTTGCTAATTACAGCCCTGAAATAGAAGTCGTCCCTCATATATAATTTACCGAGTAAGATAATTCTTCCAAGTGGTAAAGATATTTCCTGAAAAATGCTGGGCACAGAAACCACATGGCATAAAACTGCAAAGAAGTAAAAAGCTAACCCTTTCAAACAATATTTCTTCTATCTCACTTATCAAATTTAAAATTCCCTGTATGGTCCCGGAAGATGACTGGTTAGCGAGAGATGGGTAGATTCCTCAAAGGAGGAACAACATAAGAGAGGCACAGTCGCAGGGCGGCCATCGGGTGAGAAATTGGGAATCTACAGAGGTGAGGCTTAAAACCTCAATGCCCTTGTTTTGAGGGATCTCTGCATCCGTGGATGTTTTATTGCCCATGTCTAGCTTCTACTAACACTTAGTCTACAGGCACACACCTGATCATCTACATGTGCTCTCTTTCAACACTAAACCGTGTATTCTACTTTTATCTTGCATCTACCAACCACTTCACCTTTATGTTAAAAAAAATAATAACAATTATAAACAGAATAACGGGAAAAGTGGGATAAACATACAAATCATATATAAAGCACAAAAAATTTTAAAAAAAGAAAGAAAAAAAAAAGATAAAGGAGGACATTACATAATGATGAAGTGCGCAGTTCAACAAGAGGATATAACCTTTATGAGTATATATGAATACAACACAGGAGCACCAGCATATGTGAAACAAATACTAACAGAATTAAAGGAGGAAATAGAATGCAATGCATACACATTGGGAGACTTCAACCCAAAACTCACTCCAAAGGACAGATCCAAGAGACAGAAAATAAGTAAGGACACAGAGGCACTGAACAACCCACTAGAACAGATGGCCCTAATAGATATCTACACAATTCTACATCCAAAAGCAACAGGACACACATTCTTCTCACGTGCACATGAAACATTCTCCAGAGTAGACCACATAGTAGGCAACAAAAAGAGCCTCAGTAAATTCCAAGAGATTGAAATCCTATCAACCAACTTTTCAGACCACAAATGCTTAGAACTACAAATAAATTGGACAAAGAAAGCAAAAAGGCTCACAAACACATGGAGGCTTAACAAGAAGCTCCTAAATAAACAATTACTCAAAGACCAAATTAAAATGGAGATTCAGCATTATATCTAAACAAATGACAACAACAGAAAGCTAAAACTACTGTGGTACGGCAAAAGCACTCTTAAGAGGAAAATATATAGCAATCCAGTCACATGTAAAGAAGGAAGAAAAATCCCAAATGAATGGTCTAAAGTCTCAATTATCGAAGTTGGAAAAAGGAGAACAAATGTGGCCTAAGGTCAGCAGAACGATGGAATAAATAAAGACCAGAGACGAAATAAATAATGTTGAGAAGAAAACATTAGCAAATGTCAAAGAAAGCAAGAGCTGTTTCTTCGGGAAAATAAACAATATAGATAAGCCTCTTGCCAGACATATTAAGAGGAAAAGAGAGTCAACACACATCAACAGAATCAGAAATAAAAAAGGAAAAACCACGACGGACACCACAGAAATACAAAGAATTATTAGAGAGTACTATGAAAACCTATACGATGATAAGCTGGGAAAAAAAGGAGAAATGGACAAATTCCTATTAGAATAAAACCTTCCATGGCTGACCCAGGAAAAAACATAAAATTTAACACACCAATAACCAACAACGGAATTGAATCAGTAAGCAAAAAACTACCAAAGAACAAATCCCCGGGACAGATGGATTTTCCTCGGAATTTTAACAGACATACAGTTCAGACATAGAACCCATACTCCTTAACGTTTTCCAAAAAATAGAAGAGGAGGGATTACTCCCAAACTCACTCTATGAAACCGATATCACTCTAATGGAAAAGCCAGATAAAGACGGCACCAAAGAAAGAAACACTACAGACGATTATGCCTGATGAACGTAGATGTAAAAATACAAAACAACGTATTAGCAAAACGAATTCAAAAATACATCCAAAGGATGATACCCCATGACCAAGTGGGATTCATCCCAGGGATGCAAGGATAGTACGACATTTGATAATCCATCAACATTATCCAGCACATCAACATAAAGACAGACAAAACCACATGATCATCTCCATAGATACTGAAAAAGCGTTTGACATAGTTCTAGAACCATTCATAAAAACCACTCTCAACTAAATGTGTATAGAGGGCAAGTACCTCAACATAATAAAGCCCATATATGATAAAATCGCAGCCAACATCATAGTGAACAGCGAGAAGCTGAAAGCTTTTCTTCTGCGATTGGATACAAGACAGGGATGCCCACTCTGCCCAATGTTATTCAACACAGTACTGCAGGTCTTGGCCACAGCAATTAGACAAAACAAAGAAACACAAGGAATCCATATTGGTAGGCAAGAAGTTAAACTGTCTCTATTTGCAGATGACATGAAATTGTACATAAAAAACCCTAAAGATTCCACACCAAAATTACTAGAGCTCATATCGGGATACAGCAAAGTCGCACGATAGAAAATTAACACACAGAAATCTGTAGCTTTACTGTACACGAACAATGAACCAGTAGAAAGAGAAATCTGGAAAATAATTACGTTCACAATTGCAGCAGAAAGGATAAAATACCTAGGAATAAACCTAAGCAAAGAAGTGATAGACATATATTCAGGAAACAACAAGTCACACTTAAGAGAAATTAAAGGCGACACTAACAAATGGAAACTCACCCATTCACGAGGCTAGGAAGAATTAATATCATGAAAATGGCCATCCTGAGCAAACCAATATACAGATTTGACGTTTTCCTATGAAATCATCAGCAACATTCTTCAATGAATTGGAACAAATAAATGAAAAATTCACACGGAAACACCAAAGACACCGAATAGCCATAGCAATGCTGAGAGAGAAGAATAACGTAGGGGTGATCTCACTCACCAACTTCACGCTCTACTATAAAGCCATAGTAATCAAGACAATATGGTACTGGCACAAGAACAGAGCCACACACCAGTGGAACAGACTAGACACTCCAGACATTAACCCAAATATATGTGGTCAATTACTATTTAATAAAAGGAGCCATGGACATACAATGGCGAAATGACAGTCTCTTCAACAGATTGTGATGGCAAATCTGGACAGCTACATGAAGGAGAATGAAACTGCACTGTGTTCTAACCCCATATACAAAAGTAAATCCAAAATGTATCAAAGACCGGAAGGTAAGTCATGAAACCATTAAACTCTTGGAAGAAAACATAGGCAGAAACCTCTTAGACATAAACATGAGTGACCTCTTCTTGAAAATATCTCCCGGGTAAGGAAAACAACAGCAAAAATGAAAAGTGGGAATATATTAAGGTGAAAAGCTTCTGTAGAGCAGTAGACACCATCAACACAACAGAAAGGAGCCCTACAGGATGGTTAAATATATTTGTAAATGACACATCCGATAAAGGCTTGACGCCCAAAATATATAAAGAGCTCACATGCCTCAACAAACTAAAAACAAATAATCCAATTAAAAATGGGCAGAGGAACTGAACAGACGGTTCTCCAAATAACAAATACAGATGGCCAACAGACACATGAAAAGATGCTCCACATCTCTTTTTAGCAGAGAAATGCAAATGAAAACTACAATGAGTTATCACCTCACTCCACAAAGGATAGCTATCATTCAAGAGACAAACAACAACAAATGTTGTTGCGGCTGTGGAGAAAGGGGAACCCTCCTACACTGCTGGTGGGAATGTAAATTAGTTTAACCATTGTGGAAAGGAGTATGGAGGTTCTTCAAAATGCTCAGAAAGGATTCTCCACTGGACCCAGGAATTCCATTTTAAGGAATATATACCAGGAGAGCAGCAATCAAGTTTGAAAAAGACAGATGCACCCCGATGTTTATTGCAGCACTGTTTAGTATAGCAAAGAACTGGAAGCAACCTAAATGTACACTGGTAGATGAAAGGATAAAGAAGATGTGGTACATATAAAAAATGGTATATTACTCAGACATAAGAAGAGGGCAAATCCTACCATTGGCAGCACCATGGAAGGAGCTGGAGGGAATTATGCTCAGTGAAAAAGCCAAGAAGAGAAAGAGAAATACCAAATGATTTCACTGATCTGTGGAGTGTAAGAATGAAGGAAAAACTGAACGAACAAAGCAGAAGCGGATTCACAGAACGCAAGAATGGAGTAAGAGGTACAAAAGGGAAAGGGAGTGGGGACGATGGGTGGATTGGGTGGGATATGGGGGGAAGTAGAAGGAGGATATTAAGATTAGCATGCTAATGGGGGTGGGTGGGAGAAAAGGGTGGGCTGTACAACACAGAGAAGACAAGTAGTGATTCTACAACATTTTGCTCTGCTGAATGACAGTGACTGGAAAGGGGATAATAGTGGGGACCAGCTATAGGGGAGAGACTAGTAAACCGAATATTCTTCATGTAAGTTTAGATTAATGATAACGAGAAAGAAAAAGAAAAAGGAAATAAAGAAAGAAAAGGGGGATAACTCCCTGATAGAATAAAGTTAACTGTAAATCAAGGATTAAGTCATGCCTAAAATATCCTTAATTTTGATCAGTTAAAAATTTGCAGATCATCGGTGTGGAGGTACTGTTTTCTGATAATATTCCTCTCTATTGATAAAAGAGCAGTTCCTATGTGTTGACATCCATTGAGTTCTACACAATGGTATAAAGGGCATAAAAAGAGGAGGCGAAAAACGTCTCTTTGTGCTTATATAGAGGATCAAAGCCTAATTGGGCTAACCACAAAATGAACTAAGACACGATATGAAGAAGAACTACCCACATCAGCAATCTCTGGAAGAGTCATTCCAGAAGATGATCATCAAAAACCTCAACAAAGATCCAGGCACTGCTACAGTTGGAGCTGCATTCGTCTCACCAGTTCCTGTACTTGTCAAGTAAATGGAGAAGGAAATATCTAAGCTGGCCTGTGCATAGAGTAAAACATCAATTTGACTGTGTCTATACTTTTGGAACTCAACCAAGAATTAGGAGAAGTGCAAGTTGTAGCTCTCCAAAATCTTACAACTACAAATTATCTACAGTTAAAAGAGCATATGGGATGTGAACAGTTCCCAGGAATCGGATGTTTTAATTTGTCTGATTTCTCTCAGACCGTTCATGTTCAGTTGGACAATATCCATCATATGGTAGATAAATTTTCACAAATGCCCAGTATGCCTAACTGGTTTTTCTTGGTTTCACTGGAGATGGCTGGTAATTATAGTTCTGCTTTGGTTATGTCCGTGTATTCCTTCTATGTTAATGTGTGTGCGCAATTTAATTAGTAGTTTAAAACCTACACATGCTTAAGTTACTCTACAAGAAGATATTTCAAAGAAATAAACAATCTTCCCATGATTTTGTCCGTCTGCTACTTCTATAGCTTTTCTTCTTCCTTGCTAATTACAGCCCTGAAATAGAAGTCGTCCCTCATATATAATTTACCGAGTAAGATAATTCTTCCAAGTGGTAAAGATATATCCTGAAAAATGCTGGGCACAGAAACCACATGGCATAAAACTGCAAAGAAGTAAAAAGCTAACCCTTTCAAACAATATTTCTTCTATCTCACTTATCAAATTTAAACTTCCCTGTATGGTCCCGGAAGATGACTGGTTAGCCAGAGATGGGTAGATTCCTCAAGGGAGGAACAACATAAGAGAGGCACAGTCGCAGGGCGGCCATCGGGTGAGAAATTGGGAATCTACAGAGGTGAGGCTTAAAACCTCAATGCCCTTGTTTTGAGGGATCTCTGCATCCGTGGATGTTTTATTGCCCTTGTCTAGCTTCTACTAACACTTAGTCTACAGGCACACACCTGATCATCTACATGTGCTCTCTTTCAACACTAAACCGTGTATTCTACTTTTATCTTGCATCTACCAACCACTTCACCTTTATGTTAAAAAAAATATTAACAATTATAAACAGAATAACGGGAAAAGTGGGATAAACATACAAATCATATATAAAGCACAAAAAATTTTAAAAAAAGAAAGAAAAAAAAAAAGATAAAGGAGGACATTACATAATGATGAAGTGCGCAGTTCAACAAGAGGATATAACCTTTATGAGTATATATGAATACAACACAGGAGCACCAGCATATGTGAAACAAATACTAACAGAATTAAAGGAGGAAATAGAATGCAATGCATACACATTGGGAGACTTCAACCCACCACTCACTCCAAAGGACAGATCCAAGAGACAGAAAATAAGTAAGGACACAGAGGCACTGAACAACACACTAGAACAGATGGCCCTATTAGATATCTACACAATTCTACATCCAAAAGCAACAGGACACACATTCTTCTCACGTGCACATGAAACATTCTCCAGAGTAGACCACATAGTAGGCAACAAAAAGAGCCTCAGTAAATTCCAAGAGATTGAAATCCTATCAACCAACTTTTCAGACCACAAATGCTTAGAACTACAAATAAATTGGACAAAGAAATCAAAAAGGCTCACAAACACATGGAGGCTTAACAAGAAGCTCCTAAATAAACAATTACTCAAAGACCAAATTAAAATGGAGATTCAGCATTATATCTAAACAAATGACAACAGAAAGCTAAAACTACTGTGGTACGGCAAAAGCACTCTTAAGAGGAAAATATATAGCAATCCAGTCACATGTAAAGAAGGAAGAAAAATCCCAAATGAATGGTCTAAAGTCTCAATTATCGAAGTTGGAAAAAGGAGAACAAATGTGGCCTAAGGTCAGCAGAACGATGGAATAAATAAAGACCAGAGACGAAATAAATAATGTTGAGAAGAAAACATTAGCAAATGTCAAAGAAAGCAAGAGCTGTTTCTTCGGGAAAATAAACAATATAGATAAGCCTCTTGCCAGACATATTAAGAGGAAAAGAGAGTCAACACACATCAACAGAATCAGAAATAAAAAAGGAAAAACCACGACGGACACCAAAGAAATACAAAGAATTATTAGAGAGTACTATGAAAACCTATACGATGATAAGCTGGGAAACCAAGGAGAAATGGACAAATTCCTATTAGAATAAAACCTTCCATGGCTGACCCAGGAAAAAACATAAAATTTAACACACCAATAACCAACAACGGAATTGAATCAGTAAGCAAAATACTACCAAAGAACAAATCCCCGGTACAGATGGATTTTCCTCGGAATTTTAACAGACATACAGTTCAGACATAGTACCCATACTCCTTAACGTTTTCCAAAAAATAGAAGAGGAGGGATTACTCCCAAACTCACTCTATGAAACCGATATCACTCTAATGGAAAAGCCAGATAAAGACGGCACCAAAGAAAGAAACACTACAGACGATTATGCCTGATGAACGTAGATGTAAAAATACAAAACAACGTATTAGCAAAACGAATTCAAAAATACATCCAAAGGATGATACCCCATGACCAAGTGGGATTCATCCCAGGGATGCAAGGATAGTACGACATTTGATAATCCATCAACATTATCCTGCACATCAACATAAAGACAGACAAAACCACATGATCATCTCCATAGATACTGAAAAAGCGTTTGACATAGTTCTAGAACCATTCATGAAAACCACTCTCAACTAAATGTGTATAGAGGGCAAGTACCTCAACATAATAAAGCCCATATATGATAAAATCGCAGCCAACATCATAGTGAACAGCGAGAAGCTGAAAGCTTTTCTTCTGCGATTGGATACAAGACAGGAATGCCCACTCTCCCCAATGTTATTCAACACAGTACTGCAGGTCTTGGCCACAGCAATTAGACAAAACAAAGAAACACAAGGAATCCATATTGGTAGGCAAGAAGTTAAACTGTCTCTATTTGCAGATGACATGAAATTGTACATAAAAAACCCTAAAGATTCCACACCAAAATTACTAGAGCTCATATCGGGATACAGCAAAGTCGCACGATAGAAAATTAACACACAGAAATCTGTAGCTTTTCTGTACACGAACAATGAAACAGTAGAAAGAGAAATCTGGAAAATAATTCCGTTCACAATTGCAGCAGAAAGGATAAAATACCTAGGAATAAACCTAAGCAAAGAAGTGATAGACATATACTCAGGAAACAACAAGTCACACTTAAGAGAAATTAAAGGCGACACTAACAAATGGAAACTCACCCATTCACGAGGCTAGGAAGAATTAATATCATGAAAATGGCCATCCTGAGCAAACCAATATACAGATTTGACGTTTTCCTATGAAATCATCAGCAACATTCTTCAATGAATTGGAACAAATAAATGAAAAATTCACACGGAAACACCAAAGACACCGAATAGCCATAGCAATGCTGAGAGAGAAGAATAACGTAGGGGTGATCTCACTCACCAACTTCACGCTCTACTATAAAGCCATAGTAATCAAGACAATATGGTACTGGCACAAGAACAGAGCCACACACCAGTGGAACAGACTAGACACTCCAGACATTAACCCAAATATATGTGGTCAATTACTATTTAATAAAAGGAGCCATGGACATACAATGGCGAAATGACAGTCTCTTCAACAGATTGTGATGGCAAATCTGGACAGCTACATGAAGGAGAATGAAACTGCACTGTGTTCTAACCCCATATACAAAAGTAAATCCAAAATGTATCAAAGACCGGAAGGTAAGTCATGAAACCATTAAACTCTTGGAAGAAAACATAGGCAGAAACATCTTAGACATAAACATGAGTGACCTCTTCTTGAAAATATCTCCCGGGTAAGGAAAACAACAGCAAAAATGAAAAGTGGGAATATATTAAGGTGAAAAGCTTCTGTAGAGCAGTAGACACCATCAACACAACAGAAAGGAGCCCTACAGGATGGTTAAATATATTTGTAAATGACACATCCGATAAAGGCTTGACGCCCAAAATATATAAAGAGCTCACATGCCTCAACAAACTAAAAACAAATAATCCAATTAAAAATGGGCAGAGGAACTGAACAGACGGTTCTCCAAATAACAAATACAGATGGCCAACAGACACATGAAAAGATGCTCCACATCTCTTTTTAGCAGAGAAATGCAAATGAAAACTACAATGAGTTATCACCTCACTCCACAAAGGATAGCTATCATTCAAGAGACAAACAACAACAAATGTTGTTGCGGCTGTAGAGAAAGGTGAACCCTCCTACACTGCTGGTGGGAATGTAAATTAGTTTAACCATTGTGGAAAGGAGTATGGAGGTTCCTCAAAATGCTCAGAAAGGATTCTCCACTGGACCCAGGAATTCCATTTTAAGGAATATATACCAGGAGAGCAGCAATCAAGTTTGAAAAAGACAGATGCACCCCGATGTTTATTGCAGCACTGTTTAGTATAGCAAAGAACTGGAATCAACCTAAATGTACACTGGTAGATGAATGGATAAAGAAGATGTGGTATATATAAAAAATGGTATATTACTCAGACATAAGAAGAGGGCAAATCCTACCATTGGCAGCACCATGGAAGGAGCTGGAGGGAATTATGCTCAGTGAAAAATCCTTTAAGAGAAAGAGAAATACCAAATGATTTCACTGATCTGTGGAGTGTAAGAATGAAGGAAAAACTGAACGAACAAAGCAGAAGCGGATTCACAGAAAGCAAGAATGGAGTAAGAGTTACCAAAGGGAAAGGGAGTGGGGACGATGGGTGGATTGGGTGGGATATGGGGGGAAGTAGAAGGAGGATATTAAGATTAGCATGCTAATGGGGGTGGGTGGGAGAAAGGGGTGGGCTGTACAACACAGAGAAGACAAGTAGTGATTCTACAACATTTTGCTCTGCTGAATGACAGTGACTGGAAAGGGGATAATAGTGGGGACCAGCTATAGGGGAGAGACTAGTAAACCGAATATTCTTCATGTAAGTTTAGATTAATGATAACGAGAAAGAAAAAGAAAAAGGAAATAGAGAAAGAAAAGGGGGATAACTCCCTGATAGAATAAAGTTAACTGTAAATCAAGGATTAAGTCATGCCTAAAATATCCTTAATTTTGATCATTTAAAAATTTGCAGATCATCGGTGTGGAGGTACTGTTTTCTGATAATATTCCTCTCTATTGATAAAAGAGCAGTTCCTATGTGTTGACATCCATTGAGTTCTACACAATGGTATAAAGGGCATAAAAAGAGGAGGGGAAAAACGTCTCTTTGTGCTTATATAGAGGATCAAAGCCTAATTGGGCTAACCACAAAATGAACTAAGACACGATATGAAGAAGAACTACCCACATCAGCAATCTCTGGAAGAGTCATTCCAGAAGATGATCATCAAAAACCTCAACAAAGATCCAGGCACTGCTACAGTTGGAGCTGCATTCGTCTCACCAGTTCCTGTACTTGTCAAGTAAATGGAGAAGGAAATATCTAAGCTGGCCTGTGCATAGAGTAAAACATCAATTTGACTGTGTCTATACTTTTGGAACTCAACCAAGAATTAGGAGAAGTGCAAGCTGTAGCTCTCCAAAATGTTACAACTACAAATTATCTACAGTTAAAAGAGCATATGGGATGTGAACAGTTCCCAGGAATCGGATGTTTTAATTTGTCTGATTTCTCTCAGACCGTTCATGTTCAGTTGGACAATATCCATCATATGGTAGATAAATTTTCACAAATGCCTAGGATGCCTAACTGGTTTTTCTTGGTTTCACTGGAGATGGCTGGTAATTATAGTTCTGCTTTGGTTATGTCCGTGTATTCCTTCTATGTTAATGTGTGTGCGCAATTTAATTAGTAGTTTAAAACCTACACATGCTTAAGTTACTCTACAAGAAGATATTTCAAAGAAATAAACAATCTTCCCATGATTTTGTCCGTCTGCTACTTCTATAGCTTTTCTTCTTCCTTGCTAATTACAGCCCTGAAATAGAAGTCGTCCCTCATATATAATTTACCGAGTAAGATAATTCTTCCAAGTGGTAAAGATATATCCTGAAAAATGCTGGGCACAGAAACCACATGGCATAAAACTGCAAAGAAGTAAAAAGCTAACCCTTTCAAACAATATTTCTTCTATCTCACTTATCAAATTTAAACTTCCCTGTATGGTCCCGGAAGATGACTGGTTAGCCAGAGATGGGTAGATTCCTCAAGGGAGGAACAACATAAGAGAGGCACAGTCGCAGGGCGGCCATCGGGTGAGAAATTGGGAATCTACAGAGGTGAGGCTTAAAACCTCAATGCCCTTGTTTTGAGGGATCTCTGCATCCGTGGATGTTTTATTGCCCTTGTCTAGCTTCTACTAACACTTAGTCTACAGGCACACACCTGATCATCTACATGTGCTCTCTTTCAACACTAAACCGTGTATTCTACTTTTATCTTGCATCTACCAACCACTTCACCTTTATGTTAAAAAAAATATTAACAATTATAAACAGAATAACGGGAAAAGTGGGATAAACATACAAATCATATATAAAGCACAAAAAATTTTAAAAAAAGAAAGAAAAAAAAAAAGATAAAGGAGGACATTACATAATGATGAAGTGCGCAGTTCAACAAGAGGATATAACCTTTATGAGTATATATGAATACAACACAGGAGCACCAGCATATGTGAAACAAATACTAACAGAATTAAAGGAGGAAATAGAATGCAATGCATACACATTGGGAGACTTCAACCCACCACTCACTCCAAAGGACAGATCCAAGAGACAGAAAATAAGTAAGGACACAGAGGCACTGAACAACACACTAGAACAGATGGCCCTATTAGATATCTACACAATTCTACATCCAAAAGCAACAGGACACACATTCTTCTCACGTGCACATGAAACATTCTCCAGAGTAGACCACATAGTAGGCAACAAAAAGAGCCTCAGTAAATTCCAAGAGATTGAAATCCTATCAACCAACTTTTCAGACCACAAATGCTTAGAACTACAAATAAATTGGACAAAGAAATCAAAAAGGCTCACAAACACATGGAGGCTTAACAAGAAGCTCCTAAATAAACAATTACTCAAAGACCAAATTAAAATGGAGATTCAGCATTATATCTAAACAAATGACAACAGAAAGCTAAAACTACTGTGGTACGGCAAAAGCACTCTTAAGAGGAAAATATATAGCAATCCAGTCACATGTAAAGAAGGAAGAAAAATCCCAAATGAATGGTCTAAAGTCTCAATTATCGAAGTTGGAAAAAGGAGAACAAATGTGGCCTAAGGTCAGCAGAACGATGGAATAAATAAAGACCAGAGACGAAATAAATAATGTTGAGAAGAAAACATTAGCAAATGTCAAAGAAAGCAAGAGCTGTTTCTTCGGGAAAATAAACAATATAGATAAGCCTCTTGCCAGACATATTAAGAGGAAAAGAGAGTCAACACACATCAACAGAATCAGAAATAAAAAAGGAAAAACCACGACGGACACCAAAGAAATACAAAGAATTATTAGAGAGTACTATGAAAACCTATACGATGATAAGCTGGGAAACCAAGGAGAAATGGACAAATTCCTATTAGAATAAAACCTTCCATGGCTGACCCAGGAAAAAACATAAAATTTAACACACCAATAACCAACAACGGAATTGAATCAGTAAGCAAAATACTACCAAAGAACAAATCCCCGGTACAGATGGATTTTCCTCGGAATTTTAACAGACATACAGTTCAGACATAGTACCCATACTCCTTAACGTTTTCCAAAAAATAGAAGAGGAGGGATTACTCCCAAACTCACTCTATGAAACCGATATCACTCTAATGGAAAAGCCAGATAAAGACGGCACCAAAGAAAGAAACACTACAGACGATTATGCCTGATGAACGTAGATGTAAAAATACAAAACAACGTATTAGCAAAACGAATTCAAAAATACATCCAAAGGATGATACCCCATGACCAAGTGGGATTCATCCCAGGGATGCAAGGATAGTACGACATTTGATAATCCATCAACATTATCCTGCACATCAACATAAAGACAGACAAAACCACATGATCATCTCCATAGATACTGAAAAAGCGTTTGACATAGTTCTAGAACCATTCATGAAAACCACTCTCAACTAAATGTGTATAGAGGGCAAGTACCTCAACATAATAAAGCCCATATATGATAAAATCGCAGCCAACATCATAGTGAACAGCGAGAAGCTGAAAGCATTTCTTCTGCGATTGGATACAAGACAGGAATGCCCACTCTCCCCAATGTTATTCAACACAGTACTGCAGGTCTTGGCCACAGCAATTAGACAAAACAAAGAAACACAAGGAATCCATATTGGTAGGCAAGAAGTTAAACTGTCTCTATTTGCAGATGACATGAAATTGTACATAAAAAACCCTAAAGATTCCACACCAAAATTACTAGAGCTCATATCGGGATACAGCAAAGTCGCACGATAGAAAATTAACACACAGAAATCTGTAGCTTTTCTGTACACGAACAATGAAACAGTAGAAAGAGAAATCTGGAAAATAATTCCGTTCACAATTGCAGCAGAAAGGATAAAATACCTAGGAATAAACCTAAGCAAAGAAGTGATAGACATATACTCAGGAAACAACAAGTCACACTTAAGAGAAATTAAAGGCGACACTAACAAATGGAAACTCACCCATTCACGAGGCTAGGAAGAATTAATATCATGAAAATGGCCATCCTGAGCAAACCAATATACAGATTTGACGTTTTCCTATGAAATCATCAGCAACATTCTTCAATGAATTGGAACAAATAAATGAAAAATTCACACGGAAACACCAAAGACACCGAATAGCCATAGCAATGCTGAGAGAGAAGAATAACGTAGGGGTGATCTCACTCACCAACTTCACGCTCTACTATAAAGCCATAGTAATCAAGACAATATGGTACTGGCACAAGAACAGAGCCACACACCAGTGGAACAGACTAGACACTCCAGACATTAACCCAAATATATGTGGTCAATTACTATTTAATAAAAGGAGCCATGGACATACAATGGCGAAATGACAGTCTCTTCAACAGATTGTGATGGCAAATCTGGACAGCTACATGAAGGAGAATGAAACTGCACTGTGTTCTAACCCCATATACAAAAGTAAATCCAAAATGTATCAAAGACCGGAAGGTAAGTCATGAAACCATTAAACTCTTGGAAGAAAACATAGGCAGAAACCTCTTAGACATAAACATGAGTGACCTCTTCTTGAAAATATCTCCCGGGTAAGGAAAACAACAGCAAAAATGAAAAGTGGGAATATATTAAGGTGAAAAGCTTCTGTAGAGCAGTAGACACCATCAACACAACAGAAAGGAGCCCTACAGGATGGTTAAATATATTTGTAAATGACACATCCGATAAAGGCTTGACGCCCAAAATATATAAAGAGCTCACATGCCTCAACAAACTAAAAACAAATAATCCAATTAAAAATGGGCAGAGGAACTGAACAGACGGTTCTCCAAATAACAAATACAGATGGCCAACAGACACATGAAAAGATACTCCACATCTCTTTTTAGCAGAGAAATGCAAATGAAAACTACAATGAGTTATCACCTCACTCCACAAAGGATAGCTATCATTCAAGAGACAAACAACAACAAATGTTGTTGCGGCTGTAGAGAAAGGTGAACCCTCCTACACTGCTGGTGGGAATGTAAATTAGTTTAACCATTGTGGAAAGGAGTATGGAGGTTCCTCAAAATGCTCAGAAAGGATTCTCCACTGGACCCAGGAATTCCATTTTAAGGAATATATACCAGGAGAGCAGCAATCAAGTTTGAAAAAGACAGATGCACCCCGATGTTTATTGCAGCACTGTTTAGTATAGCAAAGAACTGGATTCAACCTAAATGTACACTGGTAGATGAATGGATAAAGAAGATGTGGTATATATAAAAAATGGTATATTACTCAGACATAAGAAGAGGGCAAATCCTACCATTGGCAGCACCATGGAAGGAGCTGGAGGGAATTATGCTCAGTGAAAAATCCTTTAAGAGAAAGAGAAATACCAAATGATTTCACTGATCTGTGGAGTGTAAGAATGAAGGAAAAACTGAACGAACAAAGCAGAAGCGGATTCACAGAACGCAAGAATGGAGTAAGAGTTACCAAAGGGAAAGGGAGTGGGGACGATGGGTGGATTGGGTGGGATATGGGGGGAAGTAGAAGGAGGATATTAAGATTAGCATGCTAATGGGGGTGGGTGGGAGAAAGGGGTGGGCTGTACAACACAGAGAAGACAAGTAGTGATTCTACAACATTTTGCTCTGCTGAATGACAGTGACTGGAAAGGGGATAATAGTGGGGACCAGCTATAGGGGAGAGACTAGTAAACCGAATATTCTTCATGTAAGTTTAGATTAATGATAACGAGAAAGAAAAAGAAAAAGGAAATAGAGAAAGAAAAGGGGGATAACTCCCTGATAGAATAAAGTTAACTGTAAATCAAGGATTAAGTCATGCCTAAAATATCCTTAATTTTGATCAGTTAAAAATTTGCAGATCATCGGTGTGGAGGTACTGTTTTCTGATAATATTCCTCTCTATTGATAAAAGAGCAGTTCCTATGTGTTGACATCCATTGAGTTCTACACAATGGTATAAAGGGCATAAAAAGAGGAGGGGAAAAACGTCTCTTTGTGCTTATATAGAGGATCAAAGCCTAATTGGGCTAACCACAAAATGAACTAAGACACGATATGAAGAAGAACTACCCACATCAGCAATCTCTGGAAGAGTCATTCCAGAAGATGATCATCAAAAACCTCAACAAAGATCCAGGCACTGCTACAGTTGGAGCTGCATTCGTCTCACCAGTTCCTGTACTTGTCAAGTAAATGGAGAAGGAAATATCTAAGCTGGCCTGTGCATAGAGTAAAACATCAATTTGACTGTGTCTATACTTTTGGAACTCAACCAAGAATTAGGAGAAGTGCAAGCTGTAGCTCTCCAAAATGTTACAACTACAAATTATCTACAGTTAAAAGAGCATATGGGATGTGAACAGTTCCCAGGAATCGGATGTTTTAATTTGTCTGATTTCTCTCAGACCGTTCATGTTCAGTTGGACAATATCCATCATATGGTAGATAAATTTTCACAAATGCCTAGGATGCCTAACTGGTTTTTCTTGGTTTCACTGGAGATGGCTGGTAATTATAGTTCTGCTTTGGTTATGTCCGTGTATTCCTTCTATGTTAATGTGTGTGCGCAATTTAATTAGTAGTTTAAAACCTACACATGCTTAAGTTACTCTACAAGAAGATATTTCAAAGAAATAAACAATCTTCCCATGATTTTGTCCGTCTGCTACTTCTATAGCTTTTCTTCTTCCTTGCTAATTACAGCCCTGAAATAGAAGTCGTCCCTCATATATAATTTACCGAGTAAGATAATTCTTCCAAGTGGTAAAGATATTTCCTGAAAAATGCTGGGCACAGAAACCACATGGCATAAAACTGCAAAGAAGTAAAAAGCTAACCCTTTCAAACAATATTTCTTCTATCTCACTTATCAAATTTAAACTTCCCTGTATGGTCCCGGAAGATGACTGGTTAGCCAGAGTTGGGTAGATTCCTCAAGGGAGGAACAACATAAGAGAGTCACAGTCGCAGGGCGGCCATCGGGTGAGAAATTGGGAATCTACAGAGGTGAGGCTTAAAACCTCAATGCCCTTGTTTTGAGGGATCTCTGCATCCGTGGTGTTTTATTGACCTTGTCTAGCTTCTACTAACACTTAGTCTACAGGCACACAACTGATCATCTACATGTGCTCTCTTTCAACACTAAACCGTGTATTCTACTTTTATCTTGCATCTACCAACCACTTCACATTTATATTAAAAAAAAATTAATAACAATTATAAACATAATAACGGGGAAAGTGGGATAAACAAACAAATCATATAAAAAGCAAAAAAAATTTAAAAAAAGAAAGAAAAAAAATGAAATAAAAGATAAAGGAGGACATTACATAATGATGAAGGGCGCAGTTCAACAAGAGGATATAACCTTTATGAGTATATATGAATACAACTCAGGAGCACCAGCATATGTGAAACAAATACTAACAGAATTAAAGGAGGAAATAGAATGCAATGCATACACATTGGGAGACTTCAACCCACCACTCACTCCAAAGGACAGATCCAAGAGACAGAAAATAAGTAAGGACACAGAGGCACTGAACAACACACTAGAACAGATGGCCCTATTAGATATCTAGACAATTCTACAACTAAAAGCAACAGGACACACATTCTTCTCACGTGCACATGAAACATTCTCCAGACTAGACCACATAGTAGGCAACAAAAAGAGCCTCAGTAAATTCCAAGAGATTGAAATCCTATCAACCAACTTTTCAGACCACAAATGCTTAGAACTACAAATAAATAGTACAAAGAAAGCAAAAAGGCTCACAAACACATGGAGGCTTAACAACATGCTCCTAAATAATCAATTACTCAAAGACCAAATTAAAATGGAGATTCAGCATTATATTTAAACAAATGACAACAACAGAAAGCTAAAACTACTGTGGGTACGGCAAAAGCAGTCTTAAGAGGAAAATATATAGCCATCCAGTCACATGTAAAGAAGGAAGAAAAATCCCAAATGAATGGTCTAAAGTCTCAATTTTCGAAGTTGGAAAAAGGAGAAAAAATGTGGCCTAAGGTCAGCAGAACGATGGAATAAATAAAGACCAGAGAAGAAATAAATAATGTTGAGAAGAAAACATTAGCAAATGTCAAAGAAATCAAGAGCTGTTTCTTCGGGAAAATAAACAATATAGATAAGCCTTTTGCCAGACATATTAAGAGGAAAAGAGAGTCAACACACATCAACAGAATCAGAAATAAAAAAGGAAAAACCACGACGGACACCACAGAAATACAAAGAATTATTAGAGAGTACTATGAAAACCTATACGATGATAAGCTGGGAAACCAAGGAGAAATGGACAAATTCCTATTAGAATAAAACCTTCCATGGCTGACCCAGGAAAAAACATATAATCTTAACACACCAATTACCAGCATCGGAATTGAATCAGTAAGCAAAAAACTACCAAAAAACAAATCCCCGGGACAGATGGTTTTTCCTCGGAGTTTTAACAGACATACTGATCAGACATAATACCCATACTCCTTAAAGTTTTCCAAAAAATAGAAGAGGAGGGATTACTCCCAAACTGACTCTATGAAACCGATATCATTCTAATGGAAAAGCCAGATAAAGATGGCACCAAAGAAAGAAACACTACAGACGATTATGCCTGATGAACGTAGATGTAAAAATACAAAACAACGTATTAGCAAAACGAATTCAAAAATACATCCAAAGGATGATACCCCATGACCAAGTGGGATTCATCCCAGGGATGCAAGGATAGTACGACATTTGATAATCCATCAACATCATCCAGCACATCAACATAAAGACAGAAAAAACCACATGATCATCTCCATAGATACTGAAAAAGCGTTTGACATAGTTCTACAACGATCCATGATAACCACTCTCAACTAAATGTGTATAGAGGACAAGCACCTCAACATAATAAAGCCCATATATATGATTAAACCGCAGCCAACGTCATAGTGAACAGCGAGAATCTGAAAGGTTTTCTTCTGCGATTGGATACAAGACAGGGATGCCCACTCTTCCCAATGTTATTCAACAGAGTACTGGAGGTCTTGGACAAAGCAATTAGACAAAACAAAGAAACACAAAGAATCCATATTGGTAGACAAGAAGTTAAACTGTCTCTATTTGCCGATGACATGAAATTGTACATAAAAAACCGTAAAGATTCCACACCAAAATTACTAGAGCTCATACCGGGATACAGCAAAGTCGCACGATAGAAAATTAACACACAGAAATCTGTAGCTTTTCTATACACGAACAATGAACCAGTAGAAAGAGAAATCTGGAAAACAATTCCGTTCACAATTGCAGCATAAAGGATAAAATACCTAGGAATAAACCTAAGCAAAGAAGTGATAGACATATACTCAGGAAACAACAAGTCACACTTAAGAGGAATTAAAGGCGACAATAACAAATGGAAAATCACCCATTCACGAGGCTAGGAAGAATTAATATCATGAAAATGGCCATCCTGAGCAAAGCAATATACAGATTTGAAGTTTTCCTATGAAATCATCAGCAACATTCTTCAATGAATTGGAACAAATAAATGAAAAATTCACACGGAAACACCAAAGACACCGAATAGCCATAGCAATGCTGAGAGAGAAGAATAACGTAGGGGTGATCTCACTCACCAACTTCACGCTCTACTATAAAGCCATAGTAATCAAGACAATATGGTACTGGCACAAGAACAGAGCCACACACCAGTGGAACAGACTAGACACTCCAGACTTTAACCCAAATATATGTGGTCAATTACTATTTAATAAAAGGAGCCATGGACATACAATAGCGAAATGACAGTCTCTTCAACAGATTGAGATGGCAAATCTGGACAGCTACATGAAGGAGAATGAAACTGCACTGTGTTCTAACCCCATATACAAAAGTAAATCCAAAATATATCAAAGACCGGAAGGTAAGTCATGAAACCATTAAACTCTTGGAAGAAAACATAGGCAGAAACCTCTTAGACGTAAACATGAGTGACCTCTTCTTGAAAATATCTCCCGGGTAAGGAAAACAACAGCAAAAATGAAAAGTGGGAATATATTAAGGTGAAGAGCTTCTGTAGAGCAGTAGACACCATCAACACAACAGAAAGGAGCCCTACAGGATGGTTAAATATATTTGTAAATGACACATCCGATAAAGGCTTGACGCACAAAATATATAAAGAGCTCACATGCCTCAACAAACTAAAAACAAATAATCCAATTAAAAATGGGCAGAGGAACTGAACAGGCGGTTCTCCAAATAACAATACAGATGGCCAACAGACACATGAAAAGATGCTCCACATCTCTTTTTATCAGAGAAATGCAAATGAAAACTACAATGAGTTATCACCTCACTCCACAAAGGATAGCTATCATTCAAGAGACAAACAACAACAAATGTTGTTGCGGCTGTGGAGAAAGGGGAACCCTCCAACACTGCTGGTGGGAATGTAAATTAGTTCAACCATTGTGGAAAGGAGTATGGAGATTCCTCAAAATGCTTAGAAAAGATCCACCACTGGACCCAGGAATTCCATTTTAAGGAATATATACCAGGAGAGCAGCAATCAAGTTTGAAAAAGACAGATGCACCCCGATGTTTATTGCAGCACTGTTTAGTATAGCAAAGAACTGGAAGCAACCTAAATGTCCACTGGTAGATGAATGGATAAAGACGATGTGGTACATATAAAATATGGTATATTACACAGACATAAGAAGAGGGCAAATCCTACTATTGGCAGCACCATGGAAGGAGCTGGAGGTAATTATGCTCAGTGAAAAATCCTTTAAGAGAAAGAGAAATACCAAATGATTTCACTGATCTGTGGAGTGTAAGAATGAAGGAAAAACTGAACGAACAAAGCAGAAGCGGATTCACAGAACGCAAGAATGGAGTAACAGGTACCAAAGGGAAAGGGAGTGGGGAGGATGGGTGGATTGGGAGGGATAAGGGGGGAAGTAGAAGGAGAATATAAAGATTAGCATGCTAATGGGGGTGGGTGGGAGAAAGGGGTGGGCTGTACAACACAGAGAAGACAAGTAGTGATTCTACAACATTTTGCTCTGCTGAATGACAGTGACTGGAAAGGGGTTAATAGAGGGGACCAGCTAGAGGGGAGAGACTAGTAAACAGAATATTCTTCATGTAAGTTTAGATTAATGATAACGAGAAAGAAAAAGAAAAAGAAAATAAAGAAAGAAAAGGGGGATAACTCTCTGATAGAATAAAGTTAACTGTAAATCAAGGATTAAGTCATGCCTAAAATATCCTTAATTTTGATCAGTTAAAGATTTGCAGATCATCGGTGTGGAAGTACTGTTTTCTGATAATATTCATCTCTATTGATAAAAGAGCAGTTCCTATGTGTTGACATCCATTGAGTTCTACACAATGGTATAAAGGGCATAAAAATAGGAGGGGAAAAAGGTCTCTTTGTGCTTATATAGAGGATCAAAGCCTAATTGGGCTAACCACAAAATGAACTAAGACACGATATGAAGAAGAACTTCCCACATCAGCAATCTCTGGAAGAGTCATTCCAGAAGATGATCATCAAAAACCTCAACAAAGATCCAGGCACTGCTACAGTTGGAGCTGCATTCGTCTCACCAGTTCCTGTACTTGTCAAGTAAACGGAGAAGGAAATATCTAAGCTGGCCTGTGCATAGAGTAAAACATCAATTTGACTGTGTCTATACTTTTGGAACTCAACCAAGAATTAGGAGAAGTGCAAGTTGTAGCTCTCCAAAATCTTACAACTACAAATTATCTACTGTTAAAAGAGCATATGGGATGTGAACTGTTCCCAGGAATCGGATGTTTTAATTTGTCTGATTTCTCTCAGACCGTTCATGTTCAGTTGGACAATATCCATCATATGGTAGATAAATTTTCACAATGCCTAGGATGCCTAACTGGTTTTTCTTGGTTTCACTGGAGATGGCTGGTAATTATAGTTCTGCTTTGGTTATGTACGTGGATTCCTTCTATGTTAATGTGTGTGCGCAATTTAATTAGTAGTTTAAAACCTACACATGCTTAAGTTACTCTACAAGAAGATATTTCAAAGAAATAAACAATCTTCCCATGATTTTGTATGTCTGCGACTTCTATACCTTTTCCTCTTCCTTGCTAATTACAGCCCTGAAATAGAAGTCGTCCCTCATATATAATTTACCGAGTAAGATAATTCTTCCAAGTGGTAAAGATATTTCCTGAAAAATGCTGGGCACAGAATCCACATGGCAAAAAACTGCAAAGAAGTAAACAGCTAACCCTTTCAAACAATATTTCTTCTATCTCACTTATCAAATTTAAGCTTCCCTGTATGGTCCCGGAAGATGACTGGTTAGCCAGAGATGGGTAGATTCCTCAAGGGAGGAACAACATAAGAGAGGCCCAGTCGCAGGGCGGCCATCGGGTGAGAAATTGGGAATCTACAGAGGTGAGGCTTAAAACCTCAATGCCCTTGTTTTGAGGGATCTCTGCATCCGTGGTGTTTTATTGACCTTGTCTAGCTTCTACTAACACTTAGTCTACAGGCACACAACTGATCATCTACATGTGCTCTCTTTCAACACTAAACCGTGTATTCTACTTTTATCTTGCATCTACCAACCACTTCACATTTATATTAAAAGATATTAATAACAATTATAAACATAATAACGGGGAAAGTGGGATAAACAAACAAATCATATAAAAAGCAAAAAAATTTTAAAAAAAGAAAGAAAAAAAATGAAATAAAAGATAAAGGAGGACATTACATAATGATGAAGGGCGCAGTTCAACAAGAGGATATAACCTTTATGAGTATATATGAACACAACACAGGAGCACCAGCATATGTGAAACAAATACTAACAGAATTAAAGGAGGAAATAGAATGCAATGCATACACATTGGGAGACTTCAACCCACCACTCACTCCAAAGGACAGATCCAAGAGACAGAAAATAAGTAAGGACACAGAGGCACTGAACAACACACTAGAACAGATGGCCCTATTAGATATCTACACAATTCTACAACTAAAAGCAACAGGACACACATTCTTCTCACGTGCACATGAAACATTCTCCAGACTAGACCACATAGTAGGCTACAAAAAGAGCCTCAGTAAATTCCAAGAGATTGAAATCCTATCAACCAACTTTTCAGACCACAAATGCTTAGAACTACAAATAAATAGGACAAAGAAAGCAAAAAGGCTCACAAACACATGGAGGCTTAACAACATGCTCCTAAATAATCAATTACTCAAAGACCAAATTAAAATGGAGATTCAGCATTATATTTAAACAAATGACAACAACAGAAAGCTAAAACTACTGTGGGTATGGCAAAAGCAGTCTTAAGAGGAAAATATATAGCAATCCAGTCACATGTAAAGAAGGAAGAAAAATCCCAAAGGAATGGTCTAAAGTCTCAATTATCGAAGTTGGAAAAAGGAGAACAAATGTGGCCTAAGGTCAGCAGAACGATAGAATAAATAAAGACCAGAGAAGAAATAAATAATGTTGAGAAGAAAACATTAGCAAATGTCAAAGAAAGCAAGAGCTGTTTCTTCGGGAAAATAAACAATATAGATAAGCCTCTTGCCAGATATATTAAGAGGAAAAGAGAGTCAACACACATCAACAGAATCAGAAATAAAAAAGGAAAAACCACGACGGACACCACAGAAATACAAAGAATTATTAGAGAGTACTATGAAAACCTATACGATGATAAGCTGGGAAACCAAGGAGAAATGGACAAATTCCTAGGAAAATAAAATCTTCCATGGCTGACCCAGGATAAAACATAAAATCTTAACACACCAATTACCAGCAACGGAATTGAATCAGTAAGCAAAAAACTACCAAAGAACAAATCCCCGGGGCAGAAGGATTTTCCTCGGAATTTTAACAGACATACAGATCAGACATAATACCCATACTCCTTTAACTTTTCCAAAAAATAGAAGAGGAGGGATTACTCCCAAACTCACTCTATGAAACCGATATCACTCTAATGGAAAAGCCAGATAAAGATGGCACCAAAGAAAGAAACACTACAGACGATTATCCCTGATGAACGTAGATGTAAAAATACAAAACAACGTATTAGCAAAACGAATTCAAAAATACATCCAAAGGATGATACCCCATGACCAAGTGGGATTCATCCCAGGGATGCAAGGATAGTACGACATTTGATAATCCATCAACATCATCCAGCACATCAACATAAAGACAGACAAAGCCACATGATCATCTCCATAGATGCTGAAAAAGCGTTTGACATAGTTCTACAACCATTCATGTTAAACACTCTCAACAAAATGTGTATAGAGGGCAAGTACCTCAACATAATAAAGCCCATATATGATAAAACCGCAGCCAACATCATAGTGAACAGCGAGAAGCTGAAAGCTTTCCTTCTGCGGTTGGATACAAGACAGGGATGCCACTCTCCCCAATGTTATTCAACCCAGTAGTGGAGGTCTTGGCCACAGCAATTAGACAAAACAAAGAAACACAAGGAATCCATATTGGTAGACAAGAAGTTAAACTGTCTCTATTTGCAGATGACATGAAATTGTACATAAAAAACCCTAAAGATTCCACACCAAAACTACTAGAGCTCATATCGGGATACAGCAATGTCGCACGATAGAAAATTAACACACAGAAATCTGTAGCTTTACTGTACACGAACAATGAACCAGTAGAAAGAGAAATCTGGAAAACAATTCCGTTCACAATTGCAGCAGAAAGGATAAAATACCTAGGAATAAACCTAAGCAAAGAAGTGATAGACATATACTCAGGAAACAACAAGTCACACTTAAGAGAAATTAAAGGCGACACTAACAAATGGAAACTCACCAATTCACGAGGCTTGGAAGAATTAATATCATGAAAATAGCCATCCTGAGCAAAGCAATATACAGATTTGACGTTTTCCTATGAAATCATCAGCAACATTCTTCAATGAATTGGAACAAATAAATGAAAAATTCACACGGAAACACCAAAGACACCGAATAGCCATAGCAATGCTGAGAGAGAAGAATAACGTAGGGGTGATCTCACTCACCAACTTCACGCTCTACTATAAAGCCATAGTAATCAAGACAATATGGTACTGGCACAAGAACAGAGCCACACACCAGTGGAACAGACTAGACTCTCCAGACTTTAACCCAAATATATGTGGTCAATTACTATTTCATAAAAGGAGCCATGGACAGACAATAGCGAAATGACAGTCTCTTCAACAGATTGAGATGGCAAATCGGGACAGCTACATGAAGGAGAATGAAACTGCACTGTGTTCTAACCCCATATACAAAATTAAATCCAAAATGTATCAAAGACCGGAAGGTAAGTCATGAAACCATTAAACTCTTGGAAGAAAACATAGGCAGAAAACTCTTAGACATAAACATGAGTGACCTCTTCTTGAAAATATCTCCCGGGTAAGGAAAACAACAGCAAAAATGAAAAGTGGGAATATATTAAGGTGAAAAGCTTCTGTAGAGCAGTAGACACCATCAATACAACAGAAAGGAGCCCTACAGGAAGATGGGGAAATATATTTGTAAATGACACATCCGATAAAGGCTTGACGCCCAAAATATATAAAGAGCTCACATGCCTCAACAAACTAAAAACAAATAATCCAATTAAAAATGGGCAGAGGAACTGAACAGACGGTTCTCCAAATAACAAATACAGATGGCCAACAGACACATGAAAAGATGCTCCACATCTCTTTTTATCAGAGAAATGCAAATGAAAACTACAATGAGTTATCACCTCACTCCACAAAGGATAGCTATCATTCAAGAGACAAACAACAACAAATGTTGTTGCGGCTGTAGAGAAAGGTGAACCCACCTACACTGCTGGTGGGAATGTAAATTAGTTTAACCATTGTGGAAAGGAGTATGGAGGTTCCTCAAAATGCTCAGAAAGGATTCTCCACTGGACCCAGGAATTCCATTTTAAGGAATATATACCAGGAGAGCAGCAATCAAGTTTGAAAAAGACAGATGCACCCCGATGTTTATTGCAGCACTGTTTAGTATAGCAAAGAACTGGATTCAACCTAAATGTACACTGGTAGATGAATGGATAAAGAAGATGTGGTATATATAAAAAATGGTATATTACTCAGACATAAGAAGAGGGCAAATCCTACCATTGGCAGCACCATGGAAGGAGCTGGAGGGAATTATGCTCAGTGAAAAATCCTTTAAGAGAAAGAGAAATACCAAATGATTTCACTGATCTGTGGAGTGTAAGAATGAAGGAAAAACTGAACGAACAAAGCAGAAGCGGATTCACAGAACGCAAGAATGGAGTAAGAGTTACCAAAGGGAAAGGGAGTGGGGACGATGGGTGGATTGGGTGGGATATGGGGGGAAGTAGAAGGAGGATATTAAGATTAGCATGCTAATGGGGGTGGGTGGGAGAAAGGGGTGGGCTGTACAACACAGAGAAGACAAGTAGTGATTCTACAACATTTTGCTCTGCTGAATGACAGTGACTGGAAAGGGGATAATAGTGGGGACCAGCTATAGGGGAGAGACTAGTAAACCGAATATTCTTCATGTAAGTTTAGATTAATGATAACGAGAAAGAAAAAGAAAAAGGAAATAGAGAAAGAAAAGGGGGATAACTCCCTGATAGAATAAAGTTAACTGTAAATCAAGGATTAAGTCATGCCTAAAATATCCTTAATTTTGATCAGTTAAAAATTTGCAGATCATCGGTGTGGAGGTACTGTTTTCTGATAATATTCCTCTCTATTGATAAAAGAGCAGTTCCTATGTGTTGACATCCATTGAGTTCTACACAATGGTATAAAGGGCATAAAAAGAGGAGGGGAAAAACGTCTCTTTGTGCTTATATAGAGGATCAAAGCCTAATTGGGCTAACCACAAAATGAACTAAGACACGATATGAAGAAGAACTACCCACATCAGCAATCTCTGGAAGAGTCATTCCAGAAGATGATCATCAAAAACCTCAACAAAGATCCAGGCACTGCTACAGTTGGAGCTGCATTCGTCTCACCAGTTCCTGTACTTGTCAAGTAAATGGAGAAGGAAATATCTAAGCTGGCCTGTGCATAGAGTAAAACATCAATTTGACTGTGTCTATACTTTTGGAACTCAACCAAGAATTAGGAGAAGTGCAAGCTGTAGCTCTCCAAAATGTTACAACTACAAATTATCTACAGTTAAAAGAGCATATGGGATGTGAACAGTTCCCAGGAATCGGATGTTTTAATTTGTCTGATTTCTCTCAGACCGTTCATGTTCAGTTGGACAATATCCATCATATGGTAGATAAATTTTCACAAATGCCTAGGATGCCTAACTGGTTTTTCTTGGTTTCACTGGAGATGGCTGGTAATTATAGTTCTGCTTTGGTTATGTCCGTGTATTCCTTCTATGTTAATGTGTGTGCGCAATTTAATTAGTAGTTTAAAACCTACACATGCTTAAGTTACTCTACAAGAAGATATTTCAAAGAAATAAACAATCTTCCCATGATTTTGTCCGTCTGCTACTTCTATAGCTTTTCTTCTTCCTTGCTAATTACAGCCCTGAAATAGAAGTCGTCCCTCATATATAATTTACCGAGTAAGATAATTCTTCCAAGTGGTAAAGATATTTCCTGAAAAATGCTGGGCACAGAAACCACATGGCATAAAACTGCAAAGAAGTAAAAAGCTAACCCTTTCAAACAATATTTCTTCTATCTCACTTATCAAATTTAAACTTCCCTGTATGGTCCCGGAAGATGACTGGTTAGCCAGAGTTGGGTAGATTCCTCAAGGGAGGAACAACATAAGAGAGTCACAGTCGCAGGGCGGCCATCGGGTGAGAAATTGGGAATCTACAGAGGTGAGGCTTAAAACCTCAATGCCCTTGTTTTGAGGGATCTCTGCATCCGTGGTGTTTTATTGACCTTGTCTAGCTTCTACTAACACTTAGTCTACAGGCACACAACTGATCATCTACATGTGCTCTCTTTCAACACTAAACCGTGTATTCTACTTTTATCTTGCATCTACCAACCACTTCACATTTATATTAAAAAAAAATTAATAACAATTATAAACATAATAACGGGGAAAGTGGGATAAACAAACAAATCATATAAAAAGCAAAAAAAATTTAAAAAAAGAAAGAAAAAAAATGAAATAAAAGATAAAGGAGGACATTACATAATGATGAAGGGCGCAGTTCAACAAGAGGATATAACCTTTATGAGTATATATGAATACAACTCAGGAGCACCAGCATATGTGAAACAAATACTAACAGAATTAAAGGAGGAAATAGAATGCAATGCATACACATTGGGAGACTTCAACCCACCACTCACTCCAAAGGACAGATCCAAGAGACAGAAAATAAGTAAGGACACAGAGGCACTGAACAACACACTAGAACAGATGGCCCTATTAGATATCTAGACAATTCTACAACTAAAAGCAACAGGACACACATTCTTCTCACGTGCACATGAAACATTCTCCAGACTAGACCACATAGTAGGCAACAAAAAGAGCCTCAGTAAATTCCAAGAGATTGAAATCCTATCAACCAACTTTTCAGACCACAAATGCTTAGAACTACAAATAAATAGTACAAAGAAAGCAAAAAGGCTCACAAACACATGGAGGCTTAACAACATGCTCCTAAATAATCAATTACTCAAAGACCAAATTAAAATGGAGATTCAGCATTATATTTAAACAAATGACAACAACAGAAAGCTAAAACTACTGTGGGTACGGCAAAAGCAGTCTTAAGAGGAAAATATATAGCCATCCAGTCACATGTAAAGAAGGAAGAAAAATCCCAAATGAATGGTCTAAAGTCTCAATTTTCGAAGTTGGAAAAAGGAGAAAAAATGTGGCCTAAGGTCAGCAGAACGATGGAATAAATAAAGACCAGAGAAGAAATAAATAATGTTGAGAAGAAAACATTAGCAAATGTCAAAGAAATCAAGAGCTGTTTCTTCGGGAAAATAAACAATATAGATAAGCCTTTTGCCAGACATATTAAGAGGAAAAGAGAGTCAACACACATCAACAGAATCAGAAATAAAAAAGGAAAAACCACGGCGGACACCACAGAAATACAAAGAATTATTAGAGAGTACTATGAAAACCTATACGATGATAAGCTGGGAAACCAAGGAGAAATGGACAAATTCCTATTAGAATAAAACCTTCCATGGCTGACCCAGGAAAAAACATATAATCTTAACACACCAATTACCAGCATCGGAATTGAATCAGTAAGCAAAAAACTACCAAAAAACAAATCCCCGGGACAGATGGTTTTTCCTCGGAGTTTTAACAGACATACTGATCAGACATAATACCCATACTCCTTAAAGTTTTCCAAAAAATAGAAGAGGAGGGATTACTCCCAAACTGACTCTATGAAACCGATATCATTCTAATGGAAAAGCCAGATAAAGATGGCACCAAAGAAAGAAACACTACAGACGATTATGCCTGATGAACGTAGATGTAAAAATACAAAACAACGTATTAGCAAAACGAATTCAAAAATACATCCAAAGGATGATACCCCATGACCAAGTGGGATTCATCCCAGGGATGCAAGGATAGTACGACATTTGATAATCCATCAACATCATCCAGCACATCAACATAAAGACAGAAAAAACCACATGATCATCTCCATAGATACTGAAAAAGCGTTTGACATAGTTCTACAACGATCCATGATAACCACTCTCAACTAAATGTGTATAGAGGACAAGCACCTCAACATAATAAAGCCCATATATATGATTAAACCGCAGCCAACGTCATAGTGAACAGCGAGAATCTGAAAGGTTTTCTTCTGCGATTGGATACAAGACAGGGATGCCCACTCTTCCCAATGTTATTCAACAGAGTACTGGAGGTCTTGGACAAAGCAATTAGACAAAACAAAGAAACACAAAGAATCCATATTGGTAGACAAGAAGTTAAACTGTCTCTATTTGCCGATGACATGAAATTGTACATAAAAAACCGTAAAGATTCCACACCAAAATTACTAGAGCTCATACCGGGATACAGCAAAGTCGCACGATAGAAAATTAACACACAGAAATCTGTAGCTTTTCTATACACGAACAATGAACCAGTAGAAAGAGAAATCTGGAAAACAATTCCGTTCACAATTGCAGCATAAAGGATAAAATACCTAGGAATAAACCTAAGCAAAGAAGTGATAGACATATACTCAGGAAACAACAAGTCACACTTAAGAGGAATTAAAGGCGACAATAACAAATGGAAAATCACCCATTCACGAGGCTAGGAAGAATTAATATCATGAAAATGGCCATCCTGAGCAAAGCAATATACAGATTTGAAGTTTTCCTATGAAATCATCAGCAACATTCTTCAATGAATTGGAACAAATAAATGAAAAATTCACACGGAAACACCAAAGACACCGAATAGCCATAGCAATGCTGAGAGAGAAGAATAACGTAGGGGTGATCTCACTCACCAACTTCACGCTCTACTATAAAGCCATAGTAATCAAGACAATATGGTACTGGCACAAGAACAGAGCCACACACCAGTGGAACAGACTAGACACTCCAGACTTTAACCCAAATATATGTGGTCAATTACTATTTAATAAAAGGAGCCATGGACATACAATAGCGAAATGACAGTCTCTTCAACAGATTGAGATGGCAAATCTGGACAGCTACATGAAGGAGAATGAAACTGCACTGTGTTCTAACCCCATATACAAAAGTAAATCCAAAATATATCAAAGACCGGAAGGTAAGTCATGAAACCATTAAACTCTTGGAAGAAAACATAGGCAGAAACCTCTTAGACGTAAACATGAGTGACCTCTTCTTGAAAATATCTCCCGGGTAAGGAAAACAACAGCAAAAATGAAAAGTGGGAATATATTAAGGTGAAGAGCTTCTGTAGAGCAGTAGACACCATCAACACAACAGAAAGGAGCCCTACAGGATGGTTAAATATATTTGTAAATGACACATCCGATAAAGGCTTGACGCACAAAATATATAAAGAGCTCACATGCCTCAACAAACTAAAAACAAATAATCCAATTAAAAATGGGCAGAGGAACTGAACAGGCGGTTCTCCAAATAACAATACAGATGGCCAACAGACACATGAAAAGATGCTCCACATCTCTTTTTATCAGAGAAATGCAAATGAAAACTACAATGAGTTATCACCTCACTCCACAAAGGATAGCTATCATTCAAGAGACAAACAACAACAAATGTTGTTGCGGCTGTGGAGAAAGGGGAACCCTCCAACACTGCTGGTGGGAATGTAAATTAGTTCAACCATTGTGGAAAGGAGTATGGAGATTCCTCAAAATGCTTAGAAAAGATTCACCACTGGACCCAGGAATTCCATTTTAAGGAATATATACCAGGAGAGCAGCAATCAAGTTTGAAAAAGACAGATGCACCCCGATGTTTATTGCAGCACTGTTTAGTATAGCAAAGAACTGGAAGCAACCTAAATGTCCACTGGTAGATGAATGGATAAAGACGATGTGGTACATATAAAATATGGTATATTACACAGACATAAGAAGAGGGCAAATCCTACTATTGGCAGCACCATGGAAGGAGCTGGAGGTAATTATGCTCAGTGAAAAATCCTTTAAGAGAAAGAGAAATACCAAATGATTTCACTGATCTGTGGAGTGTAAGAATGAAGGAAAAACTGAACGAACAAAGCAGAAGCGGATTCACAGAACGCAAGAATGGAGTAACAGGTACCAAAGGGAAAGGGAGTGGGGAGGATGGGTGGATTGGGAGGGATAAGGGGGGAAGTAGAAGGAGAATATAAAGATTAGCATGCTAATGGGGGTGGGTGGGAGAAAGGGGTGGGCTGTACAACACAGAGAAGACAAGTAGTGATTCTACAACATTTTGCTCTGCTGAATGACAGTGACTGGAAAGGGGTTAATAGAGGGGACCAGCTAGAGGGGAGAGACTAGTAAACAGAATATTCTTCATGTAAGTTTAGATTAATGATAACGAGAAAGAAAAAGAAAAAGAAAATAAAGAAAGAAAAGGGGGATAACTCCCTGATAGAATAAAGTTAACTGTAAATCAAGGATTAAGTCATGCCTAAAATATCCTTAATTTTGATCAGTTAAAGATTTGCAGATCATCGGTGTGGAAGTACTGTTTTCTGATAATATTCATCTCTATTGATAAAAGAGCAGTTCCTATGTGTTGACATCCATTGAGTTCTACACAATGGTATAAAGGGCATAAAAATAGGAGGGGAAAAAGGTCTCTTTGTGCTTATATAGAGGATCAAAGCCTAATTGGGCTAACCACAAAATGAACTAAGACACGATATGAAGAAGAACTTCCCACATCAGCAATCTCTGGAAGAGTCATTCCAGAAGATGATCATCAAAAACCTCAACAAAGATCCAGGCACTGCTACAGTTGGAGCTGCATTCGTCTCACCAGTTCCTGTACTTGTCAAGTAAACGGAGAAGGAAATATCTAAGCTGGCCTGTGCATAGAGTAAAACATCAATTTGACTGTGTCTATACTTTTGGAACTCAACCAAGAATTAGGAGAAGTGCAAGTTGTAGCTCTCCAAAATCTTACAACTACAAATTATCTACTGTTAAAAGAGCATATGGGATGTGAACTGTTCCCAGGAATCGGATGTTTTAATTTGTCTGATTTCTCTCAGACCGTTCATGTTCAGTTGGACAATATCCATCATATGGTAGATAAATTTTCACAATGCCTAGGATGCCTAACTGGTTTTTCTTGGTTTCACTGGAGATGGCTGGTAATTATAGTTCTGCTTTGGTTATGTACGTGGATTCCTTCTATGTTAATGTGTGTGCGCAATTTAATTAGTAGTTTAAAACCTACACATGCTTAAGTTACTCTACAAGAAGATATTTCAAAGAAATAAACAATCTTCCCATGATTTTGTATGTCTGCGACTTCTATACCTTTTCCTCTTCCTTGCTAATTACAGCCCTGAAATAGAAGTCGTCCCTCATATATAATTTACCGAGTAAGATAATTCTTCCAAGTGGTAAAGATATTTCCTGAAAAATGCTGGGCACAGAATCCACATGGCAAAAAACTGCAAAGAAGTAAACAGCTAACCCTTTCAAACAATATTTCTTCTATCTCACTTATCAAATTTAAGCTTCCCTGTATGGTCCCGGAAGATGACTGGTTAGCCAGAGATGGGTAGATTCCTCAAGGGAGGAACAACATAAGAGAGGCCCAGTCGCAGGGCGGCCATCGGGTGAGAAATTGGGAATCTACAGAGGTGAGGCTTAAAACCTCAATGCCCTTGTTTTGAGGGATCTCTGCATCCGTGGTGTTTTATTGACCTTGTCTAGCTTCTACTAACACTTAGTCTACAGGCACACAACTGATCATCTACATGTGCTCTCTTTCAACACTAAACCGTGTATTCTACTTTTATCTTGCATCTACCAACCACTTCACATTTATATTAAAAGATATTAATAACAATTATAAACATAATAACGGGGAAAGTGGGATAAACAAACAAATCATATAAAAAGCAAAAAAATTTTAAAAAAAGAAAGAAAAAAAATGAAATAAAAGATAAAGGAGGACATTACATAATGATGAAGGGCGCAGTTCAACAAGAGGATATAACCTTTATGAGTATATATGAACACAACACAGGAGCACCAGCATATGTGAAACAAATACTAACAGAATTAAAGGAGGAAATAGAATGCAATGCATACACATTCGGAGACTTCAACCCACCACTCACTCCAAAGGACAGATCCAAGAGACAGAAAATAAGTAAGGACACAGAGGCACTGAACAACACACTAGAACAGATGGCCCTATTAGATATCTACACAATTCTACAACTAAAAGCAACAGGACACACATTCTTCTCACGTGCACATGAAACATTCTCCAGACTAGACCACATAGTAGGCTACAAAAAGAGCCTCAGTAAATTCCAAGAGATTGAAATCCTATCAACCAACTTTTCAGACCACAAATGCTTAGAACTACAAATAAATAGAACAAAGAAAGCAAAAAGGCTCACAAACACATGGAGGCTTAACAACATGCTCCTAAATAATCAATTACTCAAAGACCAAATTAAAATGGAGATTCAGCATTATATTTAAACAAATGACAACAACAGAAAGCTAAAACTACTGTGGGTATGGCAAAAGCAGTCTTAAGAGGAAAATATATAGCAATCCAGTCACATGTAAAGAAGGAAGAAAAATCCCAAAGGAATGGTCTAAAGTCTCAATTATCGAAGTTGGAAAAAGGAGAACAAATGTGGCCTAAGGTCAGCAGAACGATAGAATAAATAAAGACCAGAGAAGAAATAAATAATGTTGAGAAGAAAACATTAGCAAATGTCAAAGAAAGCAAGAGCTGTTTCTTCGGGAAAATAAACAATATAGATAAGCCTCTTGCCAGATATATTAAGAGGAAAAGAGAGTCAACACACATCAACAGAATCAGAAATAAAAAAGGAAAAACCACGACGGACACCACAGAAATACAAAGAATTATTAGAGAGTACTATGAAAACCTATACGATGATAAGCTGGGAAACCAAGGAGAAATGGACAAATTCCTAGGAAAATAAAATCTTCCATGGCTGACCCAGGATAAAACATAAAATCTTAACACACCAATTACCAGCAACGGAATTGAATCAGTAAGCAAAAAACTACCAAAGAACAAATCCCCGGGGCAGAAGGATTTTCCTCGGAATTTTAACAGACATACAGATCAGACATAATACCCATACTCCTTTAACTTTTCCAAAAAATAGAAGAGGAGGGATTACTCCCAAACTCACTCTATGAAACCGATATCACTCTAATGGAAAAGCCAGATAAAGATGGCACCAAAGAAAGAAACACTACAGACGATTATCCCTGATGAACGTAGATGTAAAAATACAAAACAACGTATTAGCAAAACGAATTCAAAAATACATCCAAAGGATGATACCCCATGACCAAGTGGGATTCATCCCAGGGATGCAAGGATAGTACGACATTTGATAATCCATCAACATCATCCAGCACATCAACATAAAGACAGACAAAGCCACATGATCATCTCCATAGATGCTGAAAAAGCGTTTGACATAGTTCTACAACCATTCATGTTAAACACTCTCAACAAAATGTGTATAGAGGGCAAGTACCTCAACATAATAAAGCCCATATATGATAAAACCGCAGCCAACATCATAGTGAACAGCGAGAAGCTGAAAGCTTTCCTTCTGCGGTTGGATACAAGACAGGGATGCCACTCTCCCCAATGTTATTCAACCCAGTAGTGGAGGTCTTGGCCACAGCAATTAGACAAAACAAAGAAACACAAGGAATCCATATTGGTAGACAAGAAGTTAAACTGTCTCTATTTGCAGATGACATGAAATTGTACATAAAAAACCCTAAAGATTCCACACCAAAACTACTAGAGCTCATATCGGGATACAGCAATGTCGCACGATAGAAAATTAACACACAGAAATCTGTAGCTTTACTGTACACGAACAATGAACCAGTAGAAAGAGAAATCTGGAAAACAATTCCGTTCACAATTGCAGCAGAAAGGATAAAATACCTAGGAATAAACCTAAGCAAAGAAGTGATAGACATATACTCAGGAAACAACAAGTCACACTTAAGAGAAATTAAAGGCGACACTAACAAATGGAAACTCACCAATTCACGAGGCTTGGAAGAATTAATATCATGAAAATAGCCATCCTGAGCAAAGCAATATACAGATTTGACGTTTTCCTATGAAATCATCAGCAACATTCTTCAATGAATTGGAACAAATAAATGAAAAATTCACACGGAAACACCAAAGACACCGAATAGCCATAGCAATGCTGAGAGAGAAGAATAACGTAGGGGTGATCTCACTCACCAACTTCACGCTCTACTATAAAGCCATAGTAATCAAGACAATATGGTACTGGCACAAGAACAGAGCCACACACCAGTGGAACAGACTAGACTCTCCAGACTTTAACCCAAATATATATGGTCAATTACTATTTAATAAAAGGAGCCATGGACATACAATAACGAAATGACAGTCTCTTCAACAGATTGTGATGGCAAATCTGGACAGCTACATGAAGGAGAATGAAACTGCACTGTGTTCTAACCCCATATACAAAATTAAATCCAAAATGTATCAAAGACCGGAAGGTAAGTCATGAAACCATTAAACTCTTGGAAGAAAACATAGGCAGAAAACTCTTAGACATAAACATGAGTGACCTCTTCTTGAAAATATCTCCCGGGTAAGGAAAACAACAGCAAAAATGAAAAGTGGGAATATATTAAGGTGAAAAGCTTCTGTAGAGCAGTAGACACCATCAACACAACAGAAAGGAGCCCTACAGGATGGTTAAATATATTTGTAAATGACACATCCGATAAAGGCTTGACGCCCAAAATATATAAAGAGCTCACATGCCTCAACAAACTAAAAACAAATAATCCAATTAAAAATGGGCAGATTAACTGAAGAGACGGTTCTCCAAATAACAAATACAGATGGCCAACAGACACATGAAAAGATGCTCCACATCTCTTTTTATCAGAGAAATGCAAATGAAAACTACAATGAGTTATCTCCTCACTCCACAAAGGATAGCTATCATTCAAGAGACAAACAACAACAAATGTTGTTGCGGCTGTGGAGAAAGGGGAACCTCCAACACTGCTGGTGGGAATGTAAATTAGTTCAACCATTGTGGAAAGGAGTATGGAGGTTCCTCAAAATGCTCAGAAAAGATTCACCACTGGACCCAGGAATTCCATTTTAAGGAGTATATACCAGGAGAGCAGCAATCAAGTTTGAAAAAGACAGAGGCACCCCGATGTTTATTGCAGCACTGTTTAGTATAGCAAAGAACTGGAAGCAACCTAAATGTCCACTGGTAGATGAATGGATAAAGACGATGTGGTACATATAAAATATGGTATATTACACAGACATAAGAAGAGGGCAAATCCTACCATTGGCAGCACCATGGAAGGAGCTGGAGGGAATTATGCTCAGTGAAAAAGCCAAGAAGAGAAAGAGAAATACCAAATGATTTCACTGATCTGTGGTGTGTAAGAATGAAGGAAAAACTGAACGAACAAAGCAGAAGCGGATTCATAGAACGCAAGAACGGAGTAACAGGTACCAAAGGGAAAGGGAGTGGGGAGGATGGGTGGATTGGGAGGGATAAGGGGGGAAGTAGAAAGAGAATATTAAGATTAGCATGCTAATGGGGGTGGGTGGGAGAAAGGGGTGGGCTGTACAACACAGAGAAGACAAGTAGTGATTCTACAACATTTTGCTCTGCTGAATGACAGTGACTGGAAAGGGGTTAATAGTGGGGACCAGCGATAGGGGAGAGACTAGTAAACAGAATATTCTTCATGTAAGTTTAGATTAATGATAACGAGAAAGAAAAAGAAAAAGAAAATAAAGAAAGAAAAGGGGGATAACTCCCTGATAGAATAAAGTTAACTGTACATCAAGGATTAAGTCATGCCTAAAATATCCTTAATTTTGATCAGTTAAAGATTTGCAGATCATCGGTGTGGAGGTACTGTTTTCCGATAATATTCCTCTCTATTGATAAAAGAGCAGTTCCTATGTGTTGACATCCATTGAGTTCTACACAATGGTATAAAGGGCATAAAAATAGGAGGGGAAAAAGGTCTCTTTGTGCTTATATAGAGGATCAAAGCCTAATTGGGCTAACCACAAAATGAACTAAGACACGATATGAAGAAGAACTTCCCACATCAGCAATCTCTGGAAGAGTCATTCCAGAAGATGATCATCAAAAACCTCAACAAAGATCCAGGCACTGCTACAGTTGGAGCTGCATTCGTCTCACCAGTTCCTGTACTTGTCAAGTAAACGGAGAAGGAAATATCTAAGCTGGCCTGTGCGTAGAGTAAAACATCAATTTGACTGTGTCTATACTTTTGGAACTCATCCAAGAATTAGGAGAAGTGCAAGTTGTAGCTCTCCAAAATCTTACAACTACAAATTATCTACTGTTAAAAGAGCATATGGGATGTGAACAGTTCCCAGGAATCGGATGTTTTAATTTGTCTGATTTCTCTCAGACCGTTCATGTTCAGTTGGACAATATCCATCATATGGTAGATAAATTTTCACAAATGCCTAGGATGCCTAACTGGTTTTTCTTGGTTTCACTGGAGATGGCTGGTAATTATAGTTCTGCTTTGGTTATGTACGTGTACTCCTTCTATGTTAATGTGTGTGCGCAATTTAATTAGTAGTTTAAAACCTACACATGCTTAAGTTACTCTACAAGAAGATATTTCAAAGAAATAAACAATCTTCCCATGATTTTGTCCGTCTGCTACTTCTATAGCTTTTCTTCTTCCTTGCTAATTACAGCCCTGAAATAGAAGTCGTCCCTCATATATAATTTACCGAGTAAGATAATTCTTCCAAGTGGTAAAGATATTTCCTGAAAAATGCTGGGCACAGAATCCACATGGCAAAAAACTGCAAAGAAGTAAAAAGCTAACCCTTTCAAACAATATTTCTTCTATCTCACTTATCAAATTTAAACTTCCCTATATGGTCCCGGAAGATGACTGGTTAGCCAGAGATGGGTAGATTCCTCAAGGGAGGAACAACATAAGAGAGGCACAGTCGCAGGGCGGATATCGGGTGAGAAATTGGGAATCTACAGAGGTGAGGCTTAAAACCTCAAAGCCCTTGTTTTGAGGGATCTCTGCATCCGTGGTGTTTTATTGACCTTGTCTAGCTTCTACTAACACTTAGTCTACAGGCACACAACTGATCATCTACATGTGCTCTCTTTCAACACTAAATCGTGTATTCTACTTTTATCTTGCAGCTACCAACCACTTCACATTTATATTAAAAGATATTAATAACAATTATAAACATAATAACGGGGAAAGTGGGATAAACAAACAAATCATATAAAAAGCAAAAAAATTTTAAAAAAAGAAAGAAAAAATATGAAATAAAAGATAAAGGAGGACATTACATAATGATGAAGGGCGCAGTTCAACAAGAGGATATAACCTTTATGAGTATATATGAATACAACACAGGAGCACCAGCATATGTGAAACAAATACTAACAGAATTAAAGGAGGAAATAGAATGCAATGCATACACATTGGGAGACTTCAACCCACCACTCACTCCAAAGGACAGATCCAAGAGACAGAAAATAAGTAAGGACACAGAGGCACTGAACAACACACTAGAACAGATGGCCCTATTAGATATCTACACAATTCTACATCCAAAAGCAACAGGACACACATTCTTCTCACGTGCACATGAAACATTCTCCAGAGTAGACCACATAGTAGACAACAAAAAGAGCCTCAGTAAATTCCAAGAGATTGAAATCCTATCAAAAACTTTTCAGACCACAAATGCTTAGAACTACAAATAAATTGGACAAAGAAAGCAAAAAGGCTCACAAACACATGGAGGCTTAACAACATGCTCCTAAATAATCAATTACTCAAAGACCAAATTAAAATATAGATTCAGCATTATATTTAAACAAATGACAACAACAGAAAGCTAAAACTACTGTGGGTACGGCAAAAGCAGTCTTAAGAGGAAAATATATAGCAATCCAGTCACATGTAAAGAAGGAAGAAAAATCCTAAATGAATGGTCTAAAGTCTCAATTATCGAAGTTGGAAAAAGGAGAACAAATGTGGCCTAAGGTCAGCAGAACGATGGAATAAATAAAGACCAGAGAAGAAATAAATAATGTTGAGAAGAAAACATTAGCAAATGTCAAAGAAAGCAAGAGCTGGTTCTTCGGGAAAATAAACAATATGGATAAGCCTCTTGCCAGATATATTAAGAGGAAAAGAGAGTCAACACACATCAACAGAATCAGAAATAAAAAAGGAAAAACCACGACGGACACCACAGAAATACAAAGAATTATTAGAGAGTACTATGAAAACCTATACGATGATAAGCTGGGAAACCAAGGATAAATGGACAAATTCCTATTAGAATAAAACCTTCCAAGGCTGACCCAGGAAAAACATAAAATCTTAACACACCAATTACCAGCAACGGAATTGAATCAGTAAGCAAAAAACTACCAAAAAACATATCCCCGGGACAGATGGATTTTCCTCGGAATTTTAACAGACATACAGATCAGACATAATACCCATACTCCTTAAAGTTTTCCAAAAATTAGAAGAGGAGGGATTACTCCCAAACTCACTCTATGAAACCGATATCACTCTAATGGAAAAGCCAGATAAAGATGGCACCAAAGAAAGAAACACTACAGACGATTATCCCTGATGAACGTAGATGTAAAAATACAAAACAACGTATTAGCAAAACGAATTCAAAAATACATCCAATGGATGATACCCCATGACCAAGTGGGATTCATCCCAGGGATGCAAGGATAGTACGACATTTGATAATCCATCAACATCATCCAGCACATCAACATAAAGACAGGCAAAGCCACATGATCATCTCCATAGATGCTGAAAAAGCGTTTGACATAGTTCTACAACCATTCATGTTAAACACTCTCAACAAAATGTGTATAGAGGGCAAGTACCTCAACATAATAAAGCCCATATATGATAAAACCGCAGCCAACATCATAGTGAACAGCGAGAAGCTGAAAGCTTTCCTTCTGCGGTTGGATACAAGACAGGGATGCCACTCTCCCCAATGTTATTCAACCCAGTAGTGGAGGTCTTGGCCACAGCAATTAGACAAAACAAAGAAACACAAGGAATCCATATTGGTAGACAAGAAGTTAAACTGTCTCTATTTGCAGATGACATGAAATTGTACATAAAAAACCCTAAAGATTCCACACCAAAACTACTAGAGCTCATATCGGGATACAGCAAAGTCGCACGATAGAAAATTAACAAACAGAAATCTGTAGCTTTACTGTACACGAACAATGAACCAGTAGAAAGAGAAATCTGGAAAACAATTCCGTTCACAATTGCAGCAGAAAGGATAAAATACCTAGGAATAAAACTAAGCAAAGAAGTGATATACATATACTCAGGAAACAACAAGTCACACTTAAGAGAAATTAAAGGCGACACTAACAAATGGAAACTCACCCATTCACGAGGCTAGGAAGAATTAATATCATGAAAATAGCCATCCTGAGCAAAGCAATATACAGATTTGACGTTTTCCTATGAAATCATCAGCAACATTCTTCAATGTATTGGAACAAATAAATGAAAAATTCACACGGAAACACCAAAGACACCGAATAGCCATAGCAATGCTGAGAGAGAAGAATAACGTAGGGGTGATCTCACTCACCAACTTCACGCTCTACTATAAAGCCATAGTAATCAAGACAATATGGTACTGGCACAAGAACAGAGCCACACACCAGTGGAACAGACTAGACTCTCCAGACTTTAACCCAAATATATGTGGTCAATTACTATTTAATAAAAGGAGCCATGGACATACAATAGCGAAATGACAGTCTCTTCAACAGATTGAGATGGCAAATCTGGACAGCTACATGAAGGAGAATGAAACTGCACTGTGTTCTAACCCCATATACAAAAGTAAATCCAAAATGTATCAAAGACCGGAAGGTAAGTCATGAAACCATTAAACTCTTGGAAGAAAACATAGGCAGAAACCTCTTAGACATAAACATGAGTGACCTCTTCTTGAAAATATCTCCCGGGTAAGGAAAACAACAGCAAAAATGAAAAGTGGGTATATATTAAGGTGAAAAGCTTCTGTAGAGCAGTAGACACCATCAACACAACAGAAAGGAGCCCTACAGGATGGATAAATATATTTGTAAATGACACATCCGATAAAGGCTTGACGCCCAAAATATATTAAGAGCTCACATGCCTCAACAAACTAAAAACAAATAATCCAATTAAAAATGGGCAGAGGAACTGAACAGACGGTTCTCCAAATAACAAATACAGATGGCCAACAGACACATGAAAAGATGCTCCACAACTCTTTTTATCAGAGAAATGCAAATGAAAACTACAATGAGTTATCACCTCACTCCACAAAGGATAGCTATCATTCAAGAGACAAACAACAACAAATGTTGTTGCGGCTGTGGAGAAAGGGGAACCCTCCAACACTGCTGGTGGGAATGTAAATTAGTTCTACCATTGTGGAAAGGAGTATGGAGGTTCCTCAAAATGCTCAGAAAAGATTCACCACTGGACCCAGGAATTCCATTTTAAGGAATATATACCAGGAGAGCAGCAATCAAGTTTGAAAAAGACAGATGCACACCGATGTTTATTGCAGCACTGTTTAGTATAGCAAAGAACTGGAAGCAACCTAAATGTCCACTGGTAGATGAATGGATAAAGACGATGTGGTACATATAAAATATGGTATATTACACAGACATAAGAAGAGGGCAAATCCTACCATTGGCAGCACCATGGAAGGAGCTGGAGGGAATTATGCTCAGTGAAAAAGCCAAGAAGAGAAAGAGAAATACCAAATGATTTCACTGATCTCTGGAGTGTAAGAATGATGGAAAAACTGAACGAACAAAGCAGAAGCGGATTCACAGAACGCAAGAATGGAGTAACAGGTACCAAAGGGAAAGGGAGTGGGGAGGAGGGATGGATTGGGAGGGATAAGGGGGGAAGTAGAAGGAGAATATTAAGATTAGCATGCTAATGGGGGTGGGTGGGAGAAAGGGGTGGGCTGTACAACACAGAGAAGACAAGTAGTGATTCTACAACATTTTGCTCTGCTGAATGACAGTGACTGGAAAGGGGTTAATAGTGGGGACCAGCTATAGGGGAGAGACTAGTAAACAGAATATTCTTCATGTAAGTTTAGATTAATGATAACGAGAAAGAAAAAGAAAAAGAAAATAAAGAAAGAAAAGGGGGATAACTCCCTGATAGAATAAAGTTAACTGTAAATCAAGGATTAAGTCATGCCTAAAATATCCTTAATTTTGATCAGTTAAAGATTTGCAGATCATCGGTGTGGAGGTACTGTTTTCTGATAATATTCCTCTCTATTGATAAAAGAGCAGTTCCTATGTGTTGACATCCATTGAGTTCTACACAATGGTATAAAGGGCATAAAAATAGGAGGGGAAAAAGGTCTCTTTGTGCTTATATAGAGGATCAAAGCCTAATTGGGCTAACCACAAAATGAACTAAGACACGATATGAAGAAGAACTTCCCACATCAGCAATCTCTGGAAGAGTCATTCCAGAAGTTGATCATCAAAAACCTCAACAAAGATCCAGGCACTGCTACAGTTGGAGCTGCATTCGTCTCACCAGTTCCTGTACTTGACAAGTAAATGGAGAAGGAAATATCTAAGCTGGCCTGTGCATAGAGTAAAACATCAATTTGACTGTGTCTATACTTTTGGAACTCATCCAAGAAAAAGGAGAAGTGCAAGTTGTAGCTCTCCAAAATCTTACAACTACAAATTATCTACTGTTAAAAGAGCATATGGGATGTGAACAGCTCCCAGGAATCGGATGTTTTAATTTGTCTGATTTCTCTCAGACCGTTCATGTTCAGTTGGACAATATCCATCATATGGTAGATAAATTTTCACAAATGCCTAGGATGCCTAACTGGTTTTTCTTGGTTTCACTGGAGATGGCTGGTAATTATAGTTCTGCTTTGGTTATGTACGTGTATTCCTTCTATGTTAATGTGTGTGCGCAATTTAATTAGTAGTTTAAAACCTACACATGCTTAAGTTACTCTACAAGAAGATATTTCAAAGAAATAAACAATCTTCCCATGATTTTGTCCGTCTGCTACTTCTATAGCTTTTCTTCTTCCTTGCTAATTACAGCCATGAAATAGAAGTCGTCCCTCATATATAATTTACCGAGTAAGATAATTCTTCCAAGTGGTAAAGATATTTCCTGAAAAATGCTGGGCACAGAATCCACATGGCAAAAAACTGCAAAGAATTAAAAAGCTAACCCTTTCAAACAATATTTCTTCTATCTCACTTATCAAATTTAAACTTCCCTGTATGGTCCCGGAAGATGACTGGTTAGTCAGAGATGGGTAGATTCCTCAAGGGAGGAACAACATAAGAGAGTCACAGTCGCAGGGCGGATATCGGGTGAGAAATTGGGAATCTACAGAGGTGAGGCTTAAAACCTCAATGCCCTTGTTTTGAGGGATCTCTGCATCCGTGGTGTTTTATTGACCTTGTCTAGCTTCTACTAACACATAGTCTACAGGCACAAAACTGATCATCTACATGTGCTCTCTTTCAACACTAAACCGTGTATTATACTTTTATCTTGCATTTACCAACCACTTCACATTTATATTAAAAGAAATTAATAACAATTATAAACATAATAACGGGGAAAGTGGGATAAACAAACAAATCATATAAAAAGCAAAAAAATTTTAAAAAAAGAAAGAAAAAATATGAAATAAATGATAAAGGAGGACATTACATAATGATGAAGGGCGCAGTTCAACAAGAGGATATAACCTTTATGAGTATATATGAATACAACACAGGAGCACCAGCATATGTGAAACAAATACTAACAGAATTAAAGGAGGAAATAGAATGCAATGCATACACATTGGGAGACTTCAACCCACCACTCACTCCAAAGGACAGATCCAAGAGACAGAAAATAAGTAAGGACACAGAGGCACAGAACAACACACTAGAACAGATGGCCCTATTAGATATCTACACAATTCTACATCCAAAAGCAACAGGACACACATTCTTCTCACGTGCACATGAAACATTCTCCAGAGTAGACCACATAGTAGGCAACAAAAAGAGCCTCAGTAAATTCCAAGTGATTGAAATCCTATCAACCAACTTTTCAGACCACAAATGCTTAGAACTAGAAATAAATTGGACAAAGAAAGCAAAAAGGCTCACAAACACATGGAGGCTTAACAACATGCTCCTAAATAATCAATTACTCAAAGACCAAATTAAAATGGAGATTCAGCATTATATTTAAACAAATGACAACAACAGAAAGTTAAAACTACTGTGGGTACGGCAAAAGCAGTCTTAAGAGGAAAATATATAGCAATCCAGTCACATGTAAAGAAGGAAGAAAAATCCCAAATGAATGGTCTAAAGTCTCAATTATCGAAGTTGGAAAAAGGAGAAAAAATGTGGCCTAAAGTCAGCAGAACGATGGAATAAATAAAGACCAGAGAAGAAATAAATAATGTTGAGAAGAAAACATTAGCAAATGTCAAAGAAAGCAAGAGCTGTTTCTTCGGGAAAATAAACAATATAGATAAGCCTCTTGCCAGATATATTAAGAGGAAAAGAGAGTCAACACATATCAACAGAATCAGAAATAAAAAAGGAAAAACCAAGACGGACACCACAGAAATACAAAGAATTATTAGAGAGTACTATGAAAACCTATACGATGATAAGCTGGGAAACCAAGGAGAAATGGACAAATTCCTATTAGAATAAAACCTTCCAAGGCTGACCCAGGAAAAACATAAAATCTTAACACACCAATTACCAGCAACGGAATTGAATCAGTAAGCAAAAAAGTACCAAAAAACAAATCCCCGGGACAGATGGATTTTCCTCGGAATTTTAACAGACATACAGATCAGATATAATACCCATACTCCTTAAAGTTTTCCAAAAAATAGAAGAGGAGGGATTACTCCCAAACTCACTCTATGAAACCGATATCACTCTAATGGAAAAGCCAGATAAAGATGGCACCAAAGAAAGAAACACTACAGACGATTATCCCTGATGAACGTAGATGTAAAAATACAAAACAACGTATTAGCAAAACGAATTCAAAAATACATCCAAAGGATGATACCCCATGACCAAGTGGGATTCATCCCAGGGATGCAAGGATAGTACGACATTTGATAATCCATCAACATCATCCAGCACATCAACATAAAGACAGACAAAGCCACATGATCATCTCCATAGATGCTGAAAAAGCGTTTGACATAGTTCTACAACCATTCATGTTAAACACTCTCAACAAAATGTGTATAGAGGGCAAGTACCTCAACATAATAAAGCCCATATATGATAAAACCGCAGCCAACATCATAGTGAACAGCGAGAAGCTGAAAGCTTTCCTTCTGCGGTTGGATACAAGACAGGGATGCCACTCTCCCCAATGTTATTCAACCCAGTAGTGGAGGTCTTGGCCACAGCAATTAGACAAAACAAAGAAACACAAGGAATCCATATTGGTAGACAAGAAGTTAAACTGTCTCTATTTGCAGATGACATGAAATTGTACATAAAAAACCCTAAAGATTCCACACCAAAACTACTAGAGCTCATATCGGGATACAGCAAAGTCGCACGATAGAAAATTAACAAACAGAAATCTGTAGCTTTACTGTACTCGAACAATGAACCAGTAGAAAGAGAAATCTGGAAAACAATTCCGTTCACAATTGCAGCAGAAAGGATAAAATACCTAGGAATAAAACTAAGCAAAGAAGTGATATACATATACTCAGGAAACAACAAGTCACACTTAAGAGAAATTAAAGGCGACACTAACAAATGGAAACTCACCCATTCACGAGGCTAGGAAGAATTAATATCATGAAAATAGCCATCCTGAGCAAAGCAATATACAGATTTGACGTTTTCCTATGAAATCATCAGCAACATTCTTCAATGAATTGGAACAAATAAATGAAAAATTCACACGGAAACACCAAAGACACCGAATAGCCATAGCAATGCTGAGAGAGAAGAATAACGTAGGGGTGATCTCACTCACCAACTTCACGCTCTACTATAAAGCCATAGTAATCAAGACAATATGGTACTGGCACAAGAACAGAGCCACACACCAGTGGAACTGACTAGACTCTCCAGACTTTAACCCAAATATATGTGGTCAATTACTATTTAATAAAAGGAGCCATGGACATACAATAGCGAAATGACAGTCTCTTCAACAGAATGAGATGGCAAATCTGGACAGCTACATGAAGGAGAATGAAACTGCACTGTGTTCTAACCCCATATACAAAAGTAAATCCAAAATGTATCAAAGACCGGAAGGTAAGACATGAAACCATTAAACTCTTGGAAGAAAACATAGGCAGAAACCTCTTAGACATAAACATGAGTGACCTCTTCTTGAAAATATCTCCCGGGTAAGGAAAACAACAGCAAAAATGAAAAGTGGGAATATATTAAGGTGAAAAGCTTCTGTAGAGCAGTAGACACCATCAACACAACAGAAAGGAGCCCTACAGGATGGTTAAATATATTTGTAAATGACACATCCGATAAAGGCTTGACGCCCTAAGTATATAAAGAGCTCACATGCCTCAACAAACTAAAAACAAATAATCCAATTAAAAATGGGCAGAGGAACTGAACAGACGGTTCTCCAAATAACAAATACAGATGGCCAACAGACACATGAGAAGATGCTCCACATCTCTTTTTATCAGAGAAATGCAAATGAAATCTACAATGAGTTATCACCTCACTCCACAAAGGATAGCTATCATTCAAGAGACAAACAACAACAAATGTTGTTGCGGCTGTCTAGAAAGGGGAACCCTCCTACACTGCTGGTGGGAATGTAAATTAGTTCAACCATTGTGAAAAGGAGTTTGGAGGTTCCTCAAAATGCTCAGAAAAGATTCACCACTGGACCCAGGAATTCCATTTTAAGGAATATATACCAGGAGAGCAGCAATCAAGTTTGAAAAAGACAGATGCACCCCGATGTTTATTGCAGCACTGTTTAGTATAGCAAAGAACTGGAAGCAACCTAAATGTCCACTGGTAGATGAATGGATAAAGACGATGTGGTACATATAAAAAATGGTATATTACACAGACATAAGAAGAGGGCAAATCCTACCATTGGCAGCACCATGGAAGGCGCTGGAGGGTATTATGCTCAGTGAAAAAGCCAAGAATAGAAAGAGAAATACCAAATGATTTCACTGATCTGTGGAGTGTAAGAATGAAGGAGAAACTGAACGAACAAAGCAGAAGTGGATTCACAGAACGCAAGAATGGAGTAACAGGTACGAAAGGGAAAGGGAGTGGGGAGGATGGGTGGATTGGGAGGGATAAGGGGGGAAGTAGAAGGAGGATATTAAGATTAGCATGCTAATGGGGGTGGGTGGGAGAAAGGGGTGGGCTGTACAACACAGAGAAGACAAGTAGTGATTCTACAGAATTTTGCTCTGCTGAATGACAGTGACTGGAAAGGGGTTAACAGTGGGGACCAGCTATAGGGGAGAGACTAGTAAACCGAATATTCTTCATGTAAGTTTAGATTAATGATAACGAGAAAGAAAAAGAAAATGAAAATAAAGAAAGAAAAGGGGGATAACTCCCTGATAGAATAAACTTAACTGTACATCAAGGATTAAGTCATGCCTAAAATATCCTTAATTTTGATCAGTTAAAGATTTGCAGATCATCGGTGTGGAGGTACTGTTTTCTGATAATATTCCTCTCTATTGATAAAAGAGCAGTTCCTATGTGTTGACATCCATTGAGTTCTACACAATGGTATAAAGGGCATAAAAATAGGAGGGGAAAAAGGTCTCTTTGTGCTTATATAGAGGATCAAAGCCTAATTGGGCTAACCACAAAATGAACTAAGACACGATATGAAGAAGAACTTCCCACATCAGCAATCTCTGGAAGAGTCATTCCAGAAGATGATCATCAAAAACCTCAACAAAGATCCAGGCACTGCTACAGTTGGAGCTGCATTCGTCTCACCAGTTCCTGTACTTGTCAAGTAAACGGAGAAGGAAATATCTAAGTTGGCCTGTGCGTAGAGTAAAACATCAATTTGACTGTGTCTATACTTTTGGAACTCATCCAAGCATTAGGATAATTGCAAGTTGTAGCTCTCCAAAATCTTACAACTACAAATTATCTACTGTTAAAAGAGCATATGGGATGTGAACAGTTCCCAGGAATCGGATGTTTTAATTTGTCTGATTTCTCTCAGACCGTTCATGTTCAGTTGGACAATATCCATAATATGGTAGATAAATTTTCACAAATGCCTAGGATGCCTAACTGGTTTTTCTTGGTTTCACTGGAGATGGCTGGTAATTATATTTCTGCTTTGGTTATGTCCGTGTATTCCTTCTATGTTAATGTGTGTGCGCAATTTAATTAGTAGTTTAAAACCTACACATGCTTAAGTTACTCTACAAGAAGATATTTCAAAGAAATAAACAATCTTCCCATGATTTTGACCGTCTGCTACTTCTATAGCTTTTCTTCTTCCTTGCTAATTACAGCCCTGAAATAGAAGTCGTCCCTCATATATAATTTACCGAGTAAGATAATTCTTCCAAGTGGTAAAGATATTTCCTGAAAAATGCTGGGCACAGAATCCACATGGCAAAAAACTGCAAAGAAATAAAAAGCTAACCCTTTCAAACAATATTTCTTCTATCTGACTTATCAAATTTAAACTTCCCTGTATGGTCCCGGAAGATGACTGGTTAGCCAGAGATGGGTAGATTCCTCAAGGGAGGAACAACATAAGAGAGGCACAGTCGCAGGGCGGCCATCGGGTGAGAAATTGGGAATCTACAGAGGTGAGGCTTAAAACCTCAATGCCCTTGTTTTGAGGGATCTCTGCATCCGTGGTGTTTTATTGACCTTGTCTAGCTTCTACTAACACTTAGTCTACAGGCACACAACTGATCATCTACATGTGCTCTCTTTCAACACTAAACCATGTATTCTACTTTTATCTTGCATCTACCAACCACTTCACATTTATATTAAAAGAAATTAATAACAATTATAAACATAATAACGGGGAAAGTGGGATAAACGAACAAATCATATAAAAAGCAAAAAAATTTTAAAAAAAGAAAGAAAAAAATGAAATAAAAGATAAAGGAGGACATTACATAATGATGAAGGGCGCAGTTCAACAAGAGGATATAACCTTTATGAGTATATATGAATACAACACAGGAGCACCAGCATATGTGAAACAAATACTAACAGAATTTAAGGAGGAAATAGAATGCAATGCATTCACATTGGGAGACTTCAACCCACCACTCACTCCAAAGGACAGATCCAAGAGACAGAAAATAAGTAAGGACACAGAGGCACTGAACAACACACTAGAACAGATGGCCCTATTAGATATCTACACAATTCTACATCCAAAAGCAACAGGACACACATTCTTCTCACGTGCACATGAAACATTCTCCAGAGTAGACCACATAGTAGGCAACAAAAAGAGCCTCAGTAAATTCCAAGAGATTGAAATCCTATCAACCAACTTTTCAGACCACAAATGCTTAGAACTACAAATAAATAGGACAAAGAAAGCAAAAAGGCTCACAAACACATGGAGGCTTAACAACATGCTCCTAAATAATCAATTACTCAAAGACCAAATTAAAATGGAGATTCAGCATTATATTTAAACAAATGACAACAACAGAAAGCTAAAACTACTGTGGGTACGGCAAAAGCAGTCTTAAGAGGAAAATATATAGCAATCCAGTCACATGTAAAGAAGGAAGAAAAATCCCAAATGAATGGTCTAAAGTCTCAATTATCGAAGATGGAAAAAGGAGAACAAATGTGGCCTAAGCTCAGCAGAACGATGGAATAAATAAAGACCAGAGAAGAAATAAATAATGTTGAGAAGAAAACATTAGCAAATGTCAATGAAAGCAAGAGCTGTTTCTTCGGGAAAATAAACAATATAGATAAGCCTCTTGCCAGATATATTAAGAGGAAAAGAGAGTCAACACACATCAACAGAATCAGAAATAAAAAAGGAAAACCACGACGGACACCACAGAAATACAAAGAATTATTAGAGAGTACTATGAAAACCTATACGATGATAAGCTGGGAAACCAAGGAGAAATGGACAAATTCCTAGGAAAATAAAATCTTCCATGGCTGACCCAGGATAAAACATAAAATCTTAACACACCAATTACCAGCAACGGAATTGAATCAGTAAGCAAAAAACTACCAAAAAACAAATCCCCGGGACAGATGGATTTTCCTCGGAATTTTAACAGACATACAGATCAGACATAATACCCATACTCCTTAAAGTTTTCCAAAAAATAGAAGAGGAGGGATTACTCCCAAACTCACTCTATGAAACCGATATCACTCTAATGGAAAAGCCAGATAAAGATGGCACCAAAGAAAGAAACACTACAGACGATTATCCCTGATGAACGTAGATGTAAAAATACAAAACAACGTATTAGCAAAACGAATTCAAAAATACATCCAAAGGATGATACCCCATGACCAAGTGGGATTCATCCCAGGGATGCAAGGATAGTACGACATTTGATAATCCATCAACATCATCCAGCACATCAACATAAAGACAGACAAAGCCACATGATCATCTCCATAGATGCTGAAAAAGCGTTTGACATAGTTCTACAACCATTCATGTTAAACACTCTCAACAAAATGTGTATAGAGGGCAAGTACCTCAACATAATAAAGCCCATATATGATAAAACCGCAGCCAACATCATAGTGAACAGCGAGAAGCTGAAAGCTTTCCTTCTGCGGTTGGATACAAGACAGGGATGCCACTCTCCCCAATGTTATTCAACCCAGTAGTGGAGGTCTTGGCCACAGCAATTAGACAAAACAAAGAAACACAAGGAATTCATATTGGTAGACAAGAAGTTAAACTGTCTCTATTTGCAGATGACATGAAATTGTACATAAAAAACCCTAAAGATTCCACACCAAAACTACTAGAGCTCATATCGGGATACAGCAAAGTCGCACGATAGAAAATTAACAAACAGAAATCTGTAGCTTTACTGTACTCGAACAATGAACCAGTAGAAAGAGAAATCTGGAAAACAATTCCGTTCACAATTGCAGCAGAAAGGATAAAATACCTAGGAATAAAACTAAGCAAAGAAGTGATATACATATAATCAGGAAACAACAAGTCACACTTAAGAGAAATTAAAGGCGACACTAACAAATGGAAACTCACCCATTCACGAGGCTAGGAAGAATTAATATCATGAAAATAGCCATCCTGAGCAAAGCAATATACAGATTTGACGTTTTCCTATGAAATCATCAGCAACATTCTTCAATGAATTGGAACAAATAAATGAAAAATTCACACGGAAACACCAAAGACACCGAATAGCCATAGCAATGCTGAGAGAGAAGAATAACGTACGGGTGATCTCACTCACCAACTTCACGCTCTACTATAAAGCCATAGTAATCAAGACAATATGGTACTGGCACAAGAACAGAGCCACACACCAGTGGAACAGACTAGACTCTCCAGACTTTAACCCAAATATATGTGGTCAATTACTATTTAATAAAAGGAGCCATGGACATACAATAGCGAAATGACAGTCTCTTCAACAGATTGAGATGGCAAATCTGGACAGCTACATGAAGGAGAATGAAACTGCACTGTGTTCTAACCCCATATACAAAAGTAAATCCAAAATGTATCAAAGACCGGAAGGTAAGTCATGAAACCATTAAACTCTTGGAAGAAAACATAGGCAGAAACCTCTTAGACATAAACATGAGTGACCTCTTCTTGAAAATATCTCCCGGGTAAGGAAAACAACAGCAAAAATGAAAAGTGGGAATATATTAAGGTGAAAAGCTTCTGTAGAGCAGTAGACACCATCAACACAACAGAAAGGAGCCCTACAGGATGGTTAAATATATTTGTAAATGACACATCCGATAAAGGCTTGACGCCCAAAATATATTAAGAGCTCACATGCCTCAACAAACTAAAAACAAATAATCCAATTAAAAATGGGCAGAGGAACTGAACAGACGGTACTCCAAATAACAAATACAGATGGCCAGCAGACACATGAAAAGATGCTCCACATCTCTTTTTATCAGAGAAATGCAAATGAAAACTACAATGAGTTATCACCTCACTCCACAAAGGATAGCTATCATTCAAGAGACAAACAACAACAAATGTTGTTGCGGCTGTGGAGAAAGGGGAACCCTCCAACACTGCTGGTGGGAATGTAAATTAGTTCAACCATTGTGGAAAGGAGTATGGAGGTTCCTCAAAATGCTCAGAAAAGATTCACCACTGGACCCAGGAATTCCATTTTAAGGAATATATACCAGGAGAGCAGCAATCAAGTTTGAAAAAGACAGATGCACCCCGATGTTTATTGCAGCACTGTTTAGTATAGCAAAGAACTGGAAGCAACCTAAATGTCCAATGGTAGATGAATGGATAAAGACGATGTGGTACATATAAAATATGGTATATTACACAGACATAAGAAGAGGGCAAATCCTACCATTGGCAGCACCATGGAAGGAGCTGGAGGGAATTATGCTCAGTGAAAAAGCCAAGAAGAGAAAGAGAAATACCAAATGATTTCACTGATCTCTGGAGTGTAAGAATGAAGGAAAAACTGAACGAACAAAGCAGAAGCGGATTCACAGAACGCAAGAATGGAGTAACAGGTACCAAAGGGAAAGGGAGTGGGGAGGATGGATGGATTGGGAGGGATAAGGGGGGAAGTAGAAGGAGAATATTAAGATTAGCATGCTAATGGGGGTGGGTGGGAGAAAGGGGTGGGCTGTACAACACAGAGAAGACAAGTAGTGATTCTACAACATTTTGCTCTGCTGAATGACAGTGACTGGAAAGGGGTTAATAGTGGGGACCAGCTATAGGGGAGAGACTAGTAAACAGAATATTCTTCATGTAAGTTTAGATTAATGATAACGAGAAAGAAAAAGAAAAAGAAAATAAAGAAAGAAAAGGGGGATAACTCCCTGATAGAATAAAGTTAACTGTAAATCAAGGATTAAGTCATGCCTAAAATATCCTTAATTTTGATCAGTTAAAGATTTGCAGATCATCGGTGTGGAGGTACTGATTTCTGATAATATTCCTCTCTATTGATAAAAGAGCAGTTCCTATGTGTTGACATCCATTGAGTTCTACACAATTTTATAAAGTGCATAAAAATAGGAGGGGAAAAAGGTCTCTTTGTGCTTATATAGAGGATCAAAGCCTAATTGGGCTAACTACAAAATGAACTAAGACACGATATGAAGAAGAACTTCCCACATCAGCAATCTCTGGAAGAGTCATTCCAGAAGATGATCATCAAAAACCTCAACAAAGATCCAGGCACTGCTACAGTTGGAGCTGCATTCGTCTCACCAGTTCCTGTACTTGACAAGTAAACGGAGAAGGAAATATCTAAGCTGGCCTGTGCATAGAGTAAAACATCAATTTGACTGTGTCTATACTTTTGGAACTCATCCAAGAATTAGGAGAAGTGCAAGTTGTAGCTCTCCAAAATCTTACAACTACAAATTATCTACTGTTAAAAGAGCATATGGGATGTGAACAGCTCCCAGGAATCGGATGTTTTAATTTGTCTGATTTCTCTCAGACCGTTCATGTTCAGTTGGACAATATCCATCATATGGTAGATAAATTTTCACAATGCCTAGGATGCCTAACTGGTTTTTCTTGGTTTCACTGGAGATGGCTGGTAATTATAGTTCTGCTTTGGTTATGTACGTGTATTCCTTCTATGTTAATGTGTGTGCGCAATTTAATTAGTAGTTTAAAACCTACACATGCTTAAGTTACTCTACAAGAAGATATTTCAAAGAAATAAACAATCTTCCCATGATTTTGTCCGTCTGCTACTTCTATAGCTTTTCTTCTTCCTTGCTAATTACAGCCCTGAAATAGAAGTCGTCCCTCATATATAATTTACCGAGTAAGATAATTCTTCCAAGTGGTAAAGATATTTCCTGAAAAATGCTGGGCACAGAATCCACATGGCAAAAAACTGCAAAGAAGTAAAAAGCTAACCCTTTCAAACAATATTTCTTCTATATCACTTATCAAATTTAAACTTCCCTGTATGGTCCCGGAAGATGACTGGTTAGCCAGAGATGGGTAGATTCCTCAAGGCAGGAACAACATAAGAGAGTCACAGTCGCAGGGCGGATATCGGGTGAGAAATTGGGAATCTACAGAGGTGAGGCTTAAAACCTCAATGCCCTTGTTTTGAGGGATCTCTGCATCCGTGGTGTTTTATTGACCTTGTCTAGCTTCTACTAACACATAGTCTACAGGCACAAAACTGATCATCTACATGTGCTCTCTTTCAACACTAAACCGTGTATTCTACTTTTATCTTGCATTTACCAACCACTTCACATTTATATTAAAAGAAATTAATAACAATTATAAACATAATAACGGGGAAAGTGGGATAAACAAACAAATCATATAAAAAGCAAAAAAATTTTAAAAAAAGAAAGAAAAAATATGAAATAAATGATAAAGGAGGACATTACATAATGATGAAGGGCGCAGTTCAACAAGAGGATATAACCTTTATGAGTATATATGAATACAACACAGGAGCACCAGCATATGTGAAACAAATACTAACAGAATTAAAGGAGGAAATAGAATGCAATGCATACACATTGGGAGACTTCAACCCACCACTCACTCCAAAGGACAGATCCAAGAGACAGAAAAGAAGTAAGGACACAGAGGCACTGAACAACACACTAGAACAGATGGCCCTATTAGATATCTACACAATTCTACCTCCAAAAGCAACAGGACACACATTCTTCTCACGTGCACATGAAACATTCTCCAGAGTAGACCACATAGTAGGCAACAAAAAGAGCCTCAGTAAATTCCAAGTGATTGAAATCCTATCAACCAACTTTTCAGACCACAAATGCTTAGAACTAGAAATAAATTGGACAAAAAAGCAAAAAGGCTCACAAACACATGGAGGCTTAACAACATGCTCCTAAATAATCAATTACTCAAAGACCAAATTAAAATGGAGATTCAGCATTATATTTAAACAAATGACAACAACAGAGAGCTAAAACTACTGTGGGTACGGCAAAAGCAGTCTTAAGAGGAAAATATATAGCAATCCAGTCACATGTAAAGAAGGAAGAAAAATCCCAAATGAATGGTCTAAAGTCTCAATTATCGAAGTTGGAAAAAGGAGAACAAATGTGGCCTAAAGTCAGCAGAAAGATGGAATAAATAAAGACCAGAGAAGAAATAAATAATGTTGAGAAGAAAACATTAGCAAATGTCAAAGAAAGCAAGAGCTGTTTCTTCGGGAAAATAAACAATAAAGATAAGCCTCTTGCCAGATATATTAAGAGGAAAAGAGAGTCAACACACATCAACAGAATCAGAAATAAAAAAGGAAAAACCACGACGGACACCACAGAAATACAAAGAATTATTAGAGAGTACTATGAAAACCTATACGATGATAAGCTGGGAAACCAAGGAGAAATGGACAAATTCCTATTAGAATAAAACCTTCCAAGGCTGACCCAGGAAAAACATAAAATCTTAACACACCAATTACCAGCAACGGAATTGAATCAGTAAGCAAAACACTACCAAAAAACAAATCCCCGGGACAGATGGATTTTCCTCGGAATTTTAACAGACATACAGATCAGACATAATACCCATACTCCTTAAAGTTTTCCAAAAAATAGAAGAGGAGGGATTACTCCCAAACTCACTCAATGAAACCGATATCACTCTAATGGAAAAGCCAGATAAAGATGGCACCAAAGAAAGAAACACTACAGACGATTATCCCTGATGAACGTAGATGTAAAAATACAAAACAACGTATTAGCAAAACGAATTCAAAAATACATCCAAAGGATGACACCCCATGACCAAGTGGGATTCATCCCAGGGATGCAAGGATAGTACGACATTTGATAATCCATCAACATCATCCAGCACATCAACATAAAGACAGACAAAACCACATGATCATCTCCATAGATACTGAAAAAGCGTTTGACATAGTTCTACAACGAACCATGATAACCACTCTCAACTAAATGTGTATAGAGGGCAAGTACCTCATCATAATAAAGCCCATATATGATAAAACTGCAGCCAACGTCATAGTGAACAGCGAGAAGCTGAAAGGTTTTCTTCTGCGATTGGATACAAGACAGGGATGCCCACTCTCCCCAATGTTATTCAACACAGTACTGGAGGTCTTGGCCACAGCAATTAGACAAAACAAAGAAACACAAAGAATCCATATTGGTAGACAAGAAGTTAAACTGTCTCTATTTGCAGATGACATGAAATTGTACATAAAAAAACCCTAAAGATTCCACACCAAAACTACTAGAGCTCATATCGGGATACAGCAAAGTCGCACGATAGAAAATTAACACACAGAATTCTGTAGCTTTACTGTACACGAACAATGAACCAGTAGAAAGAGAAATCTGGAAAACATTTCCGTTCACAATTGCAGCACAAAGGATAAAATACCTAGGAATAAACCTAAGCAAAGAAGTGAAAGACATATACTCAGGAAACAACAAGTCACACTTAAGAGAAATTAAAGGCGACACTAACAAATGGAAACTCACCCATTCACGAGGCTAGGAAGAATTAATATCATGAAAATAGCCATCCTGAGCAAAGCAATATACAGATTTGACGTTTTCCTATGAAATCATCAGCAACATTCTTCAATGAATTGGAACAAATAAATGAAAAATTCACACGGAAACACCAAAGACACCGAATAGCCATAGCAATGCTGAGAGAGAAGAATAACGTAGGGGTGATCTCACTCACCAACTTCACGCTCTACTATAAAGCCATAGTAATCAAGACAATATACTACTGGCACAAGAACAGAGCCACACACCAGTGGAACAGACTAGACTCTCCAGACATTAACCCAAAATATGTGGTCAATTACTATTTCATAAAAGGAGCCATGGACATACAATAGCGAAATGACAGTCTCTTCAACAGATTGAGATGGCAAATCTGGACAGCTACATGAAGGAGAATGAAACTGCACTGTGTTCTAACCCCATATACAAAAGTAAATCCAAAATGTATCAAAGACCGGAAGGTAAGTCATGAAACCATTAAACTCTTGGAAGAAAACATAGGCAGAAACCTCTTAGACATAAACATGAGTGACCTCTTCTTGAAAATATCTCCCGGGTAAGGAAAACAACAGCAAAAATGAAAAGTGGGAATATATTAAGGTGAAAAGCTTCTGTAGAGCAGTAGACACCATCAACACAACAGAAAGGAGCCCTACAGGATGGTTAAATATATTTGTAAATGACACATCCGATAAAGGCTTGACGCCCTAAGTATATAAAGAGCTCACATGCCTCAACAAACTAAAAACAAATAATCCAATTAAAAATGGGCAGAGGAACTGAACAGACGGTTCTCCAAATAACAAATACAGATGGCCAACAGACACATGAAAAGATGCTCCACATCTCTTTTTATCAGAGAAATGCAAATGAAATCTACAATGAGTTATCACCTCACTCCACAAAGGATAGCTATCATTCAAGAGACAAACAACAACAAATGTTGTTGCGGCTGTGGAGAAAGGGGAACCCTCCTACACTGCTGGTGGGAATGTAAATTAGTTCAACCATTGTGAAAAGGAGTTTGGAGGTTCCTCAAAATGCTCAGAAAAGATTCACCACTGGACCCAGGAATTCCATTTTAAGGAATATATACCAGGAGAGCAGCAATCAAGTTTGAAAAAGACAGATGCACCCCGATGTTTATTGCAGCACTGTTTAGTATAGCAAAGAACTGGAAGCAACCTAAATGTCCACTGGTAGATGAATGGATAAAGACGATGTGGTACATATAAAAAATGGTATATTACACAGACATAAGAAGAGGGCAAATCCTACCATTGGCAGCACCATGGAAGGCGCTGGAGGGTATTATGCTCAGTGAAAAAGCCAAGAATAGAAAGAGAAATACCAAATGATTTCACTGATCTGTGGAGTGTAAGAATGAAGGAAAAACTGAACGAACAAAGCAGAAGCGGATTCACAGAACGCAAGAATGGAGTAACAGGTACGAAAGGGAAAGGGAGTGGGGAGGATGAGTGGATTGGGAGGGATAAGGGGGGAAGTAGAAGGAGGATATTAAGATTAGCATGCTAATGGGGGTGGGTGGGAGAAAGGAGTGGGCTGTACAACACAGAGAAGACAAGTAGTCATTCTACAGAATTTTGCTCTGCTGAATGACAGTGACTGGAAAGGGGTTAATAGTGGGGACCAGCTATAGGGGCGAGACTAGTAAACCGAATATTCTTCATGTAAGTTTAGATTAATGATAACGAGAAAGAAAAAGAAAAAGAAAATAAAGAAAGAAAAGGGGGATAACTCCCTGATAGAATAAACTTAACTGTACATCAAGGATTAAGTCATGCCTAAAATATCCTTAATTTTGATCAGTTAAAGATTTGCAGATCATCGGTGTGGAGGTACTGTTTTCTGATAATATTCCTCTCTATTGATAAAAGAGCAGTTCCTTTGTGTTGACATCCATTGAGTTCTACACAATGGTATAAAGGGCATAAAAATAGGAGGGGAAAAAGGTCTCTTTGTGCTTATATAGAGGATCAAAGCCTAATTGGGCTAACCACAAAATGAACTAAGACACGATATGAAGAAGAACTTCCCACATCAGCAATCTCTGGAAGAGTCATTCCAGAAGATGATCATCAAAAACCTCAACAAAGATCCAGGCACTGCTACAGTTGGAGCTGCATTCGTCTCACCAGTTCCTGTACTTGACAAGTAAACGGAGAAGGAAATATCTAAGCTGGCCTGTGCATAGAGTAAAACATCAATTTGACTGTGTCTATACTTTTGGATCTCATCCAAGAATTAGGAGAAGTGCAAGTTGTAGCTCTCCAAAATCTTACAACTACAAATTATCTACTGTTAAAAGAGCATATGGGATGTGAACAGCTCCCAGGAATCGGATGTTTTAATTTGTCTGATTTCTCTCAGACCGTTCATGTTCAGTTGGACAATATCCATCATATGGTAGATAAATTTTCACAAATGCCTAGGATGCCTAACTGGTTTTTCTTGGTTTCACTGGAGATGGCTTTTAATTATAGTTCTGCTTTGGTTATGTACGTGTATTCCTTCTATGTTAATGTGTGTGCGCAATTTAATTAGCAGTTTAAAACCTACACATGCTTAAGTTACTCTACAAGAAGATATTTCAAAGAAATAAACAATCTTCCCATGATTTTGTCCGTCTGCTACTTCTATAGCTTTTCTTCTTCCTTGCTAATTACAGCCCTGAAATAGAAGTCGTCCCTCATATATAATTTACCGAGTAAGATAATTCTTCCAAGTGGTAAAGATATTTCCTGAAAAATGCTGGGCACAGAATCCACATGGCAAAAAACTGCAAAGAATTAAAAAGCTAACCCTTTCAAACAATATTTCTTCTATCTCACTTATCAAATTTAAAATTCCCTGTATGGTCCCGGAAGATGACTGGTTAGCCAGAGATGGGTAGATTCCTCAAGGCAGGAACAACATAAGAGAGTCACAGTCGCAGGGCGGATATCGGGTGAGAAATTGGGAATCTACAGAGGTGAGGCTTAAAACCTCAATGCCCTTGTTTTGACGGATCTCTGCATCCGTGGTGTTTTATTGACCTTGTCTAGCTTCTACTAACACATAGTCTACAGGCACAAAACTGATCATCTACATGTGCTCTCTTTCAACACTAAACCGTGTATTCTACTTTTATCTTGCATTTACCAACCACTTCACATTTATATTAAAAGAAATTAATAACAATTATAAACATAATAATGGGGAAAGTGGGATAAACAAACAAATCATATAAAAAGCAAAAAAATTTTAAAAAAAGAAAGAAAAAATATGAAATAAATGATAAAGGAGGACATTACATAATGATGAAGGGCGCAGTTCAACAAGAGGATATAACCTTTATGAGTATATATGAATACAACACAGGAGCACCAGCATATGTGAAACAAATACTAACAGAATTTAAGGAGGAAATAGAATGCAATGCATTCACATTGGGAGACTTCAACCCACCACTCACTCCAAAGGACAGATCCAAGAGACAGAAAATAAGTAAGGACACAGAGGCACTGAACAACACACTAGAACAGATGGCCCTATTAGATATCTACACAATTCTACATCCAAAAGCAACAGGACACACATTCTTCTCACGTGCACATGAAACATTCTCCAGAGTAGACCACATAGTAGGCAACAAAAAGAGCCTCAGTAAATTCCAAGTGATTGAAATCCTATCAACCAACTTTTCAGACCACAAATGCTTAGAACTAGAAATAAATTGGACAAAGAAAGCAAAAAGGCTCACAAACACATACAGGCTTAACAACATGCTCCTAAATAATCAATTACTCAAAGACCAAATTAAAATGGAGATTCAGCATTATATTTAAACAAATGACAACAACAGAGAGCTAAAACTACTGTGGGTACGGCAAAAGCAGTCTTAAGAGGAAAATATATAGCAATCCAGTCACATGTAAAGAAGGAAGAAAAATCCCAAATGAATGGTCTAAAGTCTCAATTATCGAAGTTGGAAAAAGGAGAACAAATGTGGCCTAAAGTCAGCAGAACGATGGAATAAATAAAGACCAGAGAAGAAATAAATAATGTTGAGAAGAAAACATTAGCAAATGTCAAAGAAAGCAAGAGCTGTTTCTTCGGGAAAATAAACAATAAAGATAAGCCTCTTGCCAGATATATTAAGAGGAAAAGAGAGTCAACACACATCAACAGAATCAGAAATAAAAAAGGAAAAACCACGACGGACACCACAGAAATACAAAGAATTATTAGAGAGTAGTATGAAAACCTATACGATGATAAGTTGGGAAACCAAGGAGAAATGGACAAATTCCTATTAGAATAAAACCTTCCAAGGCTGACCCAGGAAAAACATAAAATCTTAACACACCAATTACCAGCAACGGAATTGAATCAGTAAGCAAAAAACTACCAAAAAACAAATCCCCGGGACAGATGGATTTTCCTCGGAATTTTAACAGACATACAGATCAGACATAATACCCATACTCCTTAAAGTTTTCCAAAAAATAGAAGAGGAGGGATTACTCCCAAACTCACTCTATGAAACCGATATCACTCTAATGGAAAAGCCAGATAAAGATGGCACCAAAGAAAGAAACACTACAGACGATTATCCCTGATGAACGTAGATGTAAAAATACAAAACAACGTATTAGCAAAACGAATTCAAAAATACATCCAAAGGATGATACACCATGACCAAGTGGGATTCATCCCAGGGATGCAAGGACAGTACGACATTTGATAATCCATCAACATCATCCAGCACATCAACATAAAGACAGACAAAACCACATGATCATCTCCATAGATACTGAAAAAGCGTTTGACATAGTTCTACAACGAACCATGATAACCACTCTCAACTAAATGTGTATAGAGGGCAAGTACCTCAACATAATTAAGCCCATATATGATAAAACCGCAGCCAACGTCATAGTGAACAGCGAGAAGCTGAAAGGTTTTCTTCTGCGATTGGATACAAGACAGGGATGCCCACTCTCCCCAATGTTATTCAACACAGTACTGGAGGTCTTGGCCACAGCAATTAGACAAAACAAAGAAACACAAAGAATCCATATTGGTAGACAAGAAGTTAAACTGTCTCTATTTGCAGATGACATGAAATTGTACATAAAAAACCCTAAAGATTCCACACCAAAACTACTAGAGCTCGTATCAGGATACAGCAAAGTCGCACGATAGAAAATTAACACACAGAAATCTGTAGCTTTACTGTACACGAACAATGAACCAGTAGAAAGAGAAATCTGGAAAACATTTCCGTTCACAATTGCAGCACAAAGGATAAAATACCTAGGAATAAACCTAAGCAAAGAAGTGATAGACATATACTCAGGAAACAACAAGTCACACTTAAGAGAAATTAAAGGCGACACTAACAAATGGAAACTCACCCATTCACGAGGCTAGGAAGAATTAATATCATGAAAATAGCCATCCTGAGCAAAGCAATATACAGATTTGACGTTTTCCTATGAAATCATCAGCAACATTCTTCAATGAATTGGAACAAATAAATGAAAAATTCACACGGAAACACCAAAGACACTGAATAGCCATAGCAATGCAGAGAGAGAAGAATAACGTAGGGGTGATCTCACTCACCAACTTCACGCTCTACTATAAAGCCATAGTAATCAAGACAATATGGTACTGGCACAAGAACAGAGCCACACACCAGTGGAACAGACTAGACTCTCCAGACTTTAACCCAAATATATGTGGTCAATTACTATTTAATAAAAGGAGCCATGGACATACAATAGCGAAATGACAGTCTCTTCAACAGATTGTGATGGCAAATCTGGACAGCTACATGAAGGAGAATAAACTGCACTGTCTTCTAACCCCATATATAAAAGTAAATCCAAAATGTATCAAAGACCGGAAGGTAAGTCATGAAACCATTAAACTCTTGGAAGAAAACATAGGCAGAAACCTCTTAGACATAAACATGAGTGACCTCTTCTTGAAAATATCTCCCGGGTAAGGAAAACAACAGCAAAAATGAAAAGTGGGAATATATTAATTTGAAAAGCTTCTGTAGAGCAGAAGACACCATCAATACAACAGAAAGGAGCCCTACAGGATGGGAAAATATATTTGTAAATGACACATCCGATAAAGGCTTGACGCCCAAAATATATAAAGAGCTCACATGCCTCAACAAACTAAAAACCAATAATCCAATTAAAAATGGGCAGAGGAAGTGAACAGACGGTTCTCCAAATAACAAATACAGATGGCCAACAGACACATGAAAAGATGCTCCACATCTCTTTTTATCAGAGAAATGCAAATGAAATCTACAATGAGTTATCACCTCACTCCACAAAGGATAGCTATCATTCAAGAGACAAACAACAACAAATGTTGTTGCGGCTGTGGAGAAAGGGGAACCCTCCTACACTGCTGGTGGGAATGTAAATTAGTTCAACCATTGTGGAAAGGAGTATGGAGGTTCCTCAAAATGCTCAGAAAAGATTCACCACTGGACCCAGGAATTCCATTTTAAGGAATATATACCAGGAGAGCAGCAATCAAGTTTGAAAAAGACAGATGCACCCCGATGTTTATTGCAGCACTGTTTAGTATAGCAAAGAACTGGAAGCAACCTAAATGTCCACTGGTAGATGAATGGATAAAGAAGATGTGGTACATATAAAAAATGGTATATTACACAGACAAAAGAAGAGGGCAAATCCTACCATTGGCAGCACCGTGGAAGGAGCTGGAGGGTATTATGCTCAGTGAAAAAGCCAAGAAGAGAAAGAGAAATACCAAATGATTTCACTGATCTGTGGAGTGTAAGAATGAAGGAAAAACTGAACGAACAAAGCAGAAGCGGATTCACAGAACGCAAGAATGGAGTAACAGGTACCAAAGGGAAAGGGAGTGGGGAGAATGGGTGGATTGGGAGGGATAAGGCGAGAAGTAGAAGGAGGATATTAAGATTAGCATGCTAATGGGGTGGGTGGGAGAAAGGGGTGGGCTGTACAACACAGAGAAGACAAGTAGTGATTCTACAACATTTTGCTCTGCTGAATGACAGTGACTGGAAAGGGGTTAATAGTGGGGACCAGCTATAGGGGAGAGACTAGTAAACAGAATATTCTTCATGTAAGTTTAGATTAATAATAACGAGAAAGAAAAAGAAAAAGAAAATAAAGAAAGAAAAGGGGGATAACTCCCTGATAGAATAAAGTTAACTGTAAATCAAGGATTAAGTCATGCCTAAAATATCCTTAATTTTGATCAGTTAAAGATTTGCAGATCATCGGTGTGGAGGTACTGTTTTCTGATAATATTCCTCTCTATTGATAAAAGAGCAGTTCCTATGTGTTGACATCCATTGAGTTCTACACAATGGTATAAAGGGCATAAAAATAGGAGGGGAAAAAGGTCTCTTTGTGCTTATATAGAGGATCAAAGCCTAATTGGGCTAACCACAAAATGAACTAAGACACGATATGAAGAAGAACTTCCCACATCAGCAATCTCTGGAAGAGTCATTCCAGAAGATGATCATCAAAAACCTCAACAAAGATCCAGGCACTGCTACAGTTGGGGCTGAATTCGTCTCACCAGTTCCTGTACTTGTCAAGTAAACGGAGAAGGAAATATCTAAGCTGGCCTGTGCATAGAGTAAAACATCAATTTGACTGTGTCTATACTTTTGGAACTCATCCAAGAGTTAGGAGAAGTGCAAGTTGTAGCTCTCCAAAATCTTACAACTACAAATTATCTACTGTTAAAAGAGCATATGGGATGTGAACAGTTCCCAGGAATCGGATGTTTTAATTTGTCTGATTTCTCTCAGACCGTTCATGTTCAGTTGGACAATATCCATCATATGGTAGATAAATTTTCACAAATGCCTAGGATGCCTAACTGGTTTTTCTTGGTTTCACTGGAGATGGCTGGTAATTATAGTTCTGCTTTGGTTATGTACGTGTATTCCTTCTATGTTAATGTGTGTGCGCAATTTAATTAGTAGTTTAAAACCTACACATGCTTAAGTTACTCTAGAAGAAGATATTTCAAAGAAATAAACAATCTTCCCATGATTTTGTCCGTCTGCTACTTCTATAGCTTTTCTTCTTCCTTGCTAATTACATCCCTGAAATAGAAGTCGTCCCTCATATATAATTTACCGAGTAAGATAATTCTTCCAAGTGGTAAAGATATTTCCTGAAAAATGCTGGGCACAGAATCCACATGGCAAAAAACTGCAAAGAAGTAAAAAGCTAACCCTTTCAAACAATATTTCTTCTATCTCACTTATCAAATTTAAACTTCCCTGTATGGTCCCGGAAGATGACTGGTTAGCCAGAGATGGGTAGATTCCTCAAGGGAGGAACAACATAAGAGAGGCACAGTCACAGGGCGGCCATCGGGTGAGAAATTGGGAATCTACAGAGGTGAGGCTTAAAACCTCAATGCCCTTGTTTTGAGGGATCTCTGCATCCGTGGATGTTTTATTGACCTTGTCTAGCTTCTACTAACACTTATTCTACAGGCACACACCTGATCATCTACATGTGCTCTCTTTCAACACTAAACCGTGTATTCTACTTTTATCTTGCATCTACCAACCACTTCACATTTATATTAAAAGAAATTAGTAACAATTATAAACATAATAACGGGGAAAGTGGGATAAACAAACAAATCATATAAAAAGCAAAAAAATTTTAAAAAAAGAAAGAAAAAATATAAAATAAAAGATAAAGGAGGACATTACATAATGATGAAGGGCGCAGTTCAACAAGAGGATATAACCTTTATGAGTATATATGAATACAACACAGGAGCACCAGCATATGTGAAACAAATACTAACAGAATTAAAGGAGGAAATAGAATGCAATGCATACACATTGGGAGTCTTCAACCCACCACTCACTCCAAAGGACAGATCCAAGAGACAGAAAATAAGTAAGGACACAGAGGCACTGAACAACACACTAGAACAGATGGCCCTATTAGATATCTACACAATTCTACATCCAAAAGCAACAGGACACACATTCTTCTCACGTGCACATGAAACATTCTCCAGAGTAGACCACATAGTAGGCAAAAAAAAGAGCCTCAGTAAATTCCAAGAGATTGAAATCCTATCAACCAACTTTTCAGACCACAAATGCAAAGAACTACAAATAAATTGGACAAAGAAAGCAAAAAGGCTCACAAACACATGGAGGCTTAACAACATGCTCCTAAATAATCAATTACTCAAAGAGCAAATTAAAATGAAGATTCAGCATTATATTTAAACAAATGACAACAACAGAAAGTAAAACTACTGTGGGTACGGCAAAAGCAGTCTTAAGAGGAAAATATATAGCAATCCAGTCACATGTAAAGAAGGAAGAAAAATCCCAAATGAATGGTCTAAAGTCTCAATTATCGAAGTTGGAAAAAGGAGAACAAATGTGGCCTAAAGTCAGCAGAACGATGGAATAAATAAAGACCAGAGAAGAAATAAATAATGTTGAGAAGAAAACATTAGCAAATGTCAAAGAAAGCAAGAGCTGTTTCTTCGGGAAAATAAACAATATAGATAAGCCTCTTGCCAGATATATTAAGAGGAAAAGAGAGTCAACACACATCAACAGAATCAGAAATAAAAAAGGAAAAACCACGACGGACACCACAGAAATACAAAGAATTATTAGATAGTACTATGAAAACCTATACGATGATAAGCTGGGAAACCAAGGAGAAATGGACAAATTCCTATTAGAATAAAACCTTCCATGGCTGACCCAGGAAAAAACATAAAATCTTAACACACCAATTACCAGCAACGGAATTGAATCAGTAAGCAAAAAACTACAAAAAACAAATCCCCGGGACAGATGGATTTTCCTCGGAATTTTAACAGACATACAGATCAGACATAATACCCATACTCCTTAAAGTTTTCCAAAAAATAGAAGAAGAGGGATTACTCCCAAACTCACTCTATGAAACCAATATCACTCTAATGGAAAAGCCAGATAAAGATGGCCCCAAAGAAAGAAACACTACAGACGATTATCCCTGATGAACGTAGATGTAAAAATACAAAACAACGTATTAGGAAAACGAATTCAAAAATACATCCAAAGGATGATACCCCATGACCAAGTGGGATTCATCCCAGGGATGCAAGGATAGTACGACATTTGATAATCCATCAACATCATCCAGCACATCAACATAAAGACAGACAAAACCACATGATCATCTCCATAGATACTGAAAAAGCGTTTGACATAGTTCTACAACGAACCATGATAACCACTCTCAACTAAATGTGTATAGAGGGCAAGTACCTCAACATAATAAAGCCCATAAATGATGAAACCGCAGCCAACGTCATAGGAAACAGCGAGAAGCTGAAAGGTTTTCTTCTGCGATTGGATACAAGACAGGGATGCCCACTCTCCCCAATGTTATTCAACACAGTACTGGAGGTCTTGGCCACAACAATTAGACAAAACAAAGAAACACAAAGAATCCATATTGCTAGACAAGAAGTTAAACTGTCTCTATTTGCAGATGACATGAAATTGTACATAAAAAACCCTAAAGATTCCACACCAAAACTACTAGAGCTCATATCGGGATACAGCAAAGTCGCACGATAGAAAATTAACACACAGAAATCTGTAGCTTTACTGTACACGAACAATGAACCAGTAGAAAGAGAAATCTGGAAAACAATTCCGTTCACAATTGCAGCAGAAAGGATAAAATACCTAGGAATAAACCTAAGCAAAGAAGTGATAGACATATACTCAGGAAACAACAAGTCACACTTAAGAGAAATTAAAGGCGACACTAACAAATGGAAACTCACCCATTCACGAGGCTAGGAAGAATTAATATCATGAAAATAGCCATCCTGAGCAAAGCAATATACAGATTTGACGTTTTTCTATGAAATCATCAGCAACATTCTTCAATGAATTGGAACAAATAAATGAAAAATTCACACGGAAACACCAAAGACACCGAATAGCCATAGCAATGCTGAGAGAGAAGAATAACGTAGGGGTGATCTCACTCACCAACTTCACGCTCTACTATAAAGCCATAGTAATCAAGACAATATGGTACTGGCACAAGAACAGAGCCACACACCAGTGGAACAGACTAGACACTCCAGACATTAACCCAAATATATGTGGTCAATTACTATTTAATAAAAGGAGCCATGGACATACAATGGCGAAATGACAGTCTCTTCAACAGATTGTGATGGCAAATCTGGACAGCTACATGAAGGAGAATGAAACTGCACTGTGTTCTAACCCCATATACAAAAGTAAATCCAAAATGTATCAAAGACCGGAAGGTAAGTCATGAAACCATTAAACTCTTGGAAGAAAACATAGGCAGAAACCTCTTAGACATAAACATGAGTGACCTCTTCTTGACAATATCTCCTGGGTAAGGAAAACAACAGCAAAAATGAAAAGTGTTAATATATTAAGGTGAAAAGCTTCTGTAGATCAGTAGACACCAACAATACAGCAGAAAGGAGCCCTACAGGATGGGAATATATATTTGTAAAAGACACATAAGATAAAGGCTTGACGCCCAAAATATATAAAGAGCTCACATGCCTCAACAAACTAATAACAAATAATCCAATTAAAAATGGGCAGAGGAACTGAACAGACGGTTCTCCAAATAACAAATACAGATGGCCAACAGACACATGAAAAGATGTTCCACATCTCTTTTTATCAGAGAAAGGCAAATGAAAACTACAATGAGTTATCACCTCACTCCACAAAGGATAGCTATCATTCAAGAGACAAACAACAACAAATGTTGCTGCGGCTGTGGAGAAAGGGGAACCCTCCTACACTGCTGGTGGGAATGTAAATTAGTTCAACCATTGTGGAAAGGAGTATGGAGGTTCCTCAAAATGCTCAGAAAAGATTCACCACTGGACCCAGGAATTCAATTTTAAGGAATATATACCAGGAGAGCAGCAATCAAGTTTGAAAAAGAAAGATGCACCCCGATGTTTATTGCAGCACTGTTTAGTATAGCAAAGAACTGGAAGCAACCTAAATGTCCACTGGTAGATGAATGGATAAAGACGATGTGGTACATATAAAAAATGGTATATTACACAGACATAAGAAGAGGGCAAATCCTACCATTGGCAGCACCATGGAACGAGCTGTAGGGTATTATGCTCAGTGAAAAAGCCAAGAAGAGAAAGAGAAATACCAAATGATTTCACTGATCTGTGGAGTGTAAGAATGAAGGAAAAACGGAACGAACAAAACAGAAGCGGATTCACAGAACGCAAGAATGGAGTAACAGGTACCAAAGGTAAAGGGAGTGGGGAAGATGGGTGGTTAGGGAGGGATAAGGGGGGAAGTAGAAGGAGGATATTAAGATTAGCATGCTAATGGGGGTGGGTCGGAGAAAGGGGTAGGCTGTACAACACAGAGAAGACAAGTAGTGATTCTACAACATTTTGCTCTGCTGAATGACAGTGACTGGAAAGGGGTTAATAGTGGGGACCAGCTATAGGGGAGAGACTAGTAAACAGAATATTCTTCATGTAATTTTAGATTAATGATAACGAGAAAGAAAAAGAAAAAGAAAATAAAGAAAGAAAAGGGGGATAACTCCCTGATAGAATAAAGTTAACTGTACATCAAGGATTAAGTCATGCCTAAAATATCCTTAATTTTGATCAGTTAAAGATTTGCAGATGATCGGTGTGGAGGTACTGTTTTCTGATAATATTCCTCTCTATTGATAAAAGAGCAGTTCCTATGTGTTGACATCCATTGCGTTCTACACAATGGTATCAAGGGCATAAAAATAGGAGGGGAAAAAGGTCTCTTTGTGCTTATATAGAGGATCAAAGCCTAATTGGGCTAACCACAAAATGAACTAAGACACGATATGAAGAAGTACTTCCCACATCAGCAAACTCTGGAAGAGTCATTCCAGAAGATGATCATCAAAAAACCTCAACAAAGATCCAGGCACTGATACAGTTGGAGCTGCATTCGTCTCACCAGTTCCTGTACTTGTCAAGTAAACAGAGAAGGAAATATCTAAGCTGGCCTGTGCATAGAGTAAAACATCAATTTGACTGTGTCTATACTTTTGGAACTCAACCAAGAATTAGGAGAACTGCAAGTTGTAGCACTCCAAAATCTTACAACTACAAATTATCTACTGTTAATAGAGCATATGGGATGTGAACAGTTCCCAGGAATCAGATGATTTAATTTGACTGATTTCTCTCAGACCGTTCAAGTTCAGTTGGACAATATCCATCATATCGTAGATAAATTTTCACAAATGCCTAGGATGCCTAACTGGTTTTTCTTGGTTTCACTGGAGATGGCTGGTAATTATAGTTCTGCTTTGGTTATGTACGTGTATTCCTTCTATGTTAATGTGTGTGCGCAATTTAATTAGTAGTTTAAAACCTACACATGCTTAAGTTACTCTACAAGAAGATATTTCAAAGAAATAAACAATCTTCCCATGATTTTGTCCGTCTGCTACTTCTATAGCTTTTCTTCTTCCTTGCTAATTACATCCCTGAAATAGAAGTCGTCCCTCATATATAATTTACCAAGTAAGATAATTCTTCCAAGTGGTAAAGATACTTCCTGAAAAATGCTGGGCTCAGAAACCACATGGCATAAAACTGCAAAGAAGTAAAAAGCTAACCCTTTCAAACAATATTTCTTCTATCTCACTTATCAAATTTAAACTTCCCTGTATGGTCCCATAAGATGACTGGTTACCCAGAGATGGGTAGATTCCTCAAGGGAGGAACAACATAAGAGAGGCACAGTCACAGGGCGGCCATCAGGTGAGAAATTGGGAATCTACAGAGGTGGGGCTTACAACCTCAATGTCCTTGTTTTGAGGGATCTCTGCATCCGTGGATGTTTTATTGCCCTTGTCTAGCTTGGACTAACACTTAGTCTACAGGCACACACCTGATCATCTACATGTGCTCTCTTACAACACTAAACCGTGTATTCTACTTTTATCTTGCATCTACCAACCACTTCACCTTTATATTAAAAAAAATAATAATTATAAACAGAATAACGGGAAAAGTGGGATAAACATACAAATCATATATAAAGCACAAAAAATTTTAAAAAAAGAAAGAAAAAAAAAGATAAAGGAGGACATTACATAATGATGAAGTGCGCAGTTCAACAAGAGGATATAACCTTTATGAGTATATATGAATACAACACAGGAGCACCAGCATATGTGAAACAAATACTAACAGAATTAAAGGAGGAAATAGAATGCAATGCATACACTTTGGGAGACTTCAACCCACCACTGACTCCAAAGGACAGATCCAAGAGACAGAAAATAAGTAAGGACACAGAGGCACTGAACAACACACTAGAACAGATGGCCCTATTAGATATCTACACAATTCTACATCCAAAAGCAACAGGACACACATTCTTCTCACGTGCACATGAAACATTCTCCAGAGTAGACCACAAAGTAGGCAACAAAAAGAGCCTCAGTAAATTCCAAGAGATTGAAATCCTATCAACCAACTTTTCAGACCACAAATGCTTAGAACTACAAATAAATTGGACAAAGAAAGCAAAAAGGCTCACAAACACATGGAGGCTTAACAAGAAGTTCCTAAATAATCAATTACTCAAAGACCAAATTAAAATGGAGATTCAGCATTATATCTAAACAAATGACAACAACAGAAATCTAAAACTACTGTGGTACGGCAAAAGCACTCTTAAGAGGAAAATATATAGCAATCCAGTCACATGTAAAGAAGGAAGAAAAATCCCAAATGAATTGTCTAAAGTCTCATTTATCGAAGTTGGAAAAAGGAGTACAAATGTGGCCTAAGGTGAGCAGAACGATGGAATAAATAAAGACCAGAGAAGAAATAAATAATGTTGAGAAGAAAACATTAGCAAATGTCAAAGAAAGCAAAAGCTGTTTCTTCGGGAAATAAACAATATAGATAAGCCTCTTGCCAGACATATTAAGAGGAAAAGAGAGTCAACACACAACAACAGAATCAGAAATAAAAAAGGAAAAACCACGACGGACACCACAGAAATACAAAGAATTATAAGAGAGTACTATGAAAACCTATACGATGATAAGCTGGGAAACCAAGGAGAAATGGACAAATTCCTAGGAGAATAAAACCTTCCATGGCTGACCCAGGAAAAAACATAAAATCTTAACACAAAAATTACCAGCAACGGAATTGAATCAGTAAGCTAAAAACTACCAAAAAACAAATCCCCGGGACAGAAGGATTTTCCTCGGAATTTTAACAGACATACAGATCAGACATAATACCCATACTCCTTAAACTTTTCCAAAAAATAGAAGAGGAGGGATTACTCCCAAACTCACTCTATGAAACCGATATCACTCTAATGGAAAAGCCAGATAAAGATGGCACCAAAGAAAGAAACACTACAGACGATTATCCCTGATGAACGTAGATGTAAAAATACAAAACAACGTATTAGCAAAACGAATTCAAAAATACATCCAAAGGATGATACCCCATGACCAAGTGGGATTCATCCCAGGGATGCAAGGATAGTACGACATTTGATAATCCATCAACATCATCCAGCACATCAAGATAAAGACAGACAAAAACACATGATCATCTCCATAGATGCTGAAAAAGCGTTTTGCATAGTTCTACAACCATTCATGATAAACACTCTCAACAAAATGTGTATAGAGGGCAAGTACCTCAACATAATAAAGCCCATATATGATAAAACCGCAGACAACATCATAGTGAACAGCGAGAAGCTGAAAGCTTTCCTTCTGCGTTTGGATACAAGACAGGGATGCCACTCTCCCCAATGTTATTCAACACAGTAGTGGAGGTCTTGGCCACAGCAATTAGACAAAACAAAGAAACACAAGGAATCCATATTGGTAGACAAGAAGTTAAACTGTCTCTATTTGCAGATGTCATGAAATTGTACATAAAAAACCCTAAAGAATCCACACCAAAACTACTAGAGCTCATATCGGGATACAGCAAAGGCGCACGATAGAAAATTAACACACAGAAATCTGTAGCTTTACTGTACACGAACAATGAACCAGTAGAAAGAGAAATCTGGAAAACAATTCCGTTCACAATTGCAGCAGAAAGGATAAAATACCTAGGAATAAACCTAAGCAAAGAAGTGATAGACATATACTCAGGAAACAACAAGTCACACTTAAGAGAAATTAAAGGCGACACTAACAAATGGAAACTCACCCATTCACGAGGCTAGGAAGAATTAATATCATGAAAATGGCCATCCTGAGCAAAGCAATATACAGATTTGAAGTTTTCCTATGAAATCATCAGCAACATTCTTCAATGAATTGGAACAAATAAATGAAAAATTCACACGGAAACACCAAAGACACCGAATAGCCATAGCAATGCTGAGAGAGAAGAATAACGTAAAGGTGATCTCACTCACCAACTTCACGCTCTACTATAAAGCCATAGTAATCAAGACAATATGGTACTGGCACAAGAACAGAGCCACACACCAGTGGAACAGACTAGACACTCTAGACATTAAACCAAATATATGTGGTCAATTAATATTTGATAAAGGAGCCATGGACATACAATGGCGAAATGACAGTCTCTTCAACAGATTGTGATGGCAAATCTGGACAGCTACATGAAGGAGAATGAAACTGCACTGCGTTCTAACCCCATATACAAAAGTAAATCCAAAATGTATCAAAGACCGGAAGGTAAGTCATGAAACCATTAAACTCTTGGAAGAAAACATAGGCAGAAACCTCTTAGACATAAACATGAGTGACCTCTTCTTGACAATATCTCCCGGGTAAGGAAAACAACAGCAAAAATGAAAAGTGGGAATATATTAAGGTGAAAAGCTTCTGTAGAGCAGTAGACACCAACAATACAGCAGAAAGGAGCCCTACAGGATGGGAAAATATATTTGTAAATGACACATCCGATAAAGGCTTGACGCCCAAAATATATAAATAGCTCACATGCCTCAACAAACTAAAAACAAATAATCCAATTAAAAATGGGCAGAGGAACTGAACAGACGGTTCTCCAAATAACAAATACAGATGGTCAACAGACACATGAAAAGATGCTCCACATCTCTTTTTATCAGAGAAAGGCAAATGAAAACTACAATGAGTTATCACCTCACTCCACAAAGGATAGCTATCATTCAAGAGACAAACAACAACAAATGTTGTTGCGGCTGTGGAGAAAGGGGAACCCTCCTACACTGCTGGTGGGAATGTAAATTAGTTCAACCTTTATGGAAAGGAGTATGGAGGTTCCTCAAAATGCTCAGAAAAGATTCACCACTGGACCCAGGAATTCCATTTTAAGGAATATATACCAGGAGAGCAGCAATCCAGTTTGAAAAAGACAGATGCACCCCGATGTTTATTGCAGCACTGTTTAGTATAGCAAAGAACTGGAAGCAACCTAAATGTCCACTGGTAGATGAATGGATAAAGAAGATGTGGTACATATACAAAATGGTATATTACTCAGACATAAGAAAAGGGCAAATCCTACCATTGGCAGCACCATGGAAGGAGCTGGAGGGAATTATGTTCAGTGAAAAAGCCAAGAAGAGAAAGAGAAATACCAAATGATTTCACTGATCTGTGGAGTGTAAGAATGAAGGAAAAACTGAACGAACAAAGCAGAAGCGGATTCACAGAACGCAAGAATGGAGTAACAGGTACCAAAGGGAAAGGGAGTGGGGAAGATGGGTGGTTAGGGAGGGATAAGGGGGGAAGTAGAAGGAGGATATTAAGATTAGCATGCTAATGGGGGTGGGTGGGAGAAAGGGGTAGGCTGTACAACACAGAGAAGACAAGTAGTGATTCTACAACATTTTGCTCTGCTGAATGACAGTGACTGGAAAGGGGTTAATAGTGGGGACCAGCTATAGGGGAGAGACTAGTAAACAGAATATTCTTCATGTAAGTTTAGATTAATGATAACGAGAAAGAAAAAGAAAAAGAAAATAAAGAAAGAAAAGGGGGATAACTCCCTGATAGAATAAAGTTAACTGTACATCAAGGATTAAGTCATGCCTAAAATATCCTTAATTTTGATCAGTTAAAGATTTGCAGATGATCGGTGTGGAGGTACTGTTTTCTGATAATATTCCTCTCTATTGATAAAAGAGCAGTTCCTATGTGTTGACATCCATTGAGTTCTACACAATGGTATAATTGGCATAAAAATAGGAGGGGAAAAAGATCTCTTTGTGCTTATATAGAGGATCAAAGCCTAATTGGGCTAACCACAAAATGAACTAAGACACGATATGAAGAAGAACTTCCCACATCAGCAAACTCTGGAAGAGTCATTCCAGAAGAAGATCATCAAAAATCCTCAACAAAGATTCAGGCACTGCTACAGTTGGAGCTGCATTCGTCTCACCAGTTCCTGTACTTGTCAACTAAACAGAGAAGGAAATATCTAAGCTGGCCTGTGCATAGAGTAAAACATCAATTTGACTGTGTCTATACTTTTGGAACTCAACCAAGAATTAGGAGAAGTGCAAGTTGTAGCACTCCAAAATCTTACAACTACAAATTATCTACTGTTAATAGAGCATATGGGATGTGAACAGTTCCCAGGAATCGGATGTTTTAATTTGTCTGATTTCTCTCAGACCGTTGAAGTTCAGTTGGACAATATCCATCATATGGTAGATAAATTTTCACAAATGCCTAGGATGCCTAACTGGTTTTTCTTGGTTTCACTGGAGATGGCTGGTAATTGTAGTTCTGCTTTGGTTATGTACGTGTATTCCTTCAATGTTAATGTGTGTGCGCAATTTAATTAGTAGTTTAAAACCTACACATGCTTAAGTTACTCTACAAGAAGATATTTCAAAGAAATAAACAATCTTCCCATGATTTCGTCCGTCTGCTACTTCTATAGCTTTTCTTCTTCCTTGCTAATTACATCCCTGAAATAGAAGTCGTCCCCCATATATAATTTACCAAGTAAGATAATTCTTCCAAGTGGTAAAGATACTTCCTGAAAAATGCTGGGCACAGAAACCACATGGCATAAAACTGCAAAGAAGTAAAAAGCTAACCCTTTCAAACAATATTTCTTCTATCTCACTTATCAAATTTAAACTTCCCTGTATGGTCCCATAAGATGACTGGTTAGCCAGAGATGGGTAGATTCCTCAAGGGAGGAACAACATAAGAGAGGCACAGTCGCAGGGCGGCCATCAGGTGAGAAATTGGGAATCTACAGAGGTGAGGCTTAAAACCTCAATGTCCTTGTTTTGAGGGATCTCTGCATCCGTGGATGTTTTATTGCCCTTGTCTAGCTGGGACTAACACTTAGTCTACAGGCACACACCTGATCATCTACATGTGCTCTCTTACAACACTAAACCGTGTATTCTACTTTTATCTTGCATCTACCAACCACTTCACCTTTATATTAAAAAAAATTAATAACAATTATAAACAGAATAACGGGAAAAGTGGGATAAACATACAAATCATATATAAAGCACAAAAAATTTTAAAAAAAGAAAGAAAAAAAAAGATAAAGGAGGACATTACATAATGATGAAGTGCGCAGTTCAACAAGAGGATATAACCTTTATGAGTATATATGAATACAACACAGGAGCACCAGCATATGTGAAACAAATACTAACAGAATTAAAGTAGGAAATAGAATGCAATGCATACACATTGGGAGACTTCAACCCACCACTCACTCCAAAGGACAGATCCAAGAGACAGAAAAGAAGTAAGGACACAGAGGCACTGAACAACACACTAGAACAGATGGCCCTATTAGATATCTACACAATTCTACCTCCAAAAGCAACAGGACACACATTCTTCTCACGTGCACATGAAATATTCGCCAGAGTAGACCACATAGTAGGCAACAAAAAGAGCCTCAGTAAATTCCAAGAGATTGAAATCCTATCAACCAACTTTTCAGACCCCAAATGCTTAGAACTACAAATAAATTGGACAAAGAAAGCAAAAAGACTCACAAACACATGGAGGCTTAACAACATGCTCCTAAATAATCAATTACTCAAAGACCAAATTAAAATGGAGATTCAGCATTATATTTAAACAAATGACAACAACAGAAAGCTAAAACTACTGTGGGTATGGCAAAAGCAGTCTTAAGAGGAAAATATATAGCAATCCAGTCACATGTAAAGAAGGAAGAAAAATCCCAAATGAATGGTCTAAAGTCTCAATTATCGAAGTTGGAAAAAGGAGAACAAATGTGGCCTAAGGTCAGCAGAACGTTGGAATAAATAAAGACCAGAGAAGAAATAAATAATGTTGAGAAGAAAACATTAGCAAATGTCAAAGAAAGCAAAAGCTCTTTCTTCGGGAACATAAACAATATAGATAAGCGTCTTGCCAGACATATTAAGAGGAAATGAGAGTTAAAACACACATCAACAGAATCAGAAATAAAAAAGGAAAAACCACGACGGACACCACAGAAATACAAAGAATTATAAGAGAGTACTATGAAAACCTATGCGATGATAAGCTGGGAAACCAAGGAGAAATGGACAAATTCCTAGGAGAATAAAACCTTCCATGGCTGACCCAGAAAAAAACATAAAATCTTAACACACCAATTACCAGCAACGGAATTGAATCAGTAAGCGAAAAACTAAAAAAGAACAAATTCCCGGGACAGATGGATTTTCCTCGGAATTTTAACAGACATACAGATCAGACATAATACCCATACTCCATAAACTTTTCCAAAAAATAGAAGAGGAGGGATTACTCCCAAACTCACTCTATGAAACCGATATCACTCTAATGGAAAAGCCAGATAAAGATGGCACCAAAGAAAGAAACACTACAGACGATTATCCCTGATGAACGTAGATGTAAAAATACAAAACAACGTATTAGCAAAACGAATTCAAAAATACATCCAAAGGATGATACCCCATGACAAAGTGGGATGCATCCCAGGGATGCAAGGATAGTACGACATTTGATAATCCATCAACATCATCCAGCACATCAACATAAAGACAGACAAAACCACATGATCATCTCCATAGATGCTGAAAAAGCGTTTGACATAGTTCTACAAACATTCATGATAAACACTCTCAACAAAATGTGTATAGAGGGCAAGTACCTCAACATAATAAAGCCCACATATGATAAAACCGCAGCCAACATCATAGTGAACAGCGAGAAGCTGAAAGCTTTCCTTCTGCGATTGGATACAAGACAGGGATGCCACTCTCCCCAATGTTATTCAACACAGTACTGGAGGTCTTGGCCACAGCAATTAGACAAAACAAAGAAACACAAGGAATCCATATTGGTAGACAAGAAGTTAAACTGTCTCTATTTGCAGATGTCATGAAATTGTACATAAAAACCCTAAAGACTCCACACCAAAACTACTAGAGCTCATATCGGGATACAGCAAAGTCGCACGATAGAAAATTAACACACAGAAATCTGTAGCTTTACTGTACACGAACAATGAACCAGTAGAAAGAGAAATCTGGAAAACAATTCCGTTCACAATTGCAGCAGAAAGGATAAAATACCTAGGAATAAACCTAAGCAAAGAAGTGATAGACATATACTCAGGAAACAACAAGTCACACTTAAGAGAAATTAAAGGCGACACTAACAAATGGAAACTCACCCATTCACGAGGCTAGGAAGAATTAATATCATGAAAATGGCCATCCTGAGCAAAGCAATATACAGATTTGAAGTTTTCCTATGAAATCATCAGCAACATTCTTCAATGAATTGGAACAAATAAATGAAAAATTCAAACGGAAACACCAAAGACACCGAATAGCCATAGCAATGCTGAGAGAGAAGAATAACGTAGTGGTGATCTCACTCACCAACTTCACGCTCTACTATAAAGCCATAGTAATCAAGAAAATATGGTACTGGCACAAGAACAGAGCCACACACCAGTGGAACAGACGAGACACTCCAGACATTAACCCAAATATATGTGGTCAATTAATATTTGATAAAGGAGCCATGGACATACAATGGCGAAATGACAGTCTCTTCAACAGATTGTGATGGCAAATCTGGACAGCTACATGAAGGAGAATGAAACTGCACTGCGTTCTAACCCCATATACAAAAGTAAATCCAAAATGTATCAAAGACCGGAAGGTAAGTCATGAAACCATTAAACTCTTGGAAGAAAACATAGGCAGAAACCTCTTAGACATAAACATGAGTGACCTCTTCTTGACAATATCTCCCGGGTAAGGAAAACAACAGCAAAAATGAAAAGTGGGAATATATTAAGGTGAAAAGCTTCTGTAGAGCAGTAGACACCAACAATACAGCAGAAAGGAGCCCTACAGGATGGGAAAATAATTATGTAAATGACACATCCGATAAAGGCTTGACGCCCAAAATATATAAATAGCTCACATGCCTCAACAAACTAAAAACAAATAATCCAATTAAAAATGGGCAGAGGAACTGAACAGACGGTTCTCCAAATAACAAATACAGATGGCCAACAGACACATGAAAAGATGCTCCACATCTCTTTTTATCAGAGAAAGGCAAATGAAAACTACAATGAGTTATCACCTCACTCCACAAAGGATAGCTATCATTCAAGAGACAAACAACCACAAATGTTGTTGCGGCTGTGGAGAAAGGGGAACCCTCCTACACTACTGGTGGGAATGTAAATTAGTTCAACCTTTGTGGAAAGGAGTATGGAGGTTCCTCAAAATGCTCAGAAAAGATTCACCACTGGACCCAGGAATTCCATTTTAAGGAATATATACCAGGAGAGCAGCAATCCAGTTTGAAAAAGACAGATGCACACCGATGTTTATTGCAGCACTGTTTAGTATAGCAAAGAACTGGAAGCAACCTAAATGTCCACTGGTAGATGAATGGATAAAGAAGATGTGGTACATATACAAAATGGTATATTACTCAGACATAAGAAAAGGGCAAATCCTACCATTGGCAGCACCATGGAAGGAGCTGGAGGGAATTATGTTCAGTGAAAAAGCCAAGAAGAGAAAGAGAAATACCAAATGATTTCACTGATCTGTGGAGTGTAAGAATGAAGGAAAAACTGAACGAACAAAGCAGAAGCGGATTCACAGAACGCAAGAATGGAGTAACAGGTACCAAAGGGAAAGGGAGTGGGGAAGATGGGTGGTTAGGGAGGGATAAGGGGGGAAGTAGAAGGAGGATATTAAGATTAGCATGCTAATGGGGGTGGGTGGGAGAAAGGGGTAGGCTGTACAACACAGAGAAGACAAGTAGTGATTCTACAACATTTTGCTCTGCTGAATGACAGTGACTGGAAAGGGGTTAATAGTGGGGACCAGCTATAGGGGAGAGACTAGTAAACAGAATATTCTTCATGTAAGTTTAGATTAATGATAACGAGAAAGAAAAAGAAAAAGAAAATAAAGAAAGAAAAGGGGGATAACTCCCTGATAGAATAAAGTTAACTGTACATCAAGGATTAAGTCATGCCTAAAATATCCTTAATTTTGATCAGTTAAAGATTTGCAGATGATCGGTGTGGAGGTACTGTTTTCTGATAATATTCCTCTCTATTGATAAAAGAGCAGTTGCTATGTGTTGACATCCATTGAGTTCTACACAATGGTATAATTGGCATAAAAATAGGAGAGGAAAAAGGTCTCTTTGTGCTTATATAGAGGATCAAAGCCTAATTGGGCTAACCACAAAATGAACTAAGACACGATATGAAGAAGAACTTCCCACATCAGCAAACTCTGGAAGAGTCATTCCAGAAGAAGATCATCAAAAATCCTCAACAAAGATTCAGGCACTGCTACAGTTGGAGCTGCATTCGTCTCACCAGTTCCTGTACTTGTCAACTAAACAGAGAAGGAAATATCTAAGCTGGCCTGTGCATAGAGTAAAACATCAATTTGACTGTGTCTATACTTTTGGAACTCAACCAAGAATTAGGAGAAGTGCAAGTTGTAGCACTCCAAAATCTTACAACTACAAATTATCTACTGTTAATAGAGCATATGGGATGTGAACAGTTCCCAGGAATCGGATGTTTTAATTTGTCTGATTTCTCTCAGACCGTTCAAGTTCAGTTGGACAATATCCATCATATGGTAGATAAATTTTCACAAATGCCTAGGATGCCTAACTGGTTTTTCTTGGTTTCAATGGAGATGGCTGGTAATTGTAGTTCTGCTTTGGTTATGTACGTGTATTCCTTCTATGTTAATGTGTGTGCGCAATTTAATTAGTAGTTTAAAACCTACACATGCTTAAGTTACTCTACAAGAAGATATTTCAAAGAAATAAACAATCTTCCCATGATTTCGTCCGTCTGCTACTTCTATAGCTTTTCTTCTTCCTTGCTAATTACATCCCTGAAATAGAAGTCGTCCCCCATATATAATTTACCAAGTAAGATAATTCTTCCAAGTGGTAAAGATACTTCCTGAAAAATGCTGGGCACAGAAACCACATGGCATAAAACTGCAAAGAAGTAAAAAGCTAACCCTTTCAAACAATATTTCTTCTATCTCACTTATCAAATTTAAACTTCCCTGTATGGTCCCATAAGATGACTGGTTAGCCAGAGATGGGTAGATTCCTCAAGGGAGGAACAACATAAGAGAGGCACAGTCGCAGGGCGGCCATCAGGTGAGAAATTGGGAATCTACAGAGGTGAGGCTTAAAACCTCAATGTCCTTGTTTTGAGGGATCTCTGCATCCGTGGATGTTTTATTGCCCTTGTCTAGCTTGGACTAACACTTAGTCTACAGGCACACACCTGATCATCTACATGTGTTCTCTTACAACACTAAACCGTGTATTCTACTTTTATCTTGCATCTACAAACCACTTCACCTTTATATTAAAAAAAATTAATAACAATTATAAACAGAATAACGGGAAAAGTGGGATAAACATACAAATCATATATAAAGCACAAAAAATTTTAAAAAAAGAAAGAAAAAAAAAAAGATAAAGGAGGACATTACATAATGATGAAGTGCGCAGTTCAACAAGAGGATATAACCTTTATGAGTATATATGAATACAACACAGGAGCACCAGCATATGTGAAACAAATACTAACAGAATTAAAGTAGGAAATAGAATGCAATGCATACACATTGGGAGACTTCAACCCACCACTCACTCCAAAGGACAGATCCAAGAGACAGAAAAGAAGTAAGGACACAGAGGCACTGAACAACACACTAGAACAGATGGCCCTATTAGATATCTACACAATTCTACCTCCAAAAGCAACAGGACACACATTCTTCTCACGTGCACATGAAATATTCTCCAGAGTAGACCACATAGTAGGCAACAAAAAGAGCCTCAGTAAATTCCAAGAGATTGAAATCCTATCAACCAACTTTTCAGACCACAAATGCTTAGAACTACAAATAAATTGGACAAAGAAAGCAAAAAGGCTCACAAACACATGGAGGCTTAACAACATGCTCCTAAATAATCAATTACTCAAAGACCAAATTAAAATGGAGATTCAGCATTATATTTAAACAAATGACAACAACAGAAAGCTAAAACTACTGTGGGTATGGCAAAAGCAGTCTTAAGAGGAAAATATATAGCAATCCAGTCACATGTAAAGAAGGAAGAAAAATCCCAAATGAATGGTCTAAAGTCTCAATTATCGAAGTTGGAAAAAGGAGAACAAATGTGGCCTAAGGTCAGCAGAAAGATGGAATAAATAAAGACCAGAGAAGAAATAAATAATGTTGAGAAGAAAACATTAGCAAATGTCAACGAAAGCAAAAGCTCTTTCTTCGGGAAAATAAACAATATAGATAAGCGTCTTGCCAGACATATTAAGAGGAAATGAGAGTTAAAACACACATCAACAGAATCAGAAATATAAAAGGAAAAACCACGACGGACACCACAGAAATACAAAGAATTATAAGAGAGTACTATGAAAACCTATGCGATGATAAGCTGGGAAACCAAGGAGAAATGGACAAATTCCTAGGAGAATAAAACCTTCCATGGCTGACCCAGAAAAAAAACATAAAATCTTAACACACCAATTACCAGCAACGGAATTGAATCAGTAAGCGAAAAACTAAAAAAGAACAAATTCCCGGGACAGATGGATTTTCCTCGGAATTTTAACAGATCTACAGATCAGACATAATACCCATACTCCATAAACTTTTCCAAAAAATAGAAGAGGAGGGATTACTCCCAAACTCACTCTATGAAACCGATATCACTCTAATGGAAAAGAAAGATAAAGATGGCACCAAAGAAAGAAACACTACAGACGATTATCCCTGATGAACGTAGATGTAAAAATACAAAACAACGTATTAGCAAAACGAATTCAAAAATACATCCAAAGGATGATACCCCATGACAAAGTGGGATTCATCCCAGGGATGCAAGGATAGTACGACATTTGATAATCCATCAACATCATCCAGCACATCAACATAAAGACAGACAAAACCACATGATCATCTCCATAGATGCTGAAAAAGCGTTTGACATAGTTCTACAAACATTCATGATAAACACTCTCAACAAAATGTGTATAGAGGGCAAGTACCTCAACATAATAAAGCCCACATATGATAAAACCGCAGCCAACATCATAGTGAACAGCGAGAAGCTGAAAGCTTTCCTTCTGCGATTGGATACAAGACAGGGATGCCACTCTCCCCAATGTTATTCAACACAGTACTGGAGGTCTTGGCCACAGCAATTAGACAAAACAAAGAAACACAAGGAATCCATATTGGTAGACAAGAAGTTAAACTGTCTCTATTTGCAGATGACATGAAATTGTACATAAAAACCCTAAAGACTCCACACCAAAACTACTAGAGCTCATATCGGGATACAGCAAAGTCGCACGATAGAAAATTAACACACAGAAATCTGTAGCTTTACTGTACACGAACAATGAACCAGTAGAAAGAGAAATCTGGAAAACAATTCCGTTCACAATTGCAGCAGAAAGGATAAAATACCTAGGAATAAACCTAAGCAAAGAAGTGATAGACATATACTCAGGAAACAACAAGTCACACTTAAGAGAAATTAAAGGCGACACTAACAAATGGAAACTCACCCATTCACGAGGCTAGGAAGAATTAATATCATGAAAATGGCCATCCTGAGCAAAGCAATATACAGATTTGAAGTTTTCCTATGAAATCATCAGCAACATTCTTCAATAAATTGGAACAAATAAATGAAAAATTCACACGGAAACACCAAAGACACCGAATAGCCATAGCAATGCTGAGAGAGAAGAATAACGTAGGGGTGATCTCACTCACCAACTTCACGCTCTACTATAAAGCCATAATAATCAAGACAATATGGTACTGGCACAAGAACAGAGCCACACACCATTGGAACAGACTAGACACTCCAGACATTAACCCAAATATATGTGGTCAATTAATATTTGATAAAGGAGCCATGGACATACAATGGCGAAATGACAGTCTCTTCAACAGATTGTGATGGCAAATCTGGACAGCTACATGAAGGAGAATAAAAACTGCACTGTGTTCTAACCCCATATACAAAAGTAAATCCAAAATGTATCAAAGACCGGAAGGTAAGTCATGAAACCATTAAACTCTTGGAAGAAAACATAGGCAGAAACCTCTTAGACATAAACATGAGTGACCTCTTCTTGACAATATCTCCCGGGTAAGGAAAACAACAGCAAAAATGAAAAGTGGGAATATATTAAGGTGAAAAGCTTCTGTAGAGCAGTAGACACCAACAATACAGCAGAAAGGAGCCCTACGGGATGGGAAAATATATTTGTAAATGACACATCCGATAAAGGCTTGACGCCCAAAATATATAAATAGCTCACATGCCTCAACAAACTAAAAACAAATAATCCAATTAAAAATGGGCAGAGGAACTGAACAGACGGTTCTCCAAATAACAAATACAGATGGCCAACAGACACATGAAAAGATGCTCCACATCTCTTTTTATCAGAGAAAGGCAAATGAAAACTACAATGAGTTATCACCTCACTCCACAAAGGATAGCTATCATTCAAGAGACAAACAACAACAAATGTTGTTGCGGCTGTGGATAAAGGGGAACCCTCCTACACTGCTGGTGGGAATGTAAATTAGTTCAACCTTTGTGGAAAGGAGTATGGAGGTTCCTCAAAATGCTCAGAAAAGATTCACCACTGGACCCAGGAATTCCATTTTAAGGAATATATACCAGGAGAGCAGCAATCAAGTTTGAAAAAGACAGATGCACCCCGATGTTTATTGCAGCACTGTTTAGTATAGCAAAGAACTGGAAGCAACCTAAATGTCCACTGGTAGATGAATGGATAAAGAAGATGTGGTACATATAAAAAATGGTATATTACACAGACAAAAGAAGAGGGCAAATCCTACCATTGGCAGCACCGTGGAAGGAGCTGGAGGGTATTATGCTCAGTGAAAAAGCCAAGAAGAGAAAGAGAAATACCAAATGATTTCACTGATCTGTGGAGTGTAAGAATGAAGGAAAAACTGAACGAACAAAGCAGAAGCGGATTCACAGAACGCAAGAATGGAGTAACAGGTACCAAAGGGAAAGGGAGTGGGGAAGATGGGTGGTTAGGTAGGGATAAGGGGGGAAGTAGAAGGAGGATATTAAGTTTAGCATGCTAATGGGGGTGGGTGGGAGAAAGGGGTAGGCTGTACAACACAGAGAAGACAAGTAGTGATTCTACAACATTTTGCTCTGCTGAATGACAGTGACTGGAAAGGGGTTAATAGTGGGGACCAGCTATAGGGGAGAGTCTACTAAACAGAATATTCTTCATGTAAGTTTAGATTAATGATAACGAGAAAGAAAAAGAAAAAGAATATAAAGAAAGAAAAGGGGGATAACTCCCTGATAGAATAAAGTTAACTGTACATCAAGGATTAAGTCATGCCTAAAATATCCTTAATTTTGATCAGTTAAAGATTTGCAGATGATCGGTGTGGAGGTACTGTTTTCTGATAATATTCCTCTCTATTGATAAAAGAGCAGTTCCTATGTGTTGACATCCATTGAGTTCTACACAATGGTATAATTGGCATAAAAATAGGAGGGGAAAAAGGTCTCTTTGTGCTTATATAGAGGATCAAAGCCTAATTGGGCTAACCACAAAATGAACTAAGACACGATATGAAGAAGAACTTCCCACATCAGCAAACTCTGGAAGAGTCATTCCAGAAGAAGATCATCAAAAAACCTCAACAAAGATTCAGGCACTGCTACAGTAGGAGCTGCATTCGTCTCACCAGTTCCTGTACTTGTCAACTAAACAGAGAAGGAAATATCTAAGCTGGCCTGTGCATAGAGTAAAACATCAATTTGACTGTGTCTATACTTTTGGAACTCAACCAAGAATTAGGAGAAGTGCAAGTTGTAGCACTCCAAAATCTTACAACTACAAATTATCTACTGTTAATAGAGCATATGGGATGTGAACAGTTCCCAGGAATCGGATGTTTTAATTTGTCTGATTTCTCTCAGACCGTTCAAGTTCAGTTGGACAATATCCATCATATGGTAGATAAATTTTCACAAATGCCTAGGATGCCTAACTGGTTTTTCTTGGTTTCACTGGAGATGGCTGGTAATTGTAGTTCTGCTTTGGTTATGTACGTGTATTCCTTCTATGTTAATGTGTGTGCGCAATTTAATTAGTAGTTTAAAACCTACACATGCTTAAGTTACTCTACAAGAAGATATTTCAAAGAAATAAACAATCTTCCCATGATTTCGTCCGTCTGCTACTTCTATAGCTTTTCTTCTTCCTTGCTAATTACATCCCTGAAATAGAAGTCGTCCCCCATATATAATTTACCAAGTAAGATAATTCTTCCAAGTGGTAAAGATACTTCCTGAAAAATGCTGGGCACAGAAACCACATGGCATAAAACTGCAAAGAAGTAAAAAGCTAACCCTTTCAAACAATATTTCTTCTATCTCACTTATCAAATTTAAACTTCCCTGTATGGTCCCATAAGATGACTGGTTAGCCAGAGATGGGTAGATTCCTCAAGGGAGGAACAACATAAGAGAGGCACAGTCGCAGGGCGGCCATCAGGTGAGAAATTGGGAATCTACAGAGGTGAGGCTTAAAACCTCAATGTCCTTGTTTTGAGGGATCTCTGCATCCGTGGATGTTTTATTGCCCTTGTCTAGCTTGGACTAACACTTAGTCTACAGGCACACACCTGATCATCTACATGTGCTCTCTTACAACACTAAACCGTGTATTCTACTTTTATCTTGCATCTACCAACCACTTCACCATTATATTTAAAAAAATTAATAACAATTATAAACAGAATAACGGGAAAAGTGGGATAAACATACAAATCATATATAAAGCACAAAAAATTTTAAAAAAAGAAAGAAAAAAAAAAAGATAAAGGAGGACATTACATAATGATGAAGTGCGCAGTTCAACAAGAGGATATAACCTTTATGAGTATATATGAATACAACACAGGAGCACCAGCATATGTGAAACAAATACTAACAGAATTAAAGGAGGAAATAGAATGCAATGCATACACATTGGGAGACTTCAACCCACCACTCACTCCAAAGGACAGATCCAAGAGACAGAAAAGAAGTAAGGACACAGAGGCACTGAACAACACACTAGAACAGATGGCCCTATTAGATATCTACACAATTCTACCTCCAAAAGCAACAGGACACACATTCTTCTCACGTGCACATGAAATATTCGCCAGAGTAGACCACATAGTAGGCAACAAAAAGAGCCTCAGTAAATTCCAAGAGATTGAAATCCTATCAACCAACTTTTCAGACCCCAAATGCTTAGAACTACAAATAAATTGGACAAAGAAAGCAAAAAGACTCACAAACACATGGAGGCTTAACAACATGCTCCTAAATAATCAATTACTCAAAGACCAAATTAAAATGGAGATTCAGCATTATATTTAAACAAATGACAACAACAGAAAGCTAAAACTACTGTGGGTATGGCAAAAGCAGTCTTAAGAGGAAAATATATAGCAATCCAGTCACATGTAAAGAAGGAAGAAAAATCCCAAATGAATGGTCTAAAGTCTCAATTATCGAAGTTGGAAAAAGGAGAACAAATGTGGCCTAAGGTCAGCAGAAAGATGGAATAAATAAAGACCAGAGAAGAAATAAATAATGTTGAGAAGAAAACATTAGCAAATGTCAACGAAAGCAAAAGCTCTTTCTTCGGGAAAATAAACAATATAGATAAGCGTCTTGCCAGACATATTAAGAGGAAATGAGAGTTAAAACACACATCAACAGAATCAGAAATAAAAAAGGAGAAACCACGACGGACACCACAGAAATACAAAGAATTATAAGAGAGTACTATGAAAACCTATGCGATGATAAGCTGGGAAACCAAGGAGAAATGGACAAATTCCTAGGAGAATAAAACCTTCCATGGCTGACCCAGAAAAAAAACATAAAATCTTAACACACCAATTACCAGCAACGGAATTGAATCAGTAAGCGAAAAACTAAAAAAGAACAAATTCCCGGGACAGATGGATTTTCCTCGGAATTTTAACAGACCTACAGATCAGACATAATACCCATACTCCATAAACTTTTCCAAAAAATAGAAGAGGAGGGATTACTCCCAAACTCACTCTATGAAACCGATATCACTCTAATGGAAAAGCCAGATAAAGATGGCACCAAAGAAAGAAACACTACAGACGATTATCCCTGATGAAAAAATGTAGATGTAAAAATACAAAACAACGTATTAGCAAAACGAATTCAAAAATACATCCAAAGGATGATACCCCATGACAAAGTGGGATTCATCCCAGGGATGCAAGGATAGTACGACATTTGATAATCCATCAACATCATAAAGCACATCAACATAAAGACAGACAAAACCACATGATCATCTCCGTAGATGCTGAAAAAGCGTTTGACATAGTTCTACAAACATTCATGATAAACACTCTCAACAAAATGTGTATAGAGGGCAAGTACCTCAACATAATAAAGCCCACATATGATAAAACCGCAGCCAACATCATAGTGAACAGCGAGAAGCTGAAAGCTTTCTTTCTGCGATTGGATACAAGACAGGGATGCCACTCTCCCCAATGTTATTCAACACAGTACTGGAGGTCTTGGCCACAGCAATTAGACAAAACAAAGAAACACAAGGAATCCATATTGGTAGACAAGAAGTTAAACTGTCTCTATTTGCAGATGTCATGAAATTGTACATAAAAACCCTAAAGACTCCACACCAAAACTACTAGAGCTCATATCGGGATACAGCAAAGTCGCACGATAGAAAATTAACACACAGAAATCTGTAGCTTTACTGTACACGAACAATGAACCAGTAGAAAGAGAAATCTGGAAAACAATTCCGTTCACAATTGCAGCAGAAAGGATAAAATACCTAGGAATAAACCTAAGCAAAGAAGTGATAGACATATACTCAGGAAACAACAAGTCACACTTAAGAGAAATTAAAGGCGACACTAACAAATGGAAACTCACCCATTCACGAGGCTAGGAAGAATTAATATCATGAAAATGGCCATCCTGAGCAAAGCAATATACAGATTTGAAGTTTTCCTATGAAATCATCAGCAACAGTCTTCAATAAATTGGAACAAATAAATGAAAAATTCACACGGAAACACCAAAGACACCGAATAGCCATAGCAATGCTGAGAGAGAAGAATAACGTAGGGGTGATCTCACTCACCAACTTCACGCTTTACTATAAAGCCATAGTAATCAAGACAATATGGTACTGGCACAAGAACAGAGCCACACACCAGTGGAACAGACGAGACACTCCAGACATTAACCCAAATATATGTGGTCAATTAATATTTGATAAAGGAGCCATGGACATACAATGGCGAAATGACAGTCTCTTCAACAGATTGTGATGGCAAATCTGGACAGCTACATGAAGGAGAATGAAACTGCACTGCGTTCTAACCCCATATACAAAAGTAAATCCAAAATGTATCAAAGACCGGAAGGTAAGTCATGAAACCATTAAACTCTTGGAAGAAAACATAGGCAGAAACCTCTTAGACATAAACATGAGTGACCTCTTCTTGACAATATCTCCCGGGTAAGGAAAACAACAGCAAAAATGAAAAGTGGGAATATATTAAGGTGAAAAGCTTCTGTAGAGCAGTAGACACCAACAATACAGCAGAAAGGAGCCCTACAGGATGGGAAAATATATTTGTAAATGACACATCCGATAAAGGCTTGACGCCCAAAATATATAAATAGCTCACATGCCTCAACAAACTAAAAACAAATAATCCAATTAAAAATGGGCAGAGGAACTGAACAGACGGTTCTCCAAATAACAAATACAGATGGCCAACAGACACATGAAAAGATGCTCCACATCTCTTTTTATCAGAGAAAGGCAAATGAAAACTACAATGAGTTATCACCTCACTCCACAAAGGATAGCTATCATTCAAGAGACAAACAACAACAAATGTTGTTGCGGCTGTGGATAAAGGGGAACCCTCCTACACTGCTGGTGGGAATGTAAATTAGTTCAACCTTTGTGGAAAGGAGTATGGAGGTTCCTCAAAATGCTCAGAAAAGATTCACCACTGGACCCAGGAATTCCATTTTAAGGAATATATACCAGGAGAGCAGCAATCCAGTTTGAAAAAGACAGATGCACACCGATGTTTATTGCAGCACTGTTTAGTATAGCAAAGAACTGGAAGCAACCTAAATGTCCACTGGTAGATGAATGGATAAAGAAGATGTGGTACATATACAAAATGGTATATTACTCAGACATAAGAAAAGGGCAAATCCTACCATTGGCAGCACCATGGAAGGAGCTGGAGGGAATTATGTTCAGTGAAAAAGCCAAGAAGAGAAAGAGAAATACCAAATGATTTCACTGATCTGTGGAGTGTAAGAATGAAGGAAAAACTGAACGAACAAAGCAGAAGCGGATTCACAGAAAGCAAGAATGGAGTAACAGGTACCAAAGGGAAAGGGAGTGGGGAAGATGGGTGGTTAGGTAGGGATAAGGGGGGAAGTAGAAGGAGGATATTAAGTTTAGCATGCTAATGGGGGTGGGTGGGAGAAAGGGGTAGGCTGTACAACACAGAGAAGACAAGTAGTGATTCTACAACATTTTGCTCTGCTGAATGACAGTGACTGGAAAGGGGTTAATAGTGGGGACCAGCTATAGGGGAGAGTCTACTAAACAGAATATTCTTCATGTAAGTTTAGATTAATGATAACGAGAAAGAAAAAGAAAAAGAATATAAAGAAAGAAAAGGGGGATAACTCCCTGATAGAATAAAGTTAACTGTACATCAAGGATTAAGTCATGCCTAAAATATCCTTAATTTTGATCAGTTAAAGATTTGCAGATGATCGGTGTGGAGGTACTGTTTTCTGATAATATTCCTCTCTATTGATAAAAGAGCAGTTCCTATGTGTTGACATCCATTGAGTTCTACACAATGATATAATTGGCATAAAAATAGGAGGGGAAAAAGGTCTCTTTGTGCTTATATAGAGGATCAAAGCCTAATTGGGCTAACCACAAAATGAACTAAGACACGATATGAAGAAGAACTTCCCACATCAGCAAACTCTGGAAGAGTCATTCCAGAAGAAGATCATCAAAAAACCTCAACAAAGATTCAGGCACTGCTACAGTAGGAGCTGCATTCGTCTCACCAGTTCCTGTACTTGTCAACTAAACAGAGAAGGAAATATCTAAGCTGGCCTGTGCATAGAGTAAAACATCAATTTGACTGTGTCTATACTTTTGGAACTCAACCAAGAATTAGGAGAAGTGCAAGTTGTAGCACTCCAAAATCTTACAACTACAAATTATCTACTGTTAATAGAGCATATGGGATGTGAACAGTTCCCAGGAATCGGATGTTTTAATTTGTCTGATTTCTCTCAGACCGTTCAAGTTCAGTTGGACAATATCCATCATATGGTAGATAAATTTTCACAAATGCCTAGGATGCCTAACTGGTTTTTCTTGGTTTCACTGGAGATGGCTGGTAATTGTAGTTCTGCTTTGGTTATGTACGTGTATTCCTTCTATGTTAATGTGTGTGCGCAATTTAATTAGTAGTTTAAAACCTACACATGCTTAAGTTACTCTACAAGAAGATATTTCAAAGAAATAAACAATCTTCCCATGATTTCGTCCGTCTGCTACTTCTATAGCTTTTCTTCTTCCTTGCTAATTACATCCCTGAAATAGAAGTCGTCCCCCATATATAATTTACCAAGTAAGATAATTCTTCCAAGTGGTAAAGATACTTCCTGAAAAATGCTGGGCACAGAAACCACATGGCATAAAACTGCAAAGAAGTAAAAAGCTAACCCTTTCAAACAATATTTCTTCTATCTCACTTATCAAATTTAAACTTCCCTGTATGGTCCCATAAGATGACTGGTTAGCCAGAGATGGGTAGATTCCTCAAGGGAGGAACAACATAAGAGAGGCACAGTCGCAGGGCGGCCATCAGGTGAGAAATTGGGAATCTACAGAGGTGAGGCTTAAAACCTCAATGTCCTTGTTTTGAGGGATCTCTGCATCCGTGGATGTTTTATTGCCCTTGTCTAGCTTGGACTAACACTTAGTCTACAGGCACACACCTGATCATCTACATGTGTTCTCTTACAACACTAAACCGTGTATTCTACTTTTATCTTGCATCTACAAACCACTTCACCTTTATATTAAAAAAAATTAATAACAATTATAAACAGAATAACGGGAAAAGTGGGATAAACTTACAAATCATATATAAAGCACAAAAAATTTTAAAAAAAGAAAGAAAAAAAAAAAGATAAAGGAGGACATTACATAATGATGAAGTGCGCAGTTCAACAAGAGGATATAACCTTTATGAGTATATATGAATACAACACAGGAGCACCAGCATATGTGAAACAAATACTAACAGAATTAAAGTAGGAAATAGAATGCAATGCATACACATTGGGAGACTTCAACCCACCACTCACTCCAAAGGACAGATCCAAGAGACAGAAAAGAAGTAAGGACACAGAGGCACTGAACAACACACTAGAACAGATGGCCCTATTAGATATCTACACAATTCTACCTCCAAAAGCAACAGGACACACATTCTTCTCACGTGCACATGAAATATTCTCCAGAGTAGACCACATAGTAGGCAACAAAAAGAGCCTCAGTAAATTCCAAGAGATTGAAATCCTATCAACCAACTTTTCAGACCACAAATGCTTAGAACTACAAATAAATTGGACAAAGAAAGCAAAAAGGCTCACAAACACATGGAGGCTTAACAACATGCTCCTAAATAATCAATTACTCAAAGACCAAATTAAAATGGAGATTCAGCATTATATTTAAACAAATGACAACAACAGAAAGCTAAAACTACTGTGGGTATGGCAAAAGCAGTCTTAAGAGGAAAATATATAGCAATCCAGTCACATGTAAAGAAGGAAGAAAAATCCCAAATGAATGGTCTAAAGTCTCAATTATCGAAGTTGGAAAAAGGAGAACAAATGTGGCCTAAGGTCAGCAGAAAGATGGAATAAATAAAGACCAGAGAAGAAATAAATAATGTTGAGAAGAAAACATTAGCAAATGTCAACGAAAGCAAAAGCTCTTTCTTCGGGAAAATAAACAATATAGATAAGCGTCTTGCCAGACATATTAAGAGGAAATGAGAGTTAAAACACACATCAACAGAATCAGAAATATAAAAGGAAAAACCACGACGGACACCACAGAAATACAAAGAATTATAAGAGAGTACTATGAAAACCTATGCGATGATAAGCTGGGAAACCAAGGAGAAATGGACAAATTCCTAGGAGAATAAAACCTTCCATGGCTGACCCAGAAAAAAAACATAAAATCTTAACACACCAATTACCAGCAACGGAATTGAATCAGTAAGCGAAAAACTAAAAAAGAACAAATTCCCGGGACAGATGGATTTTCCTCGGAATTTTAACAGACCTACAGATCAGACATAATACCCATACTCCATAAACTTTTCCAAAAAATAGAAGAGGAGGGATTACTCCCAAACTCACTCTATGAAACCGATATCACTCTAATGGAAAAGCCAGATAAAGATGGCACCAAAGAAAGAAACACTACAGACGATTATCCCTGATGAACGTAGATGTAAAAATACAAAACAACGTATTAGCAAAACGAATTCAAAAATACATCCAAAGGATGATACCCCATGACAAAGTGGGATTCATCCCAGGGATGCAAGGATAGTACGACATTTGATAATCCATCAACATCATCCAGCACATCAACATAAAGACAGACAAAACCACATGATCATCTCCATAGATGCTGAAAAAGCGTTTGACATAGTTCTACAAACATTCATGATAAACACTCTCAACAAAATGTGTATAGAGGGCAAGTACCTCAACATAATAAAGCCCACATATGATAAAACCGCAGCCAACATCATAGTGAACAGCGAGAAGCTGAAAGCTTTCCTTCTGCGATTGGATACAAGACAGGGATGCCACTCTCCCCAATGTTATTCAACACAGTACTGGAGGTCTTGGCCACAGCAATTAGACAAAACAAAGAAACACAAGGAATCCATATTGGTAGACAAGAAGTTAAACTGTCTCTATTTGCAGATGTCATGAAATTGTACATAAAAACCCTAAAGACTCCACACCAAAACTACTAGAGCTCATATCGGGATACAGCAAAGTCGCACGATAGAAAATTAACACACAGAAATCTGTAGCTTTACTGTACACGAACAATGAACCAGTAGAAAGAGAAATCTGGAAAACAATTCCGTTCACAATTGCAGCAGAAAGGATAAAATACCTAGGAATAAACCTAAGCAAAGAAGTGATAGACATATACTCAGGAAACAACAAGTCACACTTAAGAGAAATTAAAGGCGACACTAACAAATGGAAACTCACCCATTCACGAGGCTAGGAAGAATTAATATCATGAAAATGGCCATCCTGAGCAAAGCAATATACAGATTTGAAGTTTTCCTATGAAATCATCAGCAACATTCTTCAATAAATTGGAACAAATAAATGAAAAATTCACACGGAAACACCAAAGACACCGAATAGCCATAGCAATGCTGAGAGAGAAGAATAACGTAGGGGTGATCTCACTCACCAACTTCACGCTCTACTATAAAGCCATAATAATCAAGACAATATGGTACTGGCACAAGAACAGAGCCACACACCATTGGAACAGACTAGACACTCCAGACATTAACCCAAATATATGTGGTCAATTAATATTTGATAAAGGAGCCATGGACATACAATGGCGAAATGACAGTCTCTTCAACAGATTGTGATGGCAAATCTGGACAGCTACATGAAGGAGAATAAAAACTGCACTGTGTTCTAACCCCATATACAAAAGTAAATCCAAAATGTATCAAAGACCGGAAGGTAAGTCATGAAACCATTAAACTCTTGGAAGAAAACATAGGCAGAAACCTCTTAGACATAAACATGAGTGACCTCTTCTTGACAATATCTCCCGGGTAAGGAAAACAACAGCAAAAATGAAAAGTGGGAATATATTAAGGTGAAAAGCTTCTGTAGAGCAGTAGACACCAACAATACAGCAGAAAGGAGCCCTACGGGATGGGAAAATATATTTGTAAATGACACATCCGATAAAGGCTTGACGCCCAAAATATATAAATAGCTCACATGCCTCAACAAACTAAAAACAAATAATCCAATTAAAAATGGGCAGAGGAACTGAACAGACGGTTCTCCAAATAACAAATACAGATGGCCAACAGACACATGAAAAGATGCTCCACATCTCTTTTTATCAGAGAAAGGCAAATGAAAACTACAATGAGTTATCACCTCACTCCACAAAGGATAGCTATCATTCAAGAGACAAACAACAACAAATGTTGTTGCGGCTGTGGATAAAGGGGAACCCTCCTACACTGCTGGTGGGAATGTAAATTAGTTCAACCTTTGTGGAAAGGAGTATGGAGGTTCCTCAAAATGCTCAGAAAAGATTCACCACTGGACCCAGGAATTCCATTTTAAGGAATATATACCAGGAGAGCAGCAATCAAGTTTGAAAAAGACAGATGCACCCCGATGTTTATTGCAGCACTGTTTAGTATAGCAAAGAACTGGAAGCAACCTAAATGTCCACTGGTAGATGAATGGATAAAGAAGATGTGGTACATATAAAAAATGGTATATTACACAGACAAAAGAAGAGGGCAAATCCTACCATTGGCAGCACCGTGGAAGGAGCTGGAGGGTATTATGCTCAGTGAAAAAGCCAAGAAGAGAAAGAGAAATACCAAATGATTTCACTGATCTGTGGAGTGTAAGAATGAAGGAAAAACTGAACGAACAAAGCAGAAGCGGATTCACAGAACGCAAGAATGGAGTAACAGGTACCAAAGGGAAAGGGAGTGGGGAAGATGGGTGGTTAGGTAGGGATAAGGGGGGAAGTAGAAGGAGGATATTAAGTTTAGCATGCTAATGGGGGTGGGTGGGAGAAAGGGGTAGGCTGTACAACACAGAGAAGACAAGTAGTGATTCTACAACATTTTGCTCTGCTGAATGACAGTGACTGGAAAGGGGTTAATAGTGGGGACCAGCTATAGGGGAGAGTCTACTAAACAGAATATTCTTCATGTAAGTTTGGATTAATGATAACGAGAAAGAAAAAGAAAAAGAATATAAAGAAAGAAAAGGGGGATAACTCCCTGATAGAATAAAGTTAACTGTACATCAAGGATTAAGTCATGCCTAAAATATCCTTAATTTTGATCAGTTAAAGATTTGCAGATGATCGGTGTGGAGGTACTGTTTTCTGATAATATTCCTCTCTATTGATAAAAGAGCAGTTCCTATGTGTTGACATCCATTGAGTTCTACACAATGGTATAATTGGCATAAAAATAGGAGGGGAAAAAGGTCTCTTTGTGCTTATATAGAGGATCAAAGCCTAATTGGGCTAACCACAAAATGAACTAAGACACGATATGAAGAAGAACTTCCCACATCAGCAAACTCTGGAAGAGTCATTCCAGAAGAAGATCATCAAAAAACCTCAACAAAGATTCAGGCACTGCTACAGTAGGAGCTGCATTCGTCTCACCAGTTCCTGTACTTGTCAACTAAACAGAGAAGGAAATATCTAAGCTGGCCTGTGCATAGAGTAAAACATCAATTTGACTGTGTCTATACTTTTGGAACTCAACCAAGAATTAGGAGAAGTGCAAGTTGTAGCACTCCAAAATCTTACAACTACAAATTATCTACTGTTAATAGAGCATATGGGATGTGAACAGTTCCCAGGAATCGGATGTTTTAATTTGTCTGATTTCTCTCAGACCGTTCAAGTTCAGTTGGACAATATCCATCATATGGTAGATAAATTTTCACAAATGCCTAGGATGCCTAACTGGTTTTTCTTGGTTTCACTGGAGATGGCTGGTAATTGTAGTTCTGCTTTGGTTATGTACGTGTATTCCTTCTATGTTAATGTGTGTGCGCAATTTAATTAGTAGTTTAAAACCTACACATGCTTAAGTTACTCTACAAGAAGATATTTCAAAGAAATAAACAATCTTCCCATGATTTCGTCCGTCTGCTACTTCTATAGCTTTTCTTCTTCCTTGCTAATTACATCCCTGAAATAGAAGTCGTCCCCCATATATAATTTACCAAGTAAGATAATTCTTCCAAGTGGTAAAGATACTTCCTGAAAAATGCTGGGCACAGAAACCACATGGCATAAAACTGCAAAGAAGTAAAAAGCTAACCCTTTCAAACAATATTTCTTCTATCTCACTTATCAAATTTAAACTTCCCTGTATGGTCCCATAAGATGACTGGTTAGCCAGAGATGGGTAGATTCCTCAAGGGAGGAACAACATAAGAGAGGCACAGTCGCAGGGCGGCCATCAGGTGAGAAATTGGGAATCTACAGAGGTGAGGCTTAAAACCTCAATGTCCTTGTTTTGAGGGATCTCTGCATCCGTGGATGTTTTATTGCCCTTGTCTAGCTTGGACTAACACTTAGTCTACAGGCACACACCTGATCATCTACATGTGCTCTCTTACAACACTAAACCGTGTATTCTACTTTTATCTTGCATCTACCAACCACTTCACCATTATATTAAAAAAAATTAATAACAATTATAAACAGAATAACGGGAAAAGTGGGATAAACATACAAATCATATATAAAGCACAAAAAATTTTAAAAAAAGAAAGAAAAAAAAAAAGATAAAGGAGGACATTACATAATGATGAAGTGCGCAGTTCAACAAGAGGATATAACCTTTATGAGTATATATGAATACAACACAGGAGCACCAGCATATGTGAAACAAATACTAACAGAATTAAAGGAGGAAATAGAATGCAATGCATACACATTGGGAGACTTCAACCCACCACTCACTCCAAAGGACAGAACCAAGAGACAGAAAAGAAGTAAGGACACAGAGGCACTGAACAACACACTAGAACAGATGGCCCTATTAGATATCTACACAATTCTACCTCCAAAAGCAACAGGACACACATTCTTCTCACGTGCACATGAAATATTCGCCAGAGTAGACCACATAGTAGGCAACAAAAAGAGCCTCAGTAAATTCCAAGAGATTGAAATCCTATCAACCAACTTTTCAGACCCCAAATGCTTAGAACTACAAATAAATTGGACAAAGAAAGCAAAAAGACTCACAAACACATGGAGGCTTAACAACATGCTCCTAAATAATCAATTACTCAAAGACCAAATTAAAATGGAGATTCAGCATTATATTTAAACAAATGACAACAACAGAAAGCTAAAACTACTGTGGGTATGGCAAAAGCAGTCTTAAGAGGAAAATATATAGCAATCCAGTCACATGTAAAGAAGGAAGAAAAATCCCAAATGAATGGTCTAAAGTCTCAATTATCGAAGTTGGAAAAAGGAGAACAAATGTGGCCTAAGGTCAGCAGAAAGATGGAATAAATAAAGACCAGAGAAGAAATAAATAATGTTGAGAAGAAAACATTAGCAAATGTCAACGAAAGCAAAAGCTCTTTCTTCGGGAAAATAAACAATATAGATAAGCGTCTTGCCAGACATATTAAGAGGAAATGAGAGTTAAAACACACATCAACAGAATCAGAAATAAAAAAGGAAAAACCACGACGGACACCACAGAAATACAAAGAATTATAAGAGAGTACTATGAAAACCTATGCGATGATAAGCTGGGAAACCAAGGAGAAATGGACAAATTCCTAGGAGAATAAAACCTTCCATGGCTGACCCAGAAAAAAAACATAAAATCTTAACACACCAATTACCAGCAACGGAATTGTATCAGTAAGCGAAAAACTAAAAAAGAACAAATTCCCGGGACAGATGGATTTTCCTCGGAATTTTAACAGACCTACAGATCAGACATAATACCCATACTCCATAAACTTTTCCAAAAAATAGAAGAGGAGGGATTACTCCCAAACTCACTCTATGAAACCGATATCACTCTAATGGAAAAGCCAGATAAAGATGGCACCAAAGAAAGAAACACTACAGACGATTATCCCTGATGAAAAAATGTAGATGTAAAAATACAAAACAACGTATTAGCAAAACGAATTCAAAAATACATCCAAAGGATGATACCCCATGACAAAGTGGGATTCATCCCAGGGATGCAAGGATAGTACGACATTTGATAATCCATCAACATCATAAAGCACATCAACATAAAGACAGACAAAACCACATGATCATCTCCGTAGATGCTGAAAAAGCGTTTGACATAGTTCTACAAACATTCATGATAAACACTCTCAACAAAATGTGTATAGAGGGCAAGTACCTCAACATAATAAAGCCCACATATGATAAAACCGCAGCCAACATCATAGTGAACAGCGAGAAGCTGAAAGCTTTCTTTCTGCGATTGGATACAAGACAGGGATGCCACTCTCCCCAATGTTATTCAACACAGTACTGGAGGTCTTGGCCACAGCAATTAGACAAAACAAAGAAACACAAGGAATCCATATTGGTAGACAAGAAGTTAAACTGTCTCTATTTGCAGATGACATGAAATTGTACATAAAAACCCTAAAGACTCCACACCAAAACTACTAGAGCTCATATCGGGATACAGCAAAGTCGCACGATAGAAAATTAACACACAGAAATCTGTAGCTTTACTGTACACGAACAATGAACCAGTAGAAAGAGAAATCTGGAAAACAATTCCGTTCACAATTGCAGCAGAAAGGATAAAATACCTAGGAATAAACCTAAGCAAAGAAGTGATAGACATATACTCAGGAAACAACAAGTCACACTTAAGAGAAATTAAAGGCGACACTAACAAATGGAAACTCACCCATTCACGAGGCTAGGAAGAATTAATATCATGAAAATGGCCATCCTGAGCAAAGCAATATACAGATTTGAAGTTTTCCTATGAAATCATCAGCAACAGTCTTCAATAAATTGGAACAAATAAATGAAAAATTCACACGGAAACACCAAAGACACCGAATAGCCATAGCAATGCTGAGAGAGAAGAATAACGTAGGGGTGATCTCACTCACCAACTTCACGCTTTACTATAAAGCCATAGTAATCAAGACAATATGGTACTGGCACAAGAACAGAGCCACACACCAGTGGAACAGACGAGACACTCCAGACATTAACCCAAATATATGTGGTCAATTAATATTTGATAAAGGAGCCATGGACATACAATGGCGAAATGACAGTCTCTTCAACAGATTGTGATGGCAAATCTGGAAAGCTACATGAAGGAGAATGAAACTGCACTGCGTTCTAACCCCATATACAAAAGTAAATCCAAAATGTATCAAAGACCGGAAGGTAAGTCATGAAACCATTAAACTCTTGGAAGAAAACATAGGCAGAAACCTCTTAGACATAAACATGAGTGACCTTTTCTTGACAATATCTCCCGGGTAAGGAAAACAACAGCAAAAATGAAAAGTGGGAATATATTAAGGTGAAAAGCTTCTGTAGAGCAGTAGACACCAACAATACAGCAGAAAGGAGCCCTACGGGATGGGAAAATATATTTGTAAATGACACATCCGATAAAGGCTTGACGCCCAAAATATATAAATAGCTCACATGCCTCAACAAACTAAAAACAAATAATCCAATTAAAAATGGGCAGAGGAACTGAACAGACGGTTCTCCAAATAACAAATACAGATGGCCAACAGACACATGAAAAGATGCTCCACATCTCTTTTTATCAGAGAAAGGCAAATGAAAACTACAATGAGTTATCACCTCACTCCACAAAGGATAGCTATCATTCAAGAGACAAACAACAACAAATGTTGTTGCGGCTGTGGAGAAAGGGGAACCCTCCTACACTGCTGGTGGGAATGTAAATTAGTTCAACCTTTGTGGAAAGGAGTATGGAGGTTCCTCAAAATGCTCAGAAAAGATTCACCACTGGACCCAGGAATTCCATTTTAAGGAATATATACCAGGAGAGCAGCAATCCAGTTTGAAAAAGACAGATGCACCCCGATGATTATTGCAGCACTGTTTAGTATAGCAAAGAACTGGAAGCAACCTAAATGTCCACTGGTAGATGAATGGATAAAGAAGATGTGGTACATATACAAAATGGTATATTACTCAGACATAAGAAAAGGGCAAATCCTACCATTGGCAGCACCATGGAAGGAGCTGGAGGGAATTATGTTCAGTGAAAAAGCCAAGAAGAGAAAGAGAAATACCAAATGATTTCACTGATCTGTGGAGTGTAAGAATGAAGGAAAAACTGAACGAACAAAGCAGAAGCGGATTCACAGAAAGCAAGAATGGAGTAACAGGTACCAAAGGGAAAGGGAGTGGGGAAGATGGGTGGTTAGGTAGGGATAAGGGGGGAAGTAGAAGGAGGATATTAAGTTTAGCATGCTAATGGGGGTGGGTGGGAGAAAGGGGTAAGCTGTACAACACAGAGAAGACAAGTAGTGATTCTACAACATTTTGCTCTGCTGAATGACAGTGACTGGAAAGGGGTTAATAGTGGGGACCAGCTATAGGGGAGAGACTAGTAAACAGAATATTCTTCATGTAAGTTTAGATTAATGATAACGAGAAAGAAAAAGAAAAAGAAAATAAAGAAAGAAAAGGGGGATAACTCCCTGATAGAATAAAGTTAACTGTACATCAAGGATTAAGTCATGCCTAAAATATCCTTAATTTTGATCAGTTAAAGATTTGCAGATGATCGGTGTGGAGGTACTGTTTTCTGATAATATTCCTCTCTATTGATAAAAGAGCAGTTCCTATGTGTTGACATCCATTGAGTTCTACACAATGGTATAATTGGCATAAAAATAGGAGGGGAAAAAGGTCTCTTTGTGCTTATATAGAGGATCAAAGCCTAATTGGGCTAACCACAAAATGAACTAAAACACGATATGAAGAAGAACTTCCCACATCAGCAAACTCTGGAAGAGTCATTCCAGAAGAAGATCATCAAAAAACCTCAACAAAGATTCAGGCACTGCTACAGTAGGAGCTGCATTCGTCTCACCAGTTCCTGTACTTGTCAACTAAACAGAGAAGGAAATATCTAAGCTGGCCTGTGCATAGAGTAAAACATCAATTTGACTGTGTCTATACTTTTGGAACTCAACCAAGAATTAGGAGAAGTGCAAGTTGTAGCACTCCAAAATCTTACAACTACAAATTATCTACTGTTAATAGAGCATATGGGATGTGAACAGTTCCCAGGAATCGGATGTTTTAATTTGTCTGATTTCTCTCAGACCGTTCAAGTTCAGTTGGACAATATCCATCATATGGTAGATAAATTTTCACAAATGCCTAGGATGCCTAACTGGTTTTTCTTGGTTTCACTGGAGATGGCTGGTAATTGTAGTTCTGCTTTGGTTATGTACGTGTATTCCTTCTATGTTAATGTGTGTGCGCAATTTAATTAGTAGTTTAAAACCTACACATGCTTAAGTTACTCTACAAGAAGATATTTCAAAGAAATAAACAATCTTCCCATGATTTCGTCCGTCTGCTACTTCTATAGCTTTTCTTCTTCCTTGCTAATTACATCCCTGAAATAGAAGTCGTCCCCCATATATAATTTACCAAGTAAGATAATTCTTCCAAGTGGTAAAGATACTTCCTGAAAAATGCTGGGCACAGAAACCACATGGCATAAAACTGCAAAGAAGTAAAAAGCTAACCCTTTCAAACAATATTTCTTCTATCTCACTTATCAAATTATACTTCCCTGTATGGTCCCATAAGATGACTGGTTAGCCAGAGATGGGTAGATTCCTCAAGGGAGGAACAACATAAGAGAGGCACAGTCGCAGGGCGGCCATCAGGTGAGAAATTGGGAATCTACAGAGGTGAGGCTTAAAACCTCAATGTCCTTGTTTTGAGGGATCTCTGCATCCGTGGATGTTTTATTGCCCTTGTCTAGCTTGGACTAACACTTAGTCTACAGGCACACACCTGATCATCTACATGTGCTCTCTTACAACACTAAACCGTGTATTCTACTTTTATCTTGCATCTACCAACCACTTCACCTTTATATTAAAAAAAATTAATAACAATTATAAACAGAATAACGGGAAAAGTGGGATAAACATACAAATCATATATAAAGCACAAAAAATTTTAAAAAAAGAAAGAAAAAAAAAAGATAAAGGAGGACATTACATAATGATGAAGTGCGCAGTTCAACAAGAGGATATAACCTTTATGAGTATATATGAATACAACACAGGAGCACCAGCATATGTGAAACAAATACTAACAGAATTAAAGTAGGAAATAGAATGCAATGCATACACATTGGGAGACTTCAACCCACCACTCACTCCAAAGGACAGATCCAAGAGACAGAAAAGAAGTAAGGACACAGAGGCACTGAACAACACACTAGAACAGATGGCCCTATTAGATATCTACACAATTCTACCTCCAAAAGCAACAGGACACACATTCTTCTCACGTGCACATGAAATATTCTCCAGAGTAGACCACATAGTAGGCAACAAAAAGAGCCTCAGTAAATTCCAAGAGATTGAAATCCTATCAACCAACTTTTCAGACCACAAATGCTTAGAACTACAAATAAATTGAACAAAGAAAGCAAAAAGGCTCACAAACACATGGAGGCTTAACAACATGCTCCTAAATAATCAATTACTCAAAGACCAAATTAAAATGGAGATTCAGCATTATATTTAAACAAATGACAACAACAGAAAGCTAAAACTACTGTGGCTATGGCAAAAGCAGTCTTAAGAGGAAAATATATAGCAATCCAGTCACATGTAAAGAAGGAAGAAAAATCCCAAATGAATGGTCTAAAGTCTCAATTATCGAAGTTGGAAAAAGGAGAACAAATGTGGCCTAAGGTCAGCAGAACGATGGAATAAATAAAGACCAGAGAAGAAATAAATAATGTTGAGAAGAAAACATTAGCAAATGTCAACGAAAGCAAAAGCTCTTTCTTCGGGAAAATAAACAATATAGATAAGCGTCTTGCCAGACATATTAAGAGGAAATGAGAGTTAAAACACACATCAACAGAATCAGAAATAAAAAAGGAAAAACCACGACGGACACCACAGAAATCCAAAGAATTATAAGAGAGTACTATGAAAACCTATGCGATGATAAGCTGGGAAACCAAGGAGAAATGGACAAATTCCTAGGAGAATAAAACCTTCCATGGCTGACCCAGAAAAAAACATAAAATCTTAACACACCAATTACCAGCAAAGGAATTGAATCAGTAAGCGAAAAACTAAAAAGAACAAATTCCCGGGACAGATGGATTTTCCTCGGAATTTTAACAGACATACAGATCAGACATAATACCCATACTCCATAAACTTTTCCAAAAAATAGAAGAGGAGGGATTTCTCCCAAACTCACTCTATGAAACCGATATCACTCTAATGGAAAAGCCAGATAACGATGGCACCAAAGAAAGAAACACTACAGACGATTATCCCTGATGAACGTAGATGTAAAAATACAAAACAACGTATTAGCAAAACGAATTCAAAAATACATCCAAAGGATGATACCCCATGACAAAGTGGGATTCATCCCAGGGATGCAAGGATAGTACGACATTTGATAATCCATTAACATCATCCAGCACATCAACATAAAGACAGACAAAACCACATGATCATCTCCATAGATGCTGAAAAATCGTTTGACATAGTTCTACAACCATTCATGATAAACACTCTCAACAAAATGTGTATAGAGGGCAAGTACCTCAACATAATAAAGCCCACATATGATAAAACCGCAGCCAACATCATAGTGAACAGCGAGAAGCTGAAAGCTTTCCTTCTGCGATTGGATACAAGACAGGGATGCCACTCTCCCCAATGTTATTCAACACAGTACTGGAGGTCTTGGCCACAGCAATTAGACAAAACAAAGAAACACAAGGAATCCATATTGGTAGACAAGAAGTTAAACTGTCTCTATTTGCAGATGACATGAAATTGTACATAAAAAACCCTAAAGACTCCACACCAAAACTACTAGAGCTCATATCGGGATACAGCAAAGTCGCACGATAGAAAATTAACACACAGAAATCTGTAGCTTTACTGTACACGAACAATGAACCAGTAGAAAGAGAAATCTGGAAAACAATTCCGTTCACAATTGCAGCAGAAAGGATAAAATACCTAGGAATAAACCTAAGCAAAGAGGTGATAGACATATACTCAGGAAACAACAAGTCACACTTAAGAGAAATTAAAGGCGACACTAACAAATGGAAACTCACCCATTCACGAGGCTAGGAAGAATTAATATCATGAAAATGGCCATCCTGAGCAAAGCAATATACAGATTTGAAGTTTTCCTATGAAATCATCAGCAACATTCTTCAATGAATTGGAACAAATAAATGAAAAATTCACACGGAAACACCAAAGACACCGAATAGCCATAGCAATGCTGAGAGAGAAGAATAACGTAGGGGTGATCTCACTCACCAACTTCACGCTCTACTATAAAGCCATAGTAATCAAGACAATATGGTACTGGCACAAGAACAGAGCCACACACCAGTGGAACAGACTAGACACTCCAGACATTAACCCAAATATATGTGGTCAATTAATATTTGATAAAGGAGCCATGGACATACAATGGCGAAATGACAGTCTCTTCAACAGATTGTGATGGCAAATCTGGACAGCTACATGAAGGAGAATGAAACTGCACTGCGTTCTAACCCCATATACAAAAGTAAATCCAAAATGTATCAAAGACCGGAAGGTAAGTCATGAAACCATTAAACTCTTGGAAGAAAACATAGGCAGAAACCTCTTAGACATAAACATGAGTGACCTCTTCTTGACAATATCTCCCGGGTAAGGAAAACAACAGCAAAAATGAAAAGTGGGAATATATTAAGGTGAAAAGCTTCTGTAGAGCAGTAGACACCAACAATACAGCAGAAAGGAGCCCTACGGGATGGGAAAATATATTTGTAAATGACACATCCGATAAAGGCTTGACGCCCAAAATATATAAATAGCTCACATGCCTCAACAAACTAAAAACAAATAATCCAATTAAAAATGGGCAGAGGAACTGAACAGACGGTTCTCCAAATAACAAATACAGATGGCCAACAGACACATGAAAAGATGCTCCACATCTCTTTTTATCAGAGAAAGGCAAATGAAAACTACAATGAGTTATCACCTCACTCCACAAAGGATAGCTATCATTCAAGAGACAAACAACAACAAATGTTGTTGCGGCTGTGGAGAAAGGGGAACCCTCCTACACTGCTGGTGGGAATGTAAATTAGTTCAACCTTTGTGGAAAGAAGTATGGAGGTTCCTCAAAATGCTCAGAAAAGATTCACCACTGGACCCAGGTATTCCATTTTAAGGAATATATACCAGGAGAGCAGCAATCCAGTTTGAAAAAGACAGATGCACCCCGATGTTTATTGCAGCACTGTTTAGTATAGCAAAGAACTGGAAGCAACCTAAATGTCCACTGGTAGATGAATGGATAAAGAAGATGTGGTACATATACAAAATAGTATATTACTCAGACATAAGAAAAGGGCAAATCCTACCATTGGCAGCACCATGGAAGGGGCTGGAGGGAATTATGTTCAGTGAAAAAGCCAAGAAGAGAAAGAGAAATACCAAATGATTTCACTGATCTGTGGAGTGTAAGAATGAAGGAAATACTGAACGAACAAAGCAGAAGCGTATTCACAGAACGCAAGAATGGAGTAACAGGTACCAAAGGTAAAGGGAGTGGGGAAGATGGGTGGATAGGGAGGGATAAGGGGGGAAGTAGAAGGAGGATATTAAGATTAGCATGCTAATGGGGGTGATTGGGAGAAAGGGGTAGGCTGTACAACACAGAGAAGACAAGTAATGATTCTACAACATTTTGCTCTGCTGAATGACAGTGACTGGAAAGGGGTTAATAGTGGGGACCAGCTATAGGGGAGAGACTAGTAAACAGAATATTCTTCATGTAAGTTTAGATTAATGATAACGAGAAAGAAAAAGAAAAAGAAAATAAAGAAAGAAAAGGGGGATAACTCCCTGATAGAATAAAGTTAACTGTACATCAAGGATTAAGTCATGCCTAAAATATCCTTAATTTTGATCAGTTAAAGATTTGCAGATGATCGGTGTGGAGGTACTGTTTTCTGATAATATTCCTCTCTATTGATAAAAGAGCAGTTCCTATGTGTTGACATCCATTGAGTTCTACACAATGGTATAATTGGCATAAAAATAGGAGGGGAAAAAGGTCTCTTTGTGCTTATATAGAGGATCAAAGCCTAATTGGGCTAACCACAAAATGAACTAAGACACGATATGAAGAAGAACTTCCCACATCAGCAAACTCTGGAAGAGTCATTCCAGAAGAAGATCATCAAAAATCCTCAACAAAGATTCAGGCACTGCTACAGTTGGAGCTGCATTCGTCTCACCAGTTCCTGTACTTGTCAACTAAACAGAGAAGGAAATATCTAAGCTGGCCTGTGCATAGAGTAAAACATCAATTTGACTGTGTCTATACTTTTGGAACTCAACCAAGAATTAGGAGAAGTGCAAGTTGTAGCACTCCAAAATCTTACAACTACAAATTATCTACTGTTAATAGAGCATATGGGATGTGAACAGTTCCCAGGAATCGGATGTTTTAATTTGTCTGATTTCTCTCAGACCGTTCAAGTTCAGTTGGACAATATCCATCATATGGTAGATAAATTTTCACAAATGCCTAGGATGCCTAACTGGTTTTTCTTGGTTTCACTGGAGATGGCTGGTAATTGTAGTTCTGCTTTGGTTATGTACGTGTATTCCTTCTATGTTAATGTGTGTGCGCAATTTAATTAGTAGTTTAAAACCTACACATGCTTAAGTTACTCTACAAGAAGATATTTCAAAGAAATAAACAATCTTCCCATGATTTCGTCCGTCTGCTACTTCTATAGCTTTTCTTCTTCCTTGCTAATTACATCCCTGAAATAGAAGTCGTCCCCCATATATAATTTACCAAGTAAGATAATTCTTCCAAGTGGTAAAGATACTTCCTGAAAAATGCTGGGCACAGAAACCACATGGCATAAAACTGCAAAGAAGTAAAAAGCTAACCCTTTCAAACAATATTTCTTCTATCTCACTTATCAAATTTAAACTTCCCTGTATGGTCCCATAAGATGACTGGTTAGCCAGAGATGGGTAGATTCCTCAAGGGAGGAACAACATAAGAGAGGCACAGTCGCAGGGCGGCCATCAGGTGAGAAATTGGGAATCTACAGAGGTGAGGCTTAAAACCTCAATGTCCTTGTTTTGAGGGATCTCTGCATCCGTGGATGTTTTATTGCCCTTGTCTAGCTTGGACTAACACTTAGTCTACAGGCACACACCTGATCATCTACATGTGCTCTCTTACAACACTAAACCGTGTATTCTACTTTTATCTTGCATCTACCAACCACTTCACCTTTATATTAAAAAAAATTAATAACAATTATAAACAGAATAACGGGAAAAGTGGGATAAACATACAAATCATATATAAAGCACAAAAAATTTTAAAAAAAGAAAGAAAAAAAAAAAGATAAAGGAGGACATTACATAATGATGAAGTGCGCAGTTCAACAAGAGGATATAACCTTTATGAGTATATATGAATACAACACAGGAGCACCAGCATATGTGAAACAAATACTAACAGAATTAAAGTAGGAAATAGAATGCAATGCATACACATTGGGAGACTTCAACCCACCACTCACTCCAAAGGACAGATCCAAGAGACAGAAAAGAAGTAAGGACACAGAGGCACTGAACAACACACTAGAACAGATGGCCCTATTAGATATCTACACAATTCTACCTCCAAAAGCAACAGGACACACATTCTTCTCACGTGCACATGAAATATTCTCCAGAGTAGACCACATAGTAGGCAACAAAAAGAGTCTCAGTAAATTCCAAGAGATTGAAATCCTATCAACCAACTTTTCAGACCACAAATGCTTAGAACTACAAATAAATAGGACAAAGAAAGCAAAAAGGCTCACAAACACTTGGAGGCTTAACAACATGCTCCTAAATAATCAATTACTCAAAGACCAAATTAAAATGGAGATTCAGCATTATATTTAAACAAATGACAACAACAGAAAGCTAAAACTACTGTGGGTATGGCAAAAGCAGTCTTAAGAGTTAAATATATAGCAATCCAGTCACATGTAAAGAAGGAAGAAAAATCCCAAATGAATGGTCTAAAGTCTCAATTATCGAAGTTGGAAAAAGGAGAACAAATGTGGCCTAAGGTCAGCAGAACGATGGAATAAATAAAGACCAGAGAAGAAATAAATAATGTTGAGAAGAAAACATTAGCAAATGTCAACGAAAGCAAAAGCTCTTTCTTCGGGAAAATAAACAATATAGATAAGCGTCTTGCCAGACATATTAAGAGGAAATGAGAGTTAAAACACACATCAACAGAATCAGAAATAAAAAAGGAAAAACCACGACGGACACCACAGAAATCCAAAGAATTATAAGAGAGTACTATGAAAACCTATGCGATGATAAGCTGGGAAACCAAGGAGAAATGGACAAATTCCTAGGAGAATAAAACCTTCCATGGCTGACCCAGAAAAAAACATAAAATCTTAACACACCAATTACCAGCAACGGAATTGAATCAGTAAGCGAAAAACTAAAAAAGAACAAATTCCCGGGACAGATGGATTTTCCTCGGAATTTTAACAGACATACAGATCAGACATAATACCCATACTCCATAAACTTTTCCAAAAAATAGAAGAGGAGGGATTTCTCCCAAACTCACTCTATGAAACCGATATCACTCTAATGGAAAAGCCAGATAAAGATGGCACCAAAGAAAGAAACACTACAGACGATTATCCCTGATGAACGTAGATGTAAAAATACAAAACAACGTATTAGCAAAACGAATTCAAAAATACATCCAAAGGATGATACCCCATGACAAAGTGGGATTCATCCCAGGGATGCAAGGATAGTACGACATTTGATAATCCATCAACATCATCCAGCACATCAACATAAAGACAGACAAAACCACATGATCATCTCCATAGATGCTGAAAAATCGTTTGACATAGTTCTACAACCATTCATGATAAACACTCTCAACAAAATGTGTATAGAGGGCAAGTACCTCAACATAATAAAGCCCACATATGATAAAACCGCAGCCAACATCATAGTGAACAGCGAGAAGCTGAAAGCTTTCCTTCTGCGATTGGATACAAGACAGGGATGCCACTCTCCCCAATGTTATTCAACACAGTACTGGAGGTCTTGGCCACAGCAATTAGACAAAACAAAGAAACACAAGGAATCCATATTGGTAGACAAGAAGTTAAACTGTCTCTATTTGCAGATGACATGAAATTGTACATAAAAAACCCTAAAGACTCCACACCAAAACTACTAGAGCTCATATCGGGATACAGCAAAGTCGCACGATAGAAAATTAACACACAGAAATCTGTAGCTTTACTGTACACGAACAATGAACCAGTAGAAAGAGAAATCTGGAAAAAAATTCCGTTCACAATTGCAGCAGAAAGGATAAAATACCTAGGAATAAACCTAAGCAAAGAGGTGATAGACATATACTCAGGAAACAACAAGTCACACTTAAGAGAAATTAAAGGCGACACTAACAAATGGAAACTCACACATTCACGAGGCTAGGAAGAATTAATATCATGAAAATGGCCATCCTGAGCAAAGCAATATACAGATTTGAAGTTTTCCTATGAAATCATCAGCAACATTCTTCAATGAATTGGAACAAATAAATGAAAAATTCACACGGAAACACCAAAGACACCGAATAGCCATAGCAATGCTGAGAGAGAAGAATAACGTAGGGGTGATCTCACTCACCAACTTCACGCACTACTATAAAGCCATAGTAATCAAGACAATATGGTACTGGCACAAGAACAGAGCCACACACCAGTGGAACAGACTAGACACTCCAGACATTAACCCAAATATATGTGGACAATTAATATTTGATAAAGGAGCCATGGACATACAATGGCGAAATGACAGTCTCTTCAACAGATTGTGATGGCAAATCTGGACAGCTACATGAAGGAGAATGAAACTGCACTGCGTTCTAACCCCATATACAAAAGTAAATCCAAAATGTATCAAAGACCGGAAGGTAAGTCATGAAACCATTAAACTCTTGGAAGAAAACATAGGCAGAAACCTCTTAGACATAAACATGAGTGACCTCTTCTTGACAATATCTCCCGGGTAAGGAAAACAACAGCAAAAATGAAAAGTGGGAATATATTAAGGTGAAAAGCTTCTGTAGAGCAGTAGACACCAACAATACAGCAGAAAGGAGCCCTACGGGATGGGAAAATATATTTGTAAATGACACATCCGATAAAGGCTTGACGCCCAAAATATATAAATAGCTCACATGCCTCAACAAACTAAAAACAAATAATCCAATTAAAAATGGGCAGAGGAACTGAAAAGACGGTTCTCCAAATAACAAATACAGATGGCCAACAGACACATGAAAAGATGCTCCACATCTCTTTTTATCAGAGAAAGGCAAATGAAAACTACAATGAGTTATCACCTCACTCCACAAAGGATAGCTATCATTCAAGAGACAAACAACAACAAATGTTGTTGCGGCTGTGGAGAAAGGGGAACCCTCCTACACTGCTGGTGGGAATGTAAATTAGTTCAACCTTTGTGGAAAGGAGTATGGAGGTTCCTCAAAATGCTCAGAAAAGATTCACCACTGGACCCAGGAATTCCATTTTAAGGAATATATACCAGGAGAGCAGCAATCCAGTTTGAAAAAGACAGATGCACCCCGATGATTATTGCAGCACTGTTTAGTATAGCAAAGAACTGGAAGCAACCTAAATGTCCACTGGTAGATGAATGGATAAAGAAGATGTGGTACATATACAAAATAGTATATTACTCAGACATAAGAAAAGGGCAAATCCTACCATTGGCAGCACCATGGAAGGGGCTGGAGGGAATTATGTTCAGTGAAAAAGCCAAGAAGAGAAAGAGAAATACCAAATGATTTCACTGATCTGTGGAGTGTAAGAATGAAGGAAATACTGAACGAACAAAGCAGAAGCGTATTCACAGAACGCAAGAATGGAGTAACAGGTACCAAAGGTAAAGGGAGTGGGGAAGATGGGTGGTTAGGGAGGGATAAGGGGGGAAGTAGAAGGAGGATATTAAGATTAGCATGCTAATGGGGGTGGGTGGGAGAAAGGGGTAGGCTGTACAACACAGAGAAGACAAGTAGTGATTCTACAACATTTTGCTCTGCTGAATGACAGTGACTGGAAAGGGGTTAATAGTGGGGACCAGCTATAGGGGAGAGACTAGTAAACAGAATATTCTTCATGTAAGTTTAGATTAATGATAACGAGAAAGAAAAAGAAAAAGAAAATAAAGAAAGAAAAGGGGGATAACTCCCTGATAGAATAAAGTTAACTGTACATCAAGGATTAAGTCATGCCTAAAATATCCTTAATTTTGATCAGTTAAAGATTTGCAGATGATCGGTGTGGAGGTACTGTTTTCTGATAATATTCCTCTCTATTGATAAAAGAGCAGTTCCTATGTGTTGACATCCATTGAGTTCTACACAATGGTATAATTGGCATAAAAATAGGAGGGGAAAAAGGTCTCTTTGTGCTTATATAGAGGATCAAAGCCTAATTGGGCTAACCACAAAATGAACTAAGACACGATATGAAGAAGAACTTCCCACATCAGCAAACTCTGGAAGAGTCATTCCAGAAGAAGATCATCAAAAAACCTCAACAAAGATTCAGGCACTGCTACAGTTGGAGCTGCATTCGTCTCACCAGTTCCTGTACTTGTCAACTAAACAGAGAAGGAAATATCTAAGCTGGCCTGTGCATAGAGTAAAACATCAATTTGACTGTGTCTATACTTTTGGAACTCAACCAAGAATTAGGAGAAGTGCAAGTTGTAGCACTCCAAAATATTACAACTACAAATTATCTACTGTTAATAGAGCATATGGGATGTGAACAGTTCCCAGGAATCGGATGTTTTAATTTGTCTGATTTCTCTCAGACCGTTCAAGTTCAGTTGGACAATATCCATCATATGGTAGATAAATTTTCACAAATGCCTAGGATGCCTAACTGGTTTTTCTTGGTTTCACTGGAGATGGCTGGTAATTGTAGTTCTGCTTTGGTTATGTACGTGTATTCCTTCTATGTTAATGTGTGTGCGCAATTTAATTAGTAGTTTAAAACCTACACATGCTTAAGTTACTCTACAAGAAGATATTTCAAAGAAATAAACAATCTTCCCATGATTTCGTCCGTCTGCTACTTCTATAGCTTTTCTTCTTCCTTGCTAATTACATCCCTGAAATAGAAGTCGTCCCCCATATATAATTTACCAAGTAAGATAATTCTTCCAAGTGGTAAAGATACTTCCTGAAAAATGCTGGGCACAGAAACCACATGGCATAAAACTGCAAAGAAGTAAAAAGCTAACCCTTTCAAACAATATTTCTTCTATCTCACTTATCAAATTTAAACTTCCCTGTATGGTCCCATAAGATGACTGGTTAGCCAGAGATGGGTAGATTCCTCAAGGGAGGAACAACATAAGAGAGGCACAGTCGCAGGGCGGCCATCAGGTGAGAAATTGGGAATCTACAGAGGTGAGGCTTAAAACCTCAATGTCCTTGTTTTGAGGGATCTCTGCATCCGTGGATGTTTTATTGCCCTTGTCTAGCTTGGACTAACACTTAGTCTACAGGCACACACCTGATCATCTACATGTGCTCTCTTACAACACTAAACCGTGTATTCTACTTTTATCTTGCATCTACCAACCACTTCACCTTTATATTAAAAAAAATTAATAACAATTATAAACAGAATAACGGGAAAAGTGGGATAAACATACAAATCATATATAAAGCACAAAAAATTTTAAAAAAAGAAAGAAAAAAAAAAAGATAAAGGAGGACATTACATAATGATGAAGTGCGCAGTTCAACAAGAGGATATAACCTTTATGAGTATATATGAATACAACACAGGAGCACCAGCATATGTGAAACAAATACTAACAGAATTAAAGTAGGAAATAGAATGCAATGCATACACATTGGGAGACTTCAACCCACCACTCACTCCAAAGGACAGATCCAAGAGACAGAAAAGAAGTAAGGACACAGAGGCACTGAACAACACACTAGAACAGATGGCCCTATTAGATATCTACACAATTCTACCTCCAAAAGCAACAGGACACACATTCTTCTCACGTGCACATGAAATATTCTCCAGAGTAGACCACATAGTAGGCAACAAAAAGAGCCTCAGTAAATTCCAAGAGATTGAAATCCTATCAACCAACTTTTCAGACCACAAGTGCTTAGAACTACAAATAAATTGGACAAAGAAAGCAAAAAGGCTCACAAACACATGGAGGCTTAACAACATGCTCCTAAATAATCAATTACTCAAAGACCAAATTAAAATGGAGATTCAGCATTATATTTAAACAAATGACAACAACAGAAAGCTAAAACTACTGTGGGTATGGCAAAAGCAGTCTTAAGAGGAAAATATATAGCAATCCAGTCACATGTAAAGAAGGAAGAAAAATCCCAAATGAATGGTCTAAAGTCTCAATTATCGAAGTTGGAAAAAGGAGAACAAATGTGGCCTAAGGTCAGCAGAAAGATGGAATAAATAAAGACCAGAGAAGAAATAAATAATGTTGAGAAGAAAACATTAGCAAATGTCAACGAAAGCAAAAGCTCTTTCTTCGGGAAAATAAACAATATAGATAAGCATCTTGCCAGACATATTAAGAGGAAATGAGAGTTAAAACACACATCAACAGAATCAGAAATAAAAAAGGAAAAACCACGACGGACACCACAGAAATACAAAGAATTATAAGAGAGTACTATGAAAACCTATGCGATGATAAGCTGGGAAACCAAGGAGAAATGGACAAATTCCTAGGAGAATAAAACCTTCCATGGCTGACCCAGAAAAAAACATAAAATCTTAACACACCAATTACCAGCAACGGAATTGAATCAGTAAGCGAAAAACTAAAAAAGAACAAATTCCCGGGACAGATGGATTTTCCTCGGAATTTTAACAGACATACAGATCAGACATAATACCCATACTCCATAAACTTTTCCAAAAAATAGAAGAGGAGGGATTACTCCCAAACTCACTCTATGAAACCGATATCACTCTAATGGAAAAGACAGATAAAGATGGCACCAAAGAAAGAAACACTACAGACGATTATCCCTGATGAACGTAGATGTAAAAATACAAAACAACGTATTAGCAAAACGAATTCAAAAATACATCCAAAGGATGATACCCCATGACAAAGTGGGATTCATCCCACGGATGCAAGGATAGTACGACATTTGATAATCCATCAACATCATCCAGCACATCAACATAAAGACAGACAAAACCACATGATCATCTCCATAGATGCTGAAAAAGCGTTTGACATAGTTCTACAACCATTCATGATAAACACTCTCAACAAAATGTGTATAGAGGGCAAGTACCTCAACATAATAAAGCCCACATATGATAAAACCGCAGCCAACATCATAGTGAACAGCGAGAAGCTGAAAGATTTCCTTCTGCGATTGGATACAAGACAGGGATGCCACTCTCCCCAATGTTATTCAACACAGTACTGGAGGTCTTGGCCACAGCAATTAGACAAAACAAAGAAACACAAGGAATCCATATTGGTAGACAAGAAGTTAAACTGTCTCTATTTGCAGATGACATGAAATTGTACATAAAAAACCCTAAAGACTCCACACCAAAACTACTAGAGCTCATATCGGGATACAGCAAAGTCGCACGATAGAAAATTAACACACAGAAATCTGTAGCTTTACTGTACACGAACAATGAACCAGTAGAAAGAGAAATCTGGAAAACAATTCCGTTCACAATTGCAGCAGAAAGGATAAAATACCTAGGAATAAACCTAAGCAAAGAAGTGATAGACATATACTCAGGAAACAACAAGTCACACTTAAGAGAAATTAAAGGCGACACTAACAAATGGAAACTCACCCATTCACGAGGCTAGGAAGAATTAATATCATGAAAATGGCCATCCTGAGCAAAGCAATATACAGATTTGAAGTTTTCCTATGAAATAAATCATCAGCAACATTCTTCAATGAATTGGAACAAATAAATGAAAAATTCACACGGAAACATCAAAGACACCGAATAGCCATAGCAATGCTGAGAGAGAAGAATAACGTAGGGGTGATCTCACTCACCAACTTCACGCTCTACTATAAAGCCATAGTAATCAAGACAATATGGTACTGGCACAAGAACAGAGCCACACACCAGTGGAACAGACTAGACACTCCAGACATTAACCCATATATATGTGGTCAATTAATATTTGATAAAGGAGCCATGGACATACAATGGCGAAATGACAGTCTCTTCAACAGATTGTGATGGCAAATCTGGACAGCTACATGAAGGAGAATGAAACTGCACTGCGTTCTAACCCCATATACAAAAGTAAATCCAAAATGTATCAAAGACCGGAAGGTAAGTCATGAAACCATTAAACTCTTGGAAGAAAACATAGGCAGAAACCTCTTAGACATAAACATGAGTGACCTCTTCTTGACAATATCTCCTGGGTAAGGAAAACAACAGCAAAAATGAAAAGTGGGAATATATTAAGGTGAAAAGCTTCTGTAGAGCAGTAGACACCAACAATACAGCAGAAAGGAGCCCTACAGGATGGGAAAATATATTTGTAAATGACACATCCGATAAAGGCTTGACGCCCAAAATATATAAATAGCTCACATGCCTCAACAAACTAAAAACAAATAATCCAATTAAAAATGGGCAGAGGAACTGAACAGACGGTTCTCCAAATAACAAATACAGATGGCCAACAGACACATGAAAAGATGCTCCACATCTCTTTTTATCAGAGAAAGGCAAATGAAAACTACAATGAGTTATCACCTCACTCCACAAAGGATAGCTATCATTCAAGAGACAAACAACAACAAATGTTGTTGCGGCTGTGGAGAAAGGGGAACCCTCCTACACTGCTGATGGGAATGTAAATTAGTTCAACCATTGTGGAAAGGAGTATGGAGGTTCCTCAAAATGCTCAGAAAAGATTCACCACTGGACCCAGGAATTCCATTTTAAGGAATATTTACCAGGAGAGCAGCAATCCAGTTTGAAAAAGACAGATGCACCCCGATGTTTATTGCAGCACTGTTTAGTATAGCAAAGAACTGGAAGCAACCTAAAGTCCACTGGTAGATGAATGGATAAAGAAGATGTGGTACATATACAAAATGGTATATTACTCAGACATAAGAAAAGGGCAAATCCTACCATTGGCAGCACCATGGAAGGAGCTGGAGGGAATTATGTTCAGTGAAAAAGCCAAGAAGAGAAAGAGAAATACCAAATGATTTCACTGATCTGTGGAGTGTAAGAATGAAGGAAATACTGAACGAACAAAGCAGAAGCGGATTCACAGAACGCAAGAATGGAGTAACAGGTACCAAAGGGAAAGGGAGTGGGGAAGATGGGTGGTTAGGGAGGGATAAGGGGGGAAGTAGAAGGAGGATATTAAGATTAGCATGCTAATGGGGGTGGGTGGGAGAAAGGGGTAGGCTGTACAACACAGAGAAGACAAGTAGTGATTCTACAACATTTTGCTCTGCTGAATGACAGTGACTGGAAAGGGGTTAATAGTGGGGACCAGCTATAGGGGAGAGACTAGTAAACAGAATATTCTTCATGTAAGTTTAGATTAATGATAACGAGAAAGAAAAAGAAAAAGAAAATAAAGAAAGAAAAGGGGGATAACTCCCTGATAGAATAAAGTTAACTGTACATCAAGGATTAAGTCATGCCTAAAATATCCTTAATTTTGATCAGTTAAAGATTTGCAGATGATCGGTGTGGAGGTACTGTTTTCTGATAATATTCCTCTCTATTGATAAAAGAGCAGTTCCTATGTGTTGACATCCATTGAGTTCTACACAATGGTATAATTGGCATAAAAATAGGAGGGGAAAAAGGTCTCTTTGTGCTTATATAGAGGATCAAAGCCTAATTGGGCTAACCATAAAATGAACTAAGACACGATATGAAGAAGAACTTCCCACATCAGCAAACTCTGGAAGAGTCATTCCAGAAGAAGATCATCAAAAAACCTCAACAAAGATTCAGGCACTGCTACAGTTGGAGCTGCATTCGTCTCACCAGTTCCTGTACTTGTCAACTAAACAGAGAAGGAAATATCTAAGCTGGCCTGTGCATAGAGTAAAACATCAATTTGACTGTGTCTATACTTTTGGAACTCAACCAAGAATTAGGAGAAGTGCAAGTTGTAGCACTCCAAAATCTTACAACTACAAATTATCTACTGTTAATAGAGCATATGGGATGTGAACAGTTCCCAGGAATCGGATGTTTTAATTTGTCTGATTTCTCTCAGACCGTTCAAGTTCAGTTGGACAATATCCATCATATGGTAGATAAATTTTCACAAATGCCTAGGATGCCTAACTGGTTTTTCTTGGTTTCACTGGAGATGGCTGGTAATTGTAGTTCTGCTTTGGTTATGTACGTGTATTCCTTCTATGTTAATGTGTGTGCGCAATTTAATTAGTAGTTTAAAACCTACACATGCTTAAGTTACTCTACAAGAAGATATTTCAAAGAAATAAACAATCTTCCCATGATTTCGTCCGTCTGCTACTTCTATAGCTTTTCTTCTTCCTTGCTAATTACATCCCTGAAATAGAAGTCGTCCCCCATATATAATTTACCAAGTAAGATAATTCTTCCAAGTGGTAAAGATACTTCCTGAAAAATGCTGGGCACAGAAACCACATGGCATAAAACTGCAAAGAAGTAAAAAGCTAACCCTTTCAAACAATATTTCTTCTATCTCACTTATCAAATTTAAACTTCCCTGTATGGTCCCATAAGATGACTGGTTAGCCAGAGATGGGTAGATTCCTCAAGGGAGGAACAACAAAAGAGAGGCACAGTCGCAGGGCGGCCATCAGGTGAGAAATTGGGAATCTACAGAGGTGAGGCTTAAAACCTCAATGTCCTTGTTTTGAGGGATCTCTGCATCCTTGGATGTTTTATTGCCCTTGTCTAGCTTGGACTAACACTTAGTCTACAGGCACACACCTGATCATCTACATGTGCTCTCTTACAACACTAAACCGTGTATTCTACTTTTATCTTGCATCTACCAACCACTTCACCTTTATATTAAAAAAAATTAATAACAATTATAAACAGAATAACGGGAAAAGTGGGATAAACATACAAATCATATATAAAGCACAAAAAATTTTAAAAAAAGAAAGAAAAAAAAAAGATAAAGGAGGACATTACATAATGATGAAGTGCGCAGTTCAACAAGAGGATATAACCTTTATGAGTATATATGAATACAACACAGGAGCACCAGCATATGTGAAACAAATACTAACAGAATTAAAGTAGGAAATAGAATGCAATGCATACACATTGGGAGACTTCAACCCACCACTCACTCCAAAGGACAGATCCAAGAGACAGAAAAGAAGTAAGGACACAGAGGCACTGAACAACACGCTAGAACAGATGGCCCTATTAGATATCTACACAATTCTACCTCCAAAAGCAATAGGACACACATTCTTCTCACGTGCACATGAAATATTCTCCAGAGTAGACCACATAGTAGGCAACAAAAAGAGCCTCAGTAAATTCCAAGAGATTGAAATCCTATCAACCAACTTTTCAGACCACAAATGCTTAGAACTACAAATAAATTGGACAAAGAAAGCAAAAAGGCTCACAAACACATGGAGGCTTAACAACATGCTCCTAAATAATCAATTACTCAAAGACCAAATTAAAATGGAGATTCAGCATTATATTTAAACAAATGACAACAACAGAAAGCTAAAACTACTGTGGGTATGGCAAAAGCAGTCTTAAGAGGAAAATATATAGCAATCCAGTCACATGTAAAGAAGGAAGAAAAATCCCAAATGAATGGTCTAAAGTCTCAATTATCGAAGTTGGAAAAAGGAGAACAAATGTGGCCTAAGGTCAGCAGAACGATGGAATAAATAAAGACCAGAGAAGAAATAAATAATGTTAAGAAGAAAACATTAGCAAATGTCAACGAAAGCAAAAGCTCTTTCTTCGGGAAAATAAACAATATAGATAAGCGTCTTGCCAGACATATTAAGAGGAAATGAGAGTTAAAACACACATCAACAGAATCAGAAATAAAAAAGGAAAAACCACGACGGACACCACAGAAATACAAAGAATTATAAGAGAGTACTATGAAAACCTATGCGATGATAAGCTGGGAAACCAAGGAGAAATGGACAAATTCCTAGGAGAATAAAACCTTCCATGGCTGACCCAGAAAAAAACATAAAATCTTAACACACCAATTACCAGCAACGGAATTGAATCAGTAAGCGAAAAACTAAAAAAGAACAAATTCCCGGGACAGATGGATTTTCCTCGGAATTTTAACAGACATACAGATCAGACATAATACCCATACTCCATAAACTTTTCCAAAAAGTAGAAGAGGAGGGATTACTCCCAAACTCACTCTATGAAACCGATATCACTCTAATGGAAAAGCCAGATAAAGATGGCACCAAAGAAAGAAACACTACAGACGATTATCCCTGATGAACGTAGATGTAAAAATACAAAACAACGTATTAGCAAAACGAATTCAAAAATACATCCAAAGGATGATACCCCATGACAAAGTGGGATTCATCCCAGGGATGCAAGGATAGTACGACATTTGATAATCCATCAACATCATCCAGCACATCAACATAAAGACAGACAAAACCACATGATCATCTCCATAGATGCTGAAAAAGCGTTTGACATAGTTCTACAAACATTCATGATAAACACTCTCAACAAAATGTGTATAGAGGGCAAGTACCTCAACATAATAAAGCCCACATATGATAAAACCGCAGCCAACATCATAGTGAACAGCGAGAAGCTGAAAGCTTTCCTTCTGCGATTGGATACAAGACAGGGATGCCACTCTCCCCAATGTTATTCAACACAGTACTGGAGGTCTTGGCCACAGCAATTAGACAAAACAAAGAAACACAAGGAATCCATATTGGTAGACAAGAAGTTAAACTGTCTCTATTTGCAGATGACATGAAATTGTACATAAAAAACCCTAAAGACTCCACACCAAAACTACTAGAGCTCATATCGGGATACAGCAAAGTCGCACGATAGAAAATTAACACACAGAAATCTGTAGCTTTACTGTACACGAACAATGAACCAGTAGAAAGAGAAATCTGGAAAACAATTCCGTTCACAATTGCAGCAGAAAGGATAAAATACCTAGGAATAAACCTAAGCAAAGAAGTGATAGACATATACTCAGGAAACAACAAGTCACACTTAAAAGAAATTAAAGGCGACACTAACAAATGGAAACTCACCCATTCACGAGGCTAGGAAGAATTAATATCATGAAAATGGCCATCCTGAGCAAAGCAATATACAGATTTGAAGTTTTCCTATGAAATCATCAGCAACATTCTTCAATGAATTGGAACAAATAAATGAAAAATTCACACGGAAACACCAAAGACACCGAATAGCCATAGCAATGCTGAGAGAGAAGAATAACGTAGGGGTGATCTCACTCACCAACTTCACGCTCTACTATAAAGCCATAGTAATCAAGACAATATGGTACTGGCACAAGAACAGAGCCACACACCAGTGGAACAGACTAGACACTCCAGACATTAACCCAAATATATGTGGTCAATTAATATTTGATAAAGGAGCCATGGACATACAATGGCGAAATGACAGTCTCTTCAACAGATTGTGATGGCAAATCTGGACAGCTACATGAAGGAGAATGAAACTGCACTGCGTTCTAACCCCATATACAAAAGTAAATCCAAAATGTATCAAAGACCGGAAGGTAAGTCATGAAACCATTAAACTCTTGGAAGAAAACATAGGCAGAAACCTCTTAGACATAAACATGAGTGACCTCTTCTTGACAATATCTCCCGGGTAAGGAAAACAACAGCAAAAATGAAAAGTGGGAATATATTAAGGTGAAAAGCTTCTGTAGAGCAGTAGACACCAACAATACAGCAGAAAGGAGCCCTACAGGATGGGAAAATATATTTGTAAATGACACATCCGATAAAGGCTTGACGCCCAAAATATATAAATAGCTCACATGCCTCAACAAACTAAAAACAAATAATCCAATTAAAAATGGGCAGAGGAACTGAACAGACGGTTCTCCAAATAACAAATACAGATGGCCAACAGACACATGAAAAGATGCTCCACATCTCTTTTTATCAGAGAAAGGCAAATGAAAACTACAATGAGTTATCACCTCACTCCACAAAGGATAGCTATCATTCAAGAGACAAACAACAACAAATGTTGTTGCGGCTGTGGAGAAAGGGGAACCCTCCTACACTGCTGGTGGGAATGTAAATTAGTTCAACCTTTGTGGAAAGGAGTATGGAGGTTCCTCAAAATGCTCAGAAAAGATTCACCACTGGACCCAGGAATTCCATTTTAAGGAATATATACCAGGAGAGCAGCAATCCAGTTTGAAAAAGACAGATGCACCCCGATGTTTATTGCAGCACTGTTTAGTATAGCAAAGAACTGGAAGCAACCTAAATGTCCACTGGTAGATGAATGGATAAAGAAGATGTGGTACATATACAAAATGGTATATTACTCAGACATAAGAAAAGGGCAAATCCTACCATTGTCAGCACCATGGAAGGGGCTGGAGGGAATTATGTTCAGTGAAAAAGCCAAGAAGAGAAAGAGAAATACCAAATGATTTCACTGATCTGTGGAGTGTAAGAATGAAGGAAATACTGAATGAACAAAGCAGAAGCGGATTCACAGAACGCAAGAATGGAGTAACAGGTACCAAAGGGAAAGGGAGTGGGGAAGATGGGTGGTTAGGGAGGGATAAGGGGGGAAGTAGAAGGAGGATATTAAGATTAGCATGCTAATGGGGGTGGGTGGGAGAAAGGGGTAGGCTGTACAACACAGAGAAGACAAGTAGTGATTCTACAACATTTTGCTCTGCTGAATGACAGTGACTGGAAAGGGGTTAATAGTGGGGACCAGCTATAGGGGAGAGACTAGTAAACAGAATATTCTTCATGTAAGTTTAGATTAATGATAACGAGAAAGAAAAAGAAAAAGAAAATAAAGAAAGAAAAGGGGGATAACTCCCTGATAGAATAAAGTTAACAGTACATCAAGGATTAAGTCATGCCTAAAATATCCTTAATTTTGATCAGTTAAAGATTTGCAGATGATCGGTGTGGAGGTACTGTTTTCTGATAATATTCCTCTCTATTGATAAAAGAGCAGTTCCTATGTGTTGACATCCATTGAGTTCTACACAATGGTATAATTGGCATAAAAATAGGAGGGGAAAAAGGTCTCTTTGTGCTTATATAGAGGATCAAAGCCTAATTGGGCTAACCACAAAATGAACTAAGACACGATATGAAGAAGAACTTCCCACATCAGCAAACTCTGGAAGAGTCATTCCAGAAGAAGATCATCAAAAAACCTCAACAAAGATTCAGGCACTGCTACAGTTGGAGCTGCATTCGTCTCACCAGTTCCTGTACTTGTCAACTAAACAGAGAAGGAAATATCTAAGCTGGCCTGTGCATAGAGTAAAACATCAATTTGACTGTGTCTATACTTTTGGAACTCAACCAAGAATTAGGAGAAGTGCAAGTTGTAGCACTCCAAAATCTTACAACTACAAATTATCTACTGTTAATAGAGCATATGGGATGTGAACAGTTCCCAGGAATCGGATGTTTTAATTTGTCTGATTTCTCTCAGACCGTTCAAGTTCAGTTGGACAATATCCATCATATGGTAGATAAATTTTCACAAATGCCTAGGATGCCTAACTGGTTTTTCTTGGTTTCACTGGAGATGGCTGGTAATTGTAGTTCTGCTTTGGTTATGTACGTGTATTCCTTCTATGTTAATGTGTGTGCGCAATTTAATTAGTAGTTTAAAACCTACACATGCTTAAGTTACTCTACAAGAAGATATTTCAAAGAAATAAACAATCTTCCCATGATTTCGTCCGTCTGCTACTTCTATAGCTTTTCTTCTTCCTTGCTAATTACATCCCTGAAATAGAAGTCGTCCCCCATATATAATTTACCAAGTAAGATAATTCTTCCAAGTGGTAAAGATACTTCCTGAAAAATGCTGGGCACAGAAACCACATGGCATAAAACTGCAAAGAAGTAAAAAGCTAACCCTTTCAAACAATATTTCTTCTATCTCACTTATCAAATTTAAACTTCCCTGTATGGTCCCATAAGATGACTGGTTAGCCAGAGATGGGTAGATTCCTCAAGGGAGGAACAACATAAGAGAGGCACAGTCGCAGGGCGGCCATCAGGTGTGAAATTGGGAATCTACAGAGGTGAGGCTTAAAACCTCAATGCATTGTTTTGAGAGATCTCTGCATCCGTGGATGTTTTATTGCCCTTGTCTAGCTTGGACTAACACTTAGTCCACAGGCACACACCTGATCATCTACATGTGCTCTCTTACAACACTAAACCGTGTATTCTACTTTTATCTTGCATCTACAAACCACTTCACCTTTATATTAAAAAAAATTAATAACAATTATAAACAGAATAACGGGAAAAGTGGGATAAACATACAAATCATATATAAAGCACAAAAAATTTTAAAAAAAGAAAGAAAAAAAAAAGATAAAGGAGGACATTACATAATGATGAAGTGCGCAGTTCAACAAGAGGATATAACCTTTATGAGTATATATGAATACAACACAGGAGCACCAGCATATGTGAAACAAATACTAACAGAATTAAAGTAGGAAATAGAATGCAATGCATACACATTGGGAGACTTCAACCCACCACTCACTCCAAAGGACAGATCCAAGAGACAGAAAAGAAGTAAGGACACAGAGGCACTGAACAACACACTAGAACAGATGGCCCTATTAGATATCTACACAATTCTACCTCCAAAAGCAACAGGACACACATTCTTCTCACGTGCACATGAAATATTCTCCAGAGTAGACCACATAGTAGGCAACAAAAAGAGTCTCAGTAAATTCCAAGAGATTGAAATCCTATCAACCAACTTTTCAGACCACAAATGCTTAGAACTACAAATAAATTGGACAAAGAAATCAAAAAGGCTCACAAACACATGGAGGCTTAACAACATGCTCCTAAATAATCAATTACTCAAAGACCAAATTAAAATGGAGATTCAGCATTATATTTAAACAAATGACAACAACAGAAAGCTAAAACTACTGTGGGTATGGCAAAAGCAGTCTTAAGAGTTAAATATATAGCAATCCAGTCACATGTAAAGAAGGAAGAAAAATCCCAAATGAATGGTCTAAAGTCTCAATTATCGAAGTTGGAAAAAGGAGAACAAATGTGGCCTAAGGTCAGCAGAACGATGGAATAAATAAAGACCAGAGAAGAAATAAATAATGTTGAGATGAAAACATTAGCAAATGTCAACGAAAGCAAAAGCTCTTTCTTCGGGAAAATAAACAATATAGTTAAGCGTCTTGCCAGACATATTAAGAGGAAATGAGAGTTAAAACACACATCAACAGAATCAGAAATAAAAAAGGAAAAACCACGACGGACACCACAGAAATACAAAGAATTATAAGAGAGTACTATGAAAACCTATGCGATGATAAGCTGGGAAACCAAGGAGAAATGGACAAATTCCTAGGAGAATAAAACCTTCCATGGCTGACCCAGAAAAAAACATAAAATCTTAACACACCAATTACCAGCAACGGAATTGAATCAGTAAGCGAAAAACTAAAAAAGAACAAATTCCCGGGACAGATGGATTTTCCTCGGAATTTTAACAGACATACAGATCAGACATAATACCCATACTCCATAAACTTTTCCAAAAAATAGAAGAGGAGGGATTACTCCCAAACTCACTCTATGAAACCGATATCACTCTAATGGAAAAGCCAGATAAAGATGGCACCAAAGAAAGAAACACTACAGACGATTATCCCTGATGAACGTAGATGTAAAAATACAATACAACGTATTAGCAAAACGAATTAAAAAAAACATCCAAAGGATGATACCCCATGACAAAGTGGGATTCATCCCAGGGATGCAAGGATAGTACGACATTTGATAATCCATCAACATCATCCAGCACATCAACATAAAGACAGACAAAACCACATGATCATCTCCATAGATGCTGAAAAAGCGTTTGACATAGTTCTACAAACATTCATGATAAACACTCTCAACAAAATGTGTATAGAGGGCAAGTACCTCAACATAATAAAGCCCACATATGATAAAACCGCAGCCAACATCATAGTGAACAGCGAGAAGCTGAAAGCTTTCCTTCTGCGATTGGATACAAGACAGGGATGCCACTCTCCCCAATGTTATTCAACACAGTACTGGAGGTCTTGGAAACAGCAATTAGACAAAACAAAGAAACACAAGGAATCCATATTGGTAGACAAGAAGTTAAACTGTCTCTATTTGCAGATGACATGAAATTGTACATAAAAAACCCTAAAGACTCCACACCAAAACTACTAGAGCTCATATCGGGATACAGCAAAGTCGCACGATAGAAAATTAACACACAGAAATCTGTAGCTTTACTGTACACGAACAATGAACCAGTAGAAAGAGAAATCTGGAAAACAATTCCGTTCACAATTGCAGCAGAAAGGATAAAATACCTAGGAATAAACCTAAGCAAAGAAGTGATAGACATATACTCAGGAAACAACAAGTCACACTTAAGAGAAATTAAAGGCGACACTAACAAATGGAAACTCACCCATTCAGGAGGCTAGGAAGAATTAATATCATGAAAATGGCCATCCTGAGCAAAGCAATATACAGATTTGAAGTTTTCCTATGAAATCATCAGCAACATTCTTCAATGAATTGGAACAAATAAATGAAAAATTCACACGGAAACACCAAAGACACCGAATAGCCATAGCAATGCTGAGAGAGAAGAATAACGTAGGGGTGATCTCACTCACCAACTTCACGCTCTACTATAAAGCCATAGTAATCAAGACAATATGGTACTGGCACAAGAACAGAGCCACACACCAGTGGAACAGACTAGACACTCCAGACATTAACCCAAATATATGTGGTCAATTAATATTTGATAAAGGAGCCATGGACATACAATGGCGAAATGACAGTCTCTTCAACAGATTGTGATGGCAAATCTGGACAGCTACATGAAGGAGAATGAAACTACACTGCGTTCTAACCCCATATACAAAAGTAAATCCAAAATGTATCAAAGACCGGAAGGTATGTCATGAAACCATTAAACTCTTGGAAGAAAACATAGGCAAAAACCTCTTAGTCATAAACATGAGTGACCTCTTCTTGACAATATCTCCCGGGTAAGGAAAACAACAGCAAAAATGAAAAGTGGGAATATATTAAGGTGAAAAGCTTCTGTAGAGCAGTAGACACCAACAATACAGCAGAAAGGAGCCCTACAGGATGGGAAAATATATTTGTAAATGACACATCCGATAAAGGCTTGACGCCCAAAATATATAAATAGCTCACATGCCTCAACAAACTAAAAACAAATAATCCAATTAAAAATGGGCAGAGGAACTGAACAGACGGTTCTCCAAATAACAAATACAGATGGCCAACAGACACATGAAAAGATGCTCCACATCTCTTTTTATCAGAGAAAGGCAAATGAAAACTACAATGAGTTATCACCTCACTCCACAAAGGATAGCTATCATTCAAGAGACAAAAAACAACAAATGTTGTTGCGGCTGTGGAGAAAGGGGAACCCTCCTACACTGCTGGTGGGAATGTAAATTAGTTCAACCTTTGTGGAAAGGAGTATGGAGGTTCCTCAAAATGCTCAGAAAAGATTCACCACTGGACCCAGGAATTCCATTTTAAGGAATATATACCAGGAGAGCAGCAATCCAGTTTGAAAAAGACAGATGCACCCCGATGTTTATTGCAGCACTGTTTAGTATAGCAAAGAACTGGAAGCAACCTAAATGTCCACTGGTAGATGAATGGATAAAGAAGATGTGGTACATATACAAAATGGTATATTACTCAGACATAAGAAAAGGGCAAATCCTACCATTGGCAGCACCATGGAAGGAGCTGGAGGGAATTATGTTCAGTGAAAAAGCCAAGAAGAGAAAGAGAAATACCAAATGATTTCACTGATCTGTGGGTGTAAGAATGAAGGAAAAACTGAACGAACAAAGCAGAAGCGGATTCACAGAACGCAAGAATGGAGTAACAGGTACCAAAGGGAAAGGGAGTGGGGAAGATGGGTGGTTAGGGAGGGATAAGGGGGGAAGTAGAAGGAGGATATTAAGATTAGCATGCTAATGGGGGTGGGTGGGAGAAAGGGGTAGGCTGTACAACACAGCGAAGACAAGTAGTGATTCTACAACATTTTGCTCTGCTGAATGACAGTGACTGGAAAGGGGTTAATAGTGGGGACCAGCTATAGGGGAGAGACTGGTAAACAGAATATTCTTCATGTAAGTTTAGATTAATGATAACGAGAAAGAAAAAGAAAAATAAAATAAAGAAAGAAAAGGGGGATAACTCCCTGAAAGAATAAAGTTAACTGTACATCAAGGATTAAGTCTTGCCTAAAATATCCTTAATTTTGATCAGTTAAAGATTTGCAGATGATCGGTGTGGAGGTAATGTTTTCTGATAATATTCTTCTCTATTCATAAAAGAGCAGTTCCTATGTGTTGACATCCATTGAGTTCTACACAATGGTATAATTGACATAAAATTAGGAGGGGAAAAAGTTCTCTTTGTGCTTATATAGAGGATCAAAACATAATTGGGCTAACCACAAAATGAACTAAGACACGATATGAAGAAGAACTTCCCACATCAGCAAACTCTGGAAGAGTCATTCCAGAAGAAGATCATCAAAAAACTTCAACAAAGATTCAGGCACTGCTACAGTTGGAGCTGCATTCGTCTCACCAGTTCCTGTACTTGTCAACTAAACAGAGAAGGAAATATCTAAGCTGGCCTGTGCATAGAGTAAAACATCAATTTGACTGTGTCTATACTTTTGGAACTCAACCAAGAATTAATAGAAGTGCAAGTTGTAGCACTCCAAAATCTTACAACTACAAATTATCTACTGTTAATAGAGCATATGGGATGTGAACAGTTCCCAGGAATCGGATGTTTTAATTTGCCTGATTTCTCTCAGACCGTTCAAGTTCAGTTGGACAATATCCTTCATATGGTAGATAAATTTTCACAAATGCCTAGGATGCCTAACTGGTTTTTCTTGGTTTCACTGGAGATGGCTGGTAATTGTAGTTCTGCTTTGGTTATGTACGTTTATTCCTTCTATGTTAATGTGTGTGCGCAATTTAATTAGTAGTTTAAAACCTACACATGCTTAAGTTACTCTACAAGAAGATATTTCAAAGAAATAAACAATCTTCCCATGATTTCGTCCGTCTGCTACTTCTATAGCTTTTCTTCTTCCTTGCTAATTACAGCCCTGAAATAGAAGTCGTCCCCCATATATAATTTACCAAGTAAGATAATTCTTCCAAGTGGTAAAGATACTTCCTGAAAAATGCTGGGCACAGAAACCACATGGCATAAAACTGCAAAGAAGTAAAAAGCTAACCCTTTCAAACAATATTTCTTCTATCTCACTTATCAAATTTAAACTTCCCTGTGTGGTCCCATAAGATGACTGGTTAGCCAGAGATGGGTAGATTCCTCAAGGGAGGAACAACATAAGAGAGGCACAGTCGCAGGGCGGCCATCAGGTGAGAAATTGGGAATCTACAGAGGTGAGGCTTAAAACCTCAATGTCCTTGTTTTGAGGGATCTCTGCATCCGTGGATGTTTTATTGCCCTTGTCTAGCTTGGACTAACACTTAGTCCACAGGCACACACCTGATCATCTACATGTGCTCTCTTACAACACTAAACCGTGTATTCTACTTTTATCTTGCATCTACCAACCACTTCACCTTTATATTAAAAAAAATTAATAACAATTATAAACAGAATAACGGGAAAAGTGGGATAAACATACAAATCATATATAAAGCACAAAAAATTTTAAAAAGAAAGAAAAAAAAAAAGATAAAGGAGGACATTACATAATGATGAAGTGCGCAGTTCAACAAGAGGATATAACCTTTATGAGTATATATGAATACAACACAGGAGCACCAGCATATGTGAAACAAATACTAACAGAATTAAAGTAGGAAATAGAATGCAATGCATACACATTGGGAGACTTCAACCCACCACTCACTCCAAAGGACAGATCCAAGAGACAGAAAAGAAGTAAGGACACAGAGGCACTGAACAACACACTAGAACAGATGGCCCTATTAGATATCTACACAATTCTACCTCCAAAAGCAACAGGACACACATTCTTCTCACGTGCACATGAAATATTCTCCAGAGTAGACCACATAGTAGGCAACAAAAAGAGTCTCAGTAAATTCCAAGAGATTGAAATCCTATCAACCAACTTTTCAGACCACAAATGATTAGAACTACAAATAAATTGGACAAAGAAAGCAAAAAGGCTCACAAACACATGGAGGCTTAACAACATGATCCTAAATAATCAATTACTCAAAGACCAAATTAAAATGGAGATTCAGCATTATATTTAAACAAATGACAACAACAGAAAGCTAAAACTACTGTGGGTATGGCAAAAGCAGTCTTAAGAGGAAAATATATAGCAATCCAGTCACATGTAAAGAAGGAAGAAAAATCCCAAATGAATGGTCTAAAGTCTCAAATATCGAAGTTGGAAAAAGGAGAACAAATGTGGCCTAAGGTCAGCAGAACGATGGAATAAATAAAGACCAGAGAAGAAATAAATAATGTTGAGAAGAAAACATTAGCAAATGTCAACAAAAGCAAAAGCTCTTTCTTCGGGAAAATAAACAATATAGATAAGCGTCTTGCCAGACATATTAAGAGGAAATGAGAGTTAAAACACACATCAACAGAATCAGAAATAAAAAAGGAAAAACCACGACGGACACCACAGAAATCCAAAGAATTATAAGAGAGTACTATGAAAACCTATGCGATGATAAGCTGGGAAACCAAGGAGAAATAGTCAAATTCCTAGGAGAATAAAACCTTCCATGGCTGACCCAGAAAAAAACATAAAATCTTAACACACCAATTACCAGCAACGGAATTGAATCAGTAAGCGAAAAACTAAAAAAGAACAAATTCCCGGGACAGATGGATTTTCCTCGGAATTTTAACAGACATACAGATCAGACATAATACCCATACTCCATAAACTTTTCCAAAAAATAGAAGAGGAGGGATTACTCCCAAACTCACTCTATGAAACCGATATCACTCTAATGGAAAAGCCAGATAAAGATGGCACCAAAGAAAGAAACACTACAGACGATTATCCCTGATGAACGTAGATGTAAAAATACAAAACAACGTATTAGCAAAACGAATTCAAAAATACATCCAAAGGATGATACCCCATGACAAAGTGGGATTCATCCCAGGGATGCAAGGATAGTACGACATTTGATAATCCATCAACATCATCCAGCACATCAACATAAAGACAGACAAAACCACATGATCATCTCCAAAGATGCTGAAAAAGCGTTTGACATAGTTCTACAAACATTCATGATAAACACTCTCAACAAAATGTGTATAGAGGGCAAGTACCTCAACATAATAAAGCCCACATATGATAAAACCGCAGCCAACATCATAGTGAACAGCGAGAAGCTGAAAGCTTTTCTTCTGCGATTGGATACAAGACAGGGATGCCACTCTCCCCAATGTTATTCAACACAGTACTGGAGGTCTTGGCCACAGCAATTAGACAAAACAAAGAAACACAAGGAATCCATATTGGTAGACAAGAAGTTAAACTGTCTCTATTTGCAGATGACATGAAATTGTACATAAAAAACCCTAAAGACTCCACATCAAAACTACTAGAGCTCATATCGGGATACAGCAAAGTCGCACGATAGAAAATTAACACACAGAAATCTGTAGCTTTACTGTACACGAACAATGAACCAGTAGAAAGAGAAATCTGGAAAACAATTCCGTTCACAATTGCAGCAGAAAGGATAAAATACCTAGGAATAACCCTAAGCAAAGAAGTGATAGACATATACTCAGGAAACAACAAGTCACACTTAAGAGAAATTAAAGGCGACACTAACAAATGGAAACTCACCCATTCACGAGGCTAGGAAGAATTAATATCATGAAAATGGCCATCCTGAGCAAAGCAATATACAGATTTGAAGTTTTATTATGAAATCATCAGCAACATTCATCAATGAATTGGAACAAATAAATGAAAAATTCACACGGAAACACCAAAGACACCGAATAGCCATAGCAATGCTGAGAGAGAAGAATAACGTAGGGGTGATCTCACTCACCAACTTCACGCTCTACTATAAAGCCATAGTAATCAAGACAATATGGTACTGGCACAAGAACAGAGCCACACACCAGTGGAACAGACTAGACACTCCAGACATTAACCCAAATATATGTGGTCAATTAATATTTGATAAAGGAGCCATGGACATACAATGGCGAAATGACAGTCTCTTCAACAGATTGTGATGGCAAATCTGGACAGCTACATGAAGGAGAATGAAACTGCACTGCGTTCTAACCCCATATACAAAAGTAAATCCAAAATGTATCAAAGACCGGAAGGTAAGTCATGAAACCATTAAACTCTTGGAAGAAAACATAGGCAGAAACCTCTTAGACATAAACATGAGTGACCTCTTCTTGAAAATATCTCCCGGGTAAGGAAAACAACAGCAAAAATGAAAAGTGGGAATATATTAAGGTGAAAAGCTTCTGTAGAGCAGTAGACACCAACAATACAGCAGAAAGGAGCCCTACAGGATGGGAAAATATATTTGTAAATGACACATCCGATAAAGGCTTGACGCCCAAAATATATAAATAGCTCACATGCCTCAACAAACTAAAAACAAATAATCCAATTAAAAATGGGCAGAGGAACTGAACAGACGGTTCTCCAAATAACAAATACAGATGGCCAACAGACACATGAAAAGATGCTCCACATCTCTTTTTATCAGAGAAAGGCAAATGAAAACTACAATGAGTTATCACCTCACTCCACAAAGGATAGCTATCATTCAAGAGACAAACAACAACAAATGTTGTTGCGGCTGTGGAGAAAGGGGAACCCTCCTACACTGCTGGTGGGAATGTAAATTAATACAACCATTGTGGAAAGGATTATGGAGGTTCCTCAAAATGCTCAGAAAAGATTCACCACTGGACCCAGGAATTCCATTTTAAGGAATATATACCAGGAGAGCAGCAATCAAGTTTGAAAAAGACAGATGCACCCCGATGTTTATTGCAGCACTGTTTAGTATAGCAAAGAACTGGAAGCAACCTAAATGTCCACTGGTAGATGAATGGATAAAGAAGATGTGGTACATATACAAAATGGTATATTACTCAGACATAAGAAAAGGGCAAATCCTACCATTGGCAGCACCATGGAAGGAGCTGGAGGGAATTATGTTCAGTGAAAAAGCCAAGAAGAGAAAGAGAAATACCAAATGATTTCACTGATCTGTGGAGTGTAAGAATGAAGGAAAAACTGAACGAACAAAGCAGAAGCGGATTCACAGAACGCAAGAATGGAGTAACAGGTACCAAAGGGAAAGGGAGTGGGGAAGATGGGTGGATAGGGAGGGATAAGGTGGGAAGTAGAAGGAGGATATTAAGATTAGCATGCTAATGGGGGTGGGTGGGAGAAAGGGGTAGGCTGTACAACACAGAGAAGACAAGTAGTGATTCTACAACATTTTGCTCTGCTGAATGACAGTGACTGGAAAGGGGTTAATAGTGGGGACCAGCTATAGGGGAGAGTCTACTAAACAGAATATTCTTCATGTAAGTTTAGATTAATGATAACGAGAAAGAAAAAGAAAAAGAAAATAAAGAAAGAAAAGGGGGATAACTCCCTGATAGAATAAAGTTAACTGTACATCAAGGATTAAGTCATGCCTAAAATATCCTTAATTTTGATCAGTTAAAGATTTGCAGATGATCGGTGTGGAGGTACTGTTTTCTGATAATATTCCTCTCTATTGATAAAAGAGCAGTTCCTATGTGTTGACATCCATTGAGTTCTACACAATGGTATAAAGGGCATAATAATAGGAGGGGAAAAAGGTTTCTTTTTGCTTATATCGAGGATCAAAGCCTAATTGGGCTAAACACAAAATGAACTAAGACACGATATGAAGAAGAACTTCCCACATCAGCAAACTCTGGAAGAGTCATTAAAGAAGATGATCATCAAAAAACCTCAACAAAGATCCAGGCACTGCTACAGTTGGAGCTGCATTCGTCTCACCAGTTCCTGTACTTGTCAAGTAAACAGAGAAGGAAATATCTAAGCTGGCCTGTGCATAGAGTAAAATATCAATTTGACTGTGTCTATACTTTTGGAACTCAACCAAGAATTAGGAGAAGTGCAAGTTGTAGCACTCCAAAATCTTACAACTACAAATTATCTACTGTTAATAGAGCATATGGGATGTGAACAGTTCCCAGGAATCGGATGTTTTAATTTGTCTGATTTCTCTCAGACCGTTCAAGTTCAGTTGGACAATATCCATCATATGGTAGATAAATTTTCACAAATGCCTAGGATGCCTAACTGGTATTTCTTGGTTTCACTGGAGATGGCTGGTAATTATAGTTCTGCTTTGGTTATGTACGTGTATTCATTCTATGTTAATGTGTGTGTGCAATTTAATTAGTAGTTTAAAAAATACACATGCTTAAGTTACTCTACAAGAAGATATTTCAAAGAAATAAACAATCTTCCCATGATTTCGTCCTTCTGCTACTTCTATAGCTTTCCTTCTTCATTGCTAATTACATCCCTGAAATAGAAGTCGTCCCCCATATATAATTTACCAAGTAAGATAATTCTTAAAAGTGGTAAAGATACTTCCTGAAAAATGCTGGGCACAGAAACCACATGGCATAAAACTGCAAAGAAGTAAAAAGCTAACCCTTTCAAACAATATTTCTTCTATCTCACTTATCAAATTTAAACTTCCCTGTATGGTCCCATAAGATGACTGGTTAGCCAGAGATGGGTAGATTCCTCAAGGGAGGAACAACATAAGAGAGGCACAGTCGCAGGGCGGCCATCAGGTGAGAAATTGGGAATCTACAGTGGTGAGGCTTAAAACCTCAATGCCCTTGTTTTGAGGGATCTCTGCATCCTTGGATGTTTTATTGCCCTTGTCTATCTTGGACTAACACTTAGTCTACAGGCACACACCTGATCATCTACATGTGCTCTCTTACAACACTAAACCGTGTATTCTACTTTTATCTTGCATCTACCAAACACTTCACCATTATATTAAAAAAAATTAATAACAATTATAAACAGAATAACGGGAAAAGTGGGATAAACAAACAAATCATATATAAAGCACAAAAAATTTTAAAAAGGAAAGAAAAAAAAAAAAGATAAAGGAGGACATTACATAATGATGAAGTGCGCAGTTCAACAAGAGGATATAAACTTTATGAGTATATATGAATACAACACAGGAGCACCAGCATATGTGAAACAAATACTAACAGAATGAAAGGAGGAAATAGAATGCAATGCATACACATTGGGAGACTTCAACCCACCACTCACTCCAAAGGACAGATCCAAGAGACAGAAAAGAAGTAAGGACACAGAGGCACTGAACAACACACTAGAACAGATGGCCCTATTAGATATCTACACAATTCTACAACCAAAAGCAACAGGACACACATTCTTCTCACGTGCACATGAAACATTCTCCAGAGTAGACCACATAGTAGGCAACAAAAAGAGCCTCAGTAAATTCCAAGAGATTGAAATCCTATCAACCAACTTTTCAGACCACAAATGCTTAGAACTACAAATAAATTGGACAAAGAAATCAAAAAGGCTCACAAACACATGGAGGCTTAACAACATGCTCCTAAATAATCAATTACTCAAAGACCAAATTAAAATGGAGATTCAGCATTATATTTAAACAAATGACAACAACAGAAAGCTAAAACTACTGTGGGTACGGCAAAAGCATTCTTAAGAGGAAAATATATAGCAATCCAGTCACATGTAAAGAAGGAAGAAAAATCCCAAATGAATGGTCTAAAGTCTCAATTATCGAAGTTGGAAAAAGGAGAACAAATGTGGCCTAAGGTCAGCAGAACGATGGAATAAATAAAGACCAGAGAAGAAATAAATAATGTTGAGAAGAAAACATTAGCAAATGTCAACGAAAGCAAAAGCTCTTTCTTCGGGAAAATAAACAATATAGATAAGCGTCTTGCCAGACATATTAAGAGGAAATGAGAGTTAAAACACTCATCAACAGAATCAGAAATAAAAAAGGAAAAACCACGACGGACACCACAGAAATCCAAAGAATTATAAGAGAGTACTATGAAAACCTATGCGATGATAAGCTGGGAAACCAAGGAGATATGGACAAATTCCTAGGAGAATAAAACCTTCCATGGCTGACCCAGAAAAAAACATAAAATCTTAACACACAAATTACCAGCAACGGAATTGAATCAGTAAGCAAAAAACTAAAAAAGAACAAATTCCCGGGACAGATGGATTTTCCTCGGAATTTTAACAGACATACAGATCAGACATAATACCCATACTCCTTAAACTTTTCCAAAAAATAGAAGAGGAGGGATTACTCCCAAACTCACTCTATGAAACCGATATCACTCTAATGGAAAAGCCAGATAAAGATGGCACCAAAGAAAGAAACACTACAGACGATTATCCCTGATGAACGTAGATGTAAAAATACAAAACAACGTATTAGCAAAACGAATTCAAAAATACATCCAAAAGATGATACCCCATGACCAAGTGGGATTCATCCCAGGGATGCAAGGATAGTACGACATTTGATAATCCATCAACATCATCCAGCACATCAACATAAAGACAGACAAAACCACATGATCATCTCCATAGATGCTGAAAAAGCGTTTGACATAGTTCTACAACCATTCATGATAAACACTCTCAACAAAATGTGTATAGAGGGCAAGTACCTCAACATAATAAAGCCCATATATGATAAAACCGCAGCCAACGTCATAGTGAACAGCGAGAAGCTGAAAGCTTTTCTTCTGCGATTGGATACAAGACAGGGATGCCCACACTCCCCAATGTTATTCAACACAGTACTGGAGGTCTTGGCCACAGCAATTAGACAAAACAAAGAAACACAAGGAATCCATATTGGTAGACAAGAAGTTAAACTGTCTCTATTTGCAGATGTCATGAAATTGTACATAAAAAATCCTAAAGACTCCACACCAAAAACTACTAGAGCTCATATCGGGATACAGCAAAGGCGCACGATAGAAAATTAACACACAGAAATCTGTAGCTTTACGGTACACGAACAATGAACCAGTAGAAAGAGAAATCTGGAAAACAATTCCGTTCACAATTGCAGCAGAAAGGATAAAATACCTAGGAATAACCCTAAGCAAAGAAGTGATAGACATATACTCAGGAAACAACAAGTCACACTTAAGAGAAATTAAAGGCGACACTAACAAATGGAAACTCACCCATTCACGAGGCTAGGAAGAATTAATATCATGAAAATGGCCATCCTGAGCAAAGCAATATACAGATTTGAAGTTTTCCTATGAAATCATTAGCAACATTCTTTAATGAATTGGAACAAATAAATGAAAAATTCACACGGAAACACCAAAGACACCGAATAGCCATAGCAATGCTGAGAGAGAAGAATAACGTAGGGGTGATCTCACTCACCAACTTCACGCTCTACTATAAAGCCATAGTAATCAAGACAATATGGTCCTGGCACAAGAACAGGGACACACACCAGTGGAACAGACTAGACACTCCAGACATTAACCCAAATATATGTGGTCAATTAATATTTGATAAAGGAGCCATGGACATACAATTGCGAAATGACAGTCTCTTCAACAGATTGTGATGGCAAATCTGGACAGCTACATGAAGGAGAATGAAACTGCACTGCGTTCTAACCCCATATACAAAAGTAAATCCAAAATGTATCAAAGACCGGAAGGTAAGTCATGAAACCATTAAACTCTTGGAAGAAAACATAGGCAGAAACCTCTTAGACATAAACATGAGTGACCTCTTCTTGAAAATATCTCCCGGGTAAGGAAAACAACAGCAAAAATGAAAAGTGGGAATATATTAAGGTGAAAAGCTTCTGTAGAGCAGTAGACACCAACAATACAGCAGAAAGGAGCCCTACAGGATGGGAAAATATATTTGTAAATGACACATCCGATAAAGGCTTGACGCCCAAAATATATAAATAGCTCACATGCCTCAACAAACTAAAAACAAATAATCCAATTAAAAATGGGCAGAGGAACTGAACAGACGGTTCTCCAAATAACAAATACAGATGGCCAACAGACACATGAAAAGATGCTCCACATCTCTTTTTATCAGAGAAATGCAAATGAAAACTACAATGAGTTATCACCTCACTAAACAAAGGATAGCTATCATTCAAGAGACAAACAACAACAAATGTTGCGGCTGTGGAGAAAGGGGAACCCTCCTACACTGCTGGTGGGAATGTAAATTAGTTCAACCATTGTGGAAAGGAGTATGGAGGTTCCTCAAAATGCTCAGAAAAGATTCACCACTGGACCCAGGAATTCCATTTTAAGGAATATATACCAGGAGAGCAGCAATCAAGTTTGAAAAAGACAGATGCACCCCGATGTTTATTGCAGCACTGTTTAGTATAGCAAAGAACTGGAAGCAACCTAAATGTCCACTGGTAGATGAATGGATAAAGAAGATGTGGTACATATACAAAATGGTATATTACTCAGACATAAGAAGAGGGCAAATCCTACCATTGGCAGCACCATGGAAGGAGCTGGAGGGAATTATGTTCAGTGAAAAAGCCAAGAAGAGAAAGAGAAATACCAAATGATTTCACTGATCTGTGGAGTGTAAGAATGAAGGAAAAACTGAACGAACAAAGCAGAAGCGAATTCACAGAACGCAAGAATGGAGTAACAGGTACCAACGGGAAAGGGAGTGGGGAAGATGGGTGGATAGGGAGGGATAAGGGGGGAAGTAGAAGGAGGATATTAAGATTAGCATGCTAATGGGGGTGGGTGGGAGAAAGGGGTAGGCTGTACAACACAGAGAAGACAAGTAGTGATTCTACAACATTTTGCTCTGCTGAATGACAGTGACTGGAAAGGGGTTAATAGTGGGGACCAGCTATAGGGGAGAGACTAGTAAACAGAATATTCTTCATGTAAGTTTAGATTAATGATAACGAGAAAGAAAAAGAAAAAGAAAATAAAGAAAGAAAAGGGGGATAAGTCCCTGATAGAGTAAAGTTAACTGTACATCAAGGATTAAGTCATGCCTAAAATATCCTTAATTTTGATCAGTTAAAGATTTGCAGATGATCGGTGTGGAGGTACTGTTTTCTGGTAATATTCCTCTCTATTGATAAAAGAGCAGTTCCTATGTGTTGACATCCATTGAGTTCTACACAATGGTATAAAGGGCATAAAAATAGGAGGGGAAAAAGGTCTCTTTGTGCTTATATAGAAGATCAAAGCCTAATTGGGCTAACCACAAAATGAACTAAGACACGATATGAAGAAGAACTTAGCACATCAGCAAACGCTGGAAGAGTCATTCCAGAAGATGATCATCAAAAAACCTCAAGAAAGATCCAGGCACTGCTACAGTTTTAGCTGCATTCGTCTCACCAGTTAATGTACTTGTCAAGTAAACAGAGAAGGAAATATCTAAGCTGGCCTGTGCATAGAGTAAAACATCAATTTGACTGTGTCTATACTTTTGGAACTCAACCAAGAATTAGGAGAAGTGCAAGTTGTAGTACTCCAAAATCTTACAACTACAAATTATCTACTGTTAAAAGAGCATATGGAATGTGAACAGTTCCCATTAATCGGATGTTTTAATTTGTCTGATTTCTCTCAGACCGTTCAAGTTCAGTTGGACAATATCCATCATATGGTAGATAAATTTTCACAAATGCCTAGGATGCCTAACTGGTTTTTCTTGGTTTCACTGGTGATGGCTGTTAATTATAGTTCTGCTTTGGTTATGTACGTGTATTCCTTCTATGTTAATGTGTGTGCGCAATTTAATTAGTAGTTTAAAACCTGCACATGCTTAAGTTACTCTACAAGAAGATATTTCAAAGAAATAAACAATCTTCCCATGATTTCGTCCGTCTGCTACTTCTATAGCTTTTCTTCTTCCTTGCTAATTAGAGCCCTGAAATAGAAGTCGTCCCCAATATATAATTTACCAAGTAAGATAATTCTTCCAAGTGGTAAAGATACTTCCTGAAAAATGCTGGGCACAGGAACCACATGGCATAAAACTGCAAAGAACTAAAAATCTAACCCTTTCAAACAATATTTCTTCTATCTCACTTATCAAATTTAAACTTCCCTGTATGGTCCCATAAGATGACTGGTTAGCCAGAGATGGGTAGATTCCTCAAGGGAGGAACAACATAAGAGAGGCACAGTCGCAGGGCGGCCATCAGGTGAGAAATTGGGAATCTACAGAGGTGAGGCTTAAAACCTCAATGTTCTTGTTTTGAGGGATCTCTGCATCTGTGGATGTTTTACTGCCCTTGTCTAGCTTGGACTAACACTTAGTCTACAGGCACACACCTGATCATCTACATGTGCTCTCTTACCACACTAAACCGTGTATTCTACTTTTATCTTGCATCTACCAACCACTTCACCTTTATATTAAAAAAATTAATAACAATTATAAACAGAATAACGAGAAACGTGGGATAAACATACAAATCATATATAAAGCACAAAAAATTTAAAAAAAGAAAGAAAAAAAAAAAGATAAAGGAGGACATTACATAATGATGAAGTGCGCAGTTCAACAAGAGGATATAACCTTTATGAGTATATATGAATACAACACAGGAGCACCAGCATATGTGAAACAAATACTAAGAGAATTAAAGGAGGAAATAGAATGCAATGCATACACATTCGGAGACTTCAACCCACCACTCACTCCAAAGGACAGATCCAAGAGACAGAAAATAAGTAAGGACAGAGAGGCACTGAACAACACACTAGAACAGATGGCCCTATAAGATATCTACACAATTCTACATCCAAAAGCAACAGGACACACATTCTTCTCACGTGCACATGAAACATTCTCCAGAGTAGACCACATAGTAGGCAACAAAAAGAGCCTCAGTAAATTCCAAGAGATTGAAATCCTATCAACCAACTTTTCAGACCACAAATGCTTAGAACTACAAATAAATTGGACAAAGAAAGCAAAAAGGCTCACAAACACATGGAGGCTTAACAACATGCTCCTAAATAATCAATTACTCAAAGACCAAATTAAAATGGAGATTCAGCATTATATTTAAACAAATGACAACAACAGAAAGCTAAAACTACTGTGGGTACGGCAAAAGCAGTCTTAAGATGAAAATATATAGCAATCCAGTCACATGTAAAGAAGGAAGAAAAATCCCAAATGAATGGTCTAAAGTCTCAATTATCGAAGTTGGAAAAAGGAGAACAGATGTGGCCTAAGGTCAGCAGAACGATGGAATAAATAAAGACCAGAGAAGAAATAAATAATGTTGAGAAGAAAACAATAGCAAATGTCAAAGAAAGCAAGAGCTGTTTCTTCGGGAAAATAAACAATATAGATAAGCCTCTTGCCAGACATATTAAGAGGAAAAGAGAGTTAAAACACACATCAACAGAATCAGAAATAAAAAAGGAAAAACCACGACGGTCACCACAGAAATCCAAAGAATTATAAGAGAGTACTATGAAAACCTATGCGATGATAAGCTGGGAAACCAAGGAGAAATGGACAAATTCCTAGGAGAATAAAACCTTCCATGGCTGACCCAGGAAAAAACATAAAATCTTAACACACCAATTACCAGCAACGGAATTGAATCAGTAAGCAAAAAACTACCAAAGAACAAATCCCCGGGACAGATGGATTTTCCTCGGAATTTTAACAGACATACAGATCAGACATAATACCCATACTCCTTAAACTTTTCCAAAAAATAGAAGAGGAGGGATTACTCCCAAACTCACTCTATGAAACCGATATCACTCTAATGGAAAAGCCAGATAAAGATGGCACCAAAGAAAGAAACACTACAGACGATTATCCCTGATGAACGTAGATGTAAAAATACAAAACAACGTATTAGCAAAACGAATTCAAAAATACATCCAAAGGATGATACCCCATGACCAAGTGGGATTCATCCCAGGGATGCAAGGATAGTACGACATTTGATAATCCATCAACATCATCCAGCACATCAACATAAAGTCAGACAAAACCACATGATCATCTCCATAGATGCTGAAAAAGCGTTTGACATAGTTCTACAACCATTCATGATAAACACTCTCAGCAAAATGTGTATAGAGGGCAAGTACCTCATCATAATAAAGCCCATATATGATAAAACTGCAGCCAAAGTCATAGTGAACAGCGAGAAGCTGAAAGCTTTTCTTCTGCGATTGGATACAAGACAGGGATGCCCACTCTCCCCAATGTTATTCAACACAGTACTGGAGGTCTTGGCCACAGCAATTAGACAAAACAAAGAAACACAAGGAATCCATATTGGTAGACAAGAAGTTAAACTGTCTCTATTTGCAGATGACATGAAATTGTACAAAAAAAACCCTAAAGACACCACACCAAAACTACTAGAGCTCATATCGGGATACAGCAAAGTCGCACGATAGAAAATTAACACACAGAATTCTGTAGCTTTACTGTACACGAACAATGAACCAGTAGAAAGAGAAATCTGGAAAACAATTCCGTTCACAATTGCAGCAGAAAGGATAAAATACCTAGGAATAAACCTAAGCAAAGAAGTGATAGACATATACTCAGGAAACAACAAGTCACACTTAAGAGAAATTAAAGGCGACATTAACAAATGGAAACTCACACATTCACGAGGATAGGAAGAATTAATATCATGAAAATGGCCATCCTGAGCAAAGCAATATACAGATTTGAAGTTTTCCTATGAAATCATCAGCAACATTCTTCAATGAATTGGAACAAATAAATGAAAAATTCACACGGAAACACCAAAGACACCGAATAGCCATAGCAGTGCTGAGAGAGAATAATAACGTAGGGGTGAGCTCACTCATCAACTTCACGCTCTACTATAAAGCCGTAGTAATCAAGACAATATGGTACTGGCACAAGAACAGAGCCACACACCAGTGGAACAGACTAGACACTCCAGACATTAACCCAAATATATGTGGTCAATTAATATTTGATAAAGGAGCCATGGACATACAATGGCGAAATGACAGTCTCTTCAACAGATTGTGATGGCAAATCTGGACAGCTACATGAAGGAGAATGAAACTGCACTGTGTTCTAACCCCATATACAAAAGTAAATCCAAAATGTATCAAAGACCGGAAGGTAAGTCATGAAACCATTAAACTCTTGGAAGAAAACCTAGGCAGAATCCTCTTAGACATAAACATGAGTGACCTCTTCTTGAAAATGTCTCCCAGGTAAGGAAAACAACAGCAAAAATGAAAAGTGGGAATATATTAAGGTGAAAAGCTTCTGTAGAGCAGTAGAAACCATCAATACAACAGAAAGGAGCCCTACAGGATGGGAAAATATATTTGTAAATGACACATCCGATAAAGGCTTGACGCCCAAAATATCTAAAGAGCTCACATGCCTCAACAAACTAAAAACAAATAATCCAATTAAAAATGGGCTGAAGAACTGAACAGACGGTTCTCCAAATAACAAATACAGATGGCCAACAGACACATGAAAAGATGCTCCACATCTCTTTTTATCAGAGAAATGCAAATGAAAACTACAATGAGTTATCACCTCACTCCACAAAGGATAGCTATCATTCAAGAGACAAACAACAACAAATGTTGTTGCGGCTGTGGAGAAAGGGGAACACTTCTACACTGCTGGTGGGAATGTAAATTAGTTCAACCATTGTGGAAAGGAGTATGGAGGTTCCTCAAAATGCTCAGAAAAGATTCACCACTGGACCCAGGAATTCCATTTTAAGGAATATATACCAGGAGAGCAGCAATCAAGTTTGAAAAAGACAGATGCACCCCAATGTTTATTGCAGCACTGTTTAGTATAGCAAAGAACTGGAAGCAACCTAAATGTCCACTGGTAGATGAATGGATAAAGAAGATGTGGTACATATACAAAATGGTATATTACTCAGACATAAGAAGAGGGCAAATCCTACCATTGTCAGCACCATGGAAGGAGCTGTAGGGTATTATTCTCAGTGATAAAGACAAGAAGAGAAAGAGAAATACCAAATGATTTCACTGATCTGTGGAGTGTAAGAATGAAGGAAAAACTGAACGAACAAAGCAGAAGCGGATTCACAGAACGCAAGAATGGAGAAACAGGTACCAAAAGGAAAGGGAGTGGAGAGGATGGGTGGATAGGGAGGGATAAGGGGGGAAGTAGAAGGAGGATATTAAGATTAGCATGCTAATGGGGGTGGGTGGGAGAAAGGGGTGGGCTGTACAACACTGAGAAGACAAGTAGTGATTCTACAACATTTTGCTCTGCTGAATGACAGTGACTGGAAAGGCGTTAATAGTGGGGACCAGGTATAGGGGAGAGACTAGTAAACAGAATATTCTTCAAGTAAGTTTAGATTAATGATAACGAGAAAGAAAAAGAAAAAAAAATAAAGAAAGAAAAGGGGGATAAGTTCCTGATAGAATAAAGTTAACTGTAAATCAAGGATTAAGTCATGCCTAAAATATCCTTAATTTTGATCAGTTAAAGATTTGCAGATGATCGGTGTGGAGGTACTGTTTTCTGATAATATTTCTCTCTATTGATAAAAGAGCAGTTCCTACGTTTTGACATCCATTGAGTTCTACACAATGGTATAATTGGCATAAAAATAGGAGGGGAAGAAGGTCTCCTTGTGCTTATATAGAGGATCAAAGCCTAATTGTGCTAACCACAAAATGAACTAAGATACGATATGAAGAAAAACTTCAAACATCAGCAATCTCTGGAAGAGTCATTCCAGAAGATGATCATCAAAAATCCTCAACAAAGATCCAGGCACTGCTACAGTTGGAGCTGCATTCGTCTCACCAGTTCCTGTACTTGTCATGTAAACGGAGAAGGAAATATCTAATCTGGCCTGTGCATAGAGTAAAACATCAATTTGACTGTGTCCATACTTTTGGAACTCAACCAAGAATTAGAAGTGCAAGTTGTAGCACTCCAAAATCTTACAACTACAAATTATCTACTGTTAAAAGAGCATATGGGATGTGAACAGTTCCCATTAATCGGATGTTTTAATTTGTCTGATTTCTCTCAGACCGTTCAAGTTCAGTTGGACAATATCCATCATATGGTAGATAAATTTTCACAAATGCCTAGGATGCCTAACTGGTTTTTCTTGGTTTAACTGGAGATGGCAGGTAATTATAGTTCTGCTTTGGTTATGTCCGTGTATTCCTTCTATGTTAATGTGTGTGCGCAATTTAATTAGTAGTTTAAAACCTACACATGCGTAAGTTACTCTACAAGAAGATATTTCAAAGAAATAAACAATCTTCCCATGATTTTGTCCGTCTGCTACTTCTATAGCTTTTCTTCTTCCATGCTAATTAGAGCCCTGAAATAGAAGTCGTCCCTCATATATAATTTACCGAGTAAGATAATTCTTCCAAGTGGTAAAGATACTTCCTGAAAAATGCTGGGCACAGAAACCACATGGCATAAAACTGCAAAGAAGTAAAAAGCTAACCCTTTCAAACAATATTCCTTCTATCTCACTTATCAAATTTAAACTTCCCTGTATGGTCCCGGAAGATGACTGGTTAGCCAGAGATGGGTAAATTCCTCAAGGGAGGAACAACATAAGAGAGGCACAGTCGCAGGGCGGCCATCGGGTGAGAAATTGGGAATCTACAGAGGTGAGGCTTAAAACCTCAATGCCCTTGTTTTGAGGGATCTCTGCATCCGTGGATGTTTTATTGCCCTTGTCTAGCTTGGACTAACACTTAGTTTACAGGCACACACCTGATCATCTACATGTGCTCTCTTACAACACTAAACCGTGTATTCTATTTTTATCTTGCATGTACCAACCACTTCACCTTTATAATATAAAAAATTAATAACAATTATAAACATAATAACGGGGAAAGTGGGATAAACATACAAATAATATATAAAGCACAAAAAATTTTAAAAAAAGAAAGAAAGAAAAAAAATAAAAGATAAAGGAGGACATTACATAATGATGAAGGGCGCAGTTCAACAAGAGGATATAACCTTTATGAGTATATACGAATACAACACAGGAGCACCAGCATATGTGAAACAAATACTAACAGAATTAAAGGAGGAAATAGAATGCAATGCATACATATTGGGAGACTTCAACCCACCACTCACTCCAAAGACAGATCCAAGAGACAGAAAATAAGTAAGGACACAGAGGCACTGAACAACACACTAGAACAGATGGCCCTATTAGATATCTACACAATTCTACCTCCAAAAGCAACAGGACACACATTCTTCTCACGTGCACATGAAACATTCTCCAGAGTAGACCACATAGTAGGCAACAAAAAGAGCCTCAGTAAATTCCAAGAGATTGAAATCCTATCAACCAACTTTTCAGACCACAAATGCTTAGAACTACAAAAAAAATTGGACGAAGAAAGCCAAAAGGCTCACAAACACATGGAGGCTTAACAACATGCTCCTAAATAATCAATTATTCAAAGACCAAATTAAAATGGAGATTCAGCATTATATTTAAACAAATGACAACAACAGAAAGCTAAAACTACTGTGGGTACGGCAAAAGCAGTCTTAAGATGAAAATATATAGCAATCCAGTCACATGTAAAGAAGGAAGAAGAATCCCAAATGAATGGTCTAAAGTCTCAATTATCGAAGTTGGAAAAATGAGAACAAATGTGGCCTAAGGTCAGCAGAACGAAGGAATAAATAAAGACCAGAGAAGAAATTAAAATGTTGCGAAGAAAACATTAGCAAATGTCAAAGAAAGCAAGAACTGTTTCTTCGGGAAAATAAACAATATAGATAAGCCTCTTGCAAGACATATTAAGAGGAAAAGAGAGTCAACACACATCAACAGAATCAGAAATAAAAAAGGAAAAACCACGACGGACACCACAGAAATACAAAGAATTATTAGAGAGTACTATGAAAACCTATACGATGATAAGCTGGGAAACCAAGGAGAAATGGACAAATTCCTAGGAGAATAAAACCTTCCATGGCTGACCCAGAAAAAAACATAAAATCTTAACACACGAATTACCAGCAACGGAATTGAATCAGCAAGCAAAAAACTACCAGAGAACAAATCCCCCGGACAGATGGATTTTCCTCGGAATTTTAACAGACATACAGATCAGACATAATACCCATACTCCTTAAAGTTTTCCAAAAAATAGAAGAGGAGGGATTACTCCCAAACTCACTCTATGAAACCGATATCACTCTAATGGAAAAGCCAGATAAAGATGGCACCAAAGTAAGAAACACTACAGACGATTATCCCTGATGAACGTAGATGTAAAAATACAAAACAAAGTATTAGCAAAACGAATTCAAAAATACATCCAATGGATGATACCCCATGACCAAGTGGGATTCATCCCAGGTATACAAGGATAGTACGACATTTGATAATCCATCAACATCATCCAGCACATCAACATAAAGACAGACAAAACCACATGATCATCTCCATAGATGCTGAAAAATCGTTTGACATAGTTCTACAACCATTCATGATAAACACTCTCAACTAAATGTGTATAGAGGGCAAGTACCTCAACATAATAAAGCCCATATATGATAAAACCGCAGCCAACGTCATAGTGAACAGCGAGAAGCTGAAAGCTTTTCTTCTGCGATTGGATACAAGACAGGGATGCCCACTCGCCCCAATGTTATTCAACACAGTACTGGAGGTCTTGGCCACAGCAAGTAGACAAAACAAAGAAACACAAGGAATCCATATTGGTAGACAAGAAGTTAAACTGTCTCTATTTGCAGATGACATGAAATTGTACATAAAAAACCCTAAAGACTCCACACCAAAACTACTAGAGCTCATATCGGGATTCAGCAAAGTCGCACGATAGAAAATTAACACACAGAAATCTGTAGCTTTACTGTACACGAACAATGAACCAGTAGAAAGAGAAATCTGGAAAACAATTCGTTCACAATTGCAGCAGAAAGGATAAAATACCTAGGAATAAACCTAAGCAAAGAAGAGATAGACATATACTCAGGAAACAACAAGTCACACTTAAGAGAAATTAAAGGCGACACTAACAAATGGAAACTCACACATTCATGAGGCTAGGAAGAATTAATATCATGAAAATGGCCATCCTGAGCAAAGCAATATACAGATTTGAAGTTTTCCTATGAAATCATCAGCAACATTCTTCAATGTATTGAAACAAATAAAAGAAAAATTCACACGGAAACACCAAAGACACCGAATAGCCATAGCAATGCTGAGAGAGAAGAATAACGTAGGGGTGATCTCACTCACCAACTTCACGCTCTACTATAAAGCCATAGTAATCAAGAAAATATGGTACTGGCACAAGAACAGAGCCACACACCAGTGGAACTGACTAGACACTCCAGACATTAACCCAAATATATGTGGTCAATTAATATTTGATAAAGGAGCCATGGACATACAATGGCGAAATGACAGTCTCTTCAACAGATTGTGATGGCAAATCTGGACAGCTACATGTAGGAGAATGAAACTGCACTGTGTTCTAACCCCATATACAACAGTAAATCCAAAATGTATCAAAGACCGGAAGGTAAGTCATGAAACCATTAAACTCTTGGAAGAAAACATAGGCAGAAACCTCTTAGACATAAACATGAGTGACCTCTTCTTGACAATATCTCCCGGGTAAGGAAAACAAAAGCAAAAATGAAAAGTGGGAATATATTAAGGTGAAAAGCTTCTCTAGAGCAGTAGACACCATCAATACAACAGACAGGCGCCCTACAGGATGCGAAAATATATTTGTAAATGACACATGCGATAAAGGCTTGACGCCCAAAATATATAAAGAGCTCACATGCCTCAACAAACTAAAAACAAATAATCCAATTAAAAATGGGCAGAGGAACTGAACAGACTTTTCTCCATATAACAAATACAGATGGCCAACAGACACATGAAAAGATGCTCCACATCTCTTTTTATCAGAGAAATGCAAATGAAAACTACAATGAGTTATCACCACACTCCACAAAGGATAGCTATCATTCGAGAGAAAACAACAACAAATGTTGTTGCGGCTGTGGAGAAAGGGGACCCCTCCTACACTGCTGGTGGGAATGTAAATTAGTTCAACATTGTGGAAAGGAGTATGGAGATTCCTCAAAATGCTCAGAAAAGATTCACCACTGGACCCAGGAATACCATTTTAAGGAATATATACCAGGAGAGCAGCAATCCAGTTTGAAAAAGACAGATGCACCCCGATGTTTATTGCAGCACTCTTTAGTATAGCAAAGAACTGGAAGCAACCTAAATGTCCACTGGTAGATGAATGGATAAAGAAGATGTGGTACATATACAAAATGGTATATTACTCAGACATAAGAAGAGGGCAAATCCTACCATTGGCAGCACCATGGAAGGAGCTGGAGGGAATTATGTTCAGTGAAAAAGCCATGAAGAGAAAGAGAAATACAAAATTTTTTCACTGATCTGTGGAGTGTAAGAATGAAGGAAAAACTGAACGAACAAAGCAGAAGCGGATTCACAGAACGCAAGAGTGTAGTAACAGGTACCAAAGGGAAAGGGAGTGGGGACGATGGGTGGATAGGGAGGGATAATGGGGGAAGTAGAAGGAGGATATTAAGATTAGCATGCTAATGGGGGTGGGTGGGAGAAAGGGGTAGGCTGTACAACACAGAGAAGACAAGTAGTGATTCTACAACATTTTGCTCTGCTGAATGACAGTGACTGGAAAGGGGTTAATAGTGTGGACCAGGTATAGGGGAGAGACTAGTAAACAGAATATTCTTCATGTAGGTTTAGATTAATGATAACGAGAAAGAAAAAGAAAAAGAAAATAAAGAAAGAAAAGGGGGATAACTCCCTGATAGAATAAAGTTAAATGCAAATCAAGGATTAAGTCATGCCTAAAATATCCTTAATTTTGATCAGTTAAAGATTTGAAGATGATCGGTGTGGAGGTACTGTTTTCTGATAATGTTCCTCTCTATTGATAAAAGAGCAGTTCCTATGTGTTGACATCCATTGAGTTCTACACAATGGTATAAAGGGCATAAAAATAGGAGGGGAAAAAGGTCTCTTTGTGCTTATATAGAGGATCAAAGCCTAATTGGGCTAACCACAAAATGATCTAAGGCACGATATGAAGAAGAACTTCCCACATCAGCAATCTCTGGAAGAGTCATTCCAGAAGATGATCATCAAAAAACCTCAACAAAGATCCAGGCACTGCTACAGTTGGAGCTGCATTCGTCTCACCAGTTCCTGTACTTGTCAAGTAAACAGAGAAGGAAATATCTAAGCTGGCCTGTGCATAGAGTAAAACATCAATTTGACTGTGTCTATACTTTTGGAACTCAACCAAGAATTAGGAGAAGTGCAAGTTGTAGCACTCCAAAATCTTACAACTACAAATTATCTACTGTTAATAGAGCATATGGGATGTGAACAGTTCCCAGGAATCGGATGTTTTAATTTGTCTGATTTCTCTCAGACCGTTCAAGTTTAGTTGGAAAATATCCATCATATGGTAGATAAATTTTCACAAATGCCTAGGATGCCTAACTGGTTTTTCTTGGTTTCACTGGAGACGGCTGGTAATTATAGTTCTGCTTTGGTTATGTACGTGTATTCCTTCTATGTTAATGTGTGTGCAAAATTTAATTAGTAGCTTAAAACCTACACATGCTTAAGTTACTCTACAAGAAGATATTTCAAAGAAATAAACAATCTTCCCATGATTTCGTCCGTCTGCTACTTCTATAGCTTTTCTTCCTCCTTGCTAATTACATCCCTGAAATAGAAGTCGTCCCTCATATATAATTTACCAAGTAAGATAATTCTTCCAAGTGGTAAAGATACTTCCTGAAAAATGCTGGGAACAGAAACCACATGGCATAAAACTGCAAAGAAGTAAAAAGCTAACCCTTTCAAACAATATTTCTTCTATCTCACTTATCAAATTTAAACTTCCCTGTATGGTCCCGGAAGATGACTGGTTAGCCAGAGATGGGTAGATTCCTCAAGGGAGGAACAACATAAGAGAGGCACAGTCGCAGGGCTGCCATCAGGTGAGAAATTGGGAATCTACAGAGGTGGGACTTAAAACCTCAACGTCCATGTTTTGAGGGATCTCTACATCCGTGGATGTTTTATTGCCCTTGTCCAGCTTGGAATAACACTTAGTCTACAGGCACACACCTGATCATGTACATGTGCTCTCTTACAAAACTAAACTGTGTATTCTATTTTTATCTTGCATGTACCAACCACTTCACCTTTATATTAAAAAAAATTAATAACAATTATAAACAGAATAACGGGAAAAGTGGGAAAAACATACAAATCATATATAAAGCACAAAAAATTTTAAAAAAAGAAAGAAAAAGAAAAAAGATAAAGGAGGACATTACATAATGATGAAGTGCGCAGTTCAACAAGAGGATATAACCTTTATGAGTATATATGAATACAACACAGGAGCACCAGCATATGTGAAACAAATACTAACAGAATTAAAGGAGGAAATAGAATGCAATGCATACACATTGGGAGACTTCAACCCACCACTCACTCCAAAGGACAGATCCAAGAGACAGAAAATAAGTAAGGACACAGAGGCACTGAACAACACACTAGAACAGATGGCCCTATTAGATATCTACACAATTCTACATCCAAAAGCAGCAGGACACACATTCTTCTCACGTGCACATGAAACATTCTCCAGAGTAGACCACATAGTAGGCAACAAAAAGAGCCTCAGTAAATTCCAAGAGATTGAAATCCTATCAACCAACTTTTCAGACCACAAATGCTTAGAACTACAAATAAATTGGACAAAGAAAGCAAAAAGGCTCACAAACACATGGAGGCTTAACAAGAAGCTCCTAAATAGTCAGTTACTCAAAGACCAAATTAAAATGGAGATTCAGCATTATATCTAAACAAATGACAACAACAGAAAGCTAAAACTACTGTGGTACGGCAAAAGCACTCTTAAGAGGAAAATATATAGCAATCCAGTCACATGTAAAGAAGGAAGAAAAATCCCAAATGAATGGTCTAAAGTCTCAATTATCGAAGTTGGAAAAAGAAGAACAAATGTGGCCTAAGGTCAGCAGAACGATAGAATAAATAAAGACGAGAGAAGAAATAAATAATGTTGAGAAGAAAACATTAGCAAATGTCAAAGAAAGCAAGAGCTGTTTCTCCGGGAAAATAAACAATATAGATAAGCCTCTTGCCAGACATATTAAGAGGAAAAGAGAGTCAACACACATCAACAGAATCAGAAATAAAAAAGGAAAAAACACGACGGACACCACAGAAATACAAAGAATTATTAGAGAGTACTATGAAAACCTATACGATGATAAGCTGGGAAACCAAGGAGAAATGGACAAATTCCTAGGAGAATAAAACCTTCCATGGCTGACCCAGAAAAAAACATAAAATCTTAACACACGAATTACCAGCAACGGAATTGAATCAGCAAGCAAAAAACTACCAGAGAACAAATCCCCCGGACAGATGGATTTTCCTCGGAATTTTAACAGACATACAGATCAGACATAATACCCATACTCCTTAAAGTTTTCCAAAAAATTGAAGAGTAGGGATTACTCCCAAACTCACTCTATGAAACCGATATCACTCTAATGGAAAAGCCAGATAAAGATGGCACCAAAGTAAGAAACACTACAGACGATTATCCCTGATGAACGTAGATGTAAAAATACAAAACAAAGTATAGGCAAAACGAATTCAAAAATACATCCAATGGATGATACCCCATGACCAAGTGGGATTCATCCCAGGTATACAAGGATAGTACGACATTTGATAATCCATCAACATCATCCAGCACATCAACATAAAGACAGACAAAACCACATGATCATCTCCATAGATGCTGAAAAAGCGTTTGACATAGTTCTACAACCATTCATGATAAACACTCTCAACAAAATGTGTATAGAGGGCAAGTACCTCAACATAATAAAGCCCATATATGATAAAACCGCAGCCAACGTCATAGTGAACAGCGAGAAGCTGAAAGCTTTTCTTCTGCGATTGGATACAAGACAGGGATGCCCACTCTCCCCAATGTTATTCAACACAGTACTGGAGGTCTTGGCCACAGCAAGTAGACAAAACAAAGAAACACAAGGAATCCATATTGGTAGACAAGAAGTTAAACTGTCTCTATTTGCAGATGACATGAAATTGTACATAAAAAACCCTAAAGACTCCACACCAAAACTACTAGAGCTCATATCGGGATACAGCAAATCGCACGATAGAAAATTAACAAACAGAAATCTGTAGCTTTACTGTACACGAACAATGAACCAGTAGAAAGAGAAATCTGGAAAACAATTCGTTCACAATTGCAGCAGAAAGGATAAAATACCTAGGAATAAACCTAAGCAAAGAAGAGATAGACATATACTCAGGAAACAACAAGTCACACTTAAGAGAAATTAAAGGCGACACTAACAAATGGAAACTCACACATTCATGAGGCTAGGAAGAATTAATATCATGAAAATGGCCATCCTGAGCAAAGCAATATACAGATTTGAAGTTTTCCTATGAAATCATCAGCAACATTCTTCAATGTATTGAAACAAATAAAAGAAAAATTCACACGGAAACACCAAAGACACCGAATAGCCATAGCAATGCTGAGAGAGAAGAATAACGTAGGGGTGAGCTCACTCACCAACTTCACGCTCTACTATAAAGCCATAGTAATCAAGAAAATATGGTACTGGCACAAGAACAGAGCCACACACCAGTGGAACTGACTAGACACTCCAGACATTAACCCAAATATATGTGGTCAATTAATATTTGATAAAGGAGCCTTGGACATACAATGGCGAAATGACAGTCTCTTCAACAGATTGTGATGGCCAATCTGGACAGCTACATGAAGGAGAATGAAACTGCACTGTGTTCTAACCCCATATACAACAGTAAATCCAAAATGTATCAAAGACCGGAAGGTAAGTCATGAAACCATTAAACTCTTGGAAGAAAACATAGGCAGAAACCTCTTAGACATAAACATGAGTGACCTCTTCTTGACAATACCTCCCGGGTAAGGAAAACAACAGCAAAAATGAAAAGTGGGAATATATTAAGGTGAAAAGCTTCTGTAGAGCAGTAGACACCATCAATACAACAGACAGGCGCCCTACAGGATGGGAAAATATATTTGTAAATGACACATCCGATAAAGGCTTGACGCCCAAAATATCTAAAGAGCTCACATGCCTCAACAAACTAAAAACAAAAAATCCAATTAAAAATGGGCAGAGGAACTGTACAGACTTTTCTCCATATAACAAATACAGATGGCCAACAGACACATGAAAAGATGCTCCACATCTCTTTTTATCAGAGAAATGCAAATGAAAACTACAATGAGTTATCACCACACTCCACAAAGGATAGCTATCATTCGAGAGAAAACAACAACAAATGTTGTTGCGGCTGTGGAGAAAGGGGACCCCTCCTACACTGCTGGTGGGAATGTAAATTAGTTCAACATTGTGGAAAGGAGTATGGAGATTCCTCAAAATGCTCAGAAAAGATTCACCACTGGACCTAGGAATACCATTTTAAGGAATATATACCAGGAGAGCAGCAATCAAGTTTGAAAAAGACAGATGCACCCCGATGTTTATTGCAGCACTGTTTAGTACAGCAAAGAACTGGAAGCAACCTAAATGTCCACTGGTAGATGAATGGATAAAGAAGATGTGGTACATATAAAAAATGGTATATTACACAGACATAAGAAGAGGGCATATCCTACCATTGGCAGCACCATGGAAGGAGCTGGAGGGTATTATACTCAGTGAAAAAGCCAAGAAGAGAAAGAGAAATACCAAATGATTTCACTGATCTGTGGAGTGTAAGAATGAAGGAAAAACTGAACGAACAAAGCAGAAGCGGATTCACAGAACGCAAGAATGGAGTAACAGGTACCAAAGATAAAGGGAGTGGGGAGGATGGGTGGATAGGGAGAGATAAGGGGGGAAGTAGAAGGAGGATATTAAGATTAGCATGCTAATGGGTGTGCGTGGGAGAAAGGGGTGAGCTGTACAACACAGAGAAGACAAGTATTGATTCTACAACACTTTGCTCTGCTGAATGACAGTGACTGGAAATGGGTTAATAGTGGGGACCAGGTATAGGGGAGAGACTAGTAAACAGAATATTCTTCATGTAAGTTTAGATTAATGATAACGAGAAAGAAAAAGAAAAATAAAATAAAGAAAGAAAATTGGGATAACTCCATGATAGAATAAAGTTAACTGTAAATCAAGGATTAAAACATGCCTAAAATATCCTTAATTTTGATCAGTTAAAGATTTGCAGATGATAGGTGTGGAGGTACTGTTTTCTGATAATATTCCTCTCTATTGATAAAAGAGCAGTTCCTATGTGTTGACATCCATTGAGTTCTACACAATGGTATAATTGGCATAAAAATAGGAGGGGAAAAATGTCTCCTTGAGCTTATATAGAGGAGCAAAGCCTAATTGTGCTAACCACAAAATGACCTAAGATACGATATGAAGAAGAACTTCCCACATCAGCAATCTCTGAAAGAGTCATTCCAGAAGATGATCATCAAAAAACCTCAACAAAGATCCAGGCACTGCTACAGTTGGAGCTGCATTCGTCTCACCAGTTCCTGTACTTGTCATGTAAACGGAGAAGGAAATATCTAAGCTGGCCTGTGCATAGAGTAAAACATCAATTTGACTGTGTCCATACTTTTGGAACTCAACCAAGAATTAGGAGAAGTGCAAGTTGTAGCACTCCAAAATCTTACAACTACAAATTATCTACTGTTAAAAGAGCATATGTTATGTGAACAGTTCCCAGGAATCGGATGTTTTAATTTGTCTGATTTCTCTCAGACCGTTCAAGTTCAGTTGGACAATATCCATCATATCGTAGATAAATTTTCACAAATGCCTAGGATGCCTAACTGGTTTTTCTTGGTTTCACTGGAGATGGCAGGTAATTATAGTTCTGCTTTGGTTATGTACGTGTATTCCTTCTATGTTAATGTGTGTGCGCAATTTAATTAGTAGTTTAAAACCTACACATGCTTAAGTTACTCTACAAGAAGATATTTCAAAGAAATAAACAATCTTCCCATGATTTCGTCCGTCTGCTACTTCTATAGCTTTTCTTCTTCCTTGCTAATTAGAGCCCTGAAATAGAAGTCGTCCCTCATATATAATTTACCGAGTAAGATAATTCTTCCAAGTGGTAAAGATACTTCCTGAAAAATGCTGGGCACAGAAACCACATGGCATAAAACTGCAAAGAAGTAAAAAGATAACCATTTCAAAAAATATTTCTTCTATCTCACTTATCAAATTTAAACTTCCCTGTATGGTCCCGGAAGATGACTGTTTAGCCAGAGATGGGTAGATTCCTCACGGGAGGAACAACATAAGAGAATCACAGTCGCAGGGCGGCCATCGGGTGAGAAATTGGGAATCTACAGAGTTGAGGCTTAAAACCTCAATGCCCTTGTTTTGAGGGATCTCTGCATCCGTGGATGTTTTATTGCCCTTGTCTAGCTTGGACTAACACTTAGTATACAGGCACACCCCTGATCATCTACATGTGCTCTCTTACAACACTAAACCGTGTATTCTACTTTTATCTTGCATCTACCAACCACTTCACTTTTATATTAAAAAAATTAATAACAATTATAAACATAATAACGGGGAAAGTGGGATAAACATACAAATCATATATAAAGCACAAAAAATTTTAAAAAAAGAAAGAAAAATAATAAAAGATAAAGGAGGACATTACATAATGATGAAGGGCGCAGTTCAACAAGAGGATATAACCTTTATGAGTATATATGAATACAACACAGGAGCACCAGCATATGTGAAACAAATACTAACAGAATTAAAGGAGGAAATAGAATGCAATGCATACACATTGGGAGACTTCAACCCACCACTCACTCCAAAGGACAGATCCAAGAGACAGAAAATAAGTAAGGACACAGAGGCACTGAACAACACACTAGAACAGATGGCCCTATTAGATATCTACACAATTCTACCTCCAAAAGCAACAGGACACACATTCTTCTCACGTGCACATGAAACATTCTCCAGAGTAGACCACATAGTAGGCAACAAAAAGAGCCTCAGTAAATTCCAAGAGATTGAAATCCTATCAACCAACTTTTCAGACCACAAATGCTTAGAACTACAAATAAATTGGACAAAGAAAGCAAAAAGTCTCACAAAAACATGGAGGCTTAACAAGAAGCTCCTAAATAATCAATTACTCAAAGACCAAATTAAAATGGAGATTCAGCATTATATCTAAACAAATGACAACAACAGAAAGCTAAATCTACTGTGGGTACGGCAAAAGCAGTCTTAAGATGAAAATATATAGCAATCCAGTCACATGTAAAGAAGGAAGAAAAATCCCAAATGAATGGTCTAAAGTCTCAATTATCGAAGTTGGATAAAGGAGAAAAAATGTGGCCTAAGGTCATCAGAACGATGGAATAAATAAAGACCAGAGAAGAAATAAATAATGTTGAGAAGAAAACATTAGCAAATGTCAAAGAAAGCAAGAGCTGTTTCTTCGGGAAAATAAACAATATAGATAAGCCTCTTGCCAGACATATTAAGAGGAAAAGAGAGTCAACACACATCAACAGAATCAGAAATAAAAAAGGAAAAACAATGACGGACACCACAGAAATACAAAGAATTGTTAGAGAGTACTATGAAAACCTATACAATGATAAGCTGGGAAACCAAGGAGAAATGGACAAATTCCTAGGAGAATAAAACCTTCCATGGCTGACCCAGAAGAAAACATAAAATCTTAACACACGAATTACCAGCAACGGAATTGAATCAGCAAGCAAAAAACTACAAAAGAACAAATCCCCCAGACAGATGGATTTTCCTCGGAATTTTAACAGACATACAGATCAGACATAATACCCATACTCCTTAAAGTTTTCCAAAAAATAGAAGAGGAGGGATTACGCCCAAACTCACTCTATGAAACCGATATCACTCTAATGGAAAAGCCAGATAAAGATGGAACCAAAGAAAGAAACACTACAGACGATTATCCCTGATGAACGTAGATGTAAAAATACAAAACAAAGTATTAGCAAAACGAATTCAAAAAAACATCCAATGGATGATACCCCATGACCAAGTGGGATTCATCCCAGGGATGCAAGGATAGTACGACATTTGATAATCCATCAACATCATCCAGCACATCAACATAAAGACAGACAAAACCACATGATCATCTTCATAGATGCTGAAAAATCGTTTGATATAGTTCTACAACCATTCATGATAAACAATCTCAACTAAATGTGTATAGAGGGCAAGTACCTCAACATAATAAAGAACATATATGATAAAACCGCAGCCAACGTCATAGTGAACAGCGAGAAGCTGAAAGCTTTTCTTCTGCGATTGGATACAAGACAGGGATGCCCACTCTCCCCAATGTTATTCAACACAGTACTGGAGGTCTTGGCCACAGCAATTAGACAAAACAAAGAAACACAAGGAATCCATATTGGTAGACATGAAGTTAAACTGTCTCTATTTGCAGATGACATGAAATTGTACATAAAAAACCCTAAAGACTCCACACCAAAACTACTAGAGCTCATATCGGGATACAGCAAAGTCGCACGATAGAAAATTAACACACAGAAATCTATAGCTTAACTGTACACAAACAATGAACCAGTAGAAAGAGAAATCTGGAAAACAATTCCGTTCACAATTGCAGCAGAAAGGGTAAAATACCTAGGAATAAACCTAAGCAAAGAAGTGATAGACATATACTCAGGAAACAACAAGTCACACTTAAGAGGAATTAAAGGCGACACTAACAAATGGAAACTCACACATTCACGGGGCTAGGAAGAATTAATATCATGAAAATGGCCATCCTGAGCAAAGCAATATACAGATTTGAAGTTTTCCTATGAAATCATCAGCAACATTCTTCAATGAATTGAAACAAATAAATGAAAAATTCACACGGAAACACCAAAGACACCGAATAGCCATAGCAATGCTGAGAGAGAAGAATAACGCAGGGGTGAGCTCACTCACCAACTTCACGCTCTACTATAAAGCCATAGTAATCAAGACAATATGGTACTGGCACAAGAACAGAGCCACACACCAGTGGAACAGACTAGACACTCCAGACATTAACCCAAAGATATGTGGTCAATTAATATTTGATAAAGGAGCCATGGACATACAATGGCGAAATGACAGTCTCTTCAACAGATTGTGATGGCAAATCTGGACAGCTACATGAAGGAGAATGAAACTGCACTGTGTTCTAACCCCATATACAAAAGTAAATCCAAAATGTATCAAAGACCGGAAGGTAAGTCATGAAACCATTAAACTCTTGGAAGAAAACATAGGCAGAATCCTCTTAGACATAAACATGAGTGACCTCTTCTTCAAAATATCTCCCGGGTAAGGAAAACAACAGCAAAAATGAAAAGTGGGAATATATTAAGGTGAAAAGCTTCTGTAGAGCAGTAGACACCATCAATACAACAGAAAGAAGCCCTACAGGATGGGAAAATATATTTGTAAATGACACATCCGATAAAGGCTTGACGCCCAAAATATCTAAAGAGCTCACATGCCTCAACAAACTAAAAACAAATAATCCAATTAAAAATGGGCAGAAGAACTGAACAGACGGTTCTCCAAATAATAAATACAGATGGCCAACAGACACATGAAAAGATGCTCCACATCTCTTTTTATCAGAGAAATGCAAATGAAAACTACAATGAGTTATCACCTCACTCCACAAAGGATAGCTATCATTCAAGAGACAAACAACAACAAATGTTGTTGCGGCTGTGGAGAAAGGGGAACCCTCCTACACTGCTGGTGGGAATGTAAATTAGTTCAACCATTGTGGAAAGGAGTATGGCGGTTCCTCAAAATGTTCAGAAAAGATTCACCACTGGACCCAGGAATTCCATTTTAAGGAATATATACCAGGAGAGCAGCAATCAAGTTTGAAAAAGACAGATGCACCCCGATGTTTATTGCAGCACTGTTTAGTATAGCAAAGAACTGGAAGCAACCTAAATGTCCACTGGTAGATGAATGGATAAAGAAGATGTGGTACATATACAAAATGGTATATTACTCAGACATAAGAAGAGGGCAAATCCTACCATTGGCAGCACCATGGAAGGAGCTGTAGGGTATTATGCTCAGTGATAAAGCCAAGAAGAGAAAGAGAAATACCAAATGATTTCACTGATCTGTGGAGTGTAAGAATGAAGGAAAAACTGAACGAACAAAGCAGAAGCGGATTCACAGAACGCAAGAATGGAGTAACAGGTACCAAAGGGAAAGGGAGTGGAGAGGATGGGTGGATAGGGAGGGATAAGGGGGGAAGTAGAAGGAGGATATTAAGATTAGCATGCCAATGGGGGTGGGTGGGAGAAAGGGGTGGGCTGTACAACACTGAGAAGACAAGTAGTGATTCTACAACATTTTGCTCTGCTGAATGACAGTGACTGGAAAGGCGTTAATAGTGGGGACCAGGTATAGGGGAGAGACTAGTAAACAGAATATTCTTCAAGTAAGTTTAGATTAATGATAACGAGAAAGAAAAAGAAAAAGAAAATAAAGAAAGAAAAGGGGGATAAGTCCCTGATAGAATAAAGTTAACTGTAAATCAAGGATTAAGTCATGCCTAAAATATCCTTAATTTTGATCAGTTAAAGATTTGCAGATGATCGGTGTGGAGGTACAGTTTTCTGATAATATTTCTCTCTATTGATAAAAGAGCAGTTCCTACGTTTTGACATCCATTGAGTTCTACACAATGGTATAATTGGCATAAAAATAGGAGGGGAAGAAGGTCTCCTTGTGCTTATATAGAGGATCAAAACCTAATTGTGCTAACCACAAAATGAACTAAGATACGATATGAAGAAAAACTTCAAACATCAGCAATCTCTGGAAGAGTCATTCCAGAAGATGATCATCAAAAATCCTCAACAAAGATCCAGGCACTGCTACAGTTGGAGCTGCATTCGTCTCACCAGTTCCTGTACTTGTCATGTAAACAGAGAAGGAAATATCTAAGCTGGCCTGTGCATACAGTAAAACATCAATTTGACTGTGTCCATACTTTTGGAACTCAACCAAGAATTAGAAGTGCAAGTTGTAGCACTCCAAAATCTTACAACTACAAATTTTCTACTGTTAAAAGAGCATATGGGATGTGAACAGTTCCCATTAATCGGATGTTTTAATTTGTCTGATTTCTCTCAGACCGTTCAAGTTCAGTTGGACAATATCCATCATATGGTAGATAAATTTTCACAAATGCCTAGGATGCCTAACTGGTTTTTCTTGGTTTCACTGGAGATGGCTGGTAATTATATTTCTGTTTTGGTTATGTCCGTGTATTCCTTCTATGTTAATGTGTGTGCGCAATTTAATTAGTAGTTTAAAACCTACACATGCTTAAGTTACTCTACAAGAAGATATTTCAAAGAAATAAACAATCTTCCCATGATTTCGTCCGTCTGCTACTTCCATAGCTTTTCTTCTTCCATGCTAATTAGAGCCCTGAAATAGAAGTCGTCCCTCATATATAATTTACCGAGTAAGATAATTCTTCCAAGTGGTAAAGATACTTCCTGAAAAATGCTGGGCACAGAAACCACATGGCATAAAACTGCAAAGAAGTAAAAAGCTAACCCTTTCAAACAATATTCCTTCTATCTCACTTATCAAATTTAAACTTCCCTGTATGGTCCCGGAAGATGACTGGTTAGCCAGAGATGGGTAGATTCCTCACGGGAGGAACAACATAAGAGAGGCACAGTCGCAGGGCGGCCATCGGGTGAGAAATTGGGAATCTACAGAGTTGAGGCTTAAAACCTCAATGCCCTTGTTTTGAGGGATCTCTGCATCCGTGGATGTTTTATTGCCCTTGTCTAGCTTGGACTAACACTTAGTCTACAGGCACACCCCTGATCATCTACATGTGCTCTCTTACAACACTAAACCGTGTATTCTACTTTTATCTTGCATCTACCAACCACTTCACCTTTTGTATTAAAAAAATTAATAACAATTATAAACATAATTACGGGGAAAGTTTGATAAACATACAAATCATATATAAAGCACAAAAAATTTTAAAAAAAGAAAGAAAAATAATAAAAGATAAAGGAGGACATTACATAATGATGAAGGGCGCAGTTCAACAAGAGGATATAACCTTTATGAGTATATATGAATACAACACAGGAGCACCAGCATATGTGAAACAAATACTAACAGAATTAAAGGAGGAAATAGAATGCAATGCATACACATTGGGAGACTTCAACCCTCCACTCACTCCAAAGGACAGATCCAAGAGACAGAAAAGAAGTAAGGACACAGAGGCACTGAACAACACACTAGAACAGATGGCCCTATTAGATATCTACACAATTCTACACCCAAAAGCAACAGGACACACATTCTTCTCACATGCACATGAAACATTCTCCAGAGTAGACCACATAGTAGGCAACAAAAAGAGCCTCAGTAAATTCCAAGAGATTGAAATCCTATCAACCAACTTTTCAGACCACAAATGCTTAGAACTACAAATAAATTGGACAAAGAAAGCAAAAAGTCTCACAAAAACATGGAGGCTTAACAAGAAGCTCCTAAATAATCAATTACTCAAAGACCAAATTAAAATGGAGATTCAGCATTATATTTAAACAAATGACAACAACAGAAAGCTAAAATCTACTGTGGGTACGGCAAAAGCAGTCTTAAGATGAAAATATATAGCAATCCAGTCACATGTAAAGAAGGAAGAAAAATCCCAAATGAATGGTCTAAAGTCTCAATTATCGAAGTTGGATAAAGGAGAACAAATGTGGCCTAAGTTCATCAGAACGATGGAATAAATAAAGACCAGAGAAGAAATAAATAATGTTGAGAAGAAAACATTAGCAAATGTCAAAGAAAGCAAGAGCTGTTTCTTCGGGAAAATAAACAATATAGATAAGCCTCTTGCCAGACATATTAAGAGGAAAAGAGAGTCAACACACATCAACAGAATCAGAAATAAAAAAGGAAAAACCATGACGGACACCACAGAAATACAAAGAATTGTTAGAGAGTACTATGAAAACCTATACGATGATAAGCTGGGAAACCAAGGAGAAATGGACAAATTCCTAGGAGAATAAAACCTTCCATGGCTGACCCAGAGAAAAACATAAAATCTTAACACACGAATTACCAGCAACGGAATTGAATCAGCAAGCAAAAAACTACAAAAGAACAAATCCCCCAGACAGATGGATTTTCCTCGGAATTTTAACAGACATACAGATCAGACATAATACCCATACTCCTTAAAGTTTTCCAAAAAATAGAACAGGAGGGATTACTCCCAAACTCACTCTATGAAACCGATATCACTCTAATGGAAAAGCCAGATAAAGATGGCACCAAAGAAAGAAACACTACAGACGATTATCCCTGATGAACGAAGATGTAAAAATACAAAACAAAGTATTAGCAAAACGAATTCAAAAAAACATCTAATGGATGATACCCCATGACCAAGTGGGATTCATCCCAGGGATGCAAGGATAGTACGACATTTGATAATCCATCAACATCATCCAGCACATCAACATAAAGACAGACAAAACCACATGATCATCTTCATAGATGCTGAAAAATCGTTTGATATAGTTCTACAACCATTCATGATAAACACTCTCAACTAAATGTGTATAGAGGGCAAGTACCTCAACATAATAAAGCCCATATATGATAAAACCGCAGCCAACGTCATAGTGAACAGCGAGAAGCTGAAAGCTTTTCTTCTGCGATTGGATACAAGACAGGGATGCCCACTCTCCCCAATGTTATTCAACACAGTACTGGAGGTCTTGGCCACAGCAATTAGACAAAACAAAGAAACACAAGGAATCCATATTGGTAGACAAGAAGTTAAACTGTCTCTATTTGCAGATGACATGAAATTGTACATTAAAAAAACTAAAGACTCCACACCAAAACTACTAGAGCTCATATCGGGATACAGCAAAGTCGCACGAATGAAAATTAACACACAGAAATCTGTAGCTTTACTGTACACGAACAATGAACCAATAGAAAGAGAAATCTGGAAAACAATTCCGTTCACAATTGCAGCAGAAAGGATAAAATACCTAGGAATAAACCTAAGCAAAGAAGAGATAGACATATACTCAGGAAACAACAAGTCACACTTAAGAGAAATTAAAGGCGACACTAACAAATGGAAACTCACACATTCACGGGGCTAGGAAGAATTAATATCATGAAAATGGCCATCCTGAGCAAAGCAATATACAGATTTGAAGTTTTCCTATGAAATCATCAGCAACATTCTTCAATGAATTGAAACAAATAAATGAAAAATTCACACGGAAACACCAAAGACACCGAATAGCCATAGCAATGCTGAGAGAGAAGAATAACGCAGGGGTGAGCTCACTCACCAACTTCACGCTCTACTATAAAGCCATAGTAATCAAGACAATATGGTACTGGCACAAGAACAGAGCCACACACCAGTGGAACAGACTAGACACTCCAGACATTAACCCAAAGATATGTGGTCAATTAATATTTGATAAAGGAGCCATGGACATACAATGGCGAAATGACAGTCTCTTCAACAGATTGTGATGGCAAATCTGGACAGCTACATGAAGGAGAATGAAACTTCACTGTGTTCTAACCCCATATACAAAAGTAAATCCAAAATGTATCAAAGACCGGAAGGTAAGTCATGAAACCATTAAACTCTTGGAAGAAAACCTAGGCAGAATCCTCTTTGACATAAACATGAGTGACCTCTTCTTCAAAATATCTCCTGGGTAAGGAAAACAACAGCAAAAATGAAAAGTGGGAATATATTAAGGTGAAAAGCTTCTGTAGAGCAGTAGACACCATCAATACAACAGAAAGGAGCCCTACAGGATGGGAAAATATATTTGTAAATGACACATCCGATAAAGGCTTGACGCCCAAAATATCTAAAGAGCTCACATGCCTCAACAAACTAAAAACAAATAATCCAATTAAAAATGGGCAGAAGAACTGAACAGACGGTTCTCCAAATAACAAATACAGATGGCCAACAGACACATGAAAAGATGCTCCACATCTCTTTTTATCAGAGAAATGCAAATGAAAACTACAATGAGTTATCACCTCACTCCACAAAGGATAGCTATCATTCAAGAGACAAACAACAACAAATGTTGTTGCGGCTGTGGAGAAAGGGGAACACTCCTACACTGCTGGTGGGAATGTAAATTAGTTCAACCATTGTGGAAAGGAGTATGGCGGTTCCTCAAAATGCTCAGAAAAGATTCACCACTGGACCCAGGAATTCCATTTTAAGGAATATATACCAGGAGAGCAGCAATCAAGTTTGAAAAAGACAGATGCACCCCGATGTTTATTGCAGCACTGTTTAGTATAGCAAAGAACTGGAAGCAACCTAAATGTCCACTGGTAGAAGAATGGATAAAGAAGATGTGGTACATATACAAAATGGTATATTACTCAGACATAAGAAGAGGGCAAATCCTACCATTGGCAGCACCATGGAAGGAGCTGTAGGGTATTATGCTCAGTGATAAAGCCAAGAAGAGAAAGAGAAATACCAAATGATTTCACTGATCTGTGGAGTGTAAGAATGAAGGAAAAACTGAACGAACAAAGCAGAAGCGGATTCACAGAACGCAAGAATGGAGTAACAGGTACCAAAGGGAAAGGGAGTGGAGAGGATGGATGGATAGGGAGGGATAAGGGGGGAAGTAGAAGGAGGATATTAAGATTAGCATGCTAATGGGGGTGGGTGGGAGAAAGGGGTGGGCTGTACAACACTGAGAAGACAAGTAGTGATTCTACAACATTTTGCTCTGCTGAATGACAGTGACTGGAAAGGCGTTAATAGTGGGGACCAGGTATAGGGGAGAGACTAGTAAACAAAATATTCTTCATGTAAGTTTAGATTAATGATAACGAGAAAGAAAAAGAAAAAGAAAATAAAGAAAGAAAAGGGGGATAAGTCCCTGAAGGAATAAAGTTAACTGTAAATCAAGGATTAAGTCATGCCTAAAATATCCTTAATTTTGATCAGTTAAAGATTTGCAGATGATCGGTGTGGAGGTACTGTTTTCTGATAATATTTCTCTCTATTGATAAAAGAGCAGTTCCTACGTTTTGACATCCATTGAGTTCTACACAATGGTATAATTGGCATAAAAATAGGAGGGAAAGAAGGTCTCCTTGTGCTTATATAGAGGATCAAAGCCTAATTGTGCTAACCACAAAATGAACTAAGATACGATATGAAGAAAAACTTCAAACATCAGCAATCTCTGGAAGAGTCATTCCAGAAGATGATCATCAAAAATCCTCAACAAAGATCCAGGCACTGCTACAGTTGGAGCTGCATTCGTCTCACCAGTTCCTGTACTTGTCATGTAAACGGAGAAGGAAATATCTAAGCTGGCCTGTGCATAGAGTAAAACATCAATTTGACTGTGTCCATACTTTTGGAACTCAACCAAGAATTAGAAGTGCAAGTTGTAGCACTCCAAAATCTTACAACTGCAAATTATCTACTGTTAAAAGAGCATATGGGATGTGAACAGTTCCCATTAATCGGATGTTTTAATTTGTCTGATTTCTCTCAGACCGTTCAAGTTCAGTTGGACAATATCCATCATATGGTAGATAAATTTTCACAAATGCCTAGGATGCCTAACTGGTTTTTCTTGGTTTCACTGGAGATGGCTGGTAATTATATTTCTGCTTTGGTTATGTCCGTGTATTCCTTCTATGTTAATGTGTGTGCGCAATTTAATTAGTAGTTTAAAACCTACACATGCTTAAGTTACTCTACAAGAAGATATTTCAAAGAAATAAACAATCTTCCCATGATTTCGTCCGTCTGCTCCTTCCATAGCTTTTCTTCTTCCATGCTAATTAGAGCCCTGAAATAGAAGTCGTCCCTCATATATAATTTACCGAGTAAGATAATTCTTCCAAGTGGTAAAGATACTTCCTGAAAAATGCTGGGCACAGAAACCACATGGCATAAAACTACAAAGAAGTAAAAAGCTAACCCTTTCAAACAATATTCCTTCTATCTCACTTATCAAATTTAAACTTCCCTGTATGGTCCCGGAAGATGACTGGTTAGCCAGAGATGGGTAAATTCCTCAAGGGAGGAACAACATAAGAGAGGCACAGTCGCAGGGCGGCCATCGGGTGAGAAATTGGGAATCTACAGAGGTGAGGCTTAAAATCTCAATGCCCTTGTTTTGAGGGATCTCTGCATCCGTGGATGTTTTATTGCCCTTGTCTAGCTTGGACTAACACTTAGTTTACAGGCACACACCTGATCACCTACATGTGCTCTCTTACAACACTAAACCGTGTATTCTATTTTTATCTTGCATGTACCAACCACTTCACCTTTATATTATAAAAAATTAATAACAATTATAAACATAATAACGGGGAAAGTGGGATAAACATACAAATCATATATAAAGCACAAAAAATTTTAAAAAAAGAAAGAAAGAAAAAAAATAAAAGATAAAGGAGGACATTACATAATGATGAAGGGCGCAGTTCAACAAGAGGATATAACCTTTATGAGTATATACGAATACAACACAGGAGCACCAGCATATGTGAAACAAATACTAACAGAATTAAAGGAGGAAATAGAATGCAATGCATACACATTGGGAGACTTCAACCCACCACTCACTCCAAAGGACAGATCCAAGAGACAGAAAATAAGTAAGGACACAGAGGCACTGAACAACACACTAGAACAGATGGCCCTATTAGATATCTACACAATTCTACCTCCAAAAGCAACAGGACACACATTCTTCTCACGTGCACATGAAACATTCTCCAGAGTAGACCACATAGTACGCAACAAAAAGAACCTCAGTAAATTCCAAGAGATTGAAATCCTATCAACCAACTTTTCAGACCACAAATGCTTAGAACTACAAATAAATTGGACGAAGAAAGCCAAAAGGCTCACAAACACATGGAGGCTTAACAACATGCTCCTAAATAATCAATTATTCAAAGACCAAATTAAAATGGAGATACAGCATTATATTTAAACAAATGACAACAACAGAAAGCTAAAACTACTGTGGGTACGGCAAAAGCAGTCTTAAGATGAAAATATATAGCAATCCAGTCACATGTAAAGAAGGAAGAAGAATCCCAAATGAATGGTCTAAAGTCTCAATTATCGAAGTTGGAAAAATGAGAACAAATGTGGCCTAAGGTCAGCAGAACGATGGAATAAATAAAGACCAGAGAAGAAATTAATAATGTTGAGAAGAAAACATTAGCAAATGTCAAAGAAAGCAAGAGCTGTTTCTTCGGGAAAATAAACAATATAGATAAGCCTCTTGCCAGACATATTAACAGGAAAAGAGAGTCAACACACATCAACAGAATCAGAAATAAAAAAGGAAAAACCACGACGGACACCACAGAAATACAAAGAATTATTAGAGAGTACTATGAAAACCTATACGATGATAAGCTGGGAAACCAAGGAGAAATGGACAAATTCCTAGGAGAATAAAATCTTCCATGGCTGACCCAGAAAAAAACATAAAATCTTAACACACGAATTACCAGCAACGGAATTGAATCAGCAAGCAAAAAACTACCAGAGAACAAATCCCCCGGACAGATGGATTTTCCTCGGAATTTTAACAGACATACAGATCAGACATAATACCCATACTCCTTAAAGTTTTCCAAAAAATAGAAGAGGAGGGATTACTCCCAAACTCACTCTATGAAACCGATATCACTCTAATGGAAAAGCCAGATAAAGATGGCACCAAAGAAAGAAACACTACAGACGATTATCCCTGATGAACGTAGATGTAAAAATACAAAACAAATTATTAGCAAAACGAATTCAATAATACATCCAATGGATGATACCCCATGACTAAGTGGGATTCATCCCAGGTATACAAGGATAGTACGACATTTGATAATCCATCAACATCATCCAGCACATCAACATAAAGACAGACAAAACCACATGATCATCTCCATAGATGCTGAAAAAGCGTTTGACATAGTTCTACAAAAATTCATGATAAACACTCACAACAAAATGTGTATAGAGGGCAAGTACCTCAACATAATAAAGCCCATATATGATAAAACCGCAGCCAACGTCATAGTGAACAGCGAGAAGCTGAAAGCTTTTCTTCTGCGATTTAATACAAGACAGGGATGCCCACTCTCCCCAATGTTATTCAACACAGTACTGGAGGTCTTGGCCACAGCAAGTAGACAAAACAAAGAAACACAAGGAATCCATATTGGTAGACAAGAAGTTAAACTGTCTCTATTTGCAGTTGACATGAAATTGTACATAAAAAACCCTAAAGACTCCACACCAAAACTACTAGAGCTCATATCGGGATACAGCAAATCGTACGATAGAAAATTAACACACAGAAATCTGTAGCTTTACTGTACACGAACAATGAACCAGTAGAAAGAGAAATCTGGAAAACAATTCGTTCACAATTGCAGCTGAAAGGATAAAATACCTAGGAATAAACCTAAGCAAAGAAGAGAGAGACATATACTCAGGAAACAACAAGTCACACTTAAGAGAAATTAAAGGCGACGCTAACAAATGGAAACTCACACATTCATGAGGCTAGGAAGATTTAATATCATGAAAATGGCCATCCTGAACAAAGCAATATACAGATTTGAAGTTTTCCTATGAAATCATCAGCAACATTCTTCAATGAATTGAAACAAATAAATGAAAAATTCACACGGAAACACCAAAGACACCGAATAGCCATAGCAATACTGAGAGAGAAGAATAACGCAGGGGTGAGCTCACTCACCAACTTCACGCTCTACTATAAAGCCATAGTAATCAAGACAATATGGTACTGGCACAAGAACAGAGCCACACACCAGTGGAACAGACTAGACACTCCAGACATTAACCCAAAGATATGTGGTCAATTAATATTTGATAAAGGAGCCATGGACATACAATGGCGAAATGACAGTCTCTTCAACAGATTGTGATGGCCAATCTGGACAGCTACATGTAGGAGAATGAAACTGCACTGTGTTCTAACCCCATATACAACAGTAAATCCAAAATGTATCAAAGACCGGAAGGTATGTCATGAAACCATTAAACTCTTGGAAGAAAACATAGGCAGAAACCTCTTAGACATAAACATGAGTGACCTCTTCTTGACAATATCTCCCGGGTAAGGAAAACAACAGCAAAAATGAAAAGTGGGAATATATTAAGGTGAAAAGCTTCTGTAGAGCAGTAGACACCATCAATACAACAGACAGGCGCCCTACAGGATGGGAAAATATATTTGTAAATGACACATCCGATAAAGGCTTGACGCCCAAAATATCTAAAGAGCTCACATGCCTCAACAAACTAAAAACAAATAATCCAATTAAAAATGGGCAGAAGAACTGAACAGACGGTTCTCCAAATAACAAATACAGATGGCCAACAGACACATGAAAAGATGCTCCACATCTCTTTTTATCAGAGAAATGCAAATGAAAACTACAATGAGTTATCACCTCACTCCACAAAGGATAGCTATCATTCAAGAGACAAACAACAACAAATGTTGTTGCGGCTGTGGAGAAAGGGGAACACTCCTACACTGCTGGTGGGAATGTAAATTAGTTCAACCATTGTGGAAAGGAGTATGGCGGTTCCTCAAAATGCTCAGAAAAGATTCACCACTGGACCCAGGAATTCCATTTTAAGGAATATATACCAGGAGAGCAGCAATCAAGTTTGAAAAAGACAGATGCACCCCGATGTTTATTGCAGCACTGTTTAGTATAGCAAAGAACTGGAAGCAACCTAAATGTCCACTGGTAGAAGAATGGATAAAGAAGATGTGGTACATATACAAAATGGTATATTACTCAGACATAAGAAGAGGGCAAATCCTACCATTGGCAGCACCATGGAAGGAGCTGTAGGGTATTATGCTCAGTGATAAAGCCAAGAAGAGAAAGAGAAATACCAAATGATTTCACTGATCTGTGGAGTGTAAGAATGAAGGAAAAACTGAACGAACAAAGCAGAAGCGGATTCACAGAACGCAAGAATGGAGTAACAGGTACCAAAGGGAAAGGGAGTGGAGAGGATGGATGGATAGGGAGGGATAAGGGGGGAAGTAGAAGGAGGATATTAAGATTAGCATGCTAATGGGGGTGGGTGGGAGAAAGGGGTGGGCTGTACAACACTGAGAAGACAAGTAGTGATTCTACAACATTTTGCTCTGCTGAATGACAGTGACTGGAAAGGCGTTAATAGTGGGGACCAGGTATAGGGGAGAGACTAGTAAACAAAATATTCTTCATGTAAGTTTAGATTAATGATAACGAGAAAGAAAAAGAAAAAGAAAATAAAGAAAGAAAAGGGGGATAAGTCCCTGAAGGAATAAAGTTAACTGTAAATCAAGGATTAAGTCATGCCTAAAATATCCTTAATTTTGATCAGTTAAAGATTTGCAGATGATCGGTGTGGAGGTACTGTTTTCTGATAATATTTCTCTCTATTGATAAAAGAGCAGTTCCTACGTTTTGACATCCATTGAGTTCTACACAATGGTATAATTGGCATAAAAATAGGAGGGAAAGAAGGTCTCCTTGTGCTTATATAGAGGATCAAAGCCTAATTGTGCTAACCACAAAATGAACTAAGATACGATATGAAGAAAAACTTCAAACATCAGCAATCTCTGGAAGAGTCATTCCAGAAGATGATCATCAAAAATCCTCAACAAAGATCCAGGCACTGCTACAGATGGAGCTGCATTCGTCTCACCAGTTCCTGTACTTGTCATGTAAACGGAGAAGGAAATATCTAAGCTGGCCTGTGCATAGAGTAAAACATCAATTTGACTGTGTCCATACTTTTGGAACTCAACCAAGAATTAGAAGTGCAAGTTGTAGCACTCCAAAATCTTACAACTGCAAATTATCTACTGTTAAAAGAGCATATGGGATGTGAACAGTTCCCATTAATCGGATGTTTTAATTTGTCTGATTTCTCTCAGACCGTTCAAGTTCAGTTGGACAATATCCATCATATGGTAGATAAATTTTCACAAATGCCTAGGATGCCTAACTGGTTTTTCTTGGTTTCACTGGAGATGGCTGGTAATTATATTTCTGCTTTGGTTATGTCCGTGTATTCCTTCTATGTTAATGTGTGTGCGCAATTTAATTAGTAGTTTAAAACCTACACATGCTTAAGTTACTCTACAAGAAGATATTTCAAAGAAATAAACAATCTTCCCATGATTTCGTCCGTCTGCTCCTTCCATAGCTTTTCTTCTTCCATGCTAATTAGAGCCCTGAAATAGAAGTCGTCCCTCATATATAATTTACCGTGTAAGATAATTCTTCCAAGTGGTAAAGATACTTCCTGAAAAATGCTGGGCACAGAAACCACATGGCATAAAACTACAAAGAAGTAAAAAGCTAACCCTTTCAAACAATATTCCTTCTATCTCACTTATCAAATTTAAACTTCCCTGTATGGTCCCGGAAGATGACTGGTTAGCCAGAGATGGGTAAATTCCTCAAAGGAGGAACAACATAAGAGAGGCACAGTCGCAGCGCGGCCATCGGGTGAGAAATTGGGAATCTACAGAGGTGAGGCTTAAAATCTCAATGCCCTTGTTTTGAGGGATCTCTGCATCCGTGGATGTTTTATTGCCCTTGTCTAGCTTGGACTAACACTTAGTTTACAGGCACACACCTGATCACCTACATGTGCTCTCTTACAACACTAAACCGTGTATTCTATTTTTATCTTGCATGTACCAACCACTTCACCTTTATATTATAAAAAATTAATAACAATTATAAACATAATAACGGGGAAAGTGGGATAAACATACAAATCATATATAAAGCACAAAAAATTTTAAAAAAAGAAAGAAAGAAAAAAAATAAAAGATAAAGGAGGACATTACATAATGATGAAGGGCGCAGTTCAACAAGAGGATATAACCTTTATGAGTATATACGAATACAACACAGGAGCACCAGCATATGTGAAACAAATACTAACAGAATTAAAGGAGGAAATAGAATGCAATGCATACACATTGGGAGACTTCAACCCACCACTCACTCCAAAGGACAGATCCAAGAGACAGAAAATAAGTAAGGACACAGAGGCACTGAACAACACACTAGAACAGATGGCCCTATTAGATATCTACACAATTCTACCTCCAAAAGCAACAGGACACACATTCTTCTCACGTGCACATGAAACATTCTCCAGAGTAGACCACATAGTACGCAACAAAAAGAACCTCAGTAAATTCCAAGAGATTGAAATCCTATCAACCAACTTTTCAGACCACAAATGCTTAGAACTACAAATAAATTGGACGAAGAAAGCCAAAAGGCTCACAAACACATGGAGGCTTAACAACATGCTCCTAAATAATCAATTATTCAAAGACCAAATTAAAATGGAGATACAGCATTATATTTAAACAAATGACAACAACAGAAAGCTAAAACTACTGTGGGTACGGCAAAAGCAGTCTTAAGATGAAAATATATAGCAATCCAGTCACATGTAAAGAAGGAAGAAGAATCCCAAATGAATGGTCTAAAGTCTCAATTATCGAAGTTGGAAAAATGAGAACAAATGTGGCCTAAGGTCAGCAGAACGATGGAATAAATAAAGACCAGAGAAGAAATTAATAATGTTGAGAAGAAAACATTAGCAAATGTCAAAGAAAGCAAGAGCTGTTTCTTCGGGAAAATAAACAATATAGATAAGCCTCTTGCCAGACATATTAACAGGAAAAGAGAGTCAACACACATCAACAGAATCAGAAATAAAAAAGGAAAAACCACGACGGACACCACAGAAATACAAAGAATTATTAGAGAGTACTATGAAAACCTATACGATGATAAGCTGGGAAACCAAGGAGAAATGGACAAATTCCTAGGAGAATAAAATCTTCCATGGCTGACCCAGAAAAAAACATAAAATCTTAACACACGAATTACCAGCAACGGAATTGAATCAGCAAGCAAAAAACTACCAGAGAACAAATCCCCCGGACAGATGGATTTTCCTCGGAATTTTAACAGACATACAGATCAGACATAATACCCATACTCCTTAAAGTTTTCCAAAAAATAGAAGAGGAGGGATTACTCCCAAACTCACTCTATGAAACCGATATCACTCTAATGGAAAAGCCAGATAAAGATGGCACCAAAGAAAGAAACACTACAGACGATTATCCCTGATGAACGTAGATGTAAAAATACAAAACAAATTATTAGCAAAACGAATTCAAAAATACATCCAATGGATGATACCCCATGACTAAGTGGGATTCATCCCAGGTATACAAGGATAGTACGACATTTGATAATCCATCAACATCATCCAGCACATCAACATAAAGACAGACAAAACCACATGATCATCTCCATAGATGCTGAAAAAGCGTTTGACATAGTTCTACAAAAATTCATGATAAACACTCACAACAAAATGTGTATAGAGGGCAAGTACCTCAACATAATAAAGCCCATATATGATAAAACCGCAGCCAACGTCATAGTGAACAGCGAGAAGCTGAAAGCTTTTCTTCTGCGATTGGATACAAGACAGGGATGCCCACTCTCCCCAATGTTATTCAACACAGTACTGGAGGTCTTGGCCACAGCAAGTAGACAAAACAAAGAAACGCAAGGAATCCATATTGGTAGACAAGAAGTTAAACTGTCTCTATTTGCAGTTGACATGAAATTGTACATAAAAAACCCTAAAGACTCCACACCAAAACTACTAGAGCTCATATCGGGATACAGCAAATCGTACGATAGAAAATTAACACACAGAAATCTGTAGCTTTACTGTACACGAACAATGAACCAGTAGAAAGAGAAATCTGGAAAACAATTCGTTCACAATTGCAGCTGAAAGGATAAAATACCTAGGAATAAACCTAAGCAAAGAAGAGATAGACATATACTCAGGAAACAACAAGTCACACTTAAGAGAAATTAAAGGCGACGCTAACAAATGGAAACTCACACATTCATGAGGCTAGGAAGATTTAATATCATGAAAATGGCCATCCTGAGCAAAGCAATATACAGATTTGAAGTTTTCCTATGAAATCATCAGCAACATTCTTCAATGTATTGAAACAAATAAAAGAAAAATTCACACGGAAACACCAAAGACACCGAATAGCCATAGCAATGCTGAGAGAGAAGAATAACGTAGGGGTGAGCTCACTCACCAACTTCACGCTCTACTATAAAGCCATAGCAATCAAGAAAATATGGTACTGGCACAAGAACATAGCCACACACCAGTGGAACAGACTAGACACTCCAGACATTAACCCAAATATATGTGGTCAATTAATATTTGATAAAGGAGCCATGGACATACAATGGCGAAATGACAGTCTCTTCAACAGATTGTGATGGCCAATCTGGACAGCTACATGTAGGAGAATGAAACTGCACTGTGTTCTAACCCCATATACAACAGTAAATCCAAAATGTATCAAAGACCGGAAGGTAAGTCATGAAACCATTAAACTCTTGGAAGAAAACATAGGCAGAAACCTCTTAGACATAAACATGAGTGACCTCTTCTTGACAATATCTCCCGGGTAAGGAAAACAACAGCAAAAATGAAAAGTGGGAATATATTAAGGTGAAAAGCTTCTGTAGAGCAGTAGACACCATCAATACAACAGACAGGCGCCCTACAGGATGGGAAAATATATTTGTAAATGACACATCCGATAAAGGCTTGACGCCCAAAATATATAAAGAGCTCACATGCCTCAACAAACTAAAAACAAATAATCCAATTAAAAATGGGCAGAGGAACTGAACAGACTTTTCTCCATATAACAAATACAGATGGCCAACAGACACATGAAAAGATGCTCCACATCTCTTTTTATCAGAGAAATGCAAATGAAAACTACAATGAGTTATCACCACACTACACAAAGGATAGCTATCATTCGAGAGAAAACAACAACAAATGTTGTTGCGGCTGTGGAGAAAGGGGACCCCTCCTACACTGCTGGTGGGAATGTAAATTAGTTCAACATTGTGGAAAGGAGTATGGAGATTCCTCAAAATGCTCAGAAAAGATTCACCACTGGACCTAGGAATACCATTTTAAGGAATATATACCAGGAGAGCAGCAATCAAGTTTGAAAAAGACAGATGCACCCCGATGTTTATTGCAGCACTCTTTAGTATAGCAAAGAACTGGAAGCAACCTAAATGTCCACTGGTAGATGAATGGATAAAGAAGATGTGGTACATATAAAAAATGGTATATTACACAGACATAAGAAGAGGGCATATCCTACCATTGGCAGCACCATGGAAGGAGCTGGAGGGTATTATACTCAGTGAAAAAGCCAAGAAGAGAAAGAGAAATACCAAATGATTTCACTGATCTGTGGAGTGTAAGAATGAAGGAAAAACTGAACGAACAAAGCAGAAGCCGATTCACAGAACGCAAGAATGGAGTAACAGGTACCAAAGGGAAAGGGAGTGGGGAGGATGGGTGGATAGGGTGGGATAAGGGAGGAAGTAGAAGGAGGATATTAAGATTAGCATGCTAAAGGGGGTGCGTGGGAGAAAGGGGGGGGCTGTACAACACAGAGAAGACAAGTATTGATTCTACAACACTTTGCTCTGCTGAATGACAGTGACTGGAAAGGGGTTAATAGTGGGGACCAGGTATAGGGGAGAGACTAGTAAACAGAATATTCTTCATGTAAGTTTAGATTAATGATAACGAGAAAGAAAAAGAAAAATAAAATAAAGAAAGAAAATTGGGATAACTCCCTGACAGAATAAAGTTAACTGTAAATCAAGGATTAAGACATGCCTAAAATATCTTTAATTTTGATCAGTTAAAAATTTGCAGATGATCGGTGTGGAGGTACTGTTTTCTGATAATATTCCTCTCTATTGATAAAAGAGCAGTTCCTATGTGTTGACATCCATTGAGTTCTACACAATGGTATAATTGGCATAAAAATCGGATGGGAAAAATGTCTCCTTGAGCTTATATAGAGGAGCAAAGCCTAATTGTGCTAACCACAAAATGACTTAAGATACGATATGAAGAAGAACTTCCCACATCAGCAATCTCTGAAAGAGTCATTCCAGAAGATGATCATCAAAAAACCTCAACAAAGATCCAGGCACTGCTACAGTTGGAGCTGCATTCGTCTCACCAGTTCCTGTACTTGTCATGTAAACGGAGAAGGAAATATCTAAGCTGGCCTGTGCATAGAGTAAAACATCAATTTGACTGTGTCCATACTTTTGGAACTCAACCAAGAATTAGAAGTGCAAGTTGTAGCACTCTAAAATCTTACAACTACAAATTATCTACTGTTAAAAGAGCATATGGGATGTGAACAGTTCCCAGGAATCGGATGTTTTAATTTGTCTGATTTCTCTCAGACCGTTCAAGTTCAGTTGGACAATATCCAACATATCGTAGATAAATTTTCACAAATGCCTAGGATGCCTAACTGGTTTTTCTTGGTTTCACTGGAGATGGCAGGTAATTATAGTTCTGCTTTGGTTATGTACGTGTATTCCTTCTATGTTAATGTGTGTGCACAATTTAATTAGTAGTTTAAAACCTACACATGCTTAAGTTACTCTACAAGAAGATATTTCAAAGAAATAAACAATCTTCCCATGATTTCGTCCGTCTGCTACTTCTACAGCTTTTCTTCTTCCTTGCTAATTAGAGCCCTGAAATAGAAGTCGTCCCTCATATATAATTTACCGAGTAAGATAATTCTTCCAAGTGGTAAAGATACTTCCTGAAAAATGCTGGGCACAGAAACCACATGGCATAAAACTGCAAACAAGTAAAAAGCTAACCCTTTCAAACAATATTTCTTCTATCTCACTTATCAAATTTAAACTTCCCTGTATGGTCCCAGAAGATGACTGTTTAGCCAGAGATGGGTAGATTCCTCACGGGAGGAACAACATAAGAGAGGCACAGTCGCAGGGCGGCCATCGGGTGAGAAATTGGGAATCTACAGAGTTGAGGCTTAAAACCTCAATGCCCTTGTTTTGAGGGATCTCTGCATCCGTGGATGTTTTATTGCCCTTGTCTAGCTTGGACTAACACTTAGTCTACAGGCACACCCCTGATCATCTACATGTGCTCTCTTACAACACTAAACCGTGTATTCTACTTTTATCTTGCATCTACCAACCACTTCACCTTTTGTATTAAAAAAATTAATAACAATTATAAACATAATTACGGGGAAAGTGGGATAAACATACAAATCATATATAAAGCACAAAAAATTTTAAAAAAAGAAAGAAAAATAATAAAAGATAAAGGAGGACATTACATAATGATGAAGGGCGCAGTTCAACAAGAGGATATAACCTTTATGAGTATATATGAATACAACACAGGAGCACCAGCATATGTGAAACAAATACTAACAGAATTAAAGGAGGAAATAGAATGCAATGCATACACATTGGGAGACTTCAACCCACCACTCACTCCAAAGGACAGATCCAAGAGACAGAAAAGAAGTAAGGACACAGAGGCACTGAACAACACACTAGAACAGATGGCCCTATTAGATATCTACACAATTCTACCTCCAAAAGCAACAGGACACACATTCTTCTCACGTGCACATGAAACATTCTCCAGAGTTGACCACATAGTAGGCAACAAAAAGAGCCTCAGTAAATTCCAAGTGATTGAAATCCTATCAACCAACTTTTCAGACCACAAATGCTTAGAACTAGAAATAAATTGGACAAAGAAAGCAAAAAGGCTCACAAACACATGGAGGCTTAACAACATGCTCCTAAATAATCAATTACTCAAAGACCAAATTAAAATGGAGATTCAGCATTATATTTAAACAAATGACAACAACAGAGAGCTAAAACTACTGTGGGTACGGCAAAAGCAGTCTTAAGAGGAAAATATATAGCAATCCAGTCACATGTAAAGAAGGAAGAAAAATCCCAAATGAATGGTCTAAAGTCTCAATTATCGAAGTTGGAAAAAGGAGAACAAATGTGGCCTAAAGTCAGCAGAACGATGGAATAAATAAAGACCAGAGAAGAAATAAATAATGTTGAGAAGAAAACATTAGCAAATGTCAAAGAAAGCAAGAGCTGTTTCTTCGGGAAAATAAACAATATAGATAAGCCTCTTGCCAGACATATTAAGAGGAAAAGAGAGTCAACACACATCAACAGAATCAGAAATAAAAAAGGAAAAACCACGACGGACACCACAGAAATACAAAGAATTATTAGAGAGTACTATGAAAACCTATACGATGATATGCTGGGAAACCAAGGAGAAATGGACAAATTCCTAGGAGAATAAAACCTTCCATGGCTGACCCAGAAAAAAACATAAAATCTTAACACACCAATTACCTGCAACGGAATTGAATCAGTAAGCAAAAAACTACCAAAGAACAAATCCCCGGGACAGATGGATTTTCCTCGGAATTTTAACAGACATACAGATCAGACATAATACCCATACTCCTTAAAGTTTTCCAAAAAATAGAACAGGAGGGATAACTCCCAAAGTCACTCTATGAAACCGATATCACTCTAATGGAAAAGCCAGATAAAGTTGGCACCAAAGAAAGAAACACTACAGACGATTATCCCTGAGAAACGTAGATGTAAAAATACAAAACAACGTATTAGCAAAACGAAATCAAAAATACATCCAAAGGATGATACCCCATGACCAAGTGGGATTCATCCCAGGGATGCAAGGATAGTACGACATTTGATAATCCATCAACATCATCCAGCACATCTACATAAAGACAGACAAAACCACATGATCATCTCCATAGATGCTGAAAAATAGTTTGACATAGTTCTACAACCATTCATGATAAACACTCTCAGCAAAATGTGTATAGAGGGCAAGTACCTCAACATAATAAAGCCCATATATGATAAAACCGCAGCCAACGTCATAGTGAACAGCGAGAAGCTGAAAGCTTTTCTTCTGCGATTGGATACAAGACAGGGATGCCCACTCTCCCCAATGTTATTCAACACAGTACTGGAGGTCTTGGCCACAGCAAGTAGACAAAACAAAGAAACACAAGGAATCCATATTGGTAGACAAGAAGTTAAACTGTCTCTATTTGCAGATGACATGAAATTGTACATAGAAAACCCTAAAGACTCCACACCAAAACTAGTAGAGCTCATATCGGGACACAGCAAAGTCGCATGATAGAAAATTAACACACAGAAATCTGTAGCTTTACTGTACACGAACAATGAACAAGTAGAAAGAGAAATCTGGAAAACAATTCCGTTCACAATTGCAGCAGAAAGGATAAAATACCTAGGAATAAACCTAAGCAAAGAAGTGATAGACATATACTCAGGAAACAACAAGTCACACTTAAGAGAAAATAAAGGTGACACTAACAAATGGAAACTCACACATTCACGAGGCTAGGAAGAATTAATATCATGAAAATGGCCATCCTGAGCAAAGCAATATACAGATTTGAAGTTTTCCTATGAAATCATCAGCAACATTCTTCAATGAATTGGAACAAATAAATGAAAAATTCACACGGAAAACCAAAGACACCAAATAGCCATAGCAATGCTGAGAGTGAAGAATAATGTAGGGGTGATCTCACTCACCAACTTCACGCTCTACTATAAAGCCATAGTAATCAAGACAATATGGTACTGGCACAAGAACAGGGCCACACACCAGTGGAACAGACTAGACACTCCAGACATTAACCCAAAAATATGTGGTCAATTAATATTTGATTAAGGAGCCATGGACATACAATGGAGAAATGACAGTCTCTTCAACAGATTGTGATGGCATATCTGGAGAGCTACATGAAGGAGAATGAAATTGCACTGCGTTCTAACACCATATACAAAAGTAAATCCAAAATGTATAAAAGACCGGAAGGTATGTCATGAAACCATTAAACTCTTGGAAGAAAACATAGGCAGAAACCTCTTAGACATAAACATGAGTGACCTCTTCTTGAAAATATCTCCCGGGTAAGGAAAAGAACATTAAAAATGAAAAGTGGGAATATATTAAGGTGAAAAGCTTCTGTAGAGCAGTAGACACCATCAATACAACAGAAAGGAGCCCTACAGGATGGGAAAATATATTTGTAAATGACACATCCGATAAAGGCTTGACGCCCAAAATATATAAAGAGCTCACATGCCTCAACAAACTAAAAACAAATAATCCAATTAAAAATGGGCAGAGGAACTGAACAGACGGTTCTCCAAATAACAAATACAGATGACCAACAGACACATGAAAAGATGCTCCACATCTCTTTTTATCAGAAAAATGCAAATGAAAACTACAATGAGTTATCACCTCACTCCACAAAGTATAGCTATCACTCAAGAGACAAACAACAACAAATTTTGTTGCGGCTGTGGAGAAAGGGGAACCCTCCTACACTGCTGGTGGGAATGTAAATTAGTTCAACCATTGTGGAAAGGAGCATGGAGGTTCCTCAAAATGCTCAGAAAAGATTCACCACTGGACCCAGGAATTCCATTTTAAGGAATATATACCAGGAGAGCAGCAATCAAGTTTGAAAAAGACAGATGCACCCCGATGTTTATTGCAGCACTGTTTAGTATAGCAAAGAACTAGAAGCAACCTAAATGTCCACTGGTAGATGAATGGATAAAGAAGATGTGGTACATATACAAAATGTTATATTACTCAGACATAAGAAGAGGGCAAATCCTACCATTTTCAGCACCGTGGAAGGAGCTGTAGGGAATTATGCTCAGTGAAAAAGCCAAGAAGAGAAAGAGAAATACCAAATGATTTCACTGATCTGTGGAGTGTAAGAATGAAGGAAAAACTGAACGAACAAAGCAGAAGCGGATTCACAGAACGCAAGAATGGAGTAACAGGTACCAAAGGGAAAGGGAGTGGGGAGGATGGGTGGATAGGGAGGGATAAGTGGGGAATTAGAAGGAGGATATTAAGATTAGCATGCTAATGGGGGTGGGTGGGAGAAAGGGCTGGGCTGTAAAACACAGAGAAGACAAGTAGTGATTCTACAACATTTTGCTCTGCTGAATGACAGTGACTGGAAAGGGGTTAATAGTGGGGACCAGGTATAGGGGAGAGACTAGTAAACAGAATATTCTTCATGTAAGTTTAGATTAATGATAACGAGAAAGAAAAAGAAAAAGAAAATAAAGAAAGAAAAGGGGGATAAATCCCTGATAGAATAAAGTTAACTCTAAATCAAGGATTAAGTCATGCCTAAAATATCCTTAATTTTGATCAGTTAAAGATTTGCAGATGATCGGTGTGGAGGTACAGTTTTCTGATAATATTCCTCTCTATTGATGAAAGAGCAGTTCCTATGTGTTGACATCCACTGAGTTCTACACAATGGTATAAAGGGCTTAAAAATTGGAGGGGAAAAAGGTCTCTTGGTGCTTATATAGAGGATCAAAGCCTAATTGGGCTAACCACAAAATGAACTAAGATACGATATGAAGAAGAACTTCCCACATCAGCAATCTCTGGAAGAGTCATTCCAGAAGATGATCATCAAAAACCTGAACATAGATCTAGGCAATGCTACAGTTGGACCTGCATTCGTCTCACCAGTTCCTGTACTTGTCAAGTAAACGGAGAAGGAAATATCTAAGCTGGCCTGTGCATAGAGTAAAACATCAATTTGACTGTGTCTATACTTTTGGAACTCAACCAAGAATTAGGAGAAGTGCAAGTTGTAGCACTCCAAAATCTTACAACTACAAATTATCTACTGTTAAAGAGAATATGGGATGTGAACAGTTCCCAGGAATCGGATGTTTTAATTTGTCTGATTTCTCTCAGACCGTTCAAGTTCAGTTGGACAATATCCATCATATCGTAGATAAATTTTCACAAATGCCTAGGATGCCTAACTGGATTTTCTTGGTTTCACTGTAGATGGCTGGTAATTATAGTTCTGCTTTGGTTATGTACCTGTATTCCTTCTATGTTAATGTGTGTGCGCAATTTAATTAGTAGTTTAAAACCTACACATGCTTAAGTTACTCCACAAGAAGATATTTCAAAGAAATAAACAATCTTCCCATGATTTCGTCCGTCTTCTACTTCTATAGCTTTACTTCTTCCTTGCTAATTAGAACCCTGAAATAGAAGTCGTCCCTCATATATAATTTACCGAGTAAGATAATTCTTCCAAGTGGTAAAGATACTTCCTGAAAAATGCTGGGCACAGAAACCACATGGCATAAAACTGCAAAGAAGTAAAAAGCTAATCCTTTCAAACAATATTTCTTCTATCTCACATATCAAATTTAAACTTCCCTGTATGGTCCCGGAAGATGACTGGTTAGCCAGAGATGGGTATATTCCTAAAGGGAGGAACAACATAAGAGAGGCACAGTCGCAGGGTGGCCATCGGGTGAGAAATTGGGAATCTACAGAGGTGAGGCTTAAAACCTCAATGCCCTTGTTTTGAGGGATCTCTGCATCCGTGGATGTTTTATTGCCCTTGTCTAGCTTGGACTAACACAGTCTACAGGCACACACCTGATCATCTACATGTGCTCTCTTACCACACTAAACCGTGTATTCTACTTTTATCTTGCATCTACCAACCACTTCACCTTTATATTAAAAAAATTAATAACAATTATAAACATAATAACGGGGAAAGTGGGATAAACATACAAATCATATATAGAGCAAAAAAATTTTAAAAAAAGAAACAAAGAAAAAAAATACAAGATAAAGGAGGACATTACATAATGATGAAGGGCGCAGTTCATCAAGAGGATATAACCTTTATGAGTATATATGAATACAACACAGGAGCACCAGCATATGTGAAACAAATACTAACAGAATTAAAGGAGGAAATAGAATGCAATGCATACATATTCGGAGACTTCAACCCACCACTCACTCCAAAGGACAGATCCAAGAAACAGAAAATAAGTAAGGACACAGAGGCACTGAACAACACACAAGAACATATGGCCCTATTAGATATCTACACAATTCTACATCCAAAAGCAACAGGACACACATTCTTCTCACGTGCACATGAAACATTCTCCAGAGTAGACCACATAGTAGGCAACAAAAAGAGCCTCAGTAAATTCCAAGAGATTGAAATCCTATCAACCAACTTTTCAGACCACAAATGCTTAGAACTAAAAATAAATTGGACAAAGAAAGCAAAAAGGCTCACAAACACATGGAGGCTTAACAAGAAGCTCCTAAATAATCAATTACTGAAAGACCAAATTAAAATGGAGATTCGGCATTATATTTAAACAAAAGACAACAACAGAAAGCGAAAACTACTGTGGGTACGGCAAAAGCAGTCTTAAGAGGAATATATATAGCAATCCAGTCACATGTAAAGAAGGAAGAAAAATCCCAAATGAATTGTCTAAAGTCTCAATTATCGAAGTTGGAAAAAGGAGAACAAATGTGGCCTAAGTTCAGCAGAATGATGGAATAAATAAAGACCAGAGAAGAAATAAAAAAACATTAGCAAATGTCAAAGAAAGCAAGAGCTGTTTCTTCGGGAAAATAAACAATATAGATAAGCCTCTTGCCAGACATATTAAGAGGAAAAGAGAGTCAACACATATCAACAGAATCAGAACTAAAAAAGGAAAAACCACGACGGACACCACAGTAATACAAAGAATTATTAGAGAGTACTATGAAAACCTATACGATGATATGCTGGGAAACCAAGGAGAAATGGACAAATTCCTAGGAGAATAAAACCTTCCATGGCTGACCCAGAAAAAAACATAAAATCTTAACACACCAATTACCTGCAACGGAATTGAATCAGTAAGCAAAAAACTACCAAAGAACAAATCCCCGGGACAGATGGATTTTCCTCGGAATTTTAACAGACATACAGATCAGACATAATACCCATACTCCTTAACGTTTTCCAAAAAGTAGAAGAGGAGGGATTACTCCCAAACTCACTCTATGAAACCGATATCACTCTAATGGAAAAGCCAGATAAAGATGGCCCCAAAGAAAGAAACACTACAGACGATTATCCCTGATGAACGTAGATGTAAAAATACAAAACAACATATTAGCAAAACGAATTCAAAAATACATCCAAAGGATGATACCACATGACCAAGTGGGATTCATCCCAGGGATGCAAGGATAGTACGACATTTGATAATCCATCAACATCATCCAGCACATCAACATAAAGACAGACAAAACCACATGATCATCTCCATAGATGCTGAAAAATCGTTTGACATAGTTCTACAACCATTCATGATAAACACTCTCAGCAAAATGTGTATAGAGGGCAAGTACCTCAACATAATAAAGCCCATATATGATAAAATCGCAGCCAACGTCATAGTGAACAGCGAGAAGCTGAAAGCTTTTCTTCTGCGATTGGATACAAGACAGGAATGCCCACTCTCCCCAATGTTATTCAACACAGTACTGGAGGTCTTGGCCACAGCAATTAGACAAAACAAAGAAACACAAGGAATCCATATTGGTAGACAAGAAGTTAAACTGTCTCTATTTGCAGATGACATGAAATTGTACATAAAAAACCCTAAAGACTCCACACCAAAACTACTAGAGCTCATATCGGGATACAGCAAAGTCGCACGATAGAAAATTAACACACAGAAATCTGTAGCTTTACTGTACACGAACAATGAACCAGTAGAAAGAGAAATCTGGAAAACAATTCCGTTCACAATTGCAGCAGAAAGGATAAAATACCTAGGAATAAACCTAAGCAAAGAAGTGATAGACATATACTCAGGAAACAACAAGTCACACTTAAGAGAAATTAAAGGCGACACTAACAAATGGAAACTCACCCATTCACGAGGCTAGGAAGAATTAATATCATGAAAATGTCCACCCTGAGCAAAGCAATATACAGATTTGAAGTTTTCCTATGAAATCATCAGCAACATTCTTCAATTAATTGGAACAAATAAATGAAAAATTCACACGGAAACACCAAAGATACCGAATAGCCATAGCAATGCTGAGAGAGAAGAATAACGTAGGGGTGATCTCACTCACCAACTTCACGCTCTACTATAAAGACATAGTAAACAAGACAATATGGTACTGGCACAAGAACAGAGCCACACACCAGTGGAACAGACTAGACACTCCAGACATTAACCCTAATATATGTGGTCAATTAATATTTGATAAAGGAGCCATGGACATACAATGGCGAAATGATAGTCTCTTCAACAGATTGGGATTTCAAATCTGGACAGCTACATGAAGGAGAATGAAACTGCACTGTGTTCTAACCCCATATACAAAAGTAAAACCAAAATGTATCAAAGACCGGAAGGTAAGTCATGAAACCATTAAACTCTTGGAAGAAAACATAGGCAGAAACCTCTTAGACATAAACATGAGTGACCTCTTCTTGAAAATATCTCCCGGGTAAGGAAAACAACAGCAAAAATGAAAAGTGGGAATATATTAAGGTGAAAAGCTTCTGTAGAGCAGTAGACACCAACAATACAACAGAAAGGAGCCCTACAGGATGGGAAAATATATTTGTAAATGACACATCCGATAAAGGCTTGACGCCCAAAATATATAAAGAGCTCACATGCCTCAACAAACTAAAAACAAATAATCCAATTAAAAAGGGGCAGAGGAACTGAACAGAGGGTTCTCCAAATAACAAATACAGATGGCCAACAGACACATGAAAAGATGCTCCACATCTCTTTTTATCAGAGAAATGCAAATGAAAACTACAATGAGTTATCACCTCACTCCTCAAAGGATAGCTATCATTCAAGAGACAAACAACAACAAATGTTGTTGCGGCTGTGGAGAAAGGGGAACCTTCCTACACTGCTGGTGGGAATGTAAATTAGTACAACCATTGTGGAAAGGAGTATGGAGGTTCCTCAAAATGCTCAGAAAAGATTCACCACTGGACCCAGGAATTCCATTTTAAGGAATATATACAAGGAGAGCAGCAATCAAGTTTGAAAAAGACAGATGCACCCCGATGTTTATTGCAGCACTGTTTAGTATAGCAAAGAACTGGAAGCAACCTAAATGTCCACTGGTAGATGAATGGATAAAGATGATGTGGTACATATACAAAATGGTATATTACTCAGACATAAGAAGAGGGCAAATCCTACCATTGGCAGCACCATGGAAGGAGCTGGAGGGAATTATGCTCAGTGAAAAAGCCAAGAAGAGAAAGAGAAATACCAAATGATTTCACTGATCTGTGGAGTGTAAGAATAAAGGAAAAACTGAAAGAACAAAGCAGAAGCGGATTCACAGAACGCAAGAATGGAGTAACAGGTACCAAAGGGAAACGGAGTGGGGAGGATGGGTGGATAGGGAGGGATAAGGGGGGAAGTAGAAGGACGATATTAAGCGTAGCATGCTAATGGGGGTGGGTGGGAGAAAGGGGTGGGCTGTACAACACAGAGAAGACAAGTAGTGATTCTACAACATTTTGCTCTGCTGAATGACAGTGACTGGAATGGGGTTAATAGTGGGGACCAGGTATAGGGGAGAGACTAGTAAACAGAATATTCTTCATGTAAGTTTAGATTAATGATAACGAGAAAGAAAAAGAAAAAGAAAATAAAGAAAGAAAAGGGGGATAAATCCCTGATAGTATAAAGTTAACTCTAAATCAAGGATTAAGTCATGCCTAAAATATCCTTAATTTTGATCAGTTAAAGATTTGCAGATGATCGGTGTGGAGGTACTGTTTTCTGATAATATTCCTCTCTATTGATAAAAGAGCAGTTCCTATGTGTTGACATCCACTGAGTTCTACACAATGGTATAAAGGGCTTAAAAATAGGAGGGGAAAAAGGTCTCTTGGTGCTTATATAGAGGATCAAAGCCTAATTGGGCTAACCACAAAATGAACTAAGATACGATATGAAGAAGAACTTCCCACATCAGCAATCTCTGGAAGAGTCATTCCAGAAGATGATCATCAAAAAACCTGAACAAAGATCCAGGCACTGCTACAGTTGGACCTGCATTCGTCTCACCAGTTCCTGTACTTGTCAAGTAAACGGAGAAGGAAATATCTAAGCTGGCCTGTGCATAGAGTAAAACATCAATTTGACTGTGTCTATACTTTTGGAACTCAACCAAGAATTAGGAGAAGTGCAAGTTGTAGCACTCCAAAATCTTACAACTACAAATTATCTACTGTTAAAGAGCATATGGGATGTGAACAGTTCCCAGGAATCGGATGTTTTAATTTGTCTGATTTCTCTCAGACCGTTCAAGTTCAGTTGGACAATATCCATCATATCGTAGATAAATTTTCACAAATGCCTAGGATGCCTAACTGGTTTTTCTTGGTTTCACTATAGATGGCTGGTAATTATAGTTCTGCTTTGGTTATGTACGTGTATTCTTTCTATGTTAATGTGTGTGCGCAATTTAATTAGTAGTTTAAAACCTACACATGCTTAAGTTACTCCTCAAGAAGATATTTCAAAAAATAAACAATCTTCCCATGATTTTGTCCGTCTGCTACTTCTATAGCTTTTCTTCTTCCTTGCTAATTAGAGCCCTGAAATAGAAGTCGTCCCTCATATATAATTTACCGAGTAAGATAATTCTTCCAAGTGGTAAAGATACTTCCTGAAAAATGCTGGGCACAGAAACCACATGGCATAAAACTGCAAAGAAGTAAAAAGCTAATCCTTTCAAACAATATTTCTTCTATCACACATATCAAATTTAAACTTCCCTGTATGGTCCCGGAAGATGACTGGTTAGCCAGAGATGGGTATATTCCACAAGGGAGGAACAACATAAGAGAGGCACAGTCGCAGGGTGGCCATCGGGTGAGTAATTGGGAATCTACAGAGGTGAGGCTTAAAACCTCAATGCCCTTGTTTTGAAGGATCTCTGCATCCGTGGATGTTTTATTGCCCTTGTCTAGCTTGGACTAACACTTAGTCTACAGGCACACACCTGATCATCTACATGTGCTCTCTTACCACACTAAACCGTGTATTCTACTTTTATCTTGCATCTACCAACCACTTCACCTTTATATTAAAAAAATTAATAACAATTATAAACATAATAACGGGGAAAGTGGGATAAACATACAAATCATATAGAGAGCAAAAAAATTTTAAAAAAAGAAAGAAAGAAAAAAAATAAAAGATAAAGGATGACATTACATAATGATGAAGGGCGCAGTTCATCAAGAGGACTAACCTTTATGAGTATATATGAATACAACACAGGAGCACCAGCATATGTGAAACAAATACTAACAGAATTAAAGGAGGAAAGAGAATGCAATGCTTACACATTGGGAGACTTCAACCCACCACTCACTCCAAAGGACAGATCCAAGAAACAGAAAATAAGTAAGGACACAGAGGCACTGAACAACACACAAGAACAGATGGCCCTATTAGATATCTACACAATTCTACATCCAAAAGCAACAGGACACACATTCTTCTCACGTGCACATGAAACATTCTCCAGAGTAGACCACATAGTAGGCAACAAAAAGAGCCTCAGTAAATTCCAAGAGATTGAAATCCTATCAACCAACTTTTCAGACCACAAATGCTTAGAACTACAAATAAATTGGACAAAGAAAGCAAAAAGTCTCACAAACACATGGAGGCTTAACAAGAAGCTCCTAAATAATCAATTACTGAAACACCAAATTAAAATGGAGATTCGGCATTATATTTAAACAAAAAACAACAACAGAAAGCTAAAACTACTGTGGGTACGGCAAAAGCAGACTTAAGAGGAGTATATATAGCAACCAAGTCACATGTAAGAAGGAAGAAAAATCCCAAATGAATTGTCTAAAGTCTCAATTATCGAAGTTGGAAAAAGGAGAACAAATGTGGCCTAAGGTCAGCAGAACGATGGAATAAATAAAGACCAGAGAAGAAATAAAAAAACATTACCAAATGTCAAAGAAAGCAAGAGCTGTTTCTTCGGGAAAATAAACAATATAGATAAGCCTCTTGCCAGACATATTAAGAGGAAAAGAGAGTCAACACACATCAACAGAATCAGAAATAAAAAAGGAAAAACCACGACGGACACCACAGAAATACAAAGAATTATTAGAGAGTACTATGAAAACCTATACGATGATAAGCTGGGAAACCAAGGAGAAATGGACAAATTCCTAGGAGAATAAAACCTTCCATGGCTGACCCAGAAAAAAACATAAAATCTTAACACACCCATTACCTGCAACGGAATTGAATCAGTAAGCAAAAAACTACCAAAGAACAAATCCCCGGGACAGATGGATTTTCCTCGGAATTTTAACAGACATACAGATCAGACATAATACCCATACTCCTTAACGTTTTCCAAAAAGTAGAAGAGGAGGGATTACTCCCAAACTCACTCTATGAAACCGATATCACTCTAATGGAAAAGCCCGATAAAGATGGCACCAAAGAAAGAAACACTACGGACGATTATCCCTGATGAACGTAGATGTAAAAATACAAAACAACATATTAGCAAAACGAATTCAAAAATACATCCAAAGGATGATACCCCATGACCAAGTGGGATTCATCCCAGGGATGCAAGGATAGTACGACATTTGATAATCCATCAACATCATCCAGCACATCAACATAAAGACAGACAAAACCACATGATCATCTCCATAGATGCTGAAAAATCGTTTGACATAGTTCTACAACAATTCATGATAAACACTCTCAGCAAAATGTGTATAGAGGGCAAGTACCTCAACATAATAAAGCCCATATATGATAAAACCGCAGCCAACGTCATAGTGAACAGCGAGAAGCAGAAAGCTTTTCTTCTGCGATTGGATACAAGACAGGGTTGCCCACTCTCCCCAATGTTTTTCAACACATTACTGGAGGTCTTGGCCACAGCAATTAGACAAAACAAAGAAACACAAGGAATCCATATTGGTAGACAAGAAGTTAAACTGTCTCTATTTGCAGATGACATGAAATTGTACATAAAAAACCCTAAAGACTCCACACCAAAACTACTAGAGCTCATATCGGGATACAGCAAATTCGCACGATAGAAAATTAACACACAGAAATCTGTAGCTTTACTGTACACGAACAATGAACCAGTAGAAAGAGAAATCTGGAAAACAATTCCGTTCACAATTGCAGCAGAAAGGATAAAATACCTAGGAATAAACCTAAGCAAAGAAGTGATAGACATATACTCAGGAAACAACAAGTCACTCTTAAGAGAAATTAAAGGCGACACTAACAAATGGAAACTCACACATTCACGAGGCTAGGAAGAATTAATATCATGAAAATGGCCATCCTGAGCAAAGCAATATACAGATTTGAAGTTTTCCTATGAAATCATCAGCAACATTCTTCAACGAATTGGAACAAATAAATGAAAAATTCACACTGAAACACCAAAGACACCGAATAGCCATAGCAATGCTGAGAGAGAAGAATAACGTAGGGGTGATCTCACTCACCAACTTCACGCTCTACTATAAAGCCATAGTAATCAAGACAATATGGTACTGGCACAAGAACAGAGCCACACACCAGTGGAACAGACTAGACACTCCAGACATTAACCCAAATATAGGTGGTCAATTAATATTTGATAAAGGAGCCATGCACATACAATGTCGAAATGAGAGTCTCTTCATCAGATTGTGATGGCAAATCTGGACAGCTACATGAAGGAGAATGAAACTGCACTGTGTTCTAACCCCATATACAAAAGTAAATACAAAATGTATCAAAGACAGGAAGGTAAGTCATGAAACCATTAAACTCTTGGAAGAAAACTTAGGCAGAAACCTCTTAGACATAAACATGAGTGACCTCTTCTTGAAAATATCTCCCGGGTAAGGAAAACAACAGCAAAAATGAAAAGTGGGAATATATTAAGGTGAAAAGCTTCTGTAGAGCAGTAGACACCATCAATACAACAGAAAGGAGCCCTACAGGATGGTTAAATATATTTGTAAATGACACATCCGATAAAGGCTTGACGCCCAAAATATATAAAGAGCTCACATGCCTCAACAAACTAAAAACAAATAATCCAATTAAAAATGGGCAGAGGAACTGAACAGACGGTTCTCCAAATAACAAATACAGATGGCCAACAGACACATGAAAAGAAGCTCCACATCTCTTTTTATCAGAGAAATGCAAATGAAAACTACAATGAGTTATCAAATCACTCCACAAAGGATAGCTATCATTCAAGAGACAAACAACAACAAATGTTGTTGCGGCTGTGGAGAAAGGGGAAGCCTCCTACACGGCTGGTGGGAATGTAAATTAGTTCAACCATTGTGGAAAGGAGTATGGAGGTTCCTCAAAATGCTCAGAAAAGATTCACCACTAGACCGAGGAATTCCATTTTAAGGAATATATATCAGGAGAGCAGCAATCAAGTTTGAAAAAGACAGATGCACCCCGATGTTTATTGCAGCACTGTTTAATATAGCAAAGAACTGGAAGCAACCTAAATGTCCACTGGTAGATGAATGGATAAAGAAGATGTGGTTCATATACAAAATGGTATATTACTCAGACATAAGAAGAGGGCAAATCCTACCATTGGCAGCACCATGGAAGGAGCTGGAGGGAATTATGCTCAGTGAAAAAGCCAAGAAGAGAAAGAGAAATACCAAAAGATTTCACTGATCTGTGGTGTGTAAGAATGAAGGAAAAACTGAACGAACAAAGCAGAAGCGGATTCACAGAACGCAAGAATGGAGTAACAGGGACCAAAGGGAAAGGGAGTGGGGAGGATGGGTGGATAGGGAGGGATAAGGGGGGAAGTAGAAGGACGATATTAAGATTAGCATACTAATGGGGGTGGGTGGGAGATAGGGGTGGGCTGTACAACACAGAGAAGACAAGTAGAGATTCTACATTTTGCTCTGCTGAAAGACAGTGACTGGAAAGGGGTTAATAGTGGGGACCAGGTATAGGGGAGAGACTAGTAAACAGAATATTCTTCATGTAAGTTTAGATTAATGATAACGAGAAAGTAAAATAAAAAGAAAATAAAGAAAGAAAAGGGGGATAACTCCCTCATAGAATGAAGTTAACTGTAAATCAAGGATTAAGTCATGCCTAAAATATCCTTAATTTGTTCAGTTAAAGATTTGCAGATGATCGGTGTGGAGGTACTGTTTTCTGATAATATTCCTCTCTATTGATAAAAGAGCAGTTCCTATGTGTTGACATCCATTGAGTTCTACACAATGGTATAAAGGGTTTAAAAACATTAGGGGAAAAAGGTCTCTTGGTGCTTATATAGAGGATCAAAGCGTAATTGGGCTAAACACAAAATGAACTAAGATAGGATATGAAGAAGAACTTCCCGCATCAGCAATCTCTGGAAGAGTCATTCCAGAAGATGATCATCAAAAAACCTCAACAAAGATCCAGGCACTGCTACAGTTGGAGCTGCATTCGTCTCAACAGTTCCTGTTCTTGTCATGTAAAGGGAGAAGGAAATATCAAAGTTGGCCTGTGCGTAGAGTAAAACATCAATTTGACTGTGTCTATACTTTTGGAACTCAACCAAGAATTAGGAGAAGTGCAAGTTGTAGCTCTCCAAAATCTTACAACTACAAATTATCTACTGTTAAAAGAGCATATGGGATGTGAACAGTTCCCAGGAATCGGATGTTATAATTTGTCTGATTTCTCTCAGACCGTTCAAGTTCAGTTGGACAATATCCATCATATCGTAGATAAATTTTCACAAATGCCTTGGATGCCTAACTGGTTTTTCTTGGTTTCACTATAGATGGCTGGTAATTATAGTTCTGCTTTGGTTATGTACGTGTATTCTTTCTATGTTAATGTGTGTGCGCAATTTAATTAGTAGTTTAAAACCTACACATGCTTATGTTACTCTACATGAAGATATTTCAAAGAAATAAACAATCTTCCCATGATTTCGTCCGTCTGCTACTTCTATAGATTTTCTTCTTCCTTGCTAATTACAGCCCTGAAATAGAAGTCGTCCCTCACATATAATTTACCGAGTAAGGTAATTCTTCCAAGTGGTAAAGATACTTCCTGAAAAATGCTGGGCACAGAAACCACATGGCATAAAACTGCAAAGAAGTAAAAAGCTAATCCTTTCAAACAATATTTCTTCTATCTCACTTATCAAATTTAAACTTCCCTGTATGGTCCCGGAAGATGACTGGTTAGCCAGAGATGGGTAGATTCCTCAAGGGAGGAACAACATAAGAGAGGCACAGTCGCAGGGCGGCCATCGGGTGAGAAATTGGGAATCTACAGAGGTGAGGCTTAAAACCTCAATGCCCTTGTTTTGAGGGATCTCTGCATCCGTTGATGTTTTATTGCCCTTGTCTAGCTTGGACTAACACTTAGACTACAGGCACACACCTGATCATCTACATGTGCTCTCTTACCACACTAAACCGTTTATTCTACTTTTATCTTACATCTACCAACCACTTCACCTTTATATTAAAAAAATTAATAACAAATATAAACATAATAATGGGGAAATTGGGATAAACATACAAATCATATAGAGAGCAAAAAAATTTTAAAAAAAGAATGAAAGAAAAAAAATACAAGATAAAGGAGGACATTACATAATGATGAAGGGCGCAGTTCATCAAGAGGATATAACCTTTATGAGTATATATGAATACAACACAGGAGCTCCAGCATATGTGAAACAAATACTAACAGAATTAAAGGAGGAAATAGAATGCAATGTATACACATTGGGAGACTTCAACCCACCACTCACTCCAAAGGACAGATCCAAGAAACAGAAAATAAGTAAGGACACAGAGGCACTGAACAACACACAAGAACAGATGGCCCTATTAGATATCTACACAATTCTACCTCCAAAAGCAACAGGACACACATTCTTCTCACGTGCACATGAAACATTCTCCAGATTAGACCACATAGTAGGCAACAAAAAGAGCCTCAGTAAATTCCAAGAGATTGAAATCCTATCAACCAACTTTTCAGACCACAAATGCTTAGAACTAAAAATAAATTGGACAAAGAAAGCAAAAAGGCTCACAAACACATGGATGCTTAACAAGAAGCTCCTAAATAATCAATTACTGAAAGACCAAATTAAAATGGAGATTCGGCATTATATTTAAACAAAAGACAACAACAGAAAGCGAAAACTACTGTGGGTACGGCAAAAGCAGTCTTAAGAGGAATATATATAGCAATCCAGTCACATGTAAAGAAGGAAGAAAAATCCCAAAAGAATGGTCTAAAGTCTCAATTATCGAAGTTGGAAAAAGGAGAACAAATGTGGCCTAAGTTCAGCAGAACGATGGAATAAATAAAGACCAGAGAAGAAATAAAAAAACATTAGCAAATGTCAAAGAAAGCAAAAGCTGTTTCTTCGGGAAAATAAACAATATAGATAAGCCTCTTGCCAGACATATTAAGAGGAAAAGAGAGTCAACACACATCAACAGAATCAGAAATAAAAAAGGAAAAACCACGACGGACACCACAGAAATACAAAGAATTATTAGAGAGTACTATGAAAACCTATACGATGATAAGCTGGGAAACCAAGGAGAAATGGACAAATTCCTAGGAGAATAAAACCTTCCATGGCTGACCCAGAAAAAAACATAAAATCTTAACACACCAATTACCAGCAACGGAATTGAATCAGTAAGCAAAAAACTACCAAAGAACAAATCCCCGGGACAGATGGATTTTCCTCGGAATTTTAACAGACATACAGATCAGACATAATACCCATACTCCTTAAAGTTTTCCAAAAAATAGAAGAGGAGGGATTACCCCAAACTCACTCTATGAAACCGATATCACTCTAATGGAAAAGCCAGATAAAGATGGCACCAAAGAAAGAAACACTACAGACGATTATGCCTGATGAACGTAGAAGTAAAAATACAAAACAACGTATTAGCAAAACGAATTCAAAAATACATCCAAAGGATGAAACCACATGAACAAGTGCGATTCATCCCAGGGATGCAAGGATAGTACGACATTTGATAATCCATCAACATCATCCAGCACATCAACATAAAGACAGACAAAACCACATGATCATCTCCATAGATACTGAAAAAGCATTTGACATAGTTCTACAACCATTCATGATAAACACTCTCAGCAAAATGTGTATAGAGGGCAAGTACCCCAACATAATAAAGCCCATATATGATAAAACCGCAGCCATCGTCATAGAGAACAGCGAGAAGCTGAAAGCTTTTATTCTGTGATTGGATACAAGACAGGGATGCCCACTCTCCCCAATGTTATTCAACATAGTACTGGAGGTCTTGGCCACAGCAATTAGACAAAACAAAGAAACACAAGGAATCCATATTGGTAGACAAGAAGTTAAACTGTCTCTATTTGCAGATGACACGAAATAGTACATAAAAAACCCTAAAGACTCCACACCAAAACTACTAGAGCTCATATCGGGATACAGCAAAGTCGCACGATAGAAAATTAACACACAGAAATCTGTAGCTTTACTGTACACGAACAATGAACCAGTAGAAAGAGAAATCTGGAAAACAATTCCGTTCACAATTGCAGCAGAAAGGATAAAATACCTATGAATAAACCTAAGCAAAGAAGTGATAGACATATACTCAGGAAACAACAAGTCACACTTAAGAGAAATTAAAGGCGACACTAACAAATGGAAACTCACACATTCACGAGGCTAGGAAGAATTAATATCATGAAAATGGCCATCCTGAGCAAAGCAATATACAGATTTGAAGTATTCCTATGAAGTCATCAGCAACATTCTTCAAAGAATTGGAACAAATAAATGAAAAATTCACACGGAAACACCAAAGACACCGAATAGCCATAGCAATGCTGAGTTAGAAGAATAACATAGGGGTGATCTCAATCACCAACTTCACGCTCTACTATAAAGCCATAGTAATCAAGACAATATGGTACTGGCACAAGAACAGAGCCACACACCATTGGAACAGACTAGACACTCCAGACATTAACCCAAATATATGTGGTCAATTAATATTTGATAAAGGAGCCATGGACATACAATGGCGAAATGACAGTCTCTTCAACAGATTGTGATGGCAAATCTGGACAGCTACATGAAGGAGAATGAAACTGCACTGTGTTCTAACCCCATATACAAAAGTAAATCCAAAATGTATCAAAGACCGGAAGGTAAGTCATGAAACGATTAAACTCTTGGAAGAAAACATAGGCAGAAACCTCTTAGACATAAACCTGAGTGCCATCTTCTTGAAAATATCTCCCGGGTAAGGAAAACAACAGCAAAAATGAAAAGTGGGAATATATTAAGGTGAAAAGCTTCTGTAGAGCAGTAGACACCATCAATACAACAGAAAGGAGCCCTACAGGATGGTTAAATATATTTGTAAAAGACACATCAGATAAAGGCTTGACGCCCAAAATATATAAAGAGCTCTCATGCCTCAACAAACTAAAAACAAATAATCCAATTAAGAATGGGCAGAGGAACTGAACAGACGGTTCTCCAAATAACAAATACAGATGGCCAACAGACACATGAAAAGATGCTCCACATCTCTTTTTATCAGAGAAATGCAAATGAAAACTACAATGAGTTATCACTTCACTCCACAAAGGATAGCTATCATTCAAGAGACAAACAACAACAAATGTTGTTGTGGCTGTGGAGAAAGGGGAACCCTCCTACACTGCTGGTGGGAATGTAAATTAGTTCAACCATTGTGGAAAGGAGTATGGAGGTTCCTCAAAATGCTCAGAAAAGATTCACCACTGGACCCAGGAATTCCATTTTAAGGAATATATACCAGGAGAGCAGCAATCAAGTTTGAAAAAGACAGATGCACCCCGATGTTTATTGCAGCACTGTTTAGTATAGCAAATAACTGGAAGCAAAATAATGTCCACAGGTAGATGAATGGATAAAGAAGATGTGGTACATATACAAAATGGTATATTACTCAGACATAAGAAGAGGGCAAATCCTACCATTGGCAGCACCATGGAAGGAGCTGGAGGGTATTATGCTCAGTGAAAAAGCCAAGAAGAGAAAGAGAAACACCAAATGATTTCACTGATCTGTGGAGTGTAAGAATGAAGGAAAAACTGAACGAACAAAGCAGAAGCGGATTCACAGAACGCAAGAATGGAGTAACAGGTACCAAAGGGAAAGGGAGTGGGGAGGATGGGTGGATTGGGAGGGATAAGGGGGGAAGTACAAGGAGGATATTAAGATTAGCATTCTAATGGTGGTGGGTGGGAGAAAGGGGTGGGCTGTACAACACAGAGAAGACAAGTAGTGATTCTACAACATTTTGCTCTGCTGAATGACAGTGACTGGAAAGGGGTTAATAGTGGGGACCAGGTATAGGGGAGAGACTAGTAAACAGAATATTCTTCATGTAAGTTTAGATTAATGATAACGAGAATGAAAAAGAAAAAGAAAATAAAGAAAGAAAAGGGGGATAACTCCCTGATAGAATAAAGTTAACTGTAAATCAAGGATTAAGACATGCCTAAAATATCTTTAATTTTGATCAGTTAAAGATTTGCAGATGATCGGTGTGGAGGTACTGTTTTCTGATAATATTCCTCTCTATTGATAAAAGAGCAGTTCCTATGTGTTGACATCCATTGAGTTCTACACAATCGTATAATTGGCATAAAAATAGGAGGGGAAAAAGGTCTCCTTGTGCTTATATAGAGGATCAAAGCCTAATTGGGCTAACCACAAAATGAACTAAGATACGATATGAAGAAGAACTTCCCACATCAGCAATCTCTGGAAGAGTCATTCCAGAAGATGATCATCAAAAAACCTGAACAAAGATCCAGGCACTGCTACAGTTGGAGCTGCATATGTCTCACCAGTTCCTGTACTTGTCATGTAAACGGAGAAGGAAATATCTAAACTGGCCTGTGCATAGAGTAAAACATCAATTTGACTGTGTCCATACTTTTGGAACTCAACCAAGAATTAGGAGAAGTGCAAGTTGTAGCACTCCAAAATCTTACAACTACAAATTATCTACTGTTAAAAGAGCATATGGGATGTGAACAGTTCCCAGGAATCGGATGTTTTAATTTGTCTGATTTCTCTCAGTCCGTTCAAGTTCAGTTGGACAATATCCATCATATCGTAGATAAATATTCACAAATGCCTAGGATGCCTAACTGGTAATTCGTGGTTTCACTGGAGATGGCTGGTAATTATAGTTCTGCTTTGGTTATGTACGTGTATTCCTTCTATGTTAATGTGTGTGCACAATTTAATTAGTAGTTTAAAACCTACACATGCTTAAGTTACTCTACAAGAAGATATTTCAAAGAAATAAACTATCTTCCCATGATTTCGTCCGTCTGCTACTTCTATAGCTTTTCTTCTTCCTTGCTAATTACAGCCCTGAAATAGAAGTCGTCCCTCATATATAATTTACCGAGTAAGATAATTCTTCCAAGTGGTAAAGATACTTCCTGAAAAATGCTGGGCACAGAAACCACATGGCATAAAACTGCAAAGAAGTAAAAAGCTAACCCTTTCAAACAATATTTCTTCTATCTCACTTATCAAATTTAAACTTCCCTGTATGGTCCCGGAAGATGACTGGTTAGCCAGAGATGGGTAGATTCCTCAAGGGAGGAACAACATAATAGAGGCACAGTCGCAGGGCGGCCATCGGGTGAGAAATTGGGAATCTACAGAGGTGAGGCTTAAAACCTCAATGCCCTTGTTTTGAGGGATCTCTGCATCCGTGGATGTTTTATTGCCCTTGTCTAGCTTGGACTAACACATAGTCTACAGGCACACACCTGATCATCTACATGTGCTCTCTTAAAACACTAAACCGTGTATTCTACTTTTATCTTGCATCTACCAACCACTTCACCTTTATATTTAAAAAAATTAATAACAATTATAAACATAATAACGGGGAAATTGGGATAAACATACAATTCATATATAATGCACAAAAAATTTTAAAAAAAGAAAGAAAGAAAAAAAATAAAAGATAAAGAAGGACATTACATAATGATGAAGGGCACAGTTCAACAAGAGGATATAACATTTATGAGTATATGTGAATACAACACAGGAGCACCAGCATATGTGAAACAAATACTAACAGAATTAAAGGAGGAAATAGAATGCAATGCATACACATTGGGAGACTTCAACCCACCACTCACTCCAAAGGACAGATCCAAGAAACAGAAAATAAGTAAGGACACAGAGGCACTGAACAACACACAAGAACAGATGGCCCTATTAGATGTCTACACAATTCTACATCCAAAAGCAACAGGACACACATTCTTCTCACGTGCACATGAAACATTCTCCAGAGTAGACAACATAGTAGGCAACAAAAAGAGCCTCAGTAAATTCCAAGAGATTGAAATCCTATCAACCAACTTTTCAGACCACAAATGCTTAGAACTAAAAATAAATTGGACAAAGAAAGCAAAAAGTCTCACAAACACATGGAGGCTTAACAAGAAGCTCCTAAATAATCAATTACTGAAAGGCCAAATTAAAATGGAGATTCGGCATTATATTTAAACAAAAGACAACAACAGAAAGCTAAAACTACTGTGGGTACGGCAAAAGCAGTCTTAAGAGGAATATATATAGCAACCAAGTCACATGTAAGAAGGAAGAAAAATCCCAAATGAATTGTCTAAAGTCTCAATTATCGAAGTTGGCAAAAGGAGAACAAATGTGGCCTAAGGTCAGCAGAACGATGGAATAAATAAAGACCAGAGAAGAAATAAAAAAACATTAGCAAATGTCAAAGAAAGCAAGAGCTGTTTCTTCGGGAAAATAAACAATATAGATAAGCCTCTTGCCAGACATATTAAGAGGAAAAGTGAGTCAACACACATCAACAGAATCAGAAATAAAAAAGGAAAAACCACGACGGACACCACAGAAATACAAAGAATTATTAGAGAGTACTATGAAAACCTATACGATGATATGCTGGGAAACCAAGGAGAAATGGACAAATTCCTAGGAGAATAAAATCTTCCATGGCTGACCCAGAAAAAAACATAAAATCTTAACACACCAATTACCAGCAACGGAATTGAAACAGTAATCAAAAAACTACCAAAGAACAAATCCCCGGGACAGATGGATTTTCCTCGGAATTTTAACAGACATACAGATAAGACATAATACCCATACTCCTTAAAGTTTTCCAAAAAGTAGAAGAGGTGGGATTACTCCCAAACTCACTCTATGAAACCGATATCACTCTAATGGAAAAGCCAGATAAAGATGGCACCAAAGAAAGAAACACTACAGACGATTATCCCTGATGAACGTAGATGTAAAAATACAAAACAACGTATTAGCAAAACGAATTCAAATATACATCCAAGGATGATACCCCATGACCAAGTGGGATTCATTCCAGGGACGCAAGGATAGTACGACATTTGATAATCCATCAACATCATCCAGCACATCAACATAAAGACAGACAAAACCACATGATCATCTCCATAGATGCTGAAAAATCGTTTGACATAGTTCTACAACCATTCATGATAAACACTCTCAGCAAAATGTGTATAGAGGGCAAGTACCTCAACATAATAAAGCCCATATATGATAAAACTACAGCCAACGTCATAGTGAACAGCGAGAAGCTGAAAGCTTTTCTTCTGCGATTGGATACAAGACAGGGATGCCCACTCTCCCCAATGTTATTCAACACAGTACTGAAGGTCTTGGCCACAGCAATTAGACAAAACAAAGAAACACAAGGAATCCATATTTGTAGACAAGAAGTTAAACTGTCTCTATTTGCAGATGACATTAAATTGTACATAAAAAACCCTAAAGACTCCACAACAAAACTACTAGAGCTCATATCGGGATACAGCAAAGTCGCACGATAGAAAATTAACACACAGAAATCTGTAGCTTTACTGTACACGAACAATGAACCAGTAGAAAGAGAAATCTGGAAAACAATTCCGTTCACAATTGCAGCAGAAAGGATAAAATACCTAGGAATAAACCTAAGCAAAGAAGTGATAGACATATACTCAGGAAACAACAAGTCACACTTAAGAGAAATTAAAGGCGACACTAACAAATGGAAACTCACCCATTCACGAGGCTAGGAAGAATTAATATCATGAAAATGGCCATCCTGAGCAAAGCAATATACAGATTTGAAGTTTTCCTATGAAGACATCAGCAACATTCTTCAAAGAATTGGAACAAATAAATGAAAAATTCACACGGAAACACCAAAGACACCGAATAGCCATAGCAATGCTGAGAGAGAAGAATAACGTAGAGGTGAGCTCACTCACCAACTTCACGCTCTACTATAAAGCCGTAGTAATCAAGACAATATGGTACTGGCACAAGAACAGAGCCACACACCAGTGGAACAGACTAGACACTCCAGACATTAACCCAAATATATGTGGTCAATTAATATTTGATAAAGGAGCCATGGACATACAATGGCGAAATGACAGTCTCTTCAACAGATTGTGATGGCAAATCTGGACAGCTACATGAAGGAGAATGAAACTGCACTGTGTTCTAACCCCATATATAAATGTAAATCCAAAATGTATCAAAGACAAGAAGGTAAGTCATGAAACCATTAAACTCTTGGAAGAAAACATAGGCAGAAACCTCTTAGACATAGACATGAGTGACCTCTTCTTGACAATATCTCCCGGGTAAGGAAAACAACATTAAAAATGAAAAGTGGGAATATATTAAGGTGAAAAGCTTCTGTAGAGCAGTAGACACCATCAATACAACAGAAAGGAACCCTAAAGGATGGGAAAATATATTTGTAAATGACACATCCGATAAAGGCTTGACGCCCAAAATATATAAAGAGCTCACATGCCTCAACAAACTAAAAACAAATAATCCAATTAAAAATGGGCAGAGGAACTGAACAGACGGTTCTCCAAATAACAAATACAGATGGCCAACAGACACATGAAAAGATGCTCCACATCTCTTTTTATCAGAGAAATGCAAATGTAAACTACAATGAGTTATCACCTCACTCCACAAAGGATAGCTATTATTCAAGAGACAAACAACAACAAATGTTGTTGCGGCTGTGCAGAAAGGGGAACCCTCCTACACTGCTGGTGGGAATGTAAATTAGTTCAACCATTGTGGAAAGGAGTATGGAGGTTCCTCAAAATGCTCAGAAAAGATTCACCACTGGACCGAGGAATTCCATTTTAAGGAATATATACCAGGAGAGCAGCAATCAAGTTTGAAAAAGACAGATGCACCCCGATGTTTATTGCAGCACTGTTTAGTATAGCAAAGAACTGGAAGCAACCTAAATGTCCACTGGTAGATGAATGGATAAAGAAGATGTGGTACATATACAAAATGGTATATTACTCAGACATAAGAAGAGGGCAAATCCTACCATTGGCAGCACCATGGAAGGAGCTGGAGGGTATTATGCTCAGTGAAAAAGCCAAGAAGAGAAAGAGAAATACCAAATGATTTCACTGATCTGTGGAGTGTAAGAATGAAGGAAAAACTGAACGAACAAAGCAGAAGCGGATTCACAGAACGCAAGAATGGAGTAACAGGTACCAAAGGGAATGGGAGTGGGGAGGATGGGTGGATAGGGAGGGATAAGGGGGGAAGTAGAAGGAGGATATTAAGATTAGCATGCTAATGGGGGTGGGTGGGAGAAAGGGGTGGGCTGTACAACACAGAGAAGACAAGTAGTGATTTTACAACATTTTGCTCTGCTGAATGACAGTGACTGGAAAGGGGTTAATAGTGGGGACCAGGTATAGGGGAGAGACTAGTAAACAGAATATTCTTCATGTAAGTTTAGATTAATGATAACGAGAAAGAAAAAGAAAAAGAAAATAAAGAAAGAAAAGGGGGATAACTCCCTGATAGAATAAAGTTAACTGTAAATGAAGGATTAAGTCATGCCTAAAATATCCTTAATTTTGATCAGTTAAAGATTTGCAGATGATCGGTGTGGAGGTACTGTTTTCTGATAATATTCCTCTCTATTGATGAAAGAGCAGTTCCTATGTGTTGACATCCACTGAGTTCTACACAATGGTATAAAGGGCTTAAAAATAGGAGGGGAAAAAGGTCTCTTGGTGCTTATATAGAGTATCAAAGCCTAATTGGGCTAACCACAAAATGAACTAAGATACGATATGAAGAAGAACTTCCCACATCAGCAATCTCTGGAAGAGTCATTCCAGAAGATGATCATCAAAAAACCTCAACAATGATCCAGGCACTGCTACAGTTGGAGCTGCATTCGTCTCACCAGTTCCTGTACTTGTCATGTAAACGGAGAAGGAAATATCTAAGCTGGCCTGTGCATAGAGTAAAACATCAATTTGACTGTGTCCATACTTTTGGAACTCAACCAATAATTAGGAGAAGTGCAAGTTGTAGCACTCCAAAATCTTACAACTACAAATTATCTACTGTTAAAAGAGCATATGGGATGTGAACAGTTCCCAGGAATCGGATGTTTTAATTTGTCTGATTTCTCTCAGACCGTTTAAGTTCAGTTGGACAATATCCATCATATCGTAGATAAATTTTCACAAATGCCTAGGATGCCTAACTGGTTTTTCTTGGTTTCACTGGAGATGGCTGGTAATTATAGTTCTGCTTTGGTTATGTACGTGTATTCCTTCTATGATAATGTGTGGGCGCAATTTAATTAGTAGTTTAAAACCTACACATGCTTAAGTTACTCTACAAGAAGATATTTCAAAGAAATAAACAATCTTCCCATGATTTCGTCCGTCTGCTACTTCTACAGCTTTTCTTCTTTTTGGTAATTAGAGCCCTGAATTAGAAGTCGTCCCTCATATATATTTTACCGAGTAAGATAATTCTTCCAAGTTGTAAAGATATTTCCTGAAAAATGCTGGGCACAGAATCCACATGGCAAAAAACTGCAAAGAAGTAAAAAGCTAACCCTTTCAAACAGTATTTCTTCTATCACACTTATCAAATTTAAACTTCCCTGTATGGTCCCGGAAGATGACTGGTTAGCCAGAGATGGGTAGATTCCTCAAGGGAGGAACAACATAAGAGAGGCACAGTCGCAGGGTAGCCATCGGGTGAGAAATTGGGAATCTACAGAGGTGAGGCTTAAAACCTCAATGCCCTTGTTTCGAGGGATCTCTGCATCCGTGGATGTTTTATTGCCCTTGTCTAGCTTGGACTAACACTTAGTCTACAGGCACACACCTGATCATCTACATGTGCTCTCTTACAACACTAAACCGTGTATTCTACTTTTATCTTGCATCTACCAACCACTTCACCTTTATATTAAAAAAAATTAATAACAATTGTAAACATAATAATGGGGAAAGTGGGATAAACATACAAATCATATTTAAAGCACAAAAAATTTTAAAAAAAGAAATAAAGAAAAAAATAAAAGATAGAGGAGGACATTACATAATGATGAAGGGCGTAGTTCAACAAGAGGATATAACCTTTATGAGTATATATGAATACAACACAGGAGCACCAGCATATGTGAAACAAATACTAACAGAATTAAAGTAGGAAATAGAATGCAATGCATACACATTGGGAGACTTCAAGCCACCACTCACTCCAAAGGACAGATCCAAGAGACAGAAAATAAGTAAGGACACAGAGGCACTAAACAACACACTAGAACAGATGGCCCTATTAGATATCTACACAATTCTACCTCCAAAAGCAACAGGACACACATTCTTCTCACGTGCACATGAAACATTCTCCAGAGTAGACCACATAGTACGCAACAAAAAGAACCTCAGTAAATTCCAAGAGATTGAAATCCTATCAACCAACTTTTCAGACCACAAATGCTTAGAACTACAAATAAATTGGACAAAGAAAGCAAAAAGGCTCACAAACACATGGAGGCTTAACAACATGCGCCTAAATAATCAATTACTCAAAGACCAAATTAAAATGGAGATTCAGCATTATATTTAAACAAATGACAAAAACAGAAAGCTAAAACTACTGTGGGTACGGCAAAAGCAGCCTTAAGATTAAAATGTATAGCAATCCAGTCACATGTAAAGAAGGAAGAAAAATCCCAAATGAATGTTCTAAAGTCTCAATTATCGAAGTTGGAAAAAGGAGAACAAATGTGGCTTAAGGTCAGCAGAACGATGGAATAAATAAAGAAAAGAGAAGAAATAAATAATGTTGAGAAGAAAACATTAGCAAATGTCAAAGGAAGCAAGAGCTGTTTTTTCGGGAAAATAAACAATATAGATAAGCCTCTTGCCAGACATATTAAGAGGAAAAGAGAGTCAATACACATTAACAGAATCAGAAATAAAAAAGGAAAAACCACGACGGACACCACAGAAATACAAAGAATTATTAGTGAGTACTATGAAAACCTATACGATGATAAGCTGGGAAACCAAGGAGAAATGGACAAATTCCTAGGAGAATAAAACCTTCCATGGCTGACCCAGAAAAAAACATAAAATCTTAACACACGAATTACCAGCAACAGAATTGAATCAGCAAGCAAAAAACTACCAAAGAACAAATCCCCCGGACAGATGGATTTTCCTCGGAAATTTAACAGACATACAGATTAGACATAATACCCTTACTACTTAAAGTTTTCCAAAAAATAGAAGAGGAGGGATTACTCCCAACCTCACTCTATGAAACCGATATCACTCTAATGGAAAAGCCAGATAAAGATGGCACCAAAGTAAGAAACACTACAGACGATTATCCCTGATGAACGTAGATGTAAAAATACAAAACAAAGTATTAGCAAAACGAATTCAAAAATACATCCAATGGATGATACCCCATGACCAAGTGGGATTCATCCCAGGGATGCAAGGATAGTACGACATTTGATAATACATCAACATCATCCAGCACATAAAGACAGACAAAACCACATGATCATCTCCATAGATGCTGAAAAAGCGTTTGACATAGTTCTACAACCATTCATGATAAACACTCTCCACAAAATGTGTATAGAGGGCAGACAAAACCACATGACCATCGCCATAGATGCTGAAAAAGCGTTTGACATAGTTCTACAACCATTCATGATAAACACTCTCAACAAAATGTGTATAGAGGGCAAGTACCTCAACATAATAAAGCCCATATATGATAAAACCGCAGCCAACGTCATAGTGAACAGCGAGAAGCTGAAAGCTTTTCTTCTGCGATTGGATAAAAGACAGGGATGCCCACTCTCCCCAATGTTATTCAACACAGTACTGGAGGTCTTGGCCACAGCAATTAGACAAAACAAAGAAACACAAGGAATCCATATTGGTAGACAAGAAGTTAAACTGTCTCTATTTGCAGATGACATGAAATTGTACATAAAAAACCCTAAGGACTCCACACCAAAACTACTAGAGCTCATATCGGGATACAGCAAAGTCGCACGATAGAAAATTAACACACAGAAATCTGTAGCTTTACTGTACACGAACAATGAACCAGTAGAAAGAGAAATCTGGAAAATAATTCCGTTCACAATTGCAGCAGAAAGGATAAAATACCTAGGAATAAACCTAAGGAAAGAATAGAAAGACATATACTCAGGAAACAACAAGTCACACTTAAGAGAAATTAAAGGCGACACTAACAAATGGAAACTCACACATTCACGAGGTTAGGAAGAATTAATATCATGACAATGGCCATCCTGAGCAAAGCAATATACACATTTGAAGTTTTCCTATGAAATCATCAGCAACATTCTTCAATGAATTGGAACAAATAAATGAAAAATTCACACGGAAACACCAAAGACACCGAATAGCCATAGCAATGCTGAGAGAGAAGAATAACGTAGGGGTGATCTCGCTCACCAACTTCACGCTCTACTATAAAGCCATAGTAATCAAGACAATATGGTACTGGCACAAGAACAGAGCCACACACCAGTGGAACAGACTAGACACTCCAGACATTAACCCAAATACATGTGGTCAATTAATATTTGATAAAGGAGCCATGGACATACAATGGCGAAATGACAGTCTCTTCAACAGATTGTGATGGCAAATCTGGACAGCTACATGAAGGAGAATGAAACTGCACTGTGTTCTAACCCCATATACAAAAGTAAATCCAAAATGTATCAAAGACCGGAAGGTAAGTCATGAAACCATTAAACTCTTGGAAGAAAACATAGGCAGAAACCTCTTAGACATAAACATGAGTGACCTCTTCTTGACAATATCTCCCGGGTAAGGAAAACAACATTAAAAATGAAAAGTGGGAATATATTAAGGTTAAAAGCTTCTGTAGAGCAGTAGACACCATCAATACAACAGAAAGGAACCCTACAGGATGGGAAAATATATTTGTAAATGACACATCCGATAAAGGCTTGACGCCCAAAATATATAAAGAGCTCACATGCCTCAACAAACTAAAAACAAATAATCCAATTAAAAATGGGCAGAGGAACTGAACAGACGGTTCTCCAAATAACAAATACAGATGGCCAACAGACACATGAAAAGATGCTCCACATCTCTTTTTATCAGAGAAATGCAAATGAAAACTACAATGAGTTATCACCTCACTCCACAAAGGATAGCTATCATTCAAGAGACAAACAACCACAAATGTTGTTGCGGCTGTGGAGAAAGGGGAACCCTCCTACACTGCTGGTGGGAATGTAAATTAGTTCAACCATTGTGGAAAGGAGTATGGAGGTTCCTGAAAATGCTCAGAAAAGATTCACCACTGGACCCAGGAATTCCATTTTAAGGAATATATACCAGGAGAGCAGCAATCAAGTTTGAAAAAGACAGATGCACCCCGATGTTTATTGCAGCACTGTTTAGTATAGCAAAGAACTGGAAGAATCCTAAATGTCCACTGGTAGATGAATGGATAAAGAAGATGTGGTATATATACAAAATGGTATATTACTCAGACATAAGAAGAGGGCAAATCCTACCATTGGCAGCACCATGGAAGGAGCTGGAGGGTATTATGCTCAGTGAAAAAGCCAAGAAGAGAAAGAAAAACACCAAATGATTTCACTGATCTGTGGAGTGTAAGAATGAAGGAAAAACTGAACAAACAAAGCAGAAGCGGATTCACAGAACGCAAGAATGGAGTAACAGGTACCAAAGGGAAAGGGAGTGGGGAGGATGGGTAGATAGGGAGGGATAAGGGGGGAAGTAGAAGGAGGATATTAAGATTAGCATGCTAATGGGGGTGGGTGGGAGAAAGGGGTGGGCTGTACAACAGAGAGAAGAGAAGTAGTGATTCTACAACATTTTGCTCTGCTGAATGACAGTGACTGGAAAGGGGTTAATAGTGGGGACCAGGTATAGGGGAGACACTAGTAAACAGAATATTCTTCATGTAAGTTTAGATTAATGATAACGAGAAAGAAAAAGAAAAAGAAAATAAAGAAAGAAAAGGGGGATAACTCCCTGATAGAATAAAGTTAACTGTAAATCAAGGATTAAGTCATGCCTAAAATATCCTTAATTTTGATCAGTTAAAGATTTGCAGATGATAGGTGTGGAGGTACTGTTTTCTGATAATATTCCTCTCTATTGATAAAAGAGCAGTTCCTATGTGTTGACATCCATTGAGTTCTACACAATGGTATAATTGGCATATAAATAGGAGGGGAAAAAGGTCTCCTTGTGCTTATATAGAGGATCAAAGCCTAATTGGGCTAACCAAAAAATGAACTAAGATACTATATTAAGAAGTACTTAACACTTCTGCACTCCCTGGAAGAGTCATTCCAGAAGATGATCATCAAAAATCCTCAATAAAGATGCAGGCACTGCTACAGTTGGAGCTGCATTCGTCTCACCAGTTCCTATACCTGCCATGTGAATGGAGAAGGAAATATCTAAGCTGGCCTGTGCATACAGTAAAAAAACAAATTTGACTGGCTCTATACTATTGGAACTCAACCAAGAATTAGGAGAAGTGCAAGTTATAGCGCTCCAAAATCTTACAACTACAGACTATCTACTGTTAAAAGAGCATATGGGTTGTGAACAGTCCCCAGGAATCGGTTGTTTTAATTTGTCTGATTTCTCTCAGACTGTTCAATTTCAGTTGGACAATATCCATCATATCATAGATAATTTTTCACAAATGCCTAGGAAGCCTAACTGGTTTTCTTGGTTTCACCGGAGATGGCTGATAATTATAGTTCTGCTTTGGTTATGTAAGTGTATTCCTTCTATGTTAATGTGTGTGGGCAACTTAATTAGTAGTTTAAAACCTATACATGCTTAAGTTAGTCTACAAGAATATATTTCAAAGAAATAAATAATCTTCCCATGTTTTCGTCCGTCTTCTACTTCTATAGCTTTCTTCTTCTTTGCTAATTACAGCCCTTAAATATAGGTCGTGCCTCATATCGAATTTACTGCATAAGACAATTCTTCCAATATTGAAGATACTTCAGGAAAAACGCTGGGCACAGAAACCACATGACATAAATCTGCAAAGAGGTTAAAAGGTAACTATAAAAACAATACTGTTTCTATCTCACTTATCAAATTTAAATTTCCCTGTATGTTCCCGGAAGATGACTGTTTAGCCAGAGATGGGAAGATTCATCAAGGGAGGAACAACATAAGACTGGCACAGTCGACGGGCGGCCATTAGGTGAGAAATTGGGAATCTACAGAGGTGAGGCTTCAAAACTCAATGCCCTTGTTTTGAGAGAAATCTGCATCCGTGGATGTTTTATTGCCCTTGTCTAGCTTGGAATAACACTTAGTCTACAGGCACACACCTGATCATCCATATGTGCTCTTTTAAGACACTGAACTATGTTTTCGACCTTTATCTTGCATCTACCTACCACTTCACCTTTATATTAAAAAATATTAACAACAATTATAATCATAATAACAGAGAAAATTGGGATAAAACTACAAATCATGTATAAAGCTCAAAAAATTTTAAAAAAATAAGAAAGAAAAAAGAAAATAAAAGATAAATAAAGACATTACATAATGATGAAGACTCAGTTCAACAAGAGGATATAACCATACTGAGTATATATGAATACAACACAGGAGCACCAGCATATGTGAAACAAATACTAACAGAATTAAAGGAGGAAATAGAATGCAATGCATACATTTTGGGAGACTTCAACCCACAACTCACTCCAAAGAACAGATCCTAGGGACAGAAAATTAGTAAGGACACAGAAGCATTGAACAACACACTAGAACAATTGGCCCTAATAGATATCTATAAAGCTCTACATCCAAAATCAACAGGACACACATTTTTCTCACGTGCACATGAAACATACTCCAGAATAGACCACAGAGTAGGCAAAAAAAGGAGCTTCAGTAAATTCCAAAAGATTGAAAACCTATCAACCAACTTTTCAGACCACAAATGCATCAAACTACAAATAAATTGTAGAAAGAAAGCGAAAAGGCTCACAAACACTTGGAGGCTTAACAAAATGCTCCTAAATAATCAATAACTCAAAGAACAAATTAAAATGTAGATTCAGCAGTATATGGAAACAAATGACAACTACACAAAGCCAAAACTACTGTGGGAATGGCAAAAGCAATCTTACGAGGAAAATATATAGCAATTCAGTCACATGTAAAGAAGGAAGAACAAACCCAAATGAATGGTCTAACGTCACAATTATCGAAATTGGTAAAAGGAGAACAAATGAGGCATAAGTTCAGCAGAAGGTTGGTAAAAAAAATAAGATCATAGAAGATATAAATAAAGTTGAGTAAAAACATTAGCAAAAATCAACGAAAGCAAGAGCTGGTTCTTCGGGAAAATAAACACTATAGATAAGCCTCTTGCCAGACTTATTAAGAGGAAGAGAGAGTCAACACATATCTACAGAATCAGAAATAAAAAGGAAAACCACGACGGACACCACAGAAATACAAAGAATTATCAGAGAGTAATATGAAAACCTACACGCTTATAAGCTGGGAAACCAAGGAGAAATGGACAACTTCCTAGGAAATTAAAACTTTCCATGGCTGACCCAGAAAAAAACAGAAAATCTTAACAGACCAATTACCAGCAACGGAATTTAATCAGAAGGCAAAATACTACCAAAGAACAAATCCCCGGGACAGATGGATTTACCTCAGAATTTTATCATACATACAGATCAGACATAATACGCATACTCCCTAAAGTTTTCCAAAAAAGAGAATAGGAGGGATTACTCCGAATCTCAGTCTATAAAACCAGTATCACTCCAATAGGAAAAACAGGTGAAAATCGTACCATAGTAATAAACAATACAGACCATTATACCTGATGAGCGTAGATGAACAATACAAAACAAAATATAAGCAAATCGAATTCAAAAATACATCCAAAGCATCATACCCCATGACCAAGTGGGATTCATCCCAGGGATGCAGGGATGCTACGACATTTGATAATCCATCAACATCATCCAGCATATCAACATAAAGACAGACAAACCCACATGATCATCTCCATAGATGCTGAAAAAGCATTCGACAAAGTTCTACAACCATTCATGATAAACAATCTCCACAAAATGTGTATAGAGGGCAAGTACCTGAACATAATAAAGGCCATATATGATAAACCCACAGCCCACAACATAGTGAAGAGCGAGAAGCTGAAAGCTTATCTTCTGCGATTGGGTACAAGACAGGGATGCCCACTCTCCCCACTGTTATTCAACACAGTACTCGAGGTCCTAACCACAGCAATTAGACAAAACAAAGAAACACAAGGAATCCATATTGGTAGACAAGAAGTTAAACTGTCTCTATTTGCAGATGACATGAAATTGTACATAAAAAACCCTAAAGACTCCATACCAAAACTACTAGAGCTCATATCGGGATACAGCAAAGTTGCGCGATAGAAAATTAACACACAGAAATCTGTAGATTTCCTGTACACGAACAATGAACCAATAGAAAGAGAAATCTGTAAAACAATTCCGTTCACAATGGCAGCAGAAAGTATAAAATACCTAGGAATAAACCTAACCAAAAGAGTGATAGACATATACTCAGAAAACAACAGGTCACTCTTAAGAGAAATTAAAAGGGACACTAACAAATGGAAACTCACCCATTCACGTGGCTAGGAAGAATTAATATCATGAAAATGGCCATCCTGCCCTAAGCAATATACAGATTTGATGCTTTCCTATCAAATTACCAGCAACATTCTTCAATGAACTGGAACAAATAATTGAAAAATTCATACGGAAACACCAAAGACCCCGAATAGTCAGAGCAATACTGAGAGAGAAGAATAAAGTAGGGGAGATCTCACTCACCAAATTCAAGCTCTACTATAAAGCCATAGTAAACAAGACAATATGGTACTGGCCCAAGAACAGAGCCGCACACCAGTGGAACAGACTAGACACTCCAGACATTAACCCAAATATTTGTGGTCAATTAATATTTGATAAAGGAGCCATGGATATACAATGGCGAAATGACTGTCTCTTCAACAGGTTGTGCTGGCAAATCTGGACAGCTACATGAAGGAGAATGAAACTGGACCGTGGTCTAACCACATATACAAAAGTAAATACAAAATGTATCAAAGACCGTAAGGTAAGTCATGAAACCATTAAACTCTGGGAAGAAAACATTGGCAGAATCCTCTTAGAAATAGACATGAGTGACCTCTTCTTGAACATATCTCCCGGCTAAGGAAAACAACAGCAAAAACGAACAAGTGGGAATATATTAAGGTGAAAAGCTTCTGTAGAGCAGTAGACACCATCAATACAACAGAAAGAAGCCCTACAGGATGGGAAAATATATTTGTAATTGACACAGCCGATAAAGGCTTGACGCCCAAAATATATAAAGAGCTCACATGTCTCCACGAACAAAAAGCAAATAATCCAATAAAATAAATGGGCAGAGGAACTGAACAGACGGTTCCCAAATAACAAATACAGATGGCCAACAGACACATGAAAAGATGCTCCACATCATTATTATCAGAGAAAAGTAAATTAAAACTACAATGAGTTATCACCTCACACCACTAAGGATGGCAATCATTCAAAAGACAAACAACAACAAATGTTGTTAGGCTGTGGATAAAGGGGAACCCTCCTACACTGCTGGTGGGAATGTAAATTAGTTCAAGCATTGTGGAAAGGAGTATGGAGGATGCTGAAAATGCTCAGAAATTACTTACCATTGGACCCAGGAATTCCATTCCAAGGAATATACACTAAGAATGCAGCAATCAAGTTTGAAAAAGACAAACGCACCCCGATGTTTATTGCAGCAATATTTACAAGAGCAAAGAACTGGAAGCAACCTAAATATCCATTGTTAGATGAATGGATATAGAAGATGTGGTATATGAACAAAATGGAATATTACTCAGCCATAAGAAGAGGGCAAATCCTACCATTGGCAGCAACATGGAAGGAGCTGGAGGGTATTATGCTCAGTGAGAAAGCCAAGAAGAGAAAGAGAAATACCAAATGATTTCACTGATCTGTGGAGTGTAAGAATGAAGGAAAAACTGAAAGAACAAAGCAGAAGCGGATTCACAGAACGCAAGAATGGAGTAACAGGTACCAAAGGGAAAGGGAGTGGGGAGGATGGGTGGATAGGGAGGGATAAGGGGGGATGTAGAAGGAGGATATTAAGATTAGCATTCTAATGGTGGTGGGTGGGAGAAAGGGGTGGGCTGTACAACACAGAGAAGACAAGTAGTGATTCTACAACATTTTGCTCTGCTGAATGACAGTGACTGGAAAGGGGTTAATAGTGGGGACCATGTATAGGGGAGAGACTAGTAAACAGAATATTCTTCATGTAAGTTTAGATTAATGATAACGAGAAAGAAAAAGAAAAAGAAAATAAAGAAAGAAAAGGGGGATAACTCCCTGATAGAATAAGGTTAACTGTAAATCAAGGATTAAGTCATGCCTAAAATATCCTTAATTTTGATCAGTTAAAGATTTGCAGATGTTCGGTGTGGAGGTACTGTTTTCTGATAATATTCCTCTCTATTGATAAAAGAGCAGTTCCTACGTGTTGACATCCATTGAGTTCTACACAATGGTATAATTGTCATAAAAATAGGAGGGGAAAAAGGTCTCCTTGTGCTTATATAGAGTATCAAAGCCTAATTGGGCTAACCACAAAATGAACTAAGATACGATATGAAGAAGAACTTCCCACATCAGCAATCTCTGGAAGAATCATTCCAGAAGATGATCATCAAAAAACCTCAACAAAGATCCAGGCACTGCTACAGTTGGAGCTGCATTCGTCTCACCAGTTCCTGTACTTGTCATGTAAACGGAGAAGGAAATATCTAAGCGGGCCTGTGCATAGAGTAAAACATCAATTTGACTGTGTCCATACTTTTGGAACTCAACCAAGAATTAGGAGAAGTGCAAGTTGTAGCACTCCAAAATCTTACAACTACAAATTATCTACTGTTAAAAGAGCATATGGGATGTGAACAGTTCCCAGGAATCGGATGTTTTAATTTGTCTGATTTCTCTCAGACCGTTCAAGTTCAGTTGGACAATATCCATCATATCGTAGATAAATATTCACAAATGCCTTGGATGCCTAACTGGTTTTTCTTGGTTTCACTGGAGATGGCTGGTAATTATAGTTTTGCTTTGGTTATGTACGTGTATTCCTTCTATGTTAATGTGTGTGCGCAATTTAATTAGTATTTTAAAACCTACACATGCTTAAGTTACTCTACAAGAAGATATTTCAAAGAAATAAACAATCTTCCCATGATTTCGTCCGTCTGCTACTTCTATAGCTTTTCTTCTTCCTTGCTAATTACAGCCCTGAAATAGAAGTCGTCCCTCATATATAATTTACCGAGTAAGATAATTCTTCCAAGTGGTAAAGATACTTCCTGAAAAATGCTGGGCACAGAAAACACATGGCATAAAACTGCAAAGAAGTAAAAAGCTAACCCTTTCAAACAATATTTCTTCTATCTCACTTATCAAATTTAAACTTCCCTGTATGGTCCTGGAAGATGACTGGTTAGCCAGAGATGGGTAGATTCCTCAAGGGAGGAACAACATAAGAGAGGCACAGTCGCAGGGCGGCCATCGGGTGAGAAATTGGGAATCTACAGAGGTGAGGCTTAAAACCTCAATGCCCTTGTTTTGAGGGATCTCTGCATCCGTGGATGTTTTATTGCCCTTGTCTAGCTTGGACTAACACTTAGTCTACAGGCACACACCTGATCATCTACATGTGCTCTCTTACAACACTAAACCGTGTATTCTAATTTTATCTTGCATATACCAAACACTTCACCTTTATATTAAAAAAAATTAATAACAATTATAAACATAATAACGGGGAAAGTGGGATAAACATACAAATCATATATAAAGCACAAAAAATTTAAAAAAAAAAAGAAAGAAAAAAAATAAAAGATAAAGAAGGACATTGCATAATGATGAAGGGCGCAGTTCAACAAGAGGATATAACCTTTATGAGTATATATGAATACAACACAGGAGCACCAGCATATGTGAAACAAATACTAACAGAATTAAAGGAGGAAATAGAATGCAATGCATACACATTGGGAGACTTCAACCCACCACTCACTCCAAAGGACAGATCCAAGAGACAGAAAATAAGTAAGGACACAGAGGCACTGAACAACACACTAGAACAGATCTCCCTATTAGATATCTACACAGTTCTACATCCAAAAGCAACAGGACACACATTCTTCTCACGTGCACATGAAACATTCTCCAGAGTAGACCACATAGTAGGCAACAAAATGATCCTCAGTAAATTCCAAGAGACTGAAATCCTATCAAACAACTTTTCAGACCACAAATGCTTAGAACTACAAATAAATTGGACAAAGAAAGCAAAGAGGCTCACAAACACATGGAGGCTTAACAAGAAGCTCCTAAATAATCAATTACTGAAAGACCAAATTAAAATGGAGATTCAGGATTATATTTAACCAAAAGACAACAACAGAAAGCTAAAACTACTGTGGGTACGGCAAAAGCAGTCTTACGAGGAATATATATAGCAATCCAGTCACATGTAAAGAAGGAAGAAAAATCCCAAATGAATGGTCTAAAGTCTCAATTATCGAAGTTGGAAAAAGGAGAACAAATGTGGCCTAAGGTCAGCAGAACGATGGAATAAATAAAGACCAGAGAAGAAATAAAAAAACATTAGCTAATATCAAAGAAAGCAAGAGCTGTTTCTTCGGGAAAATAAACAATATAGATAAGCCTCTTGCCAGACATATTAAGAGGAAAAGAGAGTCAACACACATCAACAGAATCAGAAATAAAAAAGGAAAAACCACGACGGACACCACAGAAATACAAAGAATTATTAGAGAGTACTATGAAAACCTATACGATGATAAGCTGGGAAACCAAGGAGAAATGGACAAATTCCTTGGAGAATAAAACCTTCCATGGCTGACCCAGAAAAAAACATAAAATCTTAACACACCAATTACCAGCAACGGAATTGAATCAGTAAGCAATAAACTACCAAAGAACAAATCCCCGGGACAGATGGATTTTCCTCGGAATTTTAACAGACATACAGATCAGACATAATACCCATACTCCTTAACGTTTTCCAAAAAGTAGAAGAGGAGGGATTACTCCCAAACTCACTCTATGAAACCGATATCACTCTAATGGAAAAGCCAGATAAAGACGGCACCAAAGAAAGAAACACTACAGTCGATTATCCCTGATGAACGTAGATGTAAAAATACAAAACAAAGTATTAGCAAAACGAATTCAAAAATACATCCAAAGGATGATACCCCATGACCAAGTGGGATTCATCCCAGGGATGCAAGGATAGTACGACATTTGATAATCCATCAACATCATCCAGCACATCAACATAAAGACAGACAAAACCACATGATCATCTCCATAGATGCTGAAAAAGCGTTTGACATAGTTCTACAACCATTCATGATAAGCACTCTCAGCAAAATGTGTATAGAGGGCAAGTACCTCAACATAATAAAGCCCATATATGATAAAACCGCAGCCAACATCATAGTGAACAGCGAGAAGCTGAAAGCTTTTCTTCTGCGTTTGGATACAAGACAGGGAGGCCCACTCTCCCCAATGTTATTCAACACAGTACTGGAGGTCTTGGCCACAGCAATTAGACAAAACAAAGAAACACAAGGAATCCATATTGGTAGACAATAAGTTAAACTGTCTCTATTTGCAGATGTCATGAAATTGTACATAAAAACCCTAAAGACTCCACACCAAAACTACTAGAGCTTATATCGGGATACAGCAAAATCGCACGATAGAAAATTAACACAGAGAAATCTGTAGCTTTACTGTACACGAAAAATGAACCAGTAGAAAGAGAAATCTGGAAAACAATTCCGTTCACAATTGCAGCAGAAAGGATAAAATACCTAGGAATAAACCTAAGCAAAGAAGTGATAGACATATACTCAGGAAACAACAAGTCACACTTAAGAGAAATTAAAGGCGACACTAACAAATGGAAACTCACCCATTCACGAGGCTAGGAAGAATTAATGTCATGAAAATGGAAATCCTGAGCAAAGCAATATACAGATTTGAAGTTTTCCTATGAAATCATCAGCAACATTCTTCAATGAATTGGAACAAATAAATGAAAAATTCACACGGAAACACCAAAGACACCGAATAGCCAGAGCAATGCTGAGAGAGAAGAATAACGTAGGGGTGATCTCACTCACCAACTTCACGCTCTACTATAAAGCCATAGTAATCAAGAAAATATGGTACTGGCACAAGAACAGAGCCACACACCAGTGGAACAGACTAGACACTAAAGACATTAACCCAAATATATGTGGTCAATTAATATTTGATAAAGGAGCCATGGACATACAATGGCGAAATGACAGTCTCTTCAACAGATTGTCATGGCAAATCTGGGCAGCTACATGAAGGAGAATGAAACTGCACTGTGTTCTAAACCCATATACAAAAGTAAATCCAAATGTATCAAAGACCGGAAGGTAAGTCATGAAACCATTAAACTCTTGGAAGAAAACATAGGCAGAATTCTCTTAGACATAAACGTGAGTGACCTCTTCTTGAAAATATCTCCCGGGTAAGGAAAACAACATTAAAAATGAAAAGTGGGAAAATATTAAGGTGAAAAGCTTCTGTAGAGCAGTAGACACCATCAATACAAAAGAAAGGAGCCCTACAGGATGGGAAAATATATTTGTAAATGACACATCCGATAAAGGCTTGACGCCCAAAATATATAAAGAGCTCACATGCCTCAACAAACAAAAAGCAAATAATGCAATTAAAAATGGGCAGAGGAACTGAAGAGACGGTTCTCCAAATAACAAATACAGATGGCCAACAGACACATGAAAAGATGCTCCACATCTCTTTTTATCAGAGAAATGCAAATGAAAACTACAATGAGTTATCACCTCAGTCCACAAAGGATAGCTATCATTCGAGAGAAAACAACAACAAATGTTGTTGCGGCTGTGGAGAAAGGGGAACCATCCTACACTGCTGGTGGGAATGTAAATTAGTTCAACCATTGTGGAAAGGAGTATGGAGGTTCCTCAAAATGCTCAGAAGAGATTCAACACTGGACTCAGGAATTCCATTTTAAGGAATATATACCAGGAGAGCAGCAATCAAGTTTGAAAAAGACAGATGCACCCCGATGTTTATTGCAGCACTGTTTAGTATAGCAAAGAACTGGAAGCAACCTAAATGTCCACTGGTAGATGAATGGATAAAGAAGATGTGGTACATATACAAAATGGTATATTACTCAGACATAAGAAGAGGGCAAATCCTACCATTGGCAGCACCATGGAAGGAGCTGGAGGGTATTATGCTCAGTGAAAAAGCCAAGAAGGGAAAGAGAAATACCAAATGATTTCACTGATCTGTGGAGTGTAAGAATGAAGGAAAAACTGAACGAACAAAGCAGAAGCGGATTCACAGAACGCAAGAATGGAGTAACAGGTACCAAAGGGAAAGGGAGTGTTGAAGATGGGTGGATAGGGAGGGATAAGGGGGGAAGTAGAAGGAGGATATTAAGCGTAGCATGCTAATGGGGGTGGGTGGGAGAAAGGGGTGGGCTGTACAACACAGAGAAGACAAGTAGTGATTCTACAACATTTTGCTCTGCTGAATGACAGTGACTGGAAAGGGGTTAATAGTGGGGACCAGGTATAGGGGAGAGACTAGTAAACAGAATATTCTTCATGTAAGTTTAGATTAATGATAACGAGAATGAAAAAGAAAAAGAAAATAAAGAAAGAAAAGGGGGATAACTCCCTGATAGAATAAAGTTAACTGTAAATCAAGGATTAAGTCATGCCTAAAATATCCTTAATTTTGATCAGTTAAAGATTTGCAGATGATCGGTGTGGAGGTACTGTTTTCTGATAATATTCCTCTCTATTGATAAAAGAGCAGTTCCTATGTGTTGACATCCATTGAGTTCTACACAATGGTATAATTGTCATAAAAATAGGAGGGGAAAAAGGTCTCCTTGTGCTTATATAGAGGATCAAAGCCTAATTGGGCTAACCACAAAATGAACTAAGATAGGATATGAAGAAGAACTTCCCACATCAGCAATCTCTGGAAGACTCATTCCAGAAGATGATCATCAAAAAACCTCAACAAAGATCCAGGCACTGCTACAGTTGGAGCTGCATTCGTCTCACCAGTTCCTGTACTTGTCATGTAAACGGAGAAGGAAATATCATAGCTGGCCTGTGCATAGAGTAAAACATCAATTTGACTGTGTCCATACTTTTGGAACTCAACCAAGAATTAGGAGAAGTGCAAGTTGTAGCACTCCAAAATCTTACAACTACAAATTATCTACTGTTAAAAGAGCATATGGGATGTGAACAGTTCCCAGGAATCGGATGTTTTAATTTGTCTGATTTCTCTCAGACCGTTCAAGTTCAGTTGGACAATATCCATCATATCGTAGATAAATATTCACAAATGCCTTGGATGCCTAACTGGTTTTTCTTGGTTTCACTGGAGATGGCTGGTAATTATAGTTTTGCTTTGGTTATGTACGTGTATTCCTTCTATGTTAATGTGTGTGCGCAATTTAATTAGTAGTTTAAAACCTACACATGCTTAAGTTACTCTACAAGAAGATATTTCAAAGAAATAAACAATCTTCCCATGATTTCGTCCGTCTGCTACTTCTATAGCTTTTCTTCTTCCTTGCTAATTACAGCCCTGAAATAGAAGTCGTCCCTCATATATAATTTACCGAGTAAGATAATTCTTCCAAGTGGTAAAGATACTTCCTGAAAAATGCTGGGCACAGAAAACACATGGCATAAAACTGCAAAGAAGTAAAAAGCTAACCCTTTCAAACAATATTTCTTCTATCTCACTTATCAAATTTAAACTTCCCTGTATGGTCCTGGAAGATGACTGGTTAGCCAGAGATGGGTAGATTCCTCAAGGGAGGAACAACATAAGAGAGGCACAGTCGCAGGGCGGCCATCGGGTGAGAAATTGGGAATCTACAGAGGTGAGGCTTAAAACCTCAATGCCCTTGTTTTGAGGGATCTCTGCATCCGTGGATGTTTTATTGCCCTTGTCTCGCTTGGACTAACACTTAGTCTACAGGCACACACCTGATCATCTACATGTGCTCTCTTACAACACTAAACCGTGTATTCTAATTTTATCTTGCATATACCAAACACTTCACCTTTATATTAAAAAAAATTAATAACAATTATAAACATAATAACGGGGAAAGTGGGATAAACATACAAATCATATATAAAGCACAAAAAATTTTAAAAATAGAAAGAAAGAAAAAAAATAAAAGATAAAGAAGGACATTACATAATGATGAAGGGCGCAGTTCAACAAGAGGATATAACCTTTATGAGTATATATGAATACAACAAAGGAGCACCAGCATATGTGAAACAAATACTAACAGAATTAAAGGAGGAAATAGAATGCAATGCATACACATTGGGAGACTTCAACCCACCACTCACTCCAAAGGACAGGTCCAAGAGACAGAAAATAAGTAAGGACACAGAGGCACTGAACAACACACTAGAACAGATGGCCCTATTAGATATCTACACAGTTCTACATCCAAAAGCAACAGGACACACATTCTTCTCACGTGCATATGAAACATTCTCCAGAGTAGACCACATAGTAGGCAACAAAAAGAGCCTCAGTAAATTCCAAGAGATTGAAATCCTATCAAACAACTTTTCAGACCACAAATGCTTAGAACTACAAATAAATTGGACAAAGAAAGCAAAGAGGCTCACAAACACATGGAGGCTTAACAAGAAGCTCCTAAATAATCAATTACTGAAAGACCAAATTAAAATGGAGATTCAGGATTATATTTAACCAAAAGACAACAACAGAAAGCTAAAACTACTGTGGGTACGGCAAAAGCAGTATTAAGAGGAATATTTATAGCAATCCAGTCACATGTAAAGAAGGAAGAAAAATCCCAAATGAATGGTCTAAAGTCTCAATTATCGAAGTTGGAAAAAGGAGAACAAATGTGGCCTAAGGTCAGCAGAACGATGGAATAAATAAAGACCAGAGAAGAAATAAAAAAACATTAGCTAATATCAAAGAAAGCAAGAGCTGTTTCTTCGGGAAAATAAACAATATAGATAAGCCTCTTGCCAGACATATTAAGAGGAAAAGAGAGTCAACACACATCAACAGAATCAGAAATATAAAAGGAAAAACCACGACGGACACCACAGAAATACAAAGAATTATTAGAGAGTACTATGAAAACCTATACGATGATAAGCTGGGAAACCAAGGAGAAATGGACAAATTCCTTGGAGAATAAAACCTTCCATGGCTGACCCAGAAAAAAACATAAAATCTTAACACACCAATTACCAGCAACGGAATTGAATCAGTAAGCAATAAACTACCAAAGAACAAATCCCCGGGACAGATGGATTTTCCTCGGAATTTTAACAGACATACAGATCAGACATAATACCCATACTCCTTAACGTTTTCCAAAAAGTAGAAGAGGAGGGATTACTCCCAAACTCACTCTATGAAACCGATATCACTCTAATGGAAAAGCCAGATAAAGACGGCACCAAAGAAAGAAACACTACAGTCGATTATCCCTGATGAACGTAGATGTAAAAATACAAAACAAAGTATTAGCAAAACGAATTCAAAAATACATCCAAAGGATGATACCCCATGACCAAGTGGGATTCATCCCAGGGATGCAAGGATAGTACGACATTTGATAATCCATCAACATCATCCAGCACATCAACATAAAGACAGACAAAACCACATGATCATCTCCATAGATGCTGAAAAAGCGTTTGACATAGTTCTACAACCATTCATGATAAGCACTCTCAGCAAAATGTGTATAGAGGGCAAGTACCTCAACATAATAAAGCCCATATATGATAAAACCGCAGCCAACATCATAGTGAACAGCGAGAAGCTGAAAGCTTTTCTTCTGCGTTTGGATACAAGACAGGGAGGCCCACTCTCCCCAATGTTATTCAACACAGTACTGGAGGTCTTGGCCACAACAATTAGACAAAACAAAGAAACACAAGGAATCCATATTGGTAGACAATAAGTTAAACTGTCTCTATTTGCAGATGTCATGAAATTGTACATAAAAACCCTAAAGACTCCACACCAAAACTACTAGAGCTTATATCGGGATACAGCAAAATCGCACGATAGAAAATTAACACAGAGAAATCTGTAGCTTTACTGTACACGAAAAATGAACCAGTAGAAAGAGAAATCTGGAAAACAATTCCGTTCACAATTGCAGCAGAAAGGATAAAATACCTAGGAATAAACCTAAGCAAAGAAGTGATAGACATATACTCAGGAAACAACAAGTCACACTTAAGAGAAATTAAAGGCGACACTAACAAATGGAAACTCACCCATTCACGAGGCTAGGAAGAATTAATGTCATGAAAATGGAAATCCTGAGCAAAGCAATATACAGATTTGAAGTTTTCCTATGAAATCATCAGCAACATTCTTCAATGAATTGGAACAAATAAATGAAAAATTCACACGGAAACACCAAAGACACCGAATAGCCAGAGCAATGCTGAGAGAGAAGAATAACGTAGGGGTGATCTCACTCACCAACTTCACGCTCTACTATAAAGCCATAGTAATCAAGAAAATATGGTACTGGCACAAGAACAGAGCCACACACCAGTGGAACAGACTAGACACTAAAGACATTAACCCAAATATATGTGGTCAATTAATATTTGATAAAGGAGCCATGGACATACAATGGCGAAATGACAGTCTCTTCAACAGATTGTCATGGCAAATCTGGGCAGCTACATGAAGGAGAATGAAACTGCACTGTGTTCTAAACCCATATACAAAAGTAAATCCAAATGTATCAAAGACCGGAAGGTAAGTCATGAAACCATTAAACTCTTGGAAGAAAACATAGGCAGAATTCTCTTAGACATAAACGTGAGTGACCTCTTCTTGAAAATATCTCCCGGGTAAGGAAAACAACATTAAAAATGAAAAGTGGGAAAATATTAAGGTGAAAAGCTTCTGTAGAGCAGTAGACACCATCAATACAAAAGAAAGGAGCCCTACAGGATGGGAAAATATATTTGTAAATGACACATCCGATAAAGGCTTGACGCCCAAAATATATAAAGAGCTCACATGCCTCAACAAACAAAAAGCAAATAATGCAATTAAAAATGGGCAGAGGAACTGAAGAGACGGTTCTCCAAATAACAAATACAGATGGCCAACAGACACATGAAAAGATGCTCCACATCTCTTTTTATCAGAGAAATGCAAATGAAAACTACAATGAGTTATCACCTCAGTCCACAAAGGATAGCTATCATTCGAGAGAAAACAACAACAAATGTTGTTGCGGCTGTGGAGAAAGGGGAACCATCCTACACTGCTGGTGGGAATGTAAATTAGTTCAACCATTGTGGAAAGGAGTATGGAGGTTCCTCAAAATGCTCAGAAGAGATTCAACACTGGACTCAGGAATTCCATTTTAAGGAATATATACCAGGAGAGCAGCAATCAAGTTTGAAAAAGACAGATGCACCCCGATGTTTATTGCAGCACTGTTTAGTATAGCAAAGAACTGGAAGCAACCTAAATGTCCACTGGTAGATGAATGGATAAAGAAGATGTGGTACATATACAAAATGGTATATTACTCAGACATAAGAAGAGGGCAAATCCTACCATTGGCAGCACCATGGAAGGAGCTGGAGGGTATTATGCTCAGTGAAAAAGCCAAGAAGGGAAAGAGAAATACCAAATGATTTCACTGATCTGTGGAGTGTAAGAATGAAGGAAAAACTGAACGAACAAAGCAGAAGCGGATTCACAGAACGCAAGAATGGAGTAACAGGTACCAAAGGGAAAGGGAGTGTTGAAGATGGGTGGATAGGGAGGGATAAGGGGGGAAGTAGAAGGAGGATATTAAGCGTAGCATGCTAATGGGGGTGGGTGGGAGAAAGGGGTGGGCTGTACAACACAGAGAAGACAAGTAGTGATTCTACAACATTTTGCTCTGCTGAATGACAGTGACTGGAAAGGGGTTAATAGTGGGGACCAGGTATAGGGGAGAGACTAGTAAACAGAATATTCTTCATGTAAGTTTAGATTAATGATAACGAGAATGAAAAAGAAAAAGAAAATAAAGAAAGAAAAGGGGGATAACTCCCTGATAGAATAAAGTTAACTGTAAATCAAGGATTAAGTCATGCCTAAAATATCCTTAATTTTGATCAGTTAAAGATTTGCAGATGATCGGTGTGGAGGTACTGTTTTCTGATAATATTCCTCTCTATTGATAAAAGAGCAGTTCCTATGTGTTGACATCCATTGAGTTCTACACAATGGTATAATTGTCATAAAAATAGGAGGGGAAAAAGGTCTCCTTGTGCTTATATAGAGGATCAAAGCCTAATTGGGCTAACCACAAAATGAACTAAGATAGGATATGAAGAAGAACTTCCCACATCAGCAATCTCTGGAAGACTCATTCCAGAAGATGATCATCAAAAAACCTCAACAAAGATCCAGGCACTGCTACAGTTGGAGCTGCATTCGTCTCACCAGTTCCTGTACTTGTCATGTAAACGGAGAAGGAAATATCATAGCTGGCCTGTGCATAGAGTAAAACATCAATTTGACTGTGTCCATACTTTTGGAACTCAACCAAGAATTAGGAGAAGTGCAAGTTGTAGCACTCCAAAATCTTACAACTACAAATTATCTACTGTTAAAAGAGCATATGGGATGTGAACAGTTCCCAGGAATCGGATGTTTTAATTTGTCTGATTTCTCTCAGACCGTTCAAGTTCAGTTGGACAATATCCATCATATCGTAGATAAATATTCACAAATGCCTTGGATGCCTAACTGGTTTTTCTTGGTTTCACTGGAGATGGCTGGTAATTATAGTTTTGCTTTGGTTATGTACGTGTATTCCTTCTATGTTAATGTGTGTGCGCAATTTAATTAGTAGTTTAAAACCTACACATGCTTAAGTTACTCTACAAGAAGATATTTCAAAGAAATAAACAATCTTCCCATGATTTCGTCCGTCTGCTACTTCTATAGCTTTTCTTCTTCCTTGCTAATTACAGCCCTGAAATAGAAGTCGTCCCTCATATATAATTTACCGAGTAAGATAATTCTTCCAAGTGGTAAAGATACTTCCTGAAAAATGCTGGGCACAGAAAACACATGGCATAAAACTGCAAAGAAGTAAAAAGCTAACCCTTTCAAACAATATTTCTTCTATCTCACTTATCAAATTTAAACTTCCCTGTATGGTCCTGGAAGATGACTGGTTAGCCAGAGATGGGTAGATTCCTCAAGGGAGGAACAACATAAGAGAGGCACAGTCGCAGGGCGGCCATCGGGTGAGAAATTGGGAATCTACAGAGGTGAGGCTTAAAACCTCAATGCCCTTGTTTTGAGGGATCTCTGCATCCGTGGATGTTTTATTGCCCTTGTCTCGCTTGGACTAACACTTAGTCTACAGGCACACACCTGATCATCTACATGTGCTCTCTTACAACACTAAACCGTGTATTCTAATTTTATCTTGCATATACCAAACACTTCACCTTTATATTAAAAAAAATTAATAACAATTATAAACATAATAACGGGGAAAGTGGGATAAACATACAAATCATATATAAAGCACAAAAAATTTTAAAAATAGAAAGAAAGAAAAAAAATAAAAGATAAAGAAGGACATTACATAATGATGAAGGGCGCAGTTCAACAAGAGGATATAACCTTTATGAGTATATATGAATACAACAAAGGAGCACCAGCATATGTGAAACAAATACTAACAGAATTAAAGGAGGAAATAGAATGCAATGCATACACATTGGGAGACTTCAACCCACCACTCACTCCAAAGGACAGGTCCAAGAGACAGAAAATAAGTAAGGACACAGAGGCACTGAACAACACACTAGAACAGATGGCCCTATTAGATATCTACACAGTTCTACATCCAAAAGCAACAGGACACACATTCTTCTCACGTGCATATGAAACATTCTCCAGAGTAGACCACATAGTAGGCAACAAAAAGAGCCTCAGTAAATTCCAAGAGATTGAAATCCTATCAAACAACTTTTCAGACCACAAATGCTTAGAACTACAAATAAATTGGACAAAGAAAGCAAAGAGGCTCACAAACACATGGAGGCTTAACAAGAAGCTCCTAAATAATCAATTACTGAAAGACCAAATTAAAATGGAGATTCAGGATTATATTTAACCAAAAGACAACAACAGAAAGCTAAAACTACTGTGGGTACGGCAAAAGCAGTATTAAGAGGAATATTTATAGCAATCCAGTCACATGTAAAGAAGGAAGAAAAATCCCAAATGAATGGTCTAAAGTCTCAATTATCGAAGTTGGAAAAAGGAGAACAAATGTGGCCTAAGGTCAGCAGAACGATGGAATAAATAAAGACCAGAGAAGAAATAAAAAAACATTAGCTAATATCAAAGAAAGCAAGAGCTGTTTCTTCGGGAAAATAAACAATATAGATAAGCCTCTTGCCAGACATATTAAGAGGAAAAGAGAGTCAACACACATCAACAGAATCAGAAATATAAAAGGAAAAACCACGACGGACACCACAGAAATACAAAGAATTATTAGAGAGTACTATGAAAACCTATACGATGATAAGCTGGGAAACCAAGGAGAAATGGACAAATTCCTTGGAGAATAAAACCTTCCATGGCTGACCCAGAAAAAAACATAAAATCTTAACACACCAATTACCAGCAACGGAATTGAATCAGTAAGCAATAAACTACCAAAGAACAAATCCCCGGGACAGATGGATTTTCCTCGGAATTTTAACAGACATACAGATCAGACATAATACCCATACTCCTTAACGTTTTCCAAAAAGTAGAAGAGGAGGGATTACTCCCAAACTCACTCTATGAAACCGATATCACTCTAATGGAAAAGCCAGATAAAGACGGCACCAAAGAAAGAAACACTACAGTCGATTATCCCTGATGAACGTAGATGTAAAAATACAAAACAAAGTATTAGCAAAACGAATTCAAAAATACATCCAAAGGATGATACCCCATGACCAAGTGGGATTCATCCCAGGGATGCAAGGATAGTACGACATTTGATAATCCATCAACATCATCCAGCACATCAACATAAAGACAGACAAAACCACATGATCATCTCCATAGATGCTGAAAAAGCGTTTGACATAGTTCTACAACCATTCATGATAAGCACTCTCAGCAAAATGTGTATAGAGGGCAAGTACCACAACATAATAAAGCCCATATATGATAAAACCGCAGCCAACATCATAGTGAACAGCGAGAAGCTGAAAGCTTTTCTTCTGCGTTTGGATACAAGACAGGGAGGCCCACTCTCCCCAATGTTATTCAACACAGTACTGGAGGTCTTGGCCACAGCAATTAGACAAAACAAAGAAACACAAGGAATCCATATTGGTAGACAATAAGTTAAACTGTCTCTATTTGCAGATGTCATGAAATTGTACATAAAAACCCTAAAGACTCCACACCAAAACTACTAGAGCTTATATCGGGATACAGCAAAATCGCACGATAGAAAATTAACACAGAGAAATCTGTAGCTTTACTGTACACGAAAAATGAACCAGTAGAAAGAGAAATCTGGAAAACAATTCCGTTCACAATTGCAGCAGAAAGGATAAAATACCTAGGAATAAACCTAAGCAAAGAAGTGATAGACATATACTCAGGAAACAACAAGTCACACTTAAGAGAAATTAAAGGCGACACTAACAAATGGAAACTCACCCATTCACGAGGCTAGGAAGAATTAATGTCATGAAAATGGAAATCCTGAGCAAAGCAATATACAGATTTGAAGTTTTCCTATGAAATCATCAGCAACATTCTTCAATGAATTGGAACAAATAAATGAAAAATTCACACGGAAACACCAAAGACACCGAATAGCCAGAGCAATGCTGAGAGAGAAGAATAACGTAGGGGTGATCTCACTCACCAACTTCACGCTCTACTATAAAGCCATAGTAATCAAGAAAATATGGTACTGGCACAAGAACAGAGCCACACACCAGTGGAACAGACTAGACACTAAAGACATTAACCCAAATATATGTGGTCAATTAATATTTGATAAAGGAGCCATGGACATACAATGGCGAAATGACAGTCTCTTCAACAGATTGTCATGGCAAATCTGGGCAGCTACATGAAGGAGAATGAAACTGCACTGTGTTCTAAACCCATATACAAAAGTAAATCCAAATGTATCAAAGACCGGAAGGTAAGTCATGAAACCATTAAACTCTTGGAAGAAAACATAGGCAGAATTCTCTTAGACATAAACGTGAGTGACCTCTTCTTGAAAATATCTCCCGGGTAAGGAAAACAACATTAAAAATGAAAAGTGGGAAAATATTAAGGTGAAAAGCTTCTGTAGAGCAGTAGACACCATCAATACAAAAGAAAGGAGCCCTACAGGATGGGAAAATATATTTGTAAATGACACATCCGATAAAGGCTTGACGCCCAAAATATATAAAGAGCTCACATGCCTCAACAAACAAAAAGCAAATAATGCAATTAAAAATGGGCAGAGGAACTGAAGAGACGGTTCTCCAAATAACAAATACAGATGGCCAACAGACACATGAAAAGATGCTCCACATCTCTTTTTATCAGAGAAATGCAAATGAAAACTACAATGAGTTATCACCTCAGTCCACAAAGGATAGCTATCATTCGAGAGAAAACAACAACAAATGTTGTTGCGGCTGTGGAGAAAGGGGAACCATCCTACACTGCTGGTGGGAATGTAAATTAGTTCAACCATTGTGGAAAGGAGTATGGAGGTTCCTCAAAATGCTCAGAAGAGATTCAACACTGGACTCAGGAATTCCATTTTAAGGAATATATACCAGGAGAGCAGCAATCAAGTTTGAAAAAGACAGATGCACCCCGATGTTTATTGCAGCACTGTTTAGTATAGCAAAGAACTGGAAGCAACCTAAATGTCCACTGGTAGATGAATGGATAAAGAAGATGTGGTACATATACAAAATGGTATATTACTCAGACATAAGAAGAGGGCAAATCCTACCATTGGCAGCACCATGGAAGGAGCTGGAGGGTATTATGCTCAGTGAAAAAGCCAAGAAGGGAAAGAGAAATACCAAATGATTTCACTGATCTGTGGAGTGTAAGAATGAAGGAAAAACTGAACGAACAAAGCAGAAGCGGATTCACAGAACGCAAGAATGGAGTAACAGGTACCAAAGGGAAAGGGAGTGTTGAAGATGGGTGGATAGGGAGGGATAAGGGGGGAAGTAGAAGGAGGATATTAAGCGTAGCATGCTAATGGGGGTGGGTGGGAGAAAGGGGTGGGCTGTACAACACAGAGAAGACAAGTAGTGATTCTACAACATTTTGCTCTGCTGAATGACAGTGACTGGAAAGGGGTTAATAGTGGGGACCAGGTATAGGGGAGAGACTAGTAAACAGAATATTCTTCATGTAAGTTTAGATTAATGATAACGAGAATGAAAAAGAAAAAGAAAATAAAGAAAGAAAAGGGGGATAACTCCCTGATAGAATAAAGTTAACTGTAAATCAAGGATTAAGTCATGCCTAAAATATCCTTAATTTTGATCAGTTAAAGATTTGCAGATGATCGGTGTGGAGGTACTGTTTTCTGATAATATTCCTCTCTATTGATAAAAGAGCAGTTCCTATGTGTTGACATCCATTGAGTTCTACACAATGGTATAATTGTCATAAAAATAGGAGGGGAAAAAGGTCTCCTTGTGCTTATATAGAGGATCAAAGCCTAATTGGGCTAACCACAAAATGAACTAAGATAGGATATGAAGAAGAACTTCCCACATCAGCAATCTCTGGAAGACTCATTCCAGAAGATGATCATCAAAAAACCTCAACAAAGATCCAGGCACTGCTACAGTTGGAGCTGCATTCGTCTCACCAGTTCCTGTACTTGTCATGTAAACGGAGAAGGAAATATCATAGCTGGCCTGTGCATAGAGTAAAACATCAATTTGACTGTGTCCATACTTTTGGAACTCAACCAAGAATTAGGAGAAGTGCAAGTTGTAGCACTCCAAAATCTTACAACTACAAATTATCTACTGTTAAAAGAGCATATGGGATGTGAACAGTTCCCAGGAATCGGATGTTTTAATTTGTCTGATTTCTCTCAGACCGTTCAAGTTCAGTTGGACAATATCCATCATATCGTAGATAAATATTCACAAATGCCTTGGATGCCTAACTGGTTTTTCTTGGTTTCACTGGAGATGGCTGGTAATTATAGTTTTGCTTTGGTTATGTACGTGTATTCCTTCTATGTTAATGTGTGTGCGCAATTTAATTAGTAGTTTAAAACCTACACATGCTTAAGTTACTCTACAAGAAGATATTTCAAAGAAATAAACAATCTTCCCATGATTTCGTCCGTCTGCTACTTCTATAGCTTTTCTTCTTCCTTGCTAATTACAGCCCTGAAATAGAAGTCGTCCCTCATATATAATTTACCGAGTAAGATAATTCTTCCAAGTGGTAAAGATACTTCCTGAAAAATGCTGGGCACAGAAAACACATGGCATAAAACTGCAAAGAAGTAAAAAGCTAACCCTTTCAAACAATATTTCTTCTATCTCACTTATCAAATTTAAACTTCCCTGTATGGTCCTGGAAGATGACTGGTTAGCCAGAGATGGGTAGATTCCTCAAGGGAGGAACAACATAAGAGAGGCACAGTCGCAGGGCGGCCATCGGGTGAGAAATTGGGAATCTACAGAGGTGAGGCTTAAAACCTCAATGCCCTTGTTTTGAGGGATCTCTGCATCCGTGGATGTTTTATTGCCCTTGTCTCGCTTGGACTAACACTTAGTCTACAGGCACACACCTGATCATCTACATGTGCTCTCTTACAACACTAAACCGTGTATTCTAATTTTATCTTGCATATACCAAACACTTCACCTTTATATTAAAAAAAATTAATAACAATTATAAACATAATAACGGGGAAAGTGGGATAAACATACAAATCATATATAAAGCACAAAAAATTTTAAAAATAGAAAGAAAGAAAAAAAATAAAAGATAAAGAAGGACATTACATAATGATGAAGGGCGCAGTTCAACAAGAGGATATAACCTTTATGAGTATATATGAATACAACAAAGGAGCACCAGCATATGTGAAACAAATACTAACAGAATTAAAGGAGGAAATAGAATGCAATGCATACACATTGGGAGACTTCAACCCACCACTCACTCCAAAGGACAGGTCCAAGAGACAGAAAATAAGTAAGGACACAGAGGCACTGAACAACACACTAGAACAGATGGCCCTATTAGATATCTACACAGTTCTACATCCAAAAGCAACAGGACACACATTCTTCTCACGTGCATATGAAACATTCTCCAGAGTAGACCACATAGTAGGCAACAAAAAGAGCCTCAGTAAATTCCAAGAGATTGAAATCCTATCAAACAACTTTTCAGACCACAAATGCTTAGAACTACAAATAAATTGGACAAAGAAAGCAAAGAGGCTCACAAACACATGGAGGCTTAACAAGAAGCTCCTAAATAATCAATTACTGAAAGACCAAATTAAAATGGAGATTCAGGATTATATTTAACCAAAAGACAACAACAGAAAGCTAAAACTACTGTGGGTACGGCAAAAGCAGTATTAAGAGGAATATTTATAGCAATCCAGTCACATGTAAAGAAGGAAGAAAAATCCCAAATGAATGGTCTAAAGTCTCAATTATCGAAGTTGGAAAAAGGAGAACAAATGTGGCCTAAGGTCAGCAGAACGATGGAATAAATAAAGACCAGAGAAGAAATAAAAAAACATTAGCTAATATCAAAGAAAGCAAGAGCTGTTTCTTCGGGAAAATAAACAATATAGATAAGCCTCTTGCCAGACATATTAAGAGGAAAAGAGAGTCAACACACATCAACAGAATCAGAAATATAAAAGGAAAAACCACGACGGACACCACAGAAATACAAAGAATTATTAGAGAGTACTATGAAAACCTATACGATGATAAGCTGGGAAACCAAGGAGAAATGGACAAATTCCTTGGAGAATAAAACCTTCCATGGCTGACCCAGAAAAAAACATAAAATCTTAACACACCAATTACCAGCAACGGAATTGAATCAGTAAGCAATAAACTACCAAAGAACAAATCCCCGGGACAGATGGATTTTCCTCGGAATTTTAACAGACATACAGATCAGACATAATACCCATACTCCTTAAAGTTTTCCAAAAAATAGAAGAGGAGGGATAACTCCCAAACTCACTCTATGAAACCGATATCACTCTAATGGAAAAGCCAGATAAAGATGGCACCAAAGAAAGAAACACTACAGACGATTATCCCTGATGAACGTAGATGTAAAAATACAAAACAACGTATTAGCAAAACGAATTCAAATATACATCCAAAGGATGATACCATATGACCAATTGGGATTCATCCCAGGGATGCAAGGATAGTACGACATTTGATAATCCATCAACATCATCCAGCACATCAACATAAAGACAGACAAAACCACATGATCATCTCCATAGATGCTGAAAAAGCGTTTGACATAGTTCTACAAAAATTCATGATAAACACTCTCAGCAAAATGTGTATAGAGGGCAAGTACCACAACATAATAAAGCCCATATATGATAAAACCGCAGCCAACGTCATAGAGAACAGCGAGAAGGTGAAAGCTTTTCTTCTGCGATTGGATACAAGACAGGGATGCCCACTCTCCCCAATGTTATTCAACACAGTACTGGAGTTCTTGGCCACAGCAATTAGACAAAACAAAGAAACACAAGGAATCCATATTGGTAGACAAGAAGTTAAACTGTCTCTATTTGCAGATGACACGAAATTGTACATTAAAAAACCCTAAAGACTCCACACCAAAACTAGTAGAGCTCATATCGGGATACAGCAAAGTCGCACGATAGAAAATTAACACACAGAAATCTGTAGCTTTTCTGTACACGAACAATGAACCAGAAGAAAGAGAAATCTGGAAAACAATTCCGTTCACAATTGCAGCAGAAAGGATAAAATAACTAGGAATAAACCTAAGCAAAGAAGTGATAGACATATACTCAGGAAACAACAAGTCACACTTAAGAGAAATTAAAGGCGACACTAACAAATGGAAACTCACCCATTCACGAGGCTAGGAAGAATTAATATCATGAAAATGGCCATCCTGAGCAAAGCAATATACAGATTTGAAGTTTTCCTATGAAATCATCAGCAACATTCTTCAATGAATTGGAACAAATAAATGAAAAATTCACACGGAAACACCAAAGACACCGAATAGCCGTAGCAATGCTGGGAGAGAAGAATAACGTAGGGGTGATCTCACTCACCAACTTCACGCTCTACTATAAAGCCATAGTAATCAAGACAATATGGTACTGGCACAAGAACAGAGCCACACACCAGTGGAACCGACTAGACACTCCAGACATTAACCCAAATATATGCGGTCAATTAATATTTGATAAAGGAGCCATGGACATCCAATGGCGAAATGACAGTCTCTTCAACAGATTGTGATGGCAAATCTGGACAGCTACATGAAGGAGAATGAAACTGCACTGTGTTCTAACCCCATATACAAAAGTAAATCCAAAATGTATCAAAGAGCGGAAGGTAAGTCATGAAACCATTAAACTCTTGGAAGAAAACATAGGCAGAAACCTCTTAGACATAAACATGAGTGACCTCTTCTTGAAAATATCTCCCGGGTAAGGAAAACAACAGCAAAAATGAAAAGTGGGAATATATTAAGGTGAAAAGCTTCTGTAGAGCAGAAGACACCATCAATACAACAGAAAGGAGCCCTACAGGATGGGAAAATATATTTGTAAAAGACACATCCGATAAAGGCTTGACGCCCAAAATATATAAAGAGCTCACATGCCTCAACAAACTAAAAACAAATAATCCAATTAAAAATGGGCAGAGGAACTGAACAGACGGTTCTCCAAATAACAAATACAGATGGCCAACAGACACATGAAAAGATGCTCCACATCTCTTTTTATCAGAGAAATGCAAATGAAAACTACAATGAGTTATCACCTCACTCCACAAAGGATAGCTATCATTCAAGAGACAAACAACAACAAATGTTGTTGCGGCTGTGGAGAAAGGGGAACCCTCCTACACTGCTGGTGGGAATGTAAATTAGTTCAACCATTGTGGAAAGGAGCATGGAGGTTCCTCAAAATGCTCAGAAAAGATTCACCACTGGACCCAGGAATTCCATTTTAAGGAATATATACCAGGAGAGCAGCAATCAAGTTTGAAAAAGACAGATGCACCCCGATGTTTATTGCAGCACTGTTTAGTATAGCAAATAACTGGAAGCAACCTAAATGTCCACAGGTAGATGAATGGATAAAGAAGATGTGGTACATATACAAAATGGTATATTACTCAGACATAAGAAGAGGGCAAATCCTACCATTGGCAGCACCATGGAAGGAGCTGGAAGGTATTATGCTCAGTGAAAAAGCCAAGAAGGGAAAGAGAAATACCAAATGATTTCACTGATTTGTGGAGTGTAAGAATGAAGGAAAAACTGAACGAACAAAGCAGAAGCGGATTCACAGAACGCAAGAATGGAGTAACAGGTACCAAAGGGAAAGGGAGTGTTGAAGATGGGTGGATAGGGAGGGATAAGGGGGGAAGTAGAAGGAGGATATTAAGCGTAGCATGCTAATGGGGGTGGGTGGGAGAAAGGGGTGGGCTGTACAACACAGAGAAGACAAGTAGTGATTCTACAACATTTTGCTCTGCTGAATGACAGTGACTGGAAAGGGGTTAATAGTGGGGACCATGTATAGGGGAGAGACTAGTAAACAGAATATTCTTCATGTAAGTTTAGATTAATGATAACGAGAAAGAAAAAGAAAAAGAAAATAAAGAAAGAAAAGGGGGATAACTCCCTGATAGAATAAAGTTAACTGTAAATCAAGGATTAAGTCATGCCTAAAATATCCTTAAATTTGATCAGTTAAAGATTTGCAGATGATCGGTGTGGAGGTACTGTTTTCTGATAATATTCCTCTCTATTGATAAAAGAGCAGTTCCTATGTGTTGACATCCATTGAGTTCTACACATGGTATAAAGGGCATAAAAATAGGAGGGGAAAAGATCTCTTTGTGCTTATATAGAGGATCAAAGCCTAATTGGGCTAACCACAAAATGAACTAAGATACGATATGAAGAAGAACTTCCCACATCAGCAATCTCTGGAAGAGTCATTTCAAAAGATGATCATCAAAAAACCTCAACAAAGATCCAGGCACAGCTACAATTGTAGCTGCATTCGTCTCACCAGTTCCTGTACTTGTCATGTAAACTGAGAAGGAAATTTCTAAGCTGGCCTGTGCATAGAGTAAAACATCAATTTGACTGTGTCTATACTTTTGGAACTCAACCAAGAATTAGGAGAAGTGCAAGTTGTAGCTCTCCAAAATCTTACAACTACAAATTATCTACTGTTAAAAGAGCATATGGGATGTGAACAGTTCCCAGGAATCGGATGTTTTAATTTGTCTGATTTCTCTCAGACCGTTCAAGTTCAGTTGGACAATATCCATCATATCGTAAATAAATATTCACAAATGCCTAGGATGCCTAACTGGTTTTTCTTGGTTTCACTGGAGATGGCTGGTAATTATAGTTCTGCTTTGGTTATGTACGTGTATTCCTTCTATGTTAATGTGTGTGCGCAATTTAATTAGTAGTTTAAAACCTACACATGCTTAAGTTACTCCACAAGAAGATATTTCAAAGAAATAAACAATCTTCCCATGATTTCGACCGTCTGCTACTTCTATAGCTTTTCTTATTCCTTGCTAATTACAGCCCTGAAATAGAAGTCGTCCCTCATATATAATTTACCGAGTAAGATAATTCTTCCAAGTGGTAAAGATACTTCCTGAAAAATGCTGGGCACAGAAAACACATGGCATAAAACTGCAAAGAAGTAAAAAGCTAACCCTTTCAAACAATATTTCTTCTATCTCACTTATCAAATTTAAACTTCCCTGTATGGTCCTGGAAGATGACTGGTTAGCCAGAGATGGGTATATTCCTCAAGGGAGGAACAACATAAGAGAGGCACAGTCGCAGGGCGGCCATCGAGTGAGAAATTGGGAATCTACAGAGGTGAGGCTTAAAACCTCAATGCCCTTGTTTTGAGGGATCTCTGCATCCGTGGATGTTTTATTGCCCTTGTCTAGCTTGGACTAACACTTAGTCTACAGGCACACACGTGATCATCTACATGTGCTCTCTTACAACACTAAACCGTGTATTCTAATTTTATCTTGCATATACCAAACACTTCACCTTTATATTAAAAAAAATTAATAACAATTATAAACATAATAACGGGGAAAGTGGGATAAACATACAAATCATATATAAAGCACAAAAAATTTTAAAAAAAGAAAGAAAGAAAAAAAATAAAAGATAAAGAAGGACATTACATAATGATGAAGGGCGCAGTTCAACAAGAGGATATAACCTTTATGAGTATATATGAATACAACACAGGAGCACCAGCATATGTGAAACAAATACTAACAGAATTAAAGGAGGAAAGAGAATGCAATGCATACACATTGGGAGACTTCAACCCACCACTCACTCCAAAGGACAGATCCAAGAGACAGAAAATAAGTAAGGACACAGAGGCACTGAACAACACACTAGAACAGATGGCCCTATTAGATATCTACACAATTCTACCTCCAAAAGCAACAGGACACACATTCTTCTCACGTGCACATGAAACATTCTCCAGAGGAGACCACATAGTAGGCAACAAAAAGAGCCTCAGTAAATTCCAAGAGATTGAAATCCTATCAACCAACTTTTCAGACCACAAATGCTTAGAACTACAAATAAATTGGACAAAGAAAGCAAAAAGGCTCACAAACAAATGGAGGCTTAACAACATGCTCCTAAATAATCAATTACTCAAAGACCAAATTAAAATGGAGATTCAGCATTATATCTAAACAAATGACTACAGAAAGCTAAAACTACTGTGGTACGGCAAAAGCACTCTTAAGAGGAAATTATATTGCAATCCAGTCACATGTAAAAAAGGAAGAAAAATCCCAAATGAATGGTCTAAAGTCTCAATTATCGAAGTTGGAAAAAGGAGAACAAATGTGGCCTAAGGTCAGCAGAACGATGGAATAAATAAAGACCAGAGAAGAAATAAATTATGTTGAGAAGAAAACATTAGCAAATGTCAAAGAAAGCAAGAGCTGTTTCTTCGGGAAAATAAACAATATAGATAAGCCTCTTGCCAGACATATTAAGAGGAAAAGAAAGGCAACACACATCAACAGAATCAGAAATAAAAAATGAAAAACCACGACGGACACAACAGAAATACAAAGAATTATTAGAGAGTACTATGAAAACCTATACGATGATAAGCTGGGAAACCAAGGAGAAATGGACAAATTCCTAGGAGAATAAAACCTTCAATGGCTGACCCAGGAAAAAACATAAAATCTTAACACACCAATTACCAGCAACGGAATTGAAACAGTAAGCAAAAAACTACCAAAGAACAAATCCCCGGGACAGATGGATTTTCCTCGGAAATTTAACAGACATACAGATCAGACATAATACCCATACTCCTTAAAGTTTTCCAAAAAATAGAAGAGGAGGGATTACTCCCAAACTCACTCTATGAAACCGATATCACTCTAATGGAAAAGCCAGATAAAGATGGCACCAAAGAAAGAAACACTACAGACGATTATCCCTGATGAACGAAGATGTAAAAATACAAAACAACGTATTAGCAAAACGAATTCAAAAATACATCCAAAGGATGATACCCCATGACCAAGTGGGATTCATCCCAGGGATGCAAGGATAGTACGACATTTGATAATCCATCAACATCATCCAGCACATCAACATAAAGACAGACAAAACCACATGATCATCTCCATAGATAGTGAAAAAGCGTTTGACATAGTTCTACAACCATTCATTATAAACACTCTCAACAAAATGTGTATAGAGGGCAAGTACCTCAACCTAATAAAGCCCATATATGATAAAACCGCAGCCAACGTCCTAGTGAACAGCGAGAAGCTGAAAGCTTTTCTTCTGCGATTGGATACAAGACAGGGATGCCCACTCTCCCCAATGTTATTCAACACAGTACTGGAGGTCTTGGCCACAGCAATTAGACAAAACAAAGAAACACAAGGAATCCATATTGGTAGACAAGAAGTTAAACTGTCTCTATTTGCAGATGACATGAAATTGTACATAAAAAACCGTAAAGACTCCACACCGAAACTACTAGAGCTCATATCGGGATACAGCAAAGTCGCACGATAGAAAATTAACACACAGAAATCTGTAGCTTTACTGTACACGAACAATGAACCAGTAGAAAGAGAAATCTGGAAAACAATTCCGTTCACAATTGCAGCAGAAAGGATAAAATACCTAGGAATAAACCTAAGCAAAGAAGTGATAGACATATACTCAGGAAACAACAAGTCACACTTAAGAGAAATTAAAGGCGACACTAACAAATGGAAACTCACCCATTCACGAGGCTAGGAAGAATTAATATCATGAAAATGGCCATCCTGAGGAAAGCAATATACAGATTTGAAGTTTTCCTATGAAATCATCAGCAACATTCTTCAATGAATTGGAACAAATAAATGAAAAATTCACACGGAAACACCAAAGACACCGAATAGCCATAGCAATGCTGAGAGCGAAGAATAACGTAGGGGTGATCTCACTCACCAACTTCACGCTCTACTATAAAGCCATAGTAAACAAGACAATATGGTACTGGCACAAGAACAGAGCCACACACCAGTGGAACAGACTAGACACTCCAGACATTAACACAAATATATGTGGTCAATTAATATTTGATAAAGGAGCCATGGACATACAGTGGCGAAATGACAGTCTCTTCAACAGATTGTGATGGCAAATCTGGACAGCTACATGAAGGAGAATGAAACTGCACTGTGTTCTAACCCCATATACAAAAGTAAATCCAAAATGTATCAAAAACCGGAAGGTAAGTCATGAAACCATTAAACTCTTGGAAGAAAACATAGGCAGAAACCTCTTAGACATAAACATGAGTGACCTCTTCTTGACAATATCTCCCGGTAAGGAAAACAACAGCAAAAATGAAAAGTGGGAATACATTAAGGTGAAAAGCTTCTGTAGAGCAGTAGACACCATCAATGTAACAGAAAGGAGCCCTACAGGATGGGAAAATATATTTGTAAATGACACATCCGATAAAGGCTTGACGCCCAAAATATATAAAGAGCTCACATGCCTCAACAAACTAAAAACAAATAATCCAATTAAAAATGGGCAGAGGAACTGAACAGACGGTTCTCCAAAAGCAAATACAGATGGCCAACAGACACATGAAAAGATGCTCCACATCTATTTTTATCAGAGAAATGCAAATGAAAACTACAATGAGTTATCACCTCACTCCACAAAGGATAGCTATCATTCAAGAGACAAACAACAACAAATGTTGTTGCGGCTGTGGAGAAAGGGGAACCCTCCTACACTGCTGGTGGGAATGTAAATTAGTTCAACCAATGTGGAAAGGAGTATGGAGGTTCCTCAAAGTGCTCAGAAAAGATTCACCACTGGACCCAGGAATTCCATTTTAAGGAATATATACCAGGAGAGCAGCAATCAAGTTTGAAAAAGACAGATGCACCCCGATGTTTATTGCAGCACTGTTTAGTATAGCAAAGAACTGGAAGAATCCTAAATGTCCACAGGTAGATGAATGGATAAAGAAGATGTGGTACATATACAAAATGGTATATTACTCAGACATAAGAAGAGGGCAAATCCTACCATTGGCAGCACCATGGAAGGAGCTGGAGGGTATTATGCTCAGTGAAAAAGCCAAGAAGAGAAAGAGAAATACCAAATGATTTCACTGATCTGTGGAGTGTAAGAATGAATAAAAAACTGAACGAACAAAGCAGAAGCGGATTCACAGAACGCAAGAATGTAGTAACAGGTACCAAAGGGAAAGGGAGTGGGGAGGATGGGTGGATAGGGAGGGATAAGGGGGGAAGTAGAAGGAGGATATTAAGATTAGCATGCTAATGGGGGTGGGTGGGAGAAAGGGGTGGGCTGTACAACACAGAGAAGACAAGTAGTGATTCTACAACATTTTGCTCTGCTGAATGACAGTGACTGGAAAGGGGTTAATAGTGGGGACCAAGTATAGGGGAGAGACTAGTAAACAGAATATTCTTCATGTAAGTTTAGATTAATGATAACGAGAAAGAAAAAGAAATAGAAAATAAAGAAAGAAAAGGGGGATAACTCCCTGATAGAATAAAGTTAACTGTACATCAAGGATTAAGTCATGCCTAAAATATCCTTAATTTTAATCAGTTAAAGATTTGCAGATGATCGGTGTGGAGGTACTGTTTTCTGATAATATTCCTCTCTATTGATAAAAGAGCAGTTCCTATGTGTTGACATCCATTGAGTTCTACACAATGGTATAATTGGCATAAAAATAGGAGGGGAAAAAGTTCTCCTTGTGCTTATATAGAGGATCAAATCCTAATTGGGCTAACCACAAAATGAACTAAGATACGATATGAAGAAGAACTTCCCAGATCAGCAAACTCTGGAAGAGTCATTCCAGAAGATGATCATCAAAAAACCTCAACAAAGACCCAGGCACTGCTACAGTTGGAGCTGCATTCGTCTCACCAGTTCCTGTACTTGTAATGTAAACGGAGAAGGAAATATCTAAGCTGGCCTGTGCATAGAGTAAAACATCAATTTGACTGTGTCCATACTTTTGGAACTCAACCAAGAATTAGGAGAAGTGCAAGTGGTAGCACTCCAAAATCTTACAAATACAAATTATCTACTGTTAAAAGAGCATATGGGATGTGAACAGTTCCCAGGAATCGGATGTTTTAATGTGTCTGATTTCTGTCAGACCGTTCAAGTTCAGTTGGACGATATCCATTATATCGTAGATAAATTTTCACAAATGCCTAGGATGACTAACTGGTTTTTCTTGGTTTCACTGGAGATGGCTGGTAATTATAGTTCTGCTTTGGTTATGTACGTGTATTCCTTCTATGTTAATGTGTGTGTGCAATTTAATTAGTAGTTTAAAACCTACACATGCTTAAGTTACTCTACAAGAAGATATTTCAAAGAAATAAACAATCTTCCCATGATTTCGTCCGTCTGCTACTTCAATAGCTTTTCTTCTTCCTTGCTAATTACAGCCCTGAAATAGAAGTCGTCCCTCATATATAATTTACCGAGTAAGATAATTCTTCCAAGTGGTAAAGATACTTCCTGAAAAATGCTGGGCACAGAAACCACATGGCATAAAACTGCAAAGAAGTAAAAAGCTAACCCTTTCAAACAATATTTCTTCTATCTCACATATCAAATTTAAAATTCCCTGTATGGTCCCGGAAGATGACTGGTTAGCCAGAGATCTGTAGATTCCTCAAGGGAGGAACAACATAAGAGAGGCACAGTCGCAGGGCGGCCATCGGTTGAGAAATTGGGAATCTACAGAGGTGAGGCATAAAACCTCTATGCCCTTGTTTTGAGGGATCTCTGCATCCGTGGATGTTTTATTGCCCTTGTCTAGCTTGGACTAACACTTAGTCTACAGGCACACACCTGATCATCTACATGTGCTCTCTTACAACACTAAACCATGTATTCTAATTTTATCTTGCATCTACCAAATACTTCACCTTTCTATTAAAAAAAATTAATAGCAATTATAAACATAATAAAGGGGAAAGTGGGATAAACATACAAATCATATATAAAGCACAAAAAATTTTAAAAAAAGAAAGAAAGAAAAAAAATAAAAGATAAATGAGGACATTACATAATGATGAAGGGCGCTGTTCAACAAGAGGATATAACCTTTATGAGTATATATGAATACAACACAGGAGCACCAGCATATGTGAAACAAATACTAACAGAATTAAAGGAGGAAATAGAATGCAATACATACACATTGGGAGACTTCAACCCACCACTCACTCCAAAGGACAGATCCAAGAGACAGAAAATAAGTAAGGACACAGAGGAACAGAACAACACACTAGAACAGATCGCCCTATTAGATATCTACACAATTCTACCACCAAAAGCAACAGGACACACATTCTTCTCACGTGCACATGAAACATTTTCCAGAGTAGACCACATAGTAGGCAACAAAAAGAGCCTCAGTAAATTCCAAGGGATTGAAATCCTATCAACCAACTTTTCAGACCACAAATGCTTAGAACTACAAATAAATTTTACAAAGAAAGCAAAAAGGCACACAAACCCATGGAGGCTTAAAAACATGCTCCTAAATAATCAATTACTCAAAGACCAAATTAAAATGGAGATTCAGCATTATATTTAAACAAATGACAACAACAGAAAGCTAAAACTACTGTGGGTACGACAAAAGCAGTCTTAAGATTAAAATATTTAGCAATCCAGTCACATGTAAAGAAGGAAGAAAAATCCCAAATGAATGGTCTAAAGTCTCAATTATCGAAGTTGGAAAAAGGAGAACTAATGTGACCAAAGGTCAGCAGAACAATGGAATAAATAAAGACCAGAGAAGAAATAAATAATGTTGAGAAGAAAACATTAGCAAATGTCAAAGAAAGCAAGAGCTGTTTCTTCGGGAAAATAAACAATATTGATAAGCCTCTTGCCAGACATATTAAGAGGAAAAGAGAGTCAACACACATCAACAGAATCAGAAATAAAAAAGGAAAAACCACGACGGACACCACAGAAATACAAAGAATTATTAGAGAGTACTATGAAAACCTATACGATGATAAGCTGGGAAACCAAGGAGAAATGGACAAATTTCTAGGAGAATAAAACCTTCCATGGCTGACCCAAGAAAAACATAAAATCTTAACACACCAATTACCAGCAACGGAATTGAATCAGTAAGCAAAAAACTACCAAAGAACACATCCCTGGGACTGACGGATTTTACTTGGAATTTTAACAGACATACAGATCAGACATAATACCCATACTCCTAAAAGTTTTCCAAAAAATAGAAGAGGAGGGATTACTCCAAAACTCACTGTATGAAACCGATGTCACTCTAATGGAAAAGCAAGATAAAGATGGCACCAAAGAAAGAAACACTACAGACGATTATCCCTGATGAACGAAGATGTAAAAATACAAAACAACGTACTAGCAAAACGAATTCAAAAATACATCCAAAGGATGATACCCCATGACCAAGTGGGATTCATCCCAGGGATGCAAGGATAGTATGACATTTGATAATCCATCAACATCATCCAGCACATCAACATAAAGTCAGACAAAATCACATGATCATCTCCATAGATGCTCGAAAAGCGTTTGACATAGTTCTACAAAAATTCATGATAAACACTCTCAACAAAATGTGTATAGAGGGCAAGTACCTCAACCTAATAAAGCCCATATATGATAAAACCGCAGCCAACGTCCTAGTGAACAGCGAGAAGCTGAAAGCTTTTCTTCTGTGATTGGATACAAGACAGGGATGCCCACTCTCCCCAATGTTATTCAACACAGTACTGGAGGTCTTGGCCACAGCAATTAGACAAAACAAAGAAACACAAGGAATCCATATTGGTAGACAAGGAGTTAAACTGTCTCTATTTGCAGATGACATGAAATTGTACATAAAAAACCCTATAGACTCCACAACAAAACTACTAGAGCTCATATCGGGATACAGCAAAGTCGCACGAATGAAAATTAACACACAGAAATCTGTAGCTTTACTGTACACGAACAATGAACCAGTAGAAAGAGAAATCTGGAAAACAATTCCGTTCACAATTGCAGCAGGAAGGATAAAATACCTAGGAAGAAACCTAAGCAAAGAAGTGATAGACATATACTCAGGAAACAACAAGTCACACTTAAGAGAAATTAAAGGCGACACTAACAAATGGAAACTCACCCATTCACGAGGCTAGGAAGAATTAATATCATGAAAATGGCCATCCTGAGCAAAGCAATATACAGATTTGAAGTTTTCCTATGAAATCATCAGCAACATTCTTCAATGAATTCGAACAAATAAATGAAAAATTCACACGGAAACACCAAAGACACCGAATAGCCATAGCAATGCTGAGAGAGAAGAATAACGTAGGGGTGATCTCACTCACCAACTTCACGCTCTACTATAAAGCCATAGTAAACAAGACAATATGGTATGGGCACAAGAACAGAGCCACACACCAGTGGAAAAGACTAGACACTCCAGACATTAACCCAAATATATGTGGTCAATTAATATTTGATAAAGGAGCCATGGATATACAGTGGCGAAATGACAGTCTCTTCAACAGATTGTGATGGCAAATCTGGACAGCTACATGAAGGAGAATGAAACTGCACTGTGTTCTAACCCCATATACAAAAGTAAATCCAAAATGTATCAAAGACCGGAAGGTAAGTCATGAAACCATTAAACTCTTGGAAGAAAACATAGGCAGAAACCTCTTAGACATAAACATGAGTGACCTCTTCATGACAATATCTCCCGGGTAAGGAAAAGAACATTAAAAATGAAAAGTGGGAATATATTAAGGTGAAAAGCTTCTGTAGAGCAGTAGACACCATCAATACAACAGAAAGGAGCCCTACAGGATGGGAAAATATATTTGTAAATGACACATCCGATAAAGGCTTGACGCCCAAAATATATAAAGAGCTCACATGCCTCAACAAACTAAAAACAAATAATCCAATTAAAAATGGGCAGAGGAACTGAACAGACGGTTCTCCAAATAACAAATACAGATGGCCAACAGACACATGAAAAGATGCTCCACATCTCTTTTTATCAGAGAAATGCAAATGAAAACTACAATGAGTTATCACCTCACTCCACAAAGGATAGCTATCATTCAAGAGACAAACAACAACAAATGTTGTTGCGGCTGTGCAGAAAGGGGAACCCTCCTACACTGCTGGTGGGAATGTAAATTAGTTCAACCATTGTGGAAAGGAGTATGGAGGTTCCGCAAAATGCTCAGAAAAGATTCACCACTGGACCCAGGAATTCCATTTTAAGGAATATATACCAGGAGAGCAGCAATCAAGTTTGAAAAAGACAGATGCACCCCGATGTTTATTGCAGCACTGTTTAGTAGAGCAAAGAACTGGAACCAACATAAATGTCCACTGGTGGATGTATGGATAAAGAAGATGTGGTACATATACAAAATGTTATATTACTCAGACATAAAAAGGGGGCAAATCCTACCATTGGCAGCACCATGGAAGGAGCTGGAGGGTATTATGCTCAGTGAGAAAGCCAAGAAGAGAAAGAGAAATACCAAATGATTTCACTGATCTGTGGAGTGTAAGAATGAAGGAAAAACTGAAAGAACAAAGCAGAAGCGGATTCATAAAACGCAAGAATGGAGTAACAGGTACCAAAGGGAAAGGAAGTGGGGAGGATGGGTGGATAGGGAGGGATAAGGGGGGAAGTAGAAGGAGGATATTAAGATTAGCATTCTAATTTGGGTGGGTGGGAGAAAGGGGTGGGCTGTACAACACAGAGAAGACAAGTTGTGATTCTACAACATTTTGCTCTGCTGAATGACAGTGACTGGGAAGGGGTTAATAGTGGGGACCAGGTATAGGGGAGAGACTAGTAAACAGAATATTCTTCATGTAAGTTTAGATTAATGATAACGAGAAAGAAAAAGAAAAAGAAAATAAAGAAAAGGGTGATAACTCCCTGATAGAATAAAGTTAACTGTAAATCAAGGATTAAGTCATGCCTAAAATATCCTTAATTTTGTTCAGTTAAAGATTTGCAGATGATCAGTGTGGAGGTACTGTTTACTGATAATATTCCTCTCTATTGATAAAAGAACAGTTCCTATGTGTTGACATCCATTGAGTTCTACACATGGTATAAAGGGCATAAAAATAGGAGGGGAAAAAGGTCTCTTTGTGCTTATATAGAGGATCAAAGCCTAATTGGGCCAACCACAAAATGAACTAAGATACGATATGAAGAAGAACTTCCCACATCAGCAACCTCTGGAAGAGTCATTCCAGAAGATAATCATCGAAAAACCTCAACAACGATCCAGGCACTGCTACAGTTGGAACTGCATTGGTCTCACCAGTTCCTGTACTTGTCATGTAAACGGAGAAGGAAATTTCTTAGCTGGCCTGTGCATAGAGTAAAACATCAATATGACTGTGTCTATACTTTTGGAACTCAACCAAGAATTAGGAGAAGTGCAAGTTGTAGCTCTCCAAAATCTTGCAACTACAAATTATCTACTGTTAAAAGAGCATATGGGTTGTGAACAGTTCCCAGGAATCGGATGTTTTAATTTGTCTTATTTCTCTCAGACCGTTCAAGTTCAGTTGGACAATATCCATCATATCGTAGATAAATATTCACAAATGCCTAGGATGCCTAACTGGTTTTTCTTGGTTTCACTGGAGATGGCTGGTAATTATAGTTCTGCTTTGGTTATGTACGTGTATTCCTTCTATGTTAATGTGTGTGCGCAATTTAATTAGTAGTTTAAAACCTACACATGCTTAAGTTACTCCACAAGAAGATATTTCAAAGAAATAAACAATCTTCCCATGATTTCGTCCGTCTGCTACTTCTATAGCTTTTCTTCTTCCTTGCTAATTACAGCCCTGATATAGAAGTCGTCCCTCATATATAATTTACCGAGTAAGATAATTCTTCCAAGTGGTAAAGATACTTCCTGATAAATGCTGGGCACAGAAACCACATGGCATAAAACTGCAAAGAAGTAAAAAGCTAACCCTTTCAAACAATATAACTTCTATCTCACTTATCAAATTTAAACTTCCCTGTATGGTCCCGGAAGATGACTGTTTAGCCAGAGATGGGTAGATTCCTCAAGGGAGGAACAACATAATAGAGGCACAGTCGCAGGGCGGCCATCAGGTGAGAAATTGGGAATCTACAGAGGTGAGGCTTAAAACCTCAATGCCCTTCTTTTGAGGGATCTCTGCATCCGTGGATGTTTTATTGCCCTTGTCTAGCTTGGACTAACACTTAGTCTACAGGCACACACGTGATCATCTACATGTGCTCTCTTACAACACTAAACCGTGTATTCTATATTTATCTTGCATCTACCAACCACTTCAAATTTATATTTAAAAAAATTAATAACAATTATAAACATAATAACGGTGAAAGTGGGATAAACATACAAATCATATAAAAAAGCACAAAAAATTTTTAAAAAAGAAAGAAAGAAAAAAAATAATAAATAAAGGAGGACATTACATAATGATGAAGGGCGCAGTTCAACAAGAGGATATAACCTTTATGAGAATATATGAATGCAACACAGGAGCACCAGCATATGTGAAACAAACACTAACAGAATTAAAGGAGGAAATAGAATGCAATGCATACACATTGGGTGACTTCAAACCACCACTCACTCCAAAGGACAGATCCAAGAGACAGAAAATAAGTAAGGACACAGAGGCACTGAACAACACACTAGAACAGATGGCCCTATTAGATATCTACACAATTCTACATCCAAAAGCAACAGGACACACATTCTTCTCACGTGCACATGAAACATTCTCCAGAGTAGACCACATAGTAGGCAACAAAAAGAGCCTCAGTAAATTCCAAGAGATTGAAATCCTATCAACCAACTTTTCAGACCACAAATGCTTAGAACTACAAATAAATTGGACAAAGAAATCAAAAAGGCTCACAAACACATGGTGGCTTAACAACAAGCTCCTAAATAATCAATTACTCAAAGACCAAATTAAAATTTAGATTCAGCATTATATTTAAACAAATGACAACAACAGAATGCTAAAAATACTGTGGGTACGGCAAAAGCAGTCTTAAGAGGAATATATATAGCAATCCAGTCACATGTAAAGAAATAAGAAAAATCCCAAATGAATGGTCTAAAGTCTCAATTATCGAAGTTGGAAAAATGAGAACAAATGTGGCCTAAGGTCAGCAGAACGATGGAATAAATAAAGACCAGAGAAGAAATAAATAATGTTGAGAAGAAAACATTAGCAAATGTCAAAGAAAGCAAGAGCTGTTTCTTCTGGAAAATAATATTGATAAGCCTCTTGCCAGACATATTAAGAGGAAAAGAGAGTCAACACACATCAACAGAATCAGTAATAAAAAAGGAAAAACCACGACGGACACCACAGAAATACAAAGAATTATTAGAGAGTACTATGAAAACCTATACGATGATAAGCTGGGAAACCAAGGAGAAATGGACAAATTCCTAGGAGAATAAAACCTTCCATGGCTGACCCAAGAAAAACATAAAATCTTAACACACCAATTACCAGCAACGGAATTGAATCAGTAAGCAAAAAACTACCAAAGAACAAATCCCCGGGACAGATGGATTTTACTTGGAATTTTAACAGACATACAGATCAGACATAATACCCATACTCCTAAAAGTTTTCCAAAAAATAGAAGATAAGGGATTATTCCAAAACTCACTGTATGAAACCGATATCACTCTAATGGAAAAGCCAGATAAAGATGGCACCAAAGAAAGAAACACTACAGACGATTATCCCTGATGAACGAAAATGTAAAAATACAAAACAACTTATTAGCAAAACGAATTCAAAAATACATCCAAAGGATGATACCCATGACCAAGTGGGATTCATCCGAGGGATGCAAGGATAGTACGACATTTGGTAATCCATCAACATCATCCAGCACATCAACATAAAGACAGACAAAACCACATGATCATCTCCATAGATGCTGAAAAAGCGTTTGACATAGTTCTACAAAAATTCATGATAAACACTCTCAACAAAATGTGTATAGAGGGCAAGTACCTCAACCAAATAAAGCCCATATATGATAAAACCGCAGCCAACGTCATAGTGAACAGCGAGAAGCTGAAAGCTTTTCTTCTGTGTTTGGATACAAGACAGGTATGCCCACTCTCCCCAATGTTATTCAACACAGTAGTGGAGGTCTTGGCCACAGCAATTAGACAAAACAAAGAAACACAAGGAATCCACATTGGTAGACAAGGAGTTAAACTGTCTCTATTTGCAGATGACATGAAATTGTACATAAAAAACCCTATAGACTCCACAACAAAACTACTAGAGCTCATATCGGGATACAGCAAAGTCGCACGAATGAAAATTAACACACAGAAATCTGTAGCTTTACTGTACACAAACAATGAACCAGTAGTTAGAGAAATCTGGAAAACAATTCCGTTCACAATTGCAGCAGGAAGAATAAAATACCTAGGAATAAACCTAAGCAAAGAAGTGATAGACATATACTCAGGAAACAACAAGTCACACTTAAGAGAAATTAAAGGCGACACTAACAAATGGAAACTCACACATTCACGAGGCTAGGAAGAATTAATATCATGAAAATGGCCATCCTGAGCAAAGCAATATACAGATTTGAAGTTTTCCTATGAAATCATCAGCAACATTCTTCAATGAATTCGATCAAATAAATGAAAAATTCACACGGAAACACCAAAGACACCGAATAGCCGTAGCAATGCTGAGAGAGAAGAATAACGTAGGGGTGATCTCACTCACCAACTTCACGCTCTACTATAAAGCCATAGTAAACAAGACAATATGGTATGGACACAAGAACAGAGCCACACACCAGTGGAACAGACTAGACACTCCAGACATTAACCCAAATATATTTGGTCAATTAATATTTGATAAAGGAGCTATGGACATACAATGGCGAAATGACAGTTTCTTCAACAGATTGTGATGGCAAATCTGGACAGCTACATGAAGGAGAATGAAACTGCACTGCGTTCTAACCCCATATACAAAAGTAAATCCAAAATGTATCAAAGACCGGAAGGTAAGTCATGAAACCATTAAACTCTTGGAAGAAAACATAGGCAGAAACCTCTTAGACATAAACATGAGTGACCTCTTCATGACAATATCTCCCGGGTAAGGAAAAGAACATTAAAAATGAAAAGTGGGAATATATTAAGGTGAAAAGCTTCTGTAGAGCAGTAGACACCATCAATACAACAGAAAGGAGCCCTACAGGATGGGAAAATATATTTGTAAATGACACATCCGATAAAGGCTTGACGCCCAAAATATATAAAGAGCTCACATGCCTCAACAAACTAAAAACAAATAATCCAATTAAAAATGGGCAGAGGAACTGAACAGACGGTTCTCCAAATAACAAATACAGATGGCCAACAGACACATGAAAAGATACTCCACATCTCTTTTTATCAGAGAAATGCAAATGAAAACCACAATGAGTTATCACCTCACTCCACAAAGGATAGCTATCATTCGAGAGACAAACAACAACAAATGTTGTTGCGGCTGTGGAGAAAGGGGAACCATCCTACACTGCTGGTGGGAATGTAAATTAGTTCAAACATTGTGGAAAGGAGTATGGAGGTTCCTCAAAATGCTCAGAAAAGAGTCAGCACTCGACCCAGGAATTCCATTTTAAGAAATATATACCAAGTTTGAAAAAGACAGATGCACCCCGATGTTTATTGCAGCACTGTTTAGTATAGCACAGAACTGGAACCAACATAAATGCCACTGGTTTATGTATGGATAAAGAAGATGTGGTACATATACAAAATGGTATATTACTCAGACATAAGAAGAGGGCAAATCCTACCATTGGCAGCACCATGGAAGGAGCTGGAGGGTATTATGCTCATTGAGAAAGCCAAGAAGAGAAAGAGAAATACCAAATGATTTCACTGATCTGTGGAGTGAAAGAATGAAGGAAAAACTGAAAGAACAAAGCAGAAGCGGATTCATAGAACGCAAGAATGGAGTAACAGGTACCAAAGGGAAAGGGAGTGGGGAGGATGGGTGGATAGGGAGGGATAAGGGGTGAAGAAGAAGAAGGATATTAAGATTAGCATTCTAATGGGGGTGGGTGGGAGAAAGGGGTGGGCTGTACAACACAGAGAAGAAAAGTAGTGATTCTACAACATTTTGCTCTGCTGAATGACAGTGACTGGGAAGGGGTTAATAGTGGGGACCTGGTATAGGGGAGAGACTAGTAAACAGAATATTCTTCATGTAAGTTTAGATTAATGATAACGAGAAAGAAAAAGAAAAAGAAAATAAAGAAAAGGGGGATAACTCCCTGATAGAATAAAGTTAACTGTAAATCAAGGATTAAGTCATGCCTAAAATATCATTAATTTTGTTCAGTTAAAGATTTGCAGATGATCGGTGTGGAGGTACTGTTTACTGATAATATTCCTCTCTATTGATAAAAGAGCAGTTCCTATGTGTTGACATCCATTGAGTTCTACACATGGTATAAAGGGCATAAAAATAGGAGGGGAAAAAGGTCTCTTTGTGCTTATATAGAGGATCAAAGCCTAATTGGGCTAACCACAAAATGAACTAAGATACGATATGAAGAAGAACTTCCCACATCAGCAATCTCTGGAAGAGTCATTCCAGAAGATGATCATCAAAAAACCTCAACAAAGTTCCAGGCACTGCTGCAGTTGGAGCTGCATTCGTCTCACCAGTTCCTGTACTTGTCATGTAAACGGAGAAGGAAATTTCTAAGCTGGCCTGTGCATAGAGTAAAACATCAATTTGACTGTGTCTATACTTTTGGAACTCAACCAAGAATTAGGAGAAGTGCAAGTTGTAGCTCTCCAAAATCTTGCAACTACAAATTATCTACTGTTAAAAGAGCATATGGGTTGTGAACAGTTCCCAGGAATCGGATGTTTTAATTTGTCTGATTTCTCTCAGACCGTTCAAGTTCAGTTGGACAATATCCATCATATCGTAGATAAATATTCACAAATGCCTAGGATGCCTAACTGGTTTTTCTTGGTTTCACTGGAGATGGCTGGTAATTATAGTTCTGCTTTGGTTATGTACGTGTATTCCTTCTATGTTAATGTGTGTGCGCAATTTAATTAGTAGTTTAAAACCTACACATGCTTAAGTTACTCCACAAGAAGATATTTCAAAGAAATAAACAATCTTCCCATGATTTCGTCCGTCTGCTAATTCTATAGCTTTTCTTCTTCCTTGCTAATTACAGCCCTGAAATAGAAGTCGTCCCTCATATATAATTTACCGAGTAAGATAATTCTTCCAAGTGGTAAAGATACTTCCTGAAAAATGCTGGGCACAGAAACCACATGGCATAAAACTGCAAAGAAGTAAAAAGCTAACCCTTTCAAACAATATTTCTTCTATCTCACTTATCAAATTTAAACTTCCCTGTATGGTCCCGGAAGATGACTGGTTAGCCAGAGATGGGTAGATTCCTCAAGGGAGGAACAACATAATAGAGGCACAGTCGCAGGGCGGCCATCAGGTGAGAAATTGGGAATCTACAGAGGTGAGGCTTAAAACCTCAATGCCCTTCTTTTGAGGGATCTCTGCATCCGTGGATGTTTTATTGAACTTGTCTAGCTTGGACTAACACTTAGTCTACAGGCACACACGTGATCATCTACATGTGCTCTCTTACAACACTAAACCGTGTTTTCTATATTTATCTTGCATCTACCAACCACTTCAAATTTATATTAAAAAAAATTAATAACAATTATAAACATAATAACGGTGAAAGTGGTATAAACATACAAAACATATAAAAAAGCACAAAAAATTTTAAAAAAAGAAAGAAAGAAAAAAATAATAAATAAAGGAGGACATTACATAATGATGAAGGGCGCATTTCAACAAGAGGATATAACCTTTATGAGAATATATAAATGCAACACAGGAGCACCAGCATATGTGAAACAAACACTAACAGAATTAAAGGAGGAAATAGAATGCAATGCATACACATTGGGTGACTTCAAACCACCACTCACTCCAAAGGACAGATCCAAGAGACAGAAAATAAGTAAGGACACAGAGGCACTGAACAACACACTAGAAAAATGGCCCTATTAGATATCTACACAATTCTACATCCAAAATCAACAGGACACACATTCTTCTCACGTGCACATGAAACATTCTCCAGAGTAGACCACATAGTAGGCAACAAAAAGAGCCTCAGTAAATTCCAAGAGATTGAAATCCTATCAAACAACTTTTCAGACCAAAAATGCTTAGAACTACAAATAAATTGGACAAAGAAATCAAAAAGGCTCACAAACACATGGAGGCTTAACAACATGCTCCTAAATAATCAATTACTCAAAGACCAAATTAAAATTTAGATTCAGCATTATATTTAAACAAATGACAACAACAGAATGCTAAAAATACTGTGGGTACGGCAATAGCAGTCTTAAGAGGAATATATATAGCAATCCAGTCACATGTAAAGAAATAAGAAAAATCCCAAATGAATGGTCTAAAGTCTCAATTATCGAAGTTGGAAAAAGGAGAACAAATGTGGCCTGAGGTCAGCAGAACGATGGAATAAATAAAGACCAGAGAAGAAATAAATAATGTTGAGAAGAAAACATTAGCAAATGTCAAAGAAAGCAAGAGCTGTTTCTTCGGGAAAATAAACAATATTGATAAGCCTCTTGCCAGACATATTAAGAGGAAAAGAGAGTCAACACACATCAACAGAATCAGAAATAAAAAAGGAAAAACCACGACGGACACCACAGAAATACAAAGATTTATTAGAGAGTACTATGAAAACCTATACGATGATAAGCTGGGAAACCAAGGAGAAATGGACAAATTCCTAGGAGAATAAAACCTTCCATGGCTGACCCAAGAAAAACATAAAATCTTAACCCACCAATTACCAGCAACGGAATTGAATCAGTAAGCAAAAAACTACCAAAGAACAAATCCCCGGGACAGATGGATTTTACTTGGAATTTTAACAGACATACAGATCAGACATAATACCCATACTCCTAAAAGTTTTCCAAAAAATAGAAGAGGAGGGATTACTCCAAAACTCACTGTATGAAACCGATATCACTCTAATGGAAAAGCCAGATAAAGATGGCACCAAAGAAAGAAACACTACAGACGATTATCCCTGATGAACGAAGATGTAATAATACAAAACAACGTATTAGCAAAACGAATTCAAAAATACATCCAAAGGATGATACCCCATGACCAAGTGGGATTCATCCCAGGGATGCAAGGATAGTACGACATTTGATAATCCATCAACATCATCCAGCACATCAACATAAAGACAGACAAAACCACATGATCATCTCCATAGATGCTGAAAAAGCGTTAGACATAGTTCTACAAAAATTCATGATAAACACTCTCAACAAAATGTGTATAGAGGGCAAGTACCTCAACCTAATAAAGCCCATATATGATAAAACCGCAGCCAACGTCATAGTGAACAGCGAGAAGCTGAAAGCTTTTCTTCTGTGATTGGATACAAGACAGGGATGCCCACTCTCCCCAAAGTTATTCAACACAGTAGTGGAGGTCTTGGCCACAGCAATTAGACAAAACAAAGAAACACAAGGAATCCATATTGGTAGACAAGGAGTTAAACTGTCTCTATTTGCAGATTACATGATATTGTACATAAAAAACCCTATAGACTCCACAACAAAACTACTAGAGCGCATATCGGGATATAGCAAAGTCGCACGAATAAAAATTAACACACAGAAATCTGCAGCTTTACTGTACACGAACAATGAACCAGTAGAAAGAGAAATCTGGAAAACAATTCCGTTCACAATTGCAGCAGGGAGGATAAAATACCTAGGAATAAACCTAAGCAAAGAAGTGATAGACATATACTCAGGAAACAACAAGTCACACTTAAGAGAAATTAAAGGCGACACTAACAAATGGAAACTCACACATTCACGAGGCTAGGAAGAATTAATATCATGAAAATGGCCATCCTGAGCAAAGCAATATACAGATTTGAAGTTTTCCTATGAAATCATCAGCAAAATTCTTCAATGAATTCGAACAAATAAATGAAAAATTCACACGGAAACACCAGAGACACCGAATAGCCATAGCAATGCTGAGATAGAAGAATAACGTAGGGGTGATCTCACTCACCAACTTCACGCTCTACTATAAAGCCATAGTAATCAAGACAATATGGTATGGGCACAAGAACAGAGCCACACACCAGTGGAACAGACTAGACACTCCAGACATTAACCCAAATATATGTGGTCAATTAATATTTGATAAAGGAGCCATGGACATACAATGGCGAAATGACAGTCTCTTCAACAGATTGTGATGGCAAATCTGGACAGCTACATGAAGGAGAATGAAACTGCACTGTGTTCTAACCCCATATACAAAAGTAAATCCAAAATGTATCAAAGACCGGAAGGTAAGTCATGAAACCATTAAACTCTTGGAAGAAAACATAGTCAGAAACCTCTTAGACATAAACATGAGTGACCTCTTCATGACAATATCTCCCGGGTAAGGAAAAGAACATTAAAAATGAAAAGTGGGAATATATTAAGGTGAAAAGCTTCTGTAGAGCAGTAGACACCATCAATACAACAGAAAGGAGCCCTACAGGATGGGAAAATATATTTGTAAATGACACATCCGATAAAGGCTTGACGCCCAAAATATATAAAGAGCTCACATGCCTCAACAAACTAAAAACAAATAATCCAATTAAAAATGGGCAGAGGAACTGAACAGACGGTTCTCCAAATAACAAATACAGATGGCCAACAGACACATGAAAAGATGCTCCACATCTCTTTTTATCAGAGAAATGCAAATGAAAACTACAATGAGTTATCACCTCACACCACAAAGGATAGCTATCATTCGAGAGACAAACAACCACAAATGTTGTTGCGGCTGTGGAGAAAGGGGAACCCTCCTACACTGCTGGTGGGAATGTAAATTAGTTCAACCATTGTGGAAAGGAGTGTGGAGGTTCCTCAAAATGCTCAGAAAAGAGTCACCACTGGACCCAGGAATTCCATTTTAAGGAATATATACCAAGTTTGAAAAAGACAGATGCACCCCGATGTTTATTGCAGCACTGTTTAGTATAGCAAAGAACTGGAACCAACATAAATGTCCACTGGTGGATGTATGGATAAAGAACATGTGGTACATATACAAAATGGTATATTACTCAGACATAAGAAGAGGGCAAATCCTACCATTGGCAGCACCATGGAAGGAGCTGGAGGGTATTATGCTCAGTGAGAAAGCCAAGAAGAGAAAGAGAAATACCAAATGATTTCACTGATCTGTGGAGTGCAAGAATGAAGGAAAAACTGAAAGAACAAAGCAGAAGCGGATACATAGAACGCAAGAATGGAGTAACAGGTACCAAAGGGAAAGGGAGTGGGGAGGATGGGTGGATTGGGAGGGATAAGGGGGGAAGTAGAAGGAGGATATTAAGATTAGCATGCTAATGGGGGTGGGAGGGAGAAAGGGGTGGGCTGTACAACACAGAGAAGACAAGTAGTGATTCTACAACATTTTGCTCTGCTGAATGACAGTGACTGGGAAGGGGTTAATAGTGCGGACCAGGTATAGGGGAGAGACCAGTAAACAGAATATTCTTCATGTAAGTTTAGATTAATGATAACGAGAATGAAAAAGAAAAAGAAAATAAAGAAAAGGGGGATAACTCCCTATAGAATAAATAAACTGTAAATCAAGGATTAAGTCATGCCTAAAATATCCTTAATTTTGTTCAGTTAAAGATTTGCAGATGATCGGTGTGGAGGTACTCTTTACTGATAATATTAATCTCTATTGATAAAAGAGCAGTTCCTATGTGTTGACATCCATTGAGTTCTACACAATGGTATAATTGGCATAAAAATAGGAGGGGAAAAAGTTCTCCTTGTGCTTATATAGAGGATCAAAGCCTAATTGGGCTAACCACAAAATGAACTAAGATACGATATGAAGAAGAACTTCCCACATCAGCAACCTCTGGAAGAGTCATTCCAGAAGATGATCATCAAAAAACCTCAACAAAGATCCAGGCACTGCTACAGTGGGAGCTGCATTCGTCTCACCAGTTCCTGTACTTGTCATGTAAACGGAGAAGGAAATTTCTAAGCTGGCCTGTGCATAGAGTAAAACATCAATTTGACTGTGTCTATACTTTTGGAACTCAACCAAGAATTAGGAGAAGTGCAAGTTGTAGCAATCCAAAATCTTACAACTACAAATTATCTACTGTTAAAAGAGCATGTGGGATGTGAACAGTTCCCTGGAATCGGATGTTTTAATTTGTCTGATTTCTCTCAGACCGTTCAAGTTCAGTTGGACAATATCCATCATATCGTAGATAAATATTCACAAATGCCTAGGATGCCTAACTGGTTTTTCTTGGTTTCACTGGAGATGGCTGGTAATTATAGTTCTGCTTTGGTTATGTACGTGTATTCCTTCTATGTTAATGTGTGTGCGCAATTTAATTAGTAGTTTAAAACCTACACATGCTTAAGTTACTGCACAAGAAGATATTTCAAAGAAATAAACAATCTTCCCATGATTTCGTCCGTCTGCTACTTCTATAGCTTTTCTTCTTCCTTGCTAATTACAGCCCTGAAATAGAAGTCGTCCCTCATATATAATTTACCGAGTAAGATAATTCTTCCAAGTGGTAAAGATACTTCCTGAAAATTGCTGGGCACAGAAACCACATGGCATAAAACTGCAAAAAAGTAAAAAGCTAACCCTTTCAAACAATAATTCTTCTATCTCACTTATCAAATTTAAACTTCCCTGTATGGTCCCGGAAGATGACTGGTTAGCCAGAGATGGGTAGATTCCTCAAGGGAGGAACAATATAATAGAGGCACAGTCGCAGGGCGGCCATCAGGTGAGAAATTGGGAATCTACAGAAGTGAGGCTTAAAACCTCAATGCCCTTGTTTTGAGGGATCTCTGCATCCGTGGATGTTTTATTGCCCTTGTCTAGCTTGGACTAACACTTAGTCTACAGGCACACACCTGATCATCTACATGTGCTCTCTTACAACACTAAACCGTGTATTCTACTTTTATCTTGCATTTACCAACCACGTCAAATTTATATTAAAAAAAATTAATAACAATTATAAACATAATAACGGTGAAAGTGGGATAAACATACAAATCATATAAAAAAGCACAAAAAATTTTAAAAAAAGAAAGAAAGAAAAAAAATAAAAAATAAAGGAGGACATTACATAATGATGAAGGGCGCAGTTCAACAAGAGGATATAACCTTTATGAGAATATATGAATGCAACACAGGAGCACCAGCATATGTGAAACAAACACTAACAGAATTAAAGGAGGAAATAGAATGCAATGCATACACATTGGGTGACTTCAAACCACCACTCACTCCAAAGGACAGATCCAAGAGACAGAAAATAAGTAAGGACACAGAGGCACTGAACAACACATTAGAACAGATGGCCCTATTAGATATCTACACAATTCTACATCCAAAAGCAACAGGACACACATTCTTCTCACGTGCACATGAAACATTCTCCAGAGTAGACCACATAGTAGGCAACAAAAAGAGCCTCAGTAAATTCCAAGAGATTGAAATCCTATCAACCAACTTTTCAGACCACAAATGCTTAGAACTACAAATAAATTGGACAAAGAAATCAAAAAGGCTCACAAACACATGGAGGCTTAACAACATGCTCCTAAATAATCAATTACTCAAAGACCAAATTAAAATTTAGATTCAGCATTATATTTAAACAAATGACAACAACAGAATGCTAAAAATACTGTGGGTACGGCAATAGCAGTCTTAAGAGGAATATATATAGCAATCCAGTCACATGTAAAGAAATAAGAAAAATCCCAAATGAATGGTCTAAAGTCTCAATTATCGAAGTTGGAAAAAGGAGAACAAATGTGGCCTGAGGTCAGCAGAACGATGGAATAAATAAAGACCAGAGAAGAAATAAATAATGTTGAGAAGAAAACATTAGCAAATGTCAAAGAAAGCAAGAGCTGTTTCTTCGGGAAAATAAACAATATTGATAAGCCTCTTGCCAGACATATTAAGAGGAAAAGAGAGTCAACACACATCAACAGAATCAGAAATAAAAAAGGAAAAACCACGACGGACACCACAGAAATACAAAGATTTATTAGAGAGTACTATGAAAACCTATACGATGATAAGCTGGGAAACCAAGGAGAAATGGACAAATTCCTAGGAGAATAAAACCTTCCATGGCTGACCCAAGAAAAACATAATATCTTAACACACCAATTACCAGCAACGGAATTGAATCAGTAAGCAAAAAACTACCAAAGAACAAATCCCCGGGACAGATGGATTTTACTTGGAATTTTAACAGACATACAGATCAGACATAATACCCATACTCCTAAAAGTTTTCCAAAAAATAGAAGAGGAGGGATTACTCCAAAACTCACTGTATGAAACCGATATCACTCTAATGGAAAAGCCAGATAAAGATGGCACCAAAGAAAGAAACACTACAGACGATTATCCCTGATGAACGAAGATGTAATAATACAAAACAACGTATTAGCAAAACGAATTCAAAAATACATCCAAAGGATGATACCCCATGACCAAGTGGGATTCATCCCAGGGATGCAAGGATAGTACGACATTTGATAATTCATCAACATCATCCAGCACATCAACATAAAGACAGACAAAACCACATGATCATCTCCATAGATGCTGAAAAAGCGTTAGACATAGTTCTACAAAAATTCATGATAAACACTCTCAACAAAATGTGTATAGAGGGCAAGTACCTCAACCTAATAAAGCCCATATATGATAAAACCGCAGCCAACGTCATAGTGAACAGCGAGAAGCTGAAAGCTTTTCTTCTGTGATTGGATACAAGACAGGGATGCCCACTCTCCCCAAAGTTATTCAACACAGTAGTGGAGGTCTTGGCCACAGCAATTAGACAAAACAAAGAAACACAAGGAATCCATTTTGGTAGACAAGGAGTTAAACTTTCTCTATTTGCAGATGACATGATATTGTACATAAAAAACCCTATAGACTCCACAACAAAACTACTAGAGCGCATATCGGGATATAGCAAAGTCGCACGAATAAAAATTAACACACAGAAATCTGCAGCTTTACTGTACACGAACAATGAACCAGTAGAAAGAGAAATCTGGAAAACAATTCCGTTCACAATTGCAGCAGGGAGGATAAAATACCTAGGAATAAACCTAAGCAAAGAAGTGATAGACATATACTCAGGAAACAACAAGTCACACTTAAGAGAAATTAAAGGCGACACTAACAAATGGAAACTCACACATTCACGAGGCTAGGAAGAATTAATATCATGAAAATGGCCATCCTGAGCAAAGCAATATACAGATTTGAAGTTTTCCTATGAAATCATCAGCAAAATTCTTCAATGAATTGGAACAAATAAATGAAAAATTCACACGGAAACACCAGAGACACCGAATAGCCATAGCAATGCTGAGATAGAAGAATAACGTAGGGGTGATCTCACTCACCAACTTCACGCTCTACTATAAAGCCATAGTAATCAAGACAATATGGTATGGGCACAAGAACAGAGCCACACACCAGTGGAACAGACTAGACACTCCAGACATTAACCCAAATATATGTGGTCAATTAATATTTGATAAAGGAGCCATGGACATACAATGGCGAAATGACAGTCTCTTCAACAGATTGTGATGGCAAATCTGGACAGCTACATGAAGGAGAATGAAACTGCACTGTGTTCTAACCCCATATACAAAAGTAAATCCAAAATGTATCAAAGACCGGAAGGTAAGTCATGAAACCATTAAACTCTTGGAAGAAAACATAGGCAGAAACCTCTTAGACATAAACATGAGTGACCTCTTCATGACAATATCTCCCGGGTAAGGAAAAGAACATTAAAAATGAAAAGTGGGAATATATTAAGGTGAAAAGCTTCTGTAGAGCAGTAGACACCATCAATACAACAGAAAGGAGCCCTACAGGATGGGAAAATATATTTGTAAATGACACATCCGATAAAGGCTTGACGCCCAAAATATATAAAGAGCTCACATGCCTCAACAAACTAAAAACAAATAATCCAATTAAAAATGGGCAGAGGAACTGAACAGACGGTTCTCCAAATAACAAATACAGATGGCCAACAGACACATGAAAAGATGCTCCACATCTCTTTTTATCAGAGAAATGCAAATGAAAACTACAATGAGTTATCACCTCACACCACAAAGGATAGCTATCATTCGAGAGACAAACAACCACAAATGTTGTTGCGGCTGTGGAGAAAGGGGAACCCTCCTACACTGCTGGTGGGAATGTAAATTAGTTCAACCATTGTGGAAAGGAGTGTGGAGGTTCCTCAAAATGCTCAGAAAAGAGTCACCACTGGACCCAGGAATTCCATTTTAAGGAATATATACCAAGTTTGAAAAAGACAGATGCACCCCGATGTTTATTGCAGCACTATTTAGTATAGCAAAGAACTGGAACCAACATAAATGTCCACTGGTGGATGTATGGATAAAGAACATGTGGTACATATACAAAATGGTATATTACTCAGGCATAAGAAGAGGGCAAATCCTACCATTGGCAGCACCATGGAAGGAGCTGGAGGGTATTATGCTCAGTGAGAAAGCCAAGAAGAGAAAGAGAAATACCAAATGATTTCACTGATCTGTGGAGTGCAAGAATGAAGGAAAAACTGAAAGAACAAAGCAGAAGCGGATACATAGAACGCAAGAATGGAGTAACAGGTACCAAAGGGAAAGGGAGTGGGGAGGATGGGTGGATTGGGAGGGATAAGGGGGGAAGTAGAAGGAGGATATTAAGATTAGCATGCTAATGGGGGTGGGTGGGAGAAAGGGGTGGGCTGTACAACACAGAGAAGACAAGTAGTGATTCTACAACATTTTGCTCTGCTGAATGACAGTGACTGGGAAGGGGTTAATAGTGCGGACCAGGTATAGGGGAGAGACCAGTAAACAGAATATTCTTCATGTAAGTTTAGATTAATGATAACGAGAAAGAAAAAGAAAAAGAAAATAAAGAAAAGGGGGATAACTCCCTATAGAATAAATAAACTGTAAATCAAGGATTAAGTCATGCCTAAAATATCCTTAATTTTGTTCAGTTAAAGATTTGCAGATGATCGGTGTGGAGGTACTCTTTACTGATAATATTCCTCTCTATTGATAAAAGAGCAGTTCCTATGTGTTGACATCCATTGAGTTCTACACAATGGTATAATTGGCATAAAAATAGGAGGGGAAAAAGTTCTCCTTGTGCTTATATAGAGGATCAAAGCCTAATTGGGCTAACCACAAAATGAACTAAGATACGATATGAAGAAGAACTTCCCACATCAGCAACCTCTGGAAGAGTCATTCCAGAAGATGATCATCAAAAAACCTCAACAAAGATCCAGGCACTGCTACAGTGGGAGCTGCATTCGTCTCACCAGTTCCTGTACTTGTCATGTAAACGGAGAAGGAAATTTCTAAGCTGGCCTGTGCATAGAGTAAAACATCAATTTGACTGTGTCTATACTTTTGGAACTCAACCAAGAATTAGGAGAAGTGCAAGTTGTAGCAATCCAAAATCTTACAACTACAAATTATCTACTGTTAAAAGAGCATGTGGGATGTGAACAGTTCCCTGGAATCGGATGTTTTAATTTGTCTGATTTCTCTCAGACCGTTCAAGTTCAGTTGGACAATATCCATCATATCGTAGATAAATATTCACAAATGCCTAGGATGCCTAACTGGTTTTTCTTGGTTTCACTGGAGATGGCTGGTAATTATAGTTCTGCTTTGGTTATGTACGTGTATTCCTTCTATGTTAATGTGTGTGCGCAATTTAATTAGTAGTTTAAAACCTACACATGCTTAAGTTACTGCACAAGAAGATATTTCAAAGAAATAAACAATCTTCCCATGATTTCGTCCGTCTGCTACTTCTATAGCTTTTCTTCTTCCTTGCTAATTACAGCCCTGAAATAGAAGTCGTCCCTCATATATAATTTACCGACTAAGATAATTCTTCCAAGTGGTAAAGATACTTCCTGAAAATTGCTGGGCACAGAAACCACATGGCATAAAACTGCAAAAAAGTAAAAAGCTAACCCTTTCAAACAATAATTCTTCTATCTCACTTATCAAATTTAAACTTCCCTGTATGGTCCCGGAAGATGACTGGTTAGCCAGAGATGGGTAGATTCCTCAAGGGAGGAACAATATAATAGAGGCACAGTCGCAGGGCGGCCATCAGGTGAGAAATTGGGAATCTACAGAGGTGAGGCTTAAAACCTCAATGCAATTGTTTTGAGGGATCTCTGCATCCGTGGATGTTTTATTGCCCTTGTCTAGCTTGGACTAACACTTAGTCTACAGGCACACACCTGATCATCTACATGTGCTCTCTTACAACACTAAACCGTGTATTCTACTTTTATCTTGCATTTACCAACCACGTCAAATTTATATTAAAAAAAATTAATAACAATTATAAACATAATAACGGTGAAAGTGGGATAAACATACAAATCATATAAAAAAGCACAAAAAATTTTAAAAAAAGAAAGAAAGAAAAAAAATAAAAAATAAAGGAGGACATTACATAATGATGAAGGGCGCAGTTCAACAAGAGGATATAACCTTTATGAGAATATATGAATGCAACACAGGAGCACCAGCATATGTGAAACAAACACTAACAGAATTAAAGGAGGAAATAGAATGCAATGCATACACATTGGGTGACTTCAAACCACCACTCACTCCAAAGGACAGATCCAAGAGACAGAAAATAAGTAAGGACACAGAGGCACTGAACAACACACTAGAACAGATGGCCCTATTAGATATCTACACAATTCTACATCCAAAAGCAACAGGACACACATTCTTCTCAAGTGCACATGAAACATTCTCCAGAGTAGACCACATAGTAGGCAACAAAAACAGCCTCAGTAAATTCCAAGAGATTGAAATCCTATCAACCAACTTTTCAGACCACAAATGCTTAGAACTACAAATAAATTGGACAAAGAAATCAAAAAGGCTCACAAACACATGGAGGCTTAACAACATGCTCCTAAATAATCAATTACTCAAAGACCAAATTAAAATTTAGATTCAGCATTATATTTAAACAAATGACAACAACAGAATGCTAAAAATACTGTGGGTACGGCAAAAGCAGTCTTAAGAGGAATATATATAGCAATCCAGTCACATGTAAAGAAGGAAGAAAAATCCCAAATGAATGGTCTAAAGTCTCAATTATCGAAGTTGGAAAAAGGAGAACAAATGTGGCCTGAGGTCAGCAGAACGATGGAATAAATAAAGACCAGAGAAGAAATAAATAATGTTGAGAAGAAAATATTAGCAAATGTCAAAGAAAGCAAGAGCTGCTTCTTCGGGAAAATAAACAATATAGAAAAGCCTCTTGCCAGACATATTAAGAGGAAAAGAGAGTTAACACACATCAACAGAATCAGAAATAAAAAAGGAAAAACCACGACGGACACCACAGAAATACAAAGAATTATTAGAGAGTACTATGAAAACCTATACGATGATAAGCTGGGAAACCAAGGAGAAATGGACAAATTCCTAGGAGAATAAAATCTTCCATGGCTGACCCAAGAAAAACATAAAATCTTAACCCACCAATTTCCAGCAACGGAATTGAATCAGTAAGCAAAAAACTACCAAAGAACAAATCCCCGGGACAGATGGATTTTACTTGGAATTTTAACAGACATACAGATCAGACATAATACCCATACTCCTAAAAGTTTTCCAAAAAATAGAAGAGGAGGGATTACTCCAAAACTCACTGTATGAAACCGATATCACTCTAATGGAAAAGCCAGATAAAGATGGCACCAAAGAAAGAAACACTACAGACGATTATCCCTGATGAACGAAGATGTAATAATACAAAACAACGTATTAGCAAAACGAATTCAAAAATACATCCAAAGGATGATACCCCATGACCAAGTGGGATTCATTCCAGGGATGCAAGGATGGTACGACATTTGATAATCCATCAACATCATCCAGCACATCAACATAAAGACAGACAAAACCACATGATCATCTCCATAGATGCTGAAAAAGCGTTTGACATAGTTCTACAAAAATTCATGATAAACACTCTCAACAAAATGTGTATAGAGGGCAAGTACCTCAACCTAATAAAGCCCATATATGATAAAACCGCAGCCAACGTCATAGTGAACAGCGAGAAGCTGAAAGCTTTTCTTCTGTGATTGGATACAAGACAGGCATGCCCACTCTCCCCAATGTTATTCAACACAGTAGTGGAGGTCTTGGCCACAGCAATTAGACAAAACAAAGAAACACAAGGAATCCATATTGGTAGACAAGGAGTTAAACTGTCTCTATTTGCAGATGACATGAAATTGTACATAAAAAACCCTATAGTCTCCACAACAAAACTACTAGAGCTCATATCGGGATATAGCAAAGTCGCACGAATGAAAATTAACACACAGAAATCTGTAGCTTTACTGTACACGAACAATGAACCAGTAGAAAGAGTAATCTGGAAAACAATTCCGTTCACAATTGCAGCAGGAAGGATAAAATACCTAGGAATAAACCTAAGCAAAGAAGTGATAGACATATACTCAGGAAACAACAAGTCACACTTAAGAGAAATTAAAGGCGACACTAACAAATGGAAACTCACACATTCACGAGGCTAGGAAGAATTAATATCATGAAAATGGCCATCCTGAGCAAAGCAATATACAGATTTGAAGTTTTCCTATGAAATCATCAGCAACATTCTTCAATGAATTGGAACAAATAAATGAAAAATTCACACGGAAACACCAAAGACACCGAATAGCCATAGCAATGCTGAGAGAGAAGAATAACGTAGGGGTGATCTCACTCACCAACTTCACGCTCTACTATAAAGCCATAGTAATCAAGACAATATGGTATGGGCACAAGAACAGAGCCACACACCAGTGGAACAGACTAGACACTCCAGACATTAACCCAAATATATGTGGTCAATTAATATTTGATAAAGGAGCCATGGACATACAATGGCGAAATGACAGTCTCTTCAACAGATTGTGATGGCAAATCTGGACAGCTACATGAAGGAGAATGAAACTGCACTGTGTTCTAACCCCATATACAAAAGTAAATCCAAAATATATCAAAGACCGGAAGGTAAGTCATGAAACCATTAAACTCTTGGAAGAAAACATAGGCAGAAACCTCTTAGACATAAACATGAGTGACCTCTTCTTGACAATATCTCCCGGGTAAGGAAAAGAATATTAAAAATGAAAAGTGGGAATATATTAAGGTGAAAAGCTTCTGTAGAGCAGTAGACACCATCAATACAACAGAAAGGAGCCCTACAGGATGGGAAAATATATTTGTAAATGACACATCCGATAAAGGCTTGACGCCCAAAATATATAAAGAGCTCACATGCCTCAACAAACTAAAAACAAATAATCCAATTAAAAATGGGCAGAGGAACTGAACAGACGGTTCTCCAAATAACAAATACAGATGGCCAACAGACACATGAAAAGATGCTCCACATCTCTTTTTATCAGAGAAATGCAAATGAAAACTACAATGAGTTATCACCTCACTCCACAAAGGATAGCTATCATTCGAGAGACAAACAACAACAAATGTTGTTGCGGCTGTGGAGAAAGGGGAACCATCCTACACTGCTGGTGGGAATGTAAATTAGTTCAAACATTGTGGAAAGGAGTATGGAGGTTCCTCAAAATGCTCAGAAAAGAGTCAGCACTCGACCCAGGAATTCCATTTTAAGAAATATATACCAAGTTTGAAAAAGACAGATGCACCCCGATGTTTATTGCAGCACTGTTTAGTATAGCACAGAACTGGAACCAACATAAATGCCACTGGTTTATGTATGGATAAAGAAGATGTGGTACATATACAAAATGGTATATTACTCAGACATAAGAAGAGGGCAAATCCTACCATTGGCAGCACCATGGAAGGAGCTGGAGGGTATTATGCTCAGTGAGAAAGCCAAGAAGAGAAAGAGAAATACCAAATGATTTCACTGATCTGTGGAGTGTAAGAATGAAGGAAAAACTGAAAGAACAAAGCAGAAGCGGATTCACAGAACGCAAGAATGGAGTAACAGGTACCAAAGGGAAAGGGAGTGGGGAGGATGGGTGGATAGGGAGGGATAAGGGGGGATGTAGAAGGAGGATATTAAGATTAGCATTCTAATGGTGGTGGGTGGGAGAAAGGGGTGGGCTGTACAACACAGAGAAGACAAGTAGTGATTCTACAACATTTTGCTCTGCTGAATGACAGTGACTGGGAAGGGGTTAATAGTGGGGACCAGGTATAGGGGAGAGACTAGTAAACAGAATATTCTTCATGTAAGTTTAGATTAATGATAACGAGAAAGAAAAAGAAAAAGAAAATAAAGAAAGAAAAGGGGGATAACTCCCTGATAGAATAAAGTTAACTGTAAATCAAGGATTAAGTCATGCCTAAAATATCCTTAAAATTGATCAGTTAAAGATTTGCAGATGATCGGTGTGGAGGTACTGTTTTCTGATAATATTCCTCTCTATTGATAAAAGAGCAGTTCCTATGTGTTGACATCCATTGAGTTCTACACATGGTATAAAGGGCATAAAAATAGGAGGGGAAAAGATCTCTTTGTGCTTATATAGAGGATCAAAGCCTAATTGGGCTAACCACAAAATGAACTAAGATACGATATGAAGAAGAACTTCCCACATCAGCAATCTCTGGAAGAGTCATTTCAAAAGATGATCATCAAAAAACCTCAACAAAGATCCAGGCACAGCTACAATTGTAGCTGCATTCGTCTCACCAGTTCCTGTACTTGTCATGTAAACTGAGAAGGAAATTTCTAAGCTGGCCTGTGCATAGAGTAAAACATCAATTTGACTGTGTCTATACTTTTGGAACTCAACCAAGAATTAGGAGAAGTGCAAGTTGTAGCTCTCCAAAATCTTACAACTACAAATTATCTACTGTTAAAAGAGCATATGGGATGTGAACAGTTCCCAGGAATCGGATGTTTTAATTTGTCTGATTTCTCTCAGACCGTTCAAGTTCAGTTGGACAATATCCATCATATCGTAAATAAATATTCACAAATGCCTAGGATGCCTAACTGGTTTTTCTTGGTTTCACTGGAGATGGCTGGTAATTATAGTTCTGCTTTGGTTATGTACGTGTATTCCTTCTATGTTAATGTGTGTGCGCAATTTAATTAGTAGTTTAAAACCTACACATGCTTAAGTTACTCCACAAGAAGATATTTCAAAGAAATAAACAATCTTCCCATGATTTCGTCCGTCTGCTACTTCTATAGCTTTTCTTCTTCCTTGCTAATTACAGCCCTGAAATAGAAGTCGTCAATCATTTATAATTTACCGAGTAAGATAATTCTTCCAAGTGGTAAAGATACTTCCTGAAAAATGCTGGGCACAGAAACCACATGGCATAAAACTGCAAAGAAGTAAAAAGCTAACCCTTTCAAACAATAATTCTTCTATCTCACTTATCAAATTTAAACTTCCCTGTATGGTCCCGGAAGATGACTGGTTAGACAGAGATGGGTAGATTCCTCAAGGGAGGAACAACATAATAGAGGCACAGTCGCAGGGCGGCCATCAGGTGAGAAATTGGGAATCTACAGAGGTGAGGCTTAAAACCTCAATGCCCTTGTTTTGAGGGATCTCTGCATCCGTGGATGTTTTATTGCCCTTGTCTAGCTTGGACTAACACTTAGTCTACAGGCACACACGTGATCATCTACATGTGCTCTCTTACAACACTAAACCGTGTATTCTATATTTATCTTGCATCTACCAACCGCTTCAAATTTATATTAAAAAAAATTAATAACAATTATAAACATAATAACGGTGAAAGTGGGATAAACATACAAATCATATAAAAAAGCACAAAAAATTTTAAAAAAAGAAAGAAAGAAAAAAATAAAAAATAAAGGAGGACATTACATAATGATGAAGGGCGCAGTTCAACAGAGGATATAACCTTTATGAGAATATATGAATGCAACACAGGAGCACCAGCATATGTGAAACAAACACTAACAGAATTAAAGGAGGAAATAGAATGCAATGCATACACATTGGGTGACTTCAAACCACTACTCACTCCAAAGGACAGATCCAAGAGACAGAAAATAAGTAAGGACACAGAGGCACTGAACAACACACTAGAACCGATGGCCCTATTATATATCTACACAATTCTACATCCAAAAGCAACAGGACACACATTCTTCTCACGTGCACATGAAACATTCTCCAGAGTAGACCACATAGTAGGCAACAAAAAGAGCCTCAGTAAATTCCAAGAGATTGAAATCCTATCAACCAACTTTTCAGACCACAAATGCTTAGAACTACAAATAAATTGGACAAAGAAATCAAAAAGGCTCACAAACACATGGAGGCTTAACAACATGCTCCTAAATAATCAATTACTCAAAGACCAAATTAAAATTTAGATTCAGCATTATATTTAAACAAATGACAACAACAGAAAGCTAAAAATACTGTGGGTACGGCAAAAGCAGTCTTAAGAGGAATATATATAGCAATCCAGTCACATGTAAAGAAGGAAGAAAAATACCAAATGAATGGTCTAAAGTCTCAATTATCGAAGTTGGAAAAAGGAGAACAAATGTGGCCTGATGTCAGCAGAACGATGGAATAAATAAAGACCAGAGAAGAAATAAATAATGTTGAGAAGAAAACATTAGCAAATGTCAAAGAATGCAAGAGCTGTTTCTTCTGGAAAATAAACAATATTGATAAGCCTCTTGCCAGACATATTAAGAGGAAAATAGAGTCAACACACATCAACAGAATCAGAAATAAAAAAGGAAAAACCACGACGGACACCACAGAAATACAAAGAATTATTAGAGAGTACTATGAAAACCTATACGATGATAAGCTGGGAAACCAAGGAGAAATGGACAAATTCCTAGGAGAATAAAACCTTCCATGGCTGACCCAAGAAAAACATAATATCTTAACACACCAATTACCAGCAACGGAATTGAATCAGTAAGCAAAAAACTACCAAAGAACAAATCCCCGGGACAGATGGATTTTAGTTGGAATTTTAACAGACATACAGATCAGACATAATACCCATACTCCTAAAAGTTTTCCAAAAAATAGAAGAGGAGGGATTACTCCAAAACTCACTGTATGAAACCGATATCACTCTAATGGAAAAGCCAGATAAAGATGGCACCAAAGAAAGAAACACTACAGACGATTATCCCTGATGAACGAAGATGTAATAATACAAAACAACGTATTAGCAAAACGAATTCAAAAATACATCCAAAGGATGATACCCCATGACCAAGTGGGATTCATTCCAGGGATGCAAGGATGGTACGACATTTGATAATCCATCAACATCATCCAGCACATCAACATAAAGACAGACAAAACCACATGATCATCTCCATAGATGCTGAAAAAGCGTTTGACATAGTTCTACAAAAATTCATGATAAACACTCTCAACAAAATGTGTATAGAGGGCAAGTACCTCAACCTAATAAAGCCCATATATGATAAAACCGCAGCCAACGTCATAGTGAACAGCGAGAAGCTGAAAGCTTTTCTTCTGTGATTGGATACAAGACAGGCATGCCCACTCTCCCCAATGTTATTCAACACAGTAGTGGAGGTCTTGGCCACAGCAATTAGACAAAACAAAGAAACACAAGGAATCCATATTGGTAGACAAGGAGTTAAACTGTCTCTATTTGCAGATGACATGAAATTGTACATAAAAAACCCTATAGTCTCCACAACAAAACTACTAGAGCTCATATCGGGATATAGCAAAGTCGCACGAATGAAAATTAACACACAGAAATCTGTAGCTTTACTGTAAACGAACAATGAACCAGTAGAAAGAGAAATCTGGAAAACAATTCCGTTCACAATTGCAGCAGGAAGGATAAAATACCTAGGAATAAACCTAAGCAAAGAAGTGATAGACATATACTCAGGAAACAACAAGTCACACTTAAGAGAAATTAAAGGCGACACTAACAAATGGAAACTCACACATTCACGAGGCTAGGAAGAATTAATATCATGAAAATGGCCATCCTGAGCAAAGCAATATACAGATTTGAAGTTTTCCTATGAAATCATCAGCAACATTCTTCAATGAATTGGAACAAATAAATGAAAAATTCACACGGAAACACCAAAGACACCGAATAGCCATAGCAATGCTGAGAGAGAAGAATAACGTAGGGGTGATCTCACTCACCAACTTCACGCTCTACTATAAAGCCATAGTAATCAAGACAATATGGTATGGGCACAAGAACAGAGCCACACACCAGTGGAACAGACTAGACACTCCAGACATTAACCCAAATATATGTGGTCAATTAATATTTGATAAAGGAGCCATGGACATACAATGGCGAAATGACAGTCCTTCAACAGATTGTTATGGCAATCTGGACAGCTACATGAAGGAGAATGAAACTGCACTGTGTTCTAAACCCATATACAAAAGTAAATCCAAAATGTATCAAAGACCGGAAGGTAAGTCATGAAACCATTAAACTCTTGGAAGAAAACATAGGCAGAAACCTCTTAGACATAAACATGAGTGACCTCTTCTTGACAATATCTCCCGGGTAAGGAAAAGAACATTAAAAATGAAAAGTGGGAATATATTAAATTGAAAACCTTCTGTAGAGCAGTAGACACCATCAATACAACAGAAAGGAGCCCTACAGGATGGGAAAATATATTTGTAAATGACACATCCGATAAAGGCTTGACGCCCAAAATATATAAAGAGCTCACATGCCTCAACAAACTAAAAACAAATAATCCAATTAAAAATGGGCAGAGGAACTGAACAGACGTTTCTCCAAATAACAAATACAGATGGCCAACAGACACATGAAAAGATGCTCCACATCTCTTTTTATCAGAGAAATGCAAATGAAAACTACACTGAGTTATCACCTCACTCCACAAAGGATAGCTATCATTCGAGAGACAAACAACAACAAATGTTGTTGCGGCTGTGGAGAAAGGGGAACCATCCTACACTGCTGGTGGGAATGAAAATTAGTTCAACCATTGTGGAAAGGAGTATGGAGGTTCCTCAAAATGCTCAGAAAAGATTCACCACTGGACCCAGGAATTCCATTTTAAGGAATATATACCAAGTTTGAAAAAGACAGATGCACCCCGATGTTTATTGCAGCACTGTTTAGTAGAGCAAAGAACTGGAACCAACATAAATGTCCACTGGTGGATGTATGGATAAAGAAGATGTGGTACATATACAAAATGGTATATTACTCAGACATAAGAAGAGGGCAAATCCTACCATTGGCAGCACCATGGAAGGAGCTGGAGGGTATTATGCTCAGTGAGAAAGCCAAGAAGAGAAAGAGAAATACCAAATGATTTCACTGATCTGTGGAGTGTAAGAATGAAGGAAAAACTGAACGAACAAAGCAGAAGCGGATTCACAGAACGCAAGAATGGAGTAACAGGTACCAAAGGGAAAGGGAGTGGGTGGATGGGTGGATAGGGAGGGATAAGGGGGGAAGTAGAAGGAGGATATTAAGAATAGCATGCTAATGGGGGTGGGTGGGAGAAAGGGGTGGGCTGTACAACACAGAGAAGACAAGTAGTGATTCTACAACCTTTCGCTCTGCTGAATGACAGTGACTGGGAAGGGGTTAATAGTGGGGACCAGGTATAGGGGAGAGACTAGTAAACAGAATATTCTTCATGTAAGTTTAGATTAATGAAAACGAGAAAGAAAAAGAAAAAGAAAATAAAGAAAAGGGGGATAACTCCCTGATAGAATAAAGTTAACTGTAAATCAAGGATTAAGTCATGCCTAAAATATCCTTAATTTTGTTCAGTTATAGATTTGCAGATGATCGGTGTGGAGGTACTGTTTTCTGATAATATTCCTCTCTATTGATAAAAGATCAGTTCCTATGTGTTGACATCCATTGAGTTCTACACATGGTATAAAGGGCATAAAAATAGGAGGGGAAAAAGGTCTCTTTGTGCTTATATAGAGGATCAAAGCCTAATTGGGCTAACCACAAAATGAACTAAGATACGATATGAAGAAGAACTTCCCACATCAGCAACCTCTGGAAGAGTCATTCCAGATGATGATCATCAAAAAACCTCAACAAAGATCCAGGCACTGCTACAGTTGGAGTTGCATTGGTCTCACCAGTTCCTGTACTTGTCATGTAAACGGAGAAGGAAATTTCTAAGCTGGCCTGTGCATAGAGTAAAACATCAATTTGACTGTGTCTATACTTTTGGAACTCAACCAAGAATTAGGAGAAGTGCAAGTTGTAGCTCTCCAAAATCTTACATCTACAAATTATCTACTGTTAAAAGAGCATATGGGATGTGAACAGTTCCCAGGAATCGGATGTTTTAATTTGTCTGATTTCTCTCAGACCGTTCAAGTTCAGTTGGACAATATCCATCATATCGTAGATAAATTTTCACAAATGCCTAGGATGCCTAACTGGTTTTTCTTGGTTTCACTGGAGATGGCTGGTAATTATAGTTCTGCTTTGGTTATGTACGTGTATTCCTTCTATGTTAATGTGTGTGCGCAATTTAATTAGTAGTTTAAAACCTACACATGCTTAATTTACTCCACAAGAAGGTATTTCAAAGAAATAAACAATCTTCCCATGATTTCGTCCGTCTGCTACTTCTATAGCTTTTCTTCTTCCTTGCTAATTACAGTCCTGAAATAGAAGTCGTCCCTCATATATAATTTACCGTGTAAGATAATTCTTCCAAGTGGTAAAGATACTTCCTGAAAAATGCTGGGCACAGAAAAAACATGGCATAAAACTGCAAAGAAGTAAAAAGCTAACCCTTTCAAACAATATTTCTTCTATCTCACTTATCAAATTTAAACTTCCCTGTATGGTCCCGGAAGATGACTGGTTAGCCAGAGATGGGTAGATTCCTCAAGGGAGGAACAACATAATAGAGGCACAGTCGTAGGGCGGCCATCAGTTGAGAAATTGGGAATCTACAGAGGTGAGGCTTAAAACCTCAATGCCCTTCTTTTGAGGGATCTCTGCATCCGTGGATGTTTTATTGAACTTGTCTAGCTTGGACTAACACTTAGTCTACAGGAACACACGTGATCATCTACATGTGCTCTCTTACAGCACTAAACCGTGTATTCTACATTTATCTTGCATCTACCAACCACTTCAAATTTATATTAAAAAAAATTAATAACAATTACAAACATAATAACGGTGAAAGTGGGATAAACATACAAATCATATAAAAAAGCACAAAAAATTTTAAAAAAATAAAGAAAGAAAAAAAATAATAAATAAAGGAGGACATTACATAATGATGAAGGGCGCAGTTCAACAAGAGGATATAACCTTTTTGAGAATATATGAATGCAACACAGGAGCACCAGCATATGTGAAACAAACACTAACAGAGTTAAAGGAGGAAATAGAATGCAATGCATACACATTGGGTGACTTCAAACCACCACTCACTCCAAAGGACAGATCCAAGAGACAGAAAATAAGTAAGGACACAGAGGCACTGAACAACACACTAGAACCAATGGCCCTATTATATATCTACACAATTCTACATCCAAAAGCAACAGGACACACATTCTTCTCACGTGCACATGAAACATTCTCCAGAGTAGACCACATAGTAGGCAACAAAAAGAGCCTCAGTAAATTCCAAGAGATTGAAATCCTATCAACCAACTTTTCAGACCACAAATGCTTAGAACTACAAATAAATTGGACAAAGAAATCAAAAAGGCTCACAAACACATGGAGGCTTAACAACATGCTCCTAAATAATCAATTACTCAAAGACCAAATTAAAATTTAGATTCAGCATTATATTTAAACAAATGACAACAACAGAAAGCTAAAAATACTGTGGGTACGGCAAAAGCAGTCTTAAGAGGAATATATATAGCAATCCAGTCACATGTAAAGAAGGAAGAAAAATACCAAATGAATGGTCTAAAGTCTCAATTATCGAAGTTGGAAAAAGGAGAACAAATGTGGCCTGATGTCAGCAGAACGATGGAATAAATAAAGACCAGAGAAGAAATAAATAATGTTGAGAAGAAAACATTAGCAAATGTCAAAGAATGCAAGAGCTGTTTCTTCTGGAAAATAAACAATATTGATAAGCCTCTTGCCAGACATATTAAGAGGAAAATAGAGTCAACACACATCAACAGAATCAGAAATAAAAAAGGAAAAACCACGACGGACACCACAGAAATACAAAGAATTATTAGAGAGTACTATGAAAACCTATACGATGATAAGCTGGGAAACCAAGGAGAAATGGACAAATTCCTAGGAGAATAAAACCTTCCATGGCTGACCCAAGAAAAACATAATATCTTAACACACCAATTACCAGCAACGGAATTGAATCAGTAAGCAAAAAACTACCAAAGAACAAATCCCCGGGACAGATGGATTTTAGTTGGAATTTTAACAGACATACAGATCAGACATAATACCCATACTCCTAAAAGTTTTCCAAAAAATAGAAGAGGAGGGATTACTCCAAAACTCACTGTATGAAACCGATATCACTCTAATGGAAAAGCCAGATAAAGATGGCACCAAAGAAAGAAACACTACAGACGATTATCCCTGATGAACGAAGATGTAATAATACAAAACAACGTATTAGCAAAACGAATTCAAAAATACATCCAAAGGATGATACCCCATGACCAAGTGGGATTCATTCCAGGGATGCAAGGATGGTACGACATTTGATAATCCATCAACATCATCCAGCACATCAACATAAAGACAGACAAAACCACATGATCATCTCCATAGATGCTGAAAAAGCGTTTGACATAGTTCTACAAAAATTCATGATAAACACTCTCAACAAAATGTGTATAGAGGGCAAGTACCTCAACCTAATAAAGCCCATATATGATAAAACCGCAGCCAACGTCATAGTGAACAGCGAGAAGCTGAAAGCTTTTCTTCTGTGATTGGATACAAGACAGGCATGCCCACTCTCCCCAATGTTATTCAACACAGTAGTGGAGGTCTTGGCCACAGCAATTAGACAAAACAAAGAAACACAAGGAATCCATATTGGTAGACAAGGAGTTAAACTGTCTCTATTTGCAGATGACATGAAATTGTACATAAAAAACCCTATAGTCTCCACAACAAAACTACTAGAGCTCATATCGGGATATAGCAAAGTCGCACGAATGAAAATTAACACACAGAAATCTGTAGCTTTACTGTAAACGAACAATGAACCAGTAGAAAGAGAAATCTGGAAAACAATTCCGTTCACAATTGCAGCAGGAAGGATAAAATACCTAGGAATAAACCTAAGCAAAGAAGTGATAGACATATACTCAGGAAACAACAAGTCACACTTAAGAGAAATTAAAGGCGACACTAACAAATGGAAACTCACACATTCACGAGGCTAGGAAGAATTAATATCATGAAAATGGCCATCCTGAGCAAAGCAATATACAGATTTGAAGTTTTCCTATGAAATCATCAGCAACATTCTTCAATGAATTGGAACAAATAAATGAAAAATTCACACGGAAACACCAAAGACACCGAATAGCCATAGCAATGCTGAGAGAGAAGAATAACGTACGGGTGATCTCACTCACCAACTTCACGCTCTACTATAAAGCCATAGTAATCAAGACAATATGGTATGGGCACAAGAACAGAGCCACACACCAGTGGAACAGACTAGACACTCCAGACATTAACCCAAATATATGTGGTCAATTAATATTTGATAAAGGAGCCATGGACATACAATGGCGAAATGACAGTCCTTCAACAGATTGTTATGGCAATCTGGACAGCTACATGAAGGAGAATGAAACTGCACTGTGTTCTAAACCCATATACAAAAGTAAATCCAAAATGTATCAAAGACCGGAAGGTAAGTCATGAAACCATTAAACTCTTGGAAGAAAACATAGGCAGAAACCTCTTAGACATAAACATGAGTGACCTCTTCTTGACAATATCTCCCGGGTAAGGAAAAGAATATTAAAAATGAAAAGTGGGAATATATTAAATTGAAAACCTTCTGTAGAGCAGTAGACACCATCAATACAACAGAAAGGAGCCCTACAGGATGGGAAAATATATTTGTAAATGACACATCCGATAAAGGCTTGACGCCCAAAATATATAAAGAGCTCACATGCCTCAACAAACTAAAAACAAATAATCCAATTAAAAATGGGCAGAGGAACTGAACAGACGTTTCTCCAAATAACAAATACAGATGGCCAACAGACACATGAAAAGATGCTCCACATCTCTTTTTATCAGAGAAATGCAAATGAAAACTACACTGAGTTATCACCTCACTCCACAAAGGATAGCTATCATTCGAGAGACAAACAACAACAAATGTTGTTGCGGCTGTGGAGAAAGGGGAACCATCCTACACTGCTGGTGGGAATGAAAATTAGTTCAACCATTGTGGAAAGGAGTATGGAGGTTCCTCAAAATGCTCAGAAAAGATTCACCACTGGACCCAGGAATTCCATTTTAAGGAATATATACCAAGTTTGAAAAAGACAGATGCACCCCGATGTTTATTGCAGCACTGTTTAGTAGAGCAAAGAACTGGAACCAACATAAATGTCCACTGGTGGATGTATGGATAAAGAAGATGTGGTACATATACAAAATGGTATATTACTCAGACATAAGAAGAGGGCAAATCCTACCATTGGCAGCACCATGGAAGGAGCTGGAGGGTATTATGCTCAGTGAGAAAGCCAAGAAGAGAAAGAGAAATACCAAATGATTTCACTGATCTGTGGAGTGTAAGAATGAAGGAAAAACTGAACGAACAAAGCAGAAGCGGATTCACAGAACGCAAGAATGGAGTAACAGGTACCAAAGGGAAAGGGAGTGGGTGGATGGGTGGATAGGGAGGGATAAGGGGGGAAGTAGAAGGAGGATATTAAGAATAGCATGCTAATGGGGGTGGGTGGGAGAAAGGGGTGGGCTGTACAACACAGAGAAGACAAGTAGTGATTCTACAACATTTCGCTCTGCTGAATGACAGTGACTGGGAAGGGGTTAATAGTGGGGACCAGGTATAGGGGAGAGACTAGTAAACAGAATATTCTTCATGTAAGTTTAGATTAATGAAAACGAGAAAGAAAAAGAAAAAGAAAATAAAGAAAAGGGGGATAACTCCCTGATAGAATAAAGTTAACTGTAAATCAAGGATTAAGTCATGCCTAAAATATCCTTAATTTTGTTCAGTTAAAGATTTGCAGATGATCGGTGTGGAGGTACTGTTTTCTGATAATATTCCTCTCTATTGATAAAAGATCAGTTCCTATGTGTTGACATCCATTGAGTTCTACACATGGTATAAAGGGCATAAAAATAGGAGGGGAAAAAGGTCTCTTTGTGCTTATATAGAGGATCAAAGCCTAATTGGGCTAACCACAAAATGAACTAAGATACGATATGAAGAAGAACTTCCCACATCAGCAACCTCTGGAAGAGTCATTCCAGATGATGATCATCAAAAAACCTCAACAAAGATCCAGGCACTGCTACAGTTGGAGTTGCATTGGTCTCACCAGTTCCTGTACTTGTCATGTAAACGGAGAAGGAAATTTCTAAGCTGGCCTGTGCATAGAGTAAAACATCAATTTGACTGTGTCTATACTTTTGGAACTCAACCAAGAATTAGGAGAAGTGCAAGTTGTAGCTCTCCAAAATCTTACATCTACAAATTATCTACTGTTAAAAGAGCATATGGGATGTGAACAGTTCCCAGGAATCGGATGTTTTAATTTGTCTGATTTCTCTCAGACCGTTCAAGTTCAGTTGGACAATATCCATCATATCGTAGATAAATTTTCACAAATGCCTAGGATGCCTAACTGGTTTTTCTTGGTTTCACTGGAGATGGCTGGTAATTATAGTTCTGCTTTGGTTATGTACGTGTATTCCTTCTATGTTAATGTGTGTGCGCAATTTAATTAGTAGTTTAAAACCTACACATGCTTAATTTACTCCACAAGAAGGTATTTCAAAGAAATAAACAATCTTCCCATGATTTCGTCCGTCTGCTACTTCTATAGCTTTTCTTCTTCCTTGCTAATTACAGCCCTGAAATAGAAGTCGTCCCTCATATATAATTTACCGAGTAAGATAATTCTTCCAAGTGGTAAAGATACTTCCTGAAAAATGCTGGGCACAGAAAAAACATGGCATAAAACTGCAAAGAAGTAAAAAGCTAACCCTTTCAAACAATATTTCTTCTATCTCACTTATCAAATTTAAACTTCCCTGTATGGTCCCGGAAGATGACTGGTTAGCCAGAGATGGGTAGATTCCTCAAGGGAGGAACAACATAATAGAGGCACAGTCGTAGGGCGGCCATCAGTTGAGAAATTGGGAATCTACAGAGGTGAGGCTTAAAACCTCAATGCCCTTCTTTTGAGGGATCTCTGCATCCGTGGATGTTTTATTGAACTTGTCTAGCTTGGACTAACACTTAGTCTACAGGAACACACGTGATCATCTACATGTGCTCTCTTACAGCACTAAACTGTGTATTCTACATTTATCTTGCATCTACCAACCACTTCAAATTTATATTAAAAAAAATTAATAACAATTACAAACATAATAACGGTGAAAGTGGGATAAACATACAAATCATATAAAAAAGCACAAAAAATTTTAAAAAAATAAAGAAAGAAAAAAAATAATAAATAAAGGAGGACATTACATAATGATGAAGGGCGCAGTTCAACAAGAGGATATAACCTTTTTGAGAATATATGAATGCAACACAGGAGCACCAGCATATGTGAAACAAACACTAACAGAGTTAAAGGAGGAAATAGAATGCAATGCATACACATTGGGTGACTTCAAACCACCACTCACTCCAAAGGACAGATCCAAGAGACAGAAAATAAGTAAGGACACAGAGGCACTGAACAACACACTAGAACCAATGGCCCTATTATATATCTACACAATTCTACATCCAAAAGCAACAGGACACACATTCTTCTCACGTGCACATGAAACATTCTCCAGAGTAGACCACATAGTAGGCAACAAAAAGAGCCTCAGTAAATTCCAAGAGATTGAAATCCTATCAACCAACTTTTCAGACCACAAATGCTTAGAACTACAAATAAATTGGACAAAGAAATCAAAAAGGCTCACAAACACATGGAGGCTTAACAACATGCTCCTAAATAATCAATTACTCAAAGACCAAATTAAAATTTAGATTCAGCATTATATTTAAACAAATGACAACAACAGAAAGCTAAAAATACTGTGGGTACGGCAAAAGCAGTCTTAAGAGGAATATATATAGCAATCCAGTCACATGTAAAGAAGGAAGAAAAATACCAAATGAATGGTCTAAAGTCTCAATTATCGAAGTTGGAAAAAGGAGAACAAATGTGGCCTGATGTCAGCAGAACGATGGAATAAATAAAGACCAGAGAAGAAATAAATAATGTTGAGAAGAAAACATTAGCAAATGTCAAAGAATGCAAGAGCTGTTTCTTCTGGAAAATAAACAATATTGATAAGCCTCTTGCCAGACATATTAAGAGGAAAATAGAGTCAACACACATCAACAGAATCAGAAATAAAAAAGGAAAAACCACGACGGACACCACAGAAATACAAAGAATTATTAGAGAGTACTATGAAAACCTATACGATGATAAGCTGGGAAACCAAGGAGAAATGGACAAATTCCTAGGAGAATAAAACCTTCCATGGCTGACCCAAGAAAAACATAATATCTTAACACACCAATTACCAGCAACGGAATTGAATCAGTAAGCAAAAAACTACCAAAGAACAAATCCCCGGGACAGATGGATTTTAGTTGGAATTTTAACAGACATACAGATCAGACATAATACCCATACTCCTAAAAGTTTTCCAAAAAATAGAAGAGGAGGGATTACTCCAAAACTCACTGTATGAAACCGATATCACTCTAATGGAAAAGCCAGATAAAGATGGCACCAAAGAAAGAAACACTACAGACGATTATCCCTGATGAACGAAGATGTAATAATACAAAACAACGTATTAGCAAAACGAATTCAAAAATACATCCAAAGGATGATACCCCATGACCAAGTGGGATTCATTCCAGGGATGCAAGGATGGTACGACATTTGATAATCCATCAACATCATCCAGCACATCAACATAAAGACAGACAAAACCACATGATCATCTCCATAGATGCTGAAAAAGCGTTTGACATAGTTCTACAAAAATTCATGATAAACACTCTCAACAAAATGTGTATAGAGGGCAAGTACCTCAACCTAATAAAGCCCATATATGATAAAACCGCAGCCAACGTCATAGTGAACAGCGAGAAGCTGAAAGCTTTTCTTCTGTGATTGGATACAAGACAGGCATGCCCACTCTCCCCAATGTTATTCAACACAGTAGTGGAGGTCTTGGCCACAGCAATTAGACAAAACAAAGAAACACAAGGAATCCATATTGGTAGACAAGGAGTTAAACTGTCTCTATTTGCAGATGACATGAAATTGTACATAAAAAACCCTATAGTCTCCACAACAAAACTACTAGAGCTCATATCGGGATATAGCAAAGTCGCACGAATGAAAATTAACACACAGAAATCTGTAGCTTTACTGTAAACGAACAATGAACCAGTAGAAAGAGAAATCTGGAAAACAATTCCGTTCACAATTGCAGCAGGAAGGATAAAATACCTAGGAATAAACCTAAGCAAAGAAGTGATAGACATATACTCAGGAAACAACAAGTCACACTTAAGAGAAATTAAAGGCGACACTAACAAATGGAAACTCACACATTCACGAGGCTAGGAAGAATTAATATCATGAAAATGGCCATCCTGAGCAAAGCAATATACAGATTTGAAGTTTTCCTATGAAATCATCAGCAACATTCTTCAATGAATTGGAACAAATAAATGAAAAATTCACACGGAAACACCAAAGACACCGAATAGCCATAGCAATGCTGAGAGAGAAGAATAACGTACGGGTGATCTCACTCACCAACTTCACGCTCTACTATAAAGCCATAGTAATCAAGACAATATGGTATGGGCACAAGAACAGAGCCACACACCAGTGGAACAGACTAGACACTCCAGACATTAACCCAAATATATGTGGTCAATTAATATTTGATAAAGGAGCCATGGACATACAATGGCGAAATGACAGTCCTTCAACAGATTGTTATGGCAATCTGGACAGCTACATGAAGGAGAATGAAACTGCACTGTGTTCTAAACCCATATACAAAAGTAAATCCAAAATGTATCAAAGACCGGAAGGTAAGTCATGAAACCATTAAACTCTTGGAAGAAAACATAGGCAGAAACCTCTTAGACATAAACATGAGTGACCTCTTCTTGACAATATCTCCCGGGTAAGGAAAAGAACATTAAAAATGAAAAGTGGGAATATATTAAATTGAAAACCTTCTGTAGAGCAGTAGACACCATCAATACAACAGAAAGGAGCCCTACAGGATGGGAAAATATATTTGTAAATGACACATCCGATAAAGGCTTGACGCCCAAAATATATAAAGAGCTCACATGCCTCAACAAACTAAAAACAAATAATCCAATTAAAAATGGGCAGAGGAACTGAACAGACGTTTCTCCAAATAACAAATACAGATGGCCAACAGACACATGAAAAGATGCTCCACATCTCTTTTTATCAGAGAAATGCAAATGAAAACTACACTGAGTTATCACCTCACTCCACAAAGGATAGCTATCATTCGAGAGACAAACAACAACAAATGTTGTTGCGGCTGTGGAGAAAGGGGAACCATCCTACACTGCTGGTGGGAATGAAAATTAGTTCAACCATTGTGGAAAGGAGTATGGAGGTTCCTCAAAATGCTCAGAAAAGATTCACCACTGGACCCAGGAATTCCATTTTAAGGAATATATACCAAGTTTGAAAAAGACAGATGCACCCCGATGTTTATTGCAGCACTGTTTAGTAGAGCAAAGAACTGGAACCAACATAAATGTCCACTGGTGGATGTATGGATAAAGAAGATGTGGTACATATACAAAATGGTATATTACTCAGACATAAGAAGAGGGCAAATCCTACCATTGGCAGCACCATGGAAGGAGCTGGAGGGTATTATGCTCAGTGAGAAAGCCAAGAAGAGAAAGAGAAATACCAAATGATTTCACTGATCTGTGGAGTGTAAGAATGAAGGAAAAACTGAACGAACAAAGCAGAAGCGGATTCACAGAACGCAAGAATGGAGTAACAGGTACCAAAGGGAAAGGGAGTGGGTGGATGGGTGGATAGGGAGGGATAAGGGGGGAAGTAGAAGGAGGATATTAAGAATAGCATGCTAATGGGGGTGGGTGGGAGAAAGGGGTGGGCTGTACAACACAGAGAAGACAAGTAGTGATTCTACAACATTTCGCTCTGCTGAATGACAGTGACTGGGAAGGGGTTAATAGTGGGGACCAGGTATAGGGGAGAGACTAGTAAACAGAATATTCTTCATGTAAGTTTAGATTAATGAAAACGAGAAAGAAAAAGAAAAAGAAAATAAAGAAAAGGGGGATAACTCCCTGATAGAATAAAGTTAACTGTAAATCAAGGATTAAGTCATGCCTAAAATATCCTTAATTTTGTTCAGTTAAAGATTTGCAGATGATCGGTGTGGAGGTACTGTTTTCTGATAATATTCCTCTCTATTGATAAAAGATCAGTTCCTATGTGTTGACATCCATTGAGTTCTACACATGGTATAAAGGGCATAAAAATAGGAGGGGAAAAAGGTCTCTTTGTGCTTATATAGAGGATCAAAGCCTAATTGGGCTAACCACAAAATGAACTAAGATACGATATGAAGAAGAACTTCCCACATCAGCAACCTCTGGAAGAGTCATTCCAGATGATGATCATCAAAAAACCTCAACAAAGATCCAGGCACTGCTACAGTTGGAGTTGCATTGGTCTCACCAGTTCCTGTACTTGTCATGTAAACGGAGAAGGAAATTTCTAAGCTGGCCTGTGCATAGAGTAAAACATCAATTTGACTGTGTCTATACTTTTGGAACTCAACCAAGAATTAGGAGAAGTGCAAGTTGTAGCTCTCCAAAATCTTACATCTACAAATTATCTACTGTTAAAAGAGCATATGGGATGTGAACAGTTCCCAGGAATCGGATGTTTTAATTTGTCTGATTTCTCTCAGACCGTTCAAGTTCAGTTGGACAATATCCATCATATCGTAGATAAATTTTCACAAATGCCTAGGATGCCTAACTGGTTTTTCTTGGTTTCACTGGAGATGGCTGGTAATTATAGTTCTGCTTTGGTTATGTACGTGTATTCCTTCTATGTTAATGTGTGTGCGCAATTTAATTAGTAGTTTAAAACCTACACATGCTTAATTTACTCCACAAGAAGGTATTTCAAAGAAATAAACAATCTTCCCATGATTTCGTCCGTCTGCTACTTCTATAGCTTTTCTTCTTCCTTGCTAATTACAGCCCTGAAATAGAAGTCGTCCCTCATATATAATTTACCGAGTAAGATAATTCTTCCAAGTGGTAAAGATACTTCCTGAAAAATGCTGGGCACAGAAAAAACATGGCATAAAACTGCAAAGAAGTAAAAAGCTAACCCTTTCAAACAATATTTCTTCTATCTCACTTATCAAATTTAAACTTCCCTGTATGGTCCCGGAAGATGACTGGTTAGCCAGAGATGGGTAGATTCCTCAAGGGAGGAACAACATAATAGAGGCACAGTCGTAGGGCGGCAATCACTTGAGAAATTGGGAATCTACAGAGGTGAGGCTTAAAACCTCAATGCCCTTCTTTTGAGGGATCTCTGCATCCGTGGATGTTTTATTGAACTTGTCTAGCTTGGACTAACACTTAGTCTACAGGAACACACGTGATCATCTACATGTGCTCTCTTACAGCACTAAACTGTGTATTCTACATTTATCTTGCATCTACCAACCACTTCAAATTTATATTAAAAAAAATTAATAACAATTACAAACATAATAACGGTGAAAGTGGGATAAACATACAAATCATATAAAAAAGCACAAAAAATTTTAAAAAAATAAAGAAAGAAAAAAAATAATAAATAAAGGAGGACATTACATAATGATGAAGGGCGCAGTTCAACAAGAGGATATAACCTTTTTGAGAATATATGAATGCAACACAGGAGCACCAGCATATGTGAAACAAACACTAACAGAGTTAAAGGAGGAAATAGAATGCAATGCATACACATTGGGTGACTTCAAACCACCACTCACTCCAAAGGACAGATCCAAGAGACAGAAAATAAGTAAGGACACAGAGGCACTGAACAACACACTAGAACCAATGGCCCTATTATATATCTACACAATTCTACATCCAAAAGCAACAGGACACACATTCTTCTCACGTGCACATGAAACATTCTCCAGAGTAGACCACATAGTAGGCAACAAAAAGAGCCTCAGTAAATTCCAAGAGATTGAAATCCTATCAACCAACTTTTCAGACCACAAATGCTTAGAACTACAAATAAATTGGACAAAGAAATCAAAAAGGCTCACAAACACATGGAGGCTTAACAACATGCTCCTAAATAATCAATTACTCAAAGACCAAATTAAAATTTAGATTCAGCATTATATTTAAACAAATGACAACAACAGAAAGCTAAAAATACTGTGGGTACGGCAAAAGCAGTCTTAAGAGGAATATATATAGCAATCCAGTCACATGTAAAGAAGGAAGAAAAATACCAAATGAATGGTCTAAAGTCTCAATTATCGAAGTTGGAAAAAGGAGAACAAATGTGGCCTGATGTCAGCAGAACGATGGAATAAATAAAGACCAGAGAAGAAATAAATAATGTTGAGAAGAAAACATTAGCAAATGTCAAAGAATGCAAGAGCTGTTTCTTCTGGAAAATAAACAATATTGATAAGCCTCTTGCCAGACATATTAAGAGGAAAATAGAGTCAACACACATCAACAGAATCAGAAATAAAAAAGGAAAAACCACGACGGACACCACAGAAATACAAAGAATTATTAGAGAGTACTATGAAAACCTATACGATGATAAGCTGGGAAACCAAGGAGAAATGGACAAATTCCTAGGAGAATAAAACCTTCCATGGCTGACCCAAGAAAAACATAATATCTTAACACACCAATTACCAGCAACGGAATTGAATCAGTAAGCAAAAAACTACCAAAGAACAAATCCCCGGGACAGATGGATTTTAGTTGGAATTTTAACAGACATACAGATCAGACATAATACCCATACTCCTAAAAGTTTTCCAAAAAATAGAAGAGGAGGGATTACTCCAAAACTCACTGTATGAAACCGATATCACTCTAATGGAAAAGCCAGATAAAGATGGCACCAAAGAAAGAAACACTACAGACGATTATCCCTGATGAACGAAGATGTAATAATACAAAACAACGTATTAGCAAAACGAATTCAAAAATACATCCAAAGGATGATACCCCATGACCAAGTGGGATTCATTCCAGGGATGCAAGGATGGTACGACATTTGATAATCCATCAACATCATCCAGCACATCAACATAAAGACAGACAAAACCACATGATCATCTCCATAGATGCTGAAAAAGCGTTTGACATAGTTCTACAAAAATTCATGATAAACACTCTCAACAAAATGTGTATAGAGGGCAAGTACCTCAACCTAATAAAGCCCATATATGATAAAACCGCAGCCAACGTCATAGTGAACAGCGAGAAGCTGAAAGCTTTTCTTCTGTGATTGGATACAAGACAGGCATGCCCACTCTCCCCAATGTTATTCAACACAGTAGTGGAGGTCTTGGCCACAGCAATTAGACAAAACAAAGAAACACAAGGAATCCATATTGGTAGACAAGGAGTTAAACTGTCTCTATTTGCAGATGACATGAAATTGTACATAAAAAACCCTATAGTCTCCACAACAAAACTACTAGAGCTCATATCGGGATATAGCAAAGGTCGCACGAATGAAAATTAACACACAGAAATCTGTAGCTTTACTGTAAACGAACAATGAACCAGTAGAAAGAGAAATCTGGAAAACAATTCCGTTCACAATTGCAGCAGGAAGGATAAAATACCTAGGAATAAACCTAAGCAAAGAAGTGATAGACATATACTCAGGAAACAACAAGTCACACTTAAGAGAAATTAAAGGCGACACTAACAAATGGAAACTCACACATTCACGAGGCTAGGAAGAATTAATATCATGAAAATGGCCATCCTGAGCAAAGCAATATACAGATTTGAAGTTTTCCTATGAAACCATCAGCAACATTCTTCAATGAATTGGAACAAATAAATGAAAAATTCACACGGAAACACCAAAGACACCGAATAGCCATAGCAATGCTGAGAGAAGTAAGAATAACGTACGGGTGATCTCACTCACCAACTTCACGCTCTACTATAAAGCCATAGTAATCAAGACAATATGGTATGGGCACAAGAACAGAGCCACACACAGTGGAACAGACTAGACACTCCAGACATTAACCCAAATATATGTGGTCAATTAATATTTGATAAAGGAGCCATGGACATACAATGGCGAAATGACAGTCTCTTCAACAGATTGTTATGGCAATCTGGACAGCTACATGAAGGAGAATGAAACTGCACTGTGTTCTAAACCCATATACAAAAGTAAATCCAAAATGTATCAAAGACCGGAAGGTAAGTCATGAAACCATTAAACTCTTGGAAGAAAACATAGGCAGAAACCCTCTTAGACATAAACATGAGTGACCTCTTCTTGACAATATCTCCCGGGTAAGGAAAAGAACATTAAAAATGAAAAGTGGGAATATATTAAGGTGAAAACCTTCTGTAGAGCAGTAGACACCATCAATACAACAGAAAGGAGGCCCTACAGGATGGGAAAATATATTTGTAAATGACACATCCGATAAAGGCTTGACGCCCAAAATATATAAAGAGCTCACATGCCTCAACAAACTAAAAACAAAATAATCCAATTAAAAATGGGCAGAGAACTGAACAGACGTTTCTCCAAATAACAAATACAGATGGCCAACAGACACATGAAAAGATGCTCCACATCTCTTTTATCAGAGAAATGCAAATGAAAACTACACTGAGTTATCACCTCACTCCACAAAGGATAGCTAATTCGAGAGACAAACAACAACAAATGTTGTTGCGGCTGTGGAGAAAGGGGAACCATCCTACACTGCTGGTGGGAATGAAAATTAGTTCAACCATTGTGGAAAGGAGTATGGAGGTTCCTCAAAATGCTCAGAAAAGATTCACCACTGGACCCAGGAATTCCATTTTAAGGAATATATACCAAGTTTGAAAAAGACAGATGCACCCCGATGTTTATTGCAGCACTGTTTAGTAGAGCAAAGAACTGGAACCAACATAAATGTCCACTGGTGGATGTATGGATAAAGAAGATGTGGTACATATACAAAATGGTATATTACTCAGACATAAGAAGAGGGCAAATCCTACCATTGGCAGCACCATGGAAGGAGCTGGAGGGTATTATGCTCAGTGAGAAAGCCAAGAAGAGAAAGAGAAATACCAAATGATTTCACTGATCTGTGGAGTGTAAGAATGAAGGAAAAACTGAACGAACAAAGCAGAAGCGGATTCACAGAACGCAAGAATGGAGTAACAGGTACCAAAGGGAAAGGGAGTGGGTGGATGGGTGGATAGGGAGGGATAAGGGGGGAAGTAGAAGGAGGATATTAAGAATAGCATGCTAATGGGGGTGGGTGGGAGAAAGGGGTGGGCTGTACAACACAGAGAAGACAAGTAGTGATTCTACAACATTTCGCTCTGCTGAATGACAGTGACTGGGAAGGGGTTAATAGTGGGGACCAGGTATAGGGGAGAGACTAGTAAACAGAATATTCTTCATGTAAGTTTAGATTAATGAAAACGAGAAAGAAAAAGAAAAAGAAAATAAAGAAAAGGGGGATAACTCCCTGATAGAATAAAGTTAACTGTAAATCAAGGATTAAGTCATGCCTAAAATATCCTTAATTTTGTTCAGTTAAAGATTTGCAGATGATCGGTGTGGAGGTACTGTTTTCTGATAATATTCCTCTCTATTGATAAAAGATCAGTTCCTATGTGTTGACATCCATTGAGTTCTACACATGGTATAAAGGGCATAAAAATAGGAGGGGAAAAAGGTCTCTTTGTGCTTATATAGAGGATCAAAGCCTAATTGGGCTAACCACAAAATGAACTAAGATACGATATGAAGAAGAACTTCCCACATCAGCAACCTCTGGAAGAGTCATTCCAGATGATGATCATCAAAAAACCTCAACAAAGATCCAGGCACTGCTACAGTTGGAGTTGCATTGGTCTCACCAGTTCCTGTACTTGTCATGTAAACGGAGAAGGAAATTTCTAAGCTGGCCTGTGCATAGAGTAAAACATCAATTTGACTGTGTCTATACTTTTGGAACTCAACCAAGAATTAGGAGAAGTGCAAGTTGTAGCTCTCCAAAATCTTACATCTACAAATTATCTACTGTTAAAAGAGCATATGGGATGTGAACAGTTCCCAGGAATCGGATGTTTTAATTTGTCTGATTTCTCTCAGACCGTTCAAGTTCAGTTGGACAATATCCATCATATCGTAGATAAATTTTCACAAATGCCTAGGATGCCTAACTGGTTTTTCTTGGTTTCACTGGAGATGGCTGGTAATTATAGTTCTGCTTTGGTTATGTACGTGTATTCCTTCTATGTTAATGTGTGTGCGCAATTTAATTAGTAGTTTAAAACCTACACATGCTTAATTTACTCCACAAGAAGGTATTTCAAAGAAATAAACAATCTTCCCATGATTTCGTCCGTCTGCTACTTCTATAGCTTTTCTTCTTCCTTGCTAATTACAGCCCTGAAATAGAAGTCGTCCCTCATATATAATTTACCGAGTAAGATAATTCTTCCAAGTGGTAAAGATACTTCCTGAAAAATGCTGGGCACAGAAAAAACATGGCATAAAACTGCAAAGAAGTAAAAAGCTAACCCTTTCAAACAATATTTCTTCTATCTCACTTATCAAATTTAAACTTCCCTGTATGGTCCCGGAAGATGACTGGTTAGCCAGAGATGGGTAGATTCCTCAAGGGAGGAACAACATAATAGAGGCACAGTCGTAGGGCGGCAATCACTTGAGAAATTGGGAATCTACAGAGGTGAGGCTTAAAACCTCAATGCCCTTCTTTTGAGGGATCTCTGCATCCGTGGATGTTTTATTGAACTTGTCTAGCTTGGACTAACACTTAGTCTACAGGAACACACGTGATCATCTACATGTGCTCTCTTACAGCACTAAACTGTGTATTCTACATTTATCTTGCATCTACCAACCACTTCAAATTTATATTAAAAAAAATTAATAACAATTACAAACATAATAACGGTGAAAGTGGGATAAACATACAAATCATATAAAAAAGCACAAAAAATTTTAAAAAAATAAAGAAAGAAAAAAAATAATAAATAAAGGAGGACATTACATAATGATGAAGGGCGCAGTTCAACAAGAGGATATAACCTTTTTGAGAATATATGAATGCAACACAGGAGCACCAGCATATGTGAAACAAACACTAACAGAGTTAAAGGAGGAAATAGAATGCAATGCATACACATTGGGTGACTTCAAACCACCACTCACTCCAAAGGACAGATCCAAGAGACAGAAAATAAGTAAGGACACAGAGGCACTGAACAACACACTAGAACCAATGGCCCTATTATATATCTACACAATTCTACATCCAAAAGCAACAGGACACACATTCTTCTCACGTGCACATGAAACATTCTCCAGAGTAGACCACATAGTAGGCAACAAAAAGAGCCTCAGTAAATTCCAAGAGATTGAAATCCTATCAACCAACTTTTCAGACCACAAATGCTTAGAACTACAAATAAATTGGACAAAGAAATCAAAAAGGCTCACAAACACATGGAGGCTTAACAACATGCTCCTAAATAATCAATTACTCAAAGACCAAATTAAAATTTAGATTCAGCATTATATTTAAACAAATGACAACAACAGAAAGCTAAAAATACTGTGGGTACGGCAAAAGCAGTCTTAAGAGGAATATATATAGCAATCCAGTCACATGTAAAGAAGGAAGAAAAATACCAAATGAATGGTCTAAAGTCTCAATTATCGAAGTTGGAAAAAGGAGAACAAATGTGGCCTGATGTCAGCAGAACGATGGAATAAATAAAGACCAGAGAAGAAATAAATAATGTTGAGAAGAAAACATTAGCAAATGTCAAAGAATGCAAGAGCTGTTTCTTCTGGAAAATAAACAATATTGATAAGCCTCTTGCCAGACATATTAAGAGGAAAATAGAGTCAACACACATCAACAGAATCAGAAATAAAAAAGGAAAAACCACGACGGACACCACAGAAATACAAAGAATTATTAGAGAGTACTATGAAAACCTATACGATGATAAGCTGGGAAACCAAGGAGAAATGGACAAATTCCTAGGAGAATAAAACCTTCCATGGCTGACCCAAGAAAAACATAATATCTTAACACACCAATTACCAGCAACGGAATTGAATCAGTAAGCAAAAAACTACCAAAGAACAAATCCCCGGGACAGATGGATTTTAGTTGGAATTTTAACAGACATACAGATCAGACATAATACCCATACTCCTAAAAGTTTTCCAAAAAATAGAAGAGGAGGGATTACTCCAAAACTCACTGTATGAAACCGATATCACTCTAATGGAAAAGCCAGATAAAGATGGCACCAAAGAAAGAAACACTACAGACGATTATCCCTGATGAACGAAGATGTAATAATACAAAACAACGTATTAGCAAAACGAATTCAAAAATACATCCAAAGGATGATACCCCATGACCAAGTGGGATTCATTCCAGGGATGCAAGGATGGTACGACATTTGATAATCCATCAACATCATCCAGCACATCAACATAAAGACAGACAAAACCACATGATCATCTCCATAGATGCTGAAAAAGCGTTTGACATAGTTCTACAAAAATTCATGATAAACACTCTCAACAAAATGTGTATAGAGGGCAAGTACCTCAACCTAATAAAGCCCATATATGATAAAACCGCAGCCAACGTCATAGTGAACAGCGAGAAGCTGAAAGCTTTTCTTCTGTGATTGGATACAAGACAGGCATGCCCACTCTCCCCAATGTTATTCAACACAGTAGTGGAGGTCTTGGCCACAGCAATTAGACAAAACAAAGAAACACAAGGAATCCATATTGGTAGACAAGGAGTTAAACTGTCTCTATTTGCAGATGACATGAAATTGTACATAAAAAACCCTATAGTCTCCACAACAAAACTACTAGAGCTCATATCGGGATATAGCAAAGTCGCACGAATGAAAATTAACACACAGAAATCTGTAGCTTTACTGTAAACGAACAATGAACCAGTAGAAAGAGAAATCTGGAAAACAATTCCGTTCACAATTGCAGCAGGAAGGATAAAATACCTAGGAATAAACCTAAGCAAAGAAGTGATAGACATATACTCAGGAAACAACAAGTCACACTTAAGAGAAATTAAAGGCGACACTAACAAATGGAAACTCACACATTCACGAGGCTAGGAAGAATTAATATCATGAAAATGGCCATCCTGAGCAAAGCAATATACAGATTTGAAGTTTTCCTATGAAACCATCAGCAACATTCTTCAATGAATTGGAACAAATAAATGAAAAATTCACACGGAAACACCAAAGACACCGAATAGCCATAGCAATGCTGAGAGAGAAGAATAACGTACGGGTGATCTCACTCACCAACTTCACGCTCTACTATAAAGCCATAGTAATCAAGACAATATGGTATGGGCACAAGAACAGAGCCACACACCAGTGGAACAGACTAGACACTCCAGACATTAACCCAAATATATGTGGTCAATTAATATTTGATAAAGGAGCCATGGACATACAATGGCGAAATGACAGTCTCTTCAACAGATTGTTATGGCAATCTGGACAGCTACATGAAGGAGAATGAAACTGCACTGTGTTCTAAACCCATATACAAAAGTAAATCCAAAATGTATCAAAGACCGGAAGGTAAGTCATGAAACCATTAAACTCTTGGAAGAAAACATAGGCAGAAACCTCTTAGACATAAACATGAGTGACCTCTTCTTGACAATATCTCCCGGGTAAGGAAAAGAACATTAAAAATGAAAAGTGGGAATATATTAGGTGAAAACCTTCTGTAGAGCAGTAGACACCATCAATACAACAGAAAGGAGCCCTACAGGATGGGAAAATATATTTGTAAATGACACATCCGATAAAGGCTTGACGCCCAAAATATATAAAGAGCTCACATGCCTCAACAAACTAAAAACAAATAATCCAATTAAAAATGGGCAGAGGAACTGAACAGACGTTTCTCCAAATAACAAATACAGATGGCCAACAGACACATGAAAAGATGCTCCACATCTCTTTTTATCAGAGAAATGCAAATGAAAACTACACTGAGTTATCACCTCACTCCACAAAGGATAGCTATCATTCGAGAGACAAAACAACAACAAATGTTGTTGCGGCTGTGGAGAAAGGGGAACCATCCTACACTGCTGGTGGGAATGAAAATTAGTTCAACCATTGTGGAAAGGAGTATGGAGGTTCCTCAAAATGCTCAGAAAAGATTCACCACTGGACCCAGGAATTCCATTTTAAGGAATATATACCAAGTTTGAAAAAGACAGATGCACCCCGATGTTTATTGCAGCACTGTTTAGTAGAGCAAAGAACTGGAACCAACATAAATGTCCACTGGTGGATGTATGGATAAAGAAGATGTGGTACATATACAAAATGGTATATTACTCAGACATAAGAAGAGGGCAAATCCTACCATTGGCAGCACCATGGAAGGAGCTGGAGGGTATTATGCTCAGTGAGAAAGCCAAGAAGAGAAAGAGAAATACCAAATGATTTCACTGATCTGTGGAGTGTAAGAATGAAGGAAAAACTGAACGAACAAAGCAGAAGCGGATTCACAGAACGCAAGAATGGAGTAACAGGTACCAAAGGGAAAGGGAGTGGGTGGATGGGTGGATAGGGAGGGATAAGGGGGGAAGTAGAAGGAGGATATTAAGAATAGCATGCTAATGGGGGTGGGTGGGAGAAAGGGGTGGGCTGTACAACACAGAGAAGACAAGTAGTGATTCTACAACATTTCGCTCTGCTGAATGACAGTGACTGGGAAGGGGTTAATAGTGGGGACCAGGTATAGGGGAGAGACTAGTAAACAGAATATTCTTCATGTAAGTTTAGATTAATGAAAACGAGAAAGAAAAAGAAAAAGAAAATAAAGAAAAGGGGGATAACTCCCTGATAGAATAAAGTTAACTGTAAATCAAGGATTAAGTCATGCCTAAAATATCCTTAATTTTGTTCAGTTAAAGATTTGCAGATGATCGGTGTGGAGGTACTGTTTTCTGATAATATTCCTCTCTATTGATAAAAGATCAGTTCCTATGTGTTGACATCCATTGAGTTCTACACATGGTATAAAGGGCATAAAAATAGGAGGGGAAAAAGGTCTCTTTGTGCTTATATAGTGGATCAAAGCCTAATTGGGCTAACCACAAAATGAACTAAGATACGATATGAAGAAGAACTTCCCACATCAGCAACCTCTGGAAGAGTCATTCCAGATGATGATCATCAAAAAACCTCAACAAAGATCCAGGCACTGCTACAGTTGGAGTTGCATTGGTCTCACCAGTTCCTGTACTTGTCATGTAAACGGAGAAGGAAATTTCTAAGCTGGCCTGTGCATAGAGTAAAACATCAATTTGACTGTGTCTATACTTTTGGAACTCAACCAAGAATTAGGAGAAGTGCAAGTTGTAGCTCTCCAAAATCTTACATCTACAAATTATCTACTGTTAAAAGAGCATATGGGATGTGAACAGTTCCCAGGAATCGGATGTTTTAATTTGTCTGATTTCTCTCAGACCGTTCAAGTTCAGTTGGACAATATCCATCATATCGTAGATAAATTTTCACAAATGCCTAGGATGCCTAACTGGTTTTTCTTGGTTTCACTGGAGATGGCTGGTAATTATAGTTCTGCTTTGGTTATGTACGTGTATTCCTTCTATGTTAATGTGTGTGCGCAATTTAATTAGTAGTTTAAAACCTACACATGCTTAATTTACTCCACAAGAAGGTATTTCAAAGAAATAAACAATCTTCCCATGATTTCGTCCGTCTGCTACTTCTATAGCTTTTCTTCTTCCTTGCTAATTACAGCCCTGAAATAGAAGTCGTCCCTCATATATAATTTACCGAGTAAGATAATTCTTCCAAGTGGTAAAGATACTTCCTGAAAAATGCTGGGCACAGAAAAAACATGGCATAAAACTGCAAAGAAGTAAAAAGCTAACCCTTTCAAACAATATTTCTTCTATCTCACTTATCAAATTTAAACTTCCCTGTATGGTCCCGGAAGATGACTGGTTAGCCAGAGATGGGTAGATTCCTCAAGGGAGGATCAACATAATTGAGGCACAGTCGTAGGGCGGCCATCAGGTGAGAAATTGGGAATCTACAGAGGTGAGGCTTAAAACCTCAATGCCCTTCTTTTGAGGGATCTCTGCATCCGTGGATGTTTTATTGAACTTGTCTAGCTTGGACTAACACTTAGTCTACAGGAACACACGTGATCATCTACATGTGCTCTCTTATAGCACTAAACCGTGTATTCTACATTTATCTTGCATCTACCAACCACTTCAAATTTATATTAAAAAAAATTAATAACAATTACAAACATAATAACGGTGAAAGTGGGATAAACATACAAATCATATAAAAAAGCACAAAAAATTTTAAAAAAAGAAAGAAAGAAAAAAAATAATAAATAAAGGAGGACATTACATAATGAGGAAGGGCGCAGTTCAACAAGAGGATATAACCTTTTTGAGAATATATGAATGCAACACAGGAGCACCAGCATATGTGAAACAAACACTAACAGAGTTAAAGGAGGAAATAGAATGCAATGCATACACATTGGGTGACTTCAAACCACCACACACTCCAAAGGACAGATCCAAGAGACAGAAAATAAGTAAGGACACAGAGGCACTGAACAACACACTAGAACAGATGGCCCTATTAGATATCTACACAATTCTACATCCAAAAGCAACAGGACACACATTCTTCTCACGTGCACATGAAACATTCTCCAGAGTAGACCACATAATAGGCAACAAAAAGAGCCTCAGTAAATTCCAAGAGATTGAAAGCCTATCAACCAACTTTTCAGACCACAAATGCTTAGAACTACAAATAAATTGGACAAAGAAATCAAAAAGGCTCACAAACACATGGAGGCTTAACAACATGCTCCTAAATAATCAATTAATCAAAGACCAAATTAAAATTTAGATTCAGCATTATATTTAAACAAATGACAACAGAATGCTAAAAATACTGTGGGTACGGCAATAGCAGTCTTAAGAGGAATATATATAGCAATCCAGTCACATGTAAAGAAATAAGAAAAATCCCAAATGAATGGTCTAAAGTCTCAATTATCGAAGTTGGAAAAAGGAGAACAAATGTGGCTGAGGTCAGCACAACGATGGAATAAATAAAGACCAGAGAAGAAATAAATAATATTGTGAAGAAAACATTAGCAAATGTCAAAGAATGCAAGAGCTGTTTCTTCTGGAAAATAAACAATATTGATAAGCCTCTTGCCAGACATATTAAGAGGAAAAGAGAGTCAACACACATCAACAGAATCAGAAATAAAAAAGGAAAAACCACGACGGACACCACAGAAATACAAAGAATTATTAGAGAGTACTATGAAAACCTATACGATGATAAGCTGGGAAACCAAGGAGAAATGGACAAATTCCTAGGAGAATAAAACCTTCCATGGCTGACCCAAGAAAAACATAAAATCTTAACACACCAATTACCAGCAACAGAATTGAATCAGTAAGCAAAAAACTACCAAAGAACAAATCCCCGGGACAGATGGATTTTACTTGGAATTTTAACAGACATACAGATCAGACATAATACCCATACTCCTAAAAGTTTTCCAAAAAATAGAAGAGGAGGGATTACTCCAAAACTCACTGTATGAAACCGATATCACTCTAATGGAAAAGCCAGATAAAGATGGCACCAAAGAAAGAAACACTACAGACGATTATCCCTGATGAACGAAGATGTAATAATACAAAACAACGTATTAGCAAAACGAATTCAAAAATACATCCAAAGGATGATACCCCATGACCAAGTGGGATTCATCCCAGGGATGCAAGGATAGTACGACATTTGATAATCCATCAACATCATCCAGCACATCAACATAAAGACAGACAAAACCACATGATCATCTCCATAGATGCTGAAAAAGCGTTTGACATAGTTCTACAAAAATTCATGATAAACACTCTCAACAAAATGTGTATAGAGGGCAAGTACCTCAACCTAATAAAGCCCATATATGATAAAACCGCAGCAAACGTCATAGTGAACAGCGAGGAGCCGAAAGCTTTTCTTCTGTGATTGGATACAAGACAGGGATGCCCACTCTCCCCAATGTTATTCAACACAGTAGTGGAGGTCTTGGCCACAGCAATTAGACAAAACAAAGAAACACAAGGAATCTATATTGGTAGACAAGGAGTTTAACTGTCTCTATTTGCAGATGACATGAAATTGTACATAAAAAACCCTATAGACTCCCCAACAAAACTACTAGAGCTCATATCGGGATACAGCAATGTCGCACGAATGAAAATTAACACACAGAAATCTGTAGCTTTACTGTACACGAACAATGAACCAGTAGAAAGAGAAATCTGGAAAACAATTATGTTCACAATTGCAGCAGGAAGGATAAAATACCTAGGAATAAACTTAAGCAAAGAAGTGATAGACATATACTCAGGAAACAACAAGTTACACTTAAGAGAAATTAAAGGCGACACTAACAAATGGAAACTCACACATTCACGAGGCTAGGAAGAAATAATATCATGAAAATGGCCATCCTGAGCAAAGCAATATAAAGATTTGAAGTTTTCCTATGAAATCATCAGCAACATTCTTCAATGAATTCGAACAAATAAATGAAAAATTCACACGGAAACACCAAAGACACCGAATAGCCATAGCAATGCTGAGAGAGAAGAATAACGTAGGGTGATCTCACTCACCAACTTCACTCTCTACTATAAAGCCATAGTAATCAAGACAATATGGTATGGGCACAAGAACGGAGCCACACACCAGTGGAACAGAGTAGACACTCCAGACATTAACCCAAATATATGTGGTCAATTAATATTTGATAAAGGAGCCATGGACATACAATGGCGAAATGACAGTCTCTTCAACAGATTGTGATGGCAAATCTGGACAGCTACATGAAGGAGAATGAAACTGCACTGTGTTCTAACCCCATATACAAAAGTAAATCCAAAATGTATCAAAGACCGGAAGGTAAGTCATGAAACCATTAAACTCTTGGAAGAAAACATAGGCAGAAACCTCTTAGACATAAACATGAGTGACCTCTTCTTGACAATATCTCCCGGGTAAGGAAAAGAACATTAAAAATGAAAAGTGGGAATATATTAAGGTGAAAAGCTTCTGTAGAGCAGTAGACACCATCAATACAACAGAAAGGAGACCTACAGGATGGGAAAATATATTTGTAAATGACACATCCGATAAAGACTCACAAACACATGGAGGCTTGACTACATGCTCCTAAATAATCAATTACTCAAAGACCAAATTAAAATGGAGATTCAGCATTATATTTAAACAAATGACAACAACAGATAGCTAAAACTACTGTTTGTACGGAAAAAGCAGTCTTAAGAGGAATATATATAGCAATCTAGTCACATGTAAAGAGGGAAGAAAAATCACAAATGAATGGTCTAAAGTCTCAATTATCGAAGTTGGAAAAAGGAGAACAAATGTGGCCTAAGGTCAGCAGAACGATGGAATAAATAAAGACCAGAGAAGAAATAAATAATGTTGAGAAGAAAACATTAGCAAATGTCAAAGAAAGCAAGAGCTGTTTCTTCAGGAAAATAAGCAATATAGATAAGCCTCTTGCCAGACATATTAAGAGGAAAAGAGAGTCAACACACATCAACAGAATCAGAAATAAAAAAGGAAAAACCACGACGGACACCACAGAAATACAAAGAATTATTAGAGGGTACTATGAAAACCTATACGATGATAAGCTGGGAAACCAAGGAGAAATGTACAAATTCCTAGGAGAATAAAACCTTCGATGGCTGACACAGAAAAAAACATAAAATCTTAACACACCAATTACCAGCAACGGAATTGAATCAGTAAGCAAAAAACTACCAAAGAACAAATCCCTGGGACAGGTGGATTTTCCTCGGTATTTTAACAGACATACAGATCAGACATAATACCCATACTCCTAAAAGTTTTCCAAAAAATAGAAGAGGAGGGATTACTCCCAAACTCACTGTATGAAACCGATATCACTCTAATGGAAAAGCCAGATAAAGTTGGCACCAAAGAAAGAAACACTATAGACGATTATCCCTGATGAACGTAGATGTAAAAATACAAAACAACGTATTAGCAAAACAAATTCAAAAATACATCCAAAGGATGATACCCATGACCAAGTGGGATTCATCCGAGGGATGCAAGGATAGTACGACATTTGATAATCCATCAACATCATCCAGCACATCAACATAAAGACAGACAAAACCACATGATCATCTCCATAGATGCTGAAAAATCGTTTGACATAGTTCTACAACCATTCATGATAAACACTCTCAACAAAATGTGTATAGAGGGCAAGTAAATCAACATAATAAAGCCCGTATATGATAAAACCGCAGCCAACGTCATAGTGAACAGCGAGAAGCTGAAAGCTTTTCTTCTGCGATTGGATACAAGACGGATGCCCACTCTCCCCAATGTTATTCAACACAGTACTGGAGGTCTAGGCCACAGCAATTAGACAAAACAAAGAAAAACATGGAATCCATATTGGTAGACAAGAAGTTAAACTGTCTCTATTTGCAGATGACATGAAATTGTACATAATAAAACCTAAAGACTCCACACCAAAACTACTAGAGCTCATATCGGGATACAGCAATGTCGCACGAAAGAAAATTAACACACAGAAATCTGTAGCTTTACTGTACACGAACAATGATTAATTAGAAAGAGAAATCTGGAAAACAATTCCGTTCACAATTGCAGCAGAAAGGATAAAATACCTAGGAATAAACCTAAGCAAAGAAGTGATAGACATATACTCAGGAAACAACAAGTCACACTTAAGAGAAATTAAAGCCGACAATAACAAATGGAAACTCACCCATTCACGAGGCTAGGAAGAATTAATATCATGAAAATGGCCATCCTGAGCAAAGCAATATACAGATTTGAAGTTTTCCTATGAAATCATCAGCAACATTCTTCAATGAATTGGAACAAATAAATGAAAAATTCACACGGAAACACCAAAGACACCAAAGAGCCATAGCAATGCTGAGAGAGAAGAATAACGTAGGGGTGATCTCACTCACCAACTTCACGCTCTACTATAAAGCCATAGTAATCAAGACTATATGGTACTGGCACAAGAACAGAGCCACACACCAGTGGAACAGACTAGACCCTCCAGACATTAACCCAAATATATGTGGTCAATTAATATTTGATAAAGGAGCCATGGACATACAATGGCGAAATGACAGTCTCTTCAACAGATTGTGATGGCAAATCTGGACAGCTACATGAAGGAGAATGAAACTGCACTGTGTTCTAACCCCATATACAAAAGTAAATCCAAAATGTATCAAAGACCGGAAGGTAAGTCATGAAACCATTAAACTCTTGGAAGAAAACATAGGCAGAAACCATTTAGACATAAACATGAGTGACCTCTTCTTGAAAATATCTCCTGGGTAAGGAAAAAAACAGCAAAAATGAAAAGTGGGAATATATTAAGGTGAAAAGCTTCTGTACAGCAGTAGACACCATCAATACAACAGAAAGGAGCCCTACAGGAAGATGGGGAAATATATTTGTAAATGACACATCCGATAAAGGCTTGACGCCCAAAATATATAAAGAGCTCACATGCCTCAACAAACTAAAAACAAATAATCCAATTAAAAATGGGCAGAGGAACTGAACAGACGTTTCTCAAAATAACAAATACAGATGGCCAACAGACACATGAAAAGATGCACCACATCTCATTTTATCAGAGAAATGCAAATGAAAACTACAATGAGATATCACCTCACTCCACAAAGGATAGCTATCATTCGAGAGACAAACAACAACAAATGTTGTTGCGGCTGTGGAGAAAGGGGAACCCTCCTACACTGCTGGTGGGAATGTAAATTAGTTCAACCATTGTGGAAAGGAGTATGGAGGTTCCTCAAAATGCTCAGAAGAGATTCACCACTGGACCCAGGAATTCCATTTTAAGGAATATATACCAGGAGAGCAGCAATCAAGTTTGAAAAAGACAGATGCACCCCGATGTTTATTGCAGCACTGTTTAGTATAGCAAAGAACTGGAAGCAACCTAAATGTCCACTGGTAGATGAAAGGATAAAGAAGATGTGGTACATATACAAAATGGTATATTACTCAGACATAAGAAGAGGGCAAATCCTACCATTGGCAGCACCATGGAAGGAGCTGGAGGGTATTATGCTCAGTGAAAAAGCCAAGAAGAGAAAGAGAAATACCAAATGATTTCACTGATCTGTGGAGTATAAGAATGAAGGAAAAACTGAACGAACAAAGCAGAAGCAGATTCACAGAACGCAAGAATGGAGTAACAGGTACCAAAGGGAAAGGGAGCGTGGAGAATGGGTGGATAGGGTGGGATAAGGGGGGAAGCAGAAGGAGGATATTAAGATTATCATGCTAATGGGGGTGGGTGGGAGAAAGGGGTGGGCTGTACAACACAGAGAAGACAAGTAGTGATTCTACAACATTTTGCTCTGCTGAATGACAGTGACTGGAAAGGGTATAATAGTGGGGACCAGGTATAGGGGAGAGACTAGTAAACAGAATATTCTTCATGTAAGTTTGGATTAATGATAACGAGAAAGAAAAAGAAAAAGAAAATAAAGAAAGAAAAGGGGGATAACTCCCTGATAGAATAAAGTTAACTGTAAATCAAGGATTAAGTCATGCCTAAAATATCCTTAATTTTGATCAGTTAAAGATTTGCAGGTGATCGGTGTGGAGGTACTGTTTTCTGATAATATTCCCCTCTATTGATAAAAGAGCAGTTCCTATGTGTTGACATCCACTGAGTTCTACACAATGGCATAAAGGGCATAAAAATAGGAGGGGAAAAAGGTTTCTTTGTGCTTATACAGAGGATCAAAGCCTAATTGGGCTAACCACAAAATGAACTAAGATACGATATGAAGAAGAACTTCCCACATCAGCAACCTCTGGAAGAGTCATTCCAGATGATGATCATCAAAAACCTCAATAAAGATCCAGGCACTGCTACAGTTGGAGCTGCATTGGTCTCACCAGTTCCTGTACTTGTCATGTAAACGGAGAAGGAAATTTCTAAGCTGGCCTGTGCATAGAGTAAAACATCAATTTGACTGTGTCTATACTTTTGGAACTCAACCAAGAATTAGGAGAAGTGCAAGTTGTAGCACTCCAAAATCTAACAACTACAAATTATCTACTGTTAAAAGAGCATATGGGATGTGAACAGTTCCCAGGAATCGGATGTTTTAATTTGTCTGATTTCTCTCAGACCGTTCAAGTTCAGTTGGACAATATCCATCATATCGTAGATAAATTTTCACAAATGCCTAGGATGCCTAACTGGTTTTTCTTGGTTTCACTGGAGATGGCTGGTAATTATAGTTCTGCTTTGGTTATGTACGTGTATTCCTTCTATGTTAATGTGTGTGCGCAATTTAATTAGTAGTTTAAAACCTACACATGCTTAAGTTACTCCACAAGAAGATATTTCAAAGAAATAAACAATCTTCCCATGATTTCGTCCGTCTGCTACTTCAATAGCTTTTTTTCTTCCTTGCTAAATACAGCCCTGAAATAGAAGTCGTCCCTCATATATAATTTACCGAGTAAGATAATTTTTCCAAGTGGTAAAGATACTTCCTGAAAAATGCTGGGCACAGAAACCACATGGCATAAAACTGCAAAGAAGTAAAAAGCTAACCCTTTCAAACAATATTTCTTCTATCTCACTTATCAAATTTAAACTTCCCTGTATGGTCCCAGAAGATGACTGGTTAGCCAGAGATGGGTAGATTCCTCAAGGGAGGAACAACATAATAGAGGCACAGTCGCAGAGCGGCCATCAGGTGAGAAATTGGGAATCTACAGAGGTGAGGCTTAAAACCTCAATGCCCTTCTTTTGAGGGATCTCTGCATCCGTGGATGTTTTATTGAACTTGTCTAGCTTGGACTAACACTTAGTCTACAGGCACACACGTGATCATCTACATGTGCTCTCTTACAACACTAAACCGTGTATTCTATATTTATCTTGCATCTACCAACCACTTCAAATTTATATTAAAAAAAAATTAATAACAATTACAAACATAATAACGGTGAAAGTGGGATAAACATACAAATCATATAAAAAAGCACAAAAAATTTTAAAAAAAGAAAGAAAGAAAAAAAATAAAAAATAAAGGAGGACATTACATAATGATGAAGGGCGCAGTTCAACAAGAGGATATAACCTTTATGAGAATATATGAATGCAACACAGGAGCACCAGCATATGTGAAACAAACTCTAACAGAATTAAAGGAGGAAATAGAATGCAACGCATACACATTGGGTGACTTCAAACCACCACTCACTCCAAAGGACAGATCCAAGAGACAGAAAATAAGTAAGGACACAGAGGCACTGAACAACACACTAGAACAGATGGCCCTATTAGATATCTACACAATTCTACATCCAAAAGCAACAGGACACACATTCTTCTCACGTGCACATGAAACATTCTCCAGAGTAGACCACATAGTAGGCAACAAAAAGAGCCTCAGTAAATTCCAAGAGATTGAAATCCTATCAACCAACTTTTCAGACCACAAATGCTTAGAACTACAAATAAATTGGACAAAGAAATCAAAAAGGCTCACAAACACATGGAGGCTTAACAACATGCTCCTAAATAATCAATTACTCAAAGACCAAATTAAAATTTAGATTCAGCATTATATTTAAACAAATGACAACAACAGAAAGCTAAAAATACTGTGGGTACGGCAAAAGCAGTCTTAAGAGGAATATATATAGCAATCCAGTCACATGTAAAGAAGGAAGAAAAATCCCAAATGAATGGTCTAAAGTCTCAATTATCGAAGTTGGAAAAAGGAGAACAAATGTGGCCTGAGGTCAGCAGAACGTTGGAATAAATAAAGACCAGAGAAGAAATAAATAATGTTGAGAAGAAAACATTAGCAAATGTCAAAGAAATCAAGAGCTGTTTCTTCGGGAAAATAAACAATATAGATAAGCCTCTTGCCAGACATATTAAGAGGAAAAGAGAGTCAACACACATCAACAGAATCAGAAATAAAAAAGGAAAAACCACGACGGACACCACAGAAATACAAAGAATTATTAGAGAGTACTATGAAAACCTATACGATGATAAGCTTTGAAACCAAGGAGAAATGGACAAATTCCTAGGAGAATAAAACCTTCCATGGGGGACCCAAGAAAAACATAAAATCTTAACACACCAATTACCAGCAACGGAATTGAATCAGTAAGCAAAAAACTACCAAAGAACAAATCCCCGGGACAGATGGATTTTACTTGGAATTTTAACAGACATACAGATCAGACATAATACCCATACTCCTAAAAGTTTTCCAAAAAATAGAAGAGGAGGGATTACTCCAAAACTAACTGTATGAAACCGATATCACTCTAATGGAAAAGCCAGATAAAGATGGCACCAAAGAAAGAAACACTACAGACGATTATCCCTGAAGAACGAAGATGTAAAAATACAAAACAATGTATTAGCAAAACGAATTCAAAAATACATCCAAAGGATGATACCCCATGACCAAGTGGGATTCATCCCAGGGATGCAAGGATAGTACGACATTTGATAATCCATCAACATCATCCAGCACATCAACATAAAGACAGACAAAACCACATGATCATCTCCATAGATGCTGAAAAAGCGTTTAACATAGTTCTACAACCATTCATGATAAACACTCTCAACAAAATGTGTATAGAGGGCAAGTACCTCAACCTAATAAAGCCCATATATGATAAAACCGCAGCCAACGTCATAGTGAACAGCGAGAAGCTGAAAGCTTTTCTTCTGTGATTGGATACAAGACAGGGAGGCCCACTCTCCCCAAAGTTAATCAACACAGTAGTGTAGGTCTTGGCCACAGCAATTAGACAAAACAAAGAAACACAAGGAATCCATATTGGTAGACAAGGAGGTTAACTGTCTCTATTTGCAGATGACATGAAATTGTACATAAAAAACCCTATAGACTCCCCAACAAAACTACTAGAGCTCATATCGGGATACAGCAATGTCGCACGAATGAAAATTAACACACAGAAATCTGTAGCTTTACTGTACACGATCAATGAACCAGTAGAAAGAGAAATCTGGAAAACAATTATGTTCACAATTGCAGCAGGAAGGATAAAATACCTAGGAATAAACTTAAGCAAAGAAGTGATAGACATATACTCAGGAAACAACAAGTTACACTTAAGAGAAATTAAAGGCGACACTAACAAATGGAAACTCACACATTCACGAGGCTAGGAAGAAATAATATCATGAAAATGGCCATCCTGAGCAAAGCAATATAAAGATTTGAAGTTTTCCTATGAAATCATCAGCAACATTCTTCAATGAATTCGAACAAATAAATGAAAAATTCACACGGAAACACCAAAGACACCGAATAGCCATAGCAATGCTGAGAGAGAAGAATAACGTAGGGGTGATCTCACTCACCAACTTCACGCTCTACTATAAAGCCATAGTAATCAAGACAATATGGTATGGGCACAAGAACGGAGCCACACACCAGTGGAACAGAGTAGACACTCCAGACATTAACCCAAATATATGTGGTCAATTAATATTTGATAAAGGAGCCATGGACATACAATGGCGAAATGACAGTCTCTTCAACAGATTGTGATGGCAAATCTGGACAGCTACATGAAGGAGAATGAAACTGCACTGTGTTCTAACCCCATATACAAAAGTAAATCCAACATGTATCAAAGACCGGAAGGTAAGTCATGAAACCATTAAACTCTTGGAAGAAAACATAGGCAGAAACCTCTTAGACATAAACATGAGTGACCTCTTCTTGACAATATCTCCCGGGTAAGGAAAAGAACATTAAAAATGAAAAGTGGGAATATATTAAGGTGAAAAGCTTCTGTAGAGCAGTAGACACCATCAATACAACAGAAAGGAGACCTACAGGATGGGAAAATATATTTGTAAATGACACATCCGATAAAGACTCACAAACACATGGAGGCTTGACTACATGCTCCTAAATAATCAATTACTCAAAGACCAAATTAAAATGGAGATTCAGCATTATATTTAAACAAATGACAACAACAGATAGCTAAAACTACTGTTTGTACGGCAAAAGCAGTCTTAAGAGGAATATATATAGCAATCTAGTCACATGTAAAGAGGGAAGAAAAATCACAAATGAATGGTCTAAAGTCTCAATTATCGAAGTTGGAAAAAGGAGAACAAATGTGGCCTGAGGTCAGCAGAACGTTGGAATAAATAAAGACCAGAGAAGAAATAAATAATGTTGAGAAGAAAACATTAGCAAATGTCAAAGAAATCAAGAGCTGTTTCTTCGGGAAAATAAACAATATAGATAAGCCTCTTGCCAGACATATTAAGAGGAAAAGAGAGTCAACACACATCAACAGAATCAGAAATAAAAAAGGAAAAACCACGACGGACACCACAGAAATACAAAGAATTATTAGAGAGTACTATGAAAACCTATACGATGATAAGCTTTGAAACCAAGGAGAAATGGACAAATTCCTAGGAGAATAAAACCTTCCATGGCGGACCCTAGAAAAACATAAAATCTTAACACACCAATTACCAGCAACGGAATTGAATCAGTAAGCAAAAAACTACCAAAGAACAAATCCCCGGGACAGATGGATTTTACTTGGAATTTTAACAGACATACAGATCAGACATAATACCCATACTCCTAAAAGTTTTCCAAAAAATAGAAGAGGAGGGATTACTCCAAAACTCACTGTATGAAACCGATATCACTCTAATGGAAAAGCCAGATAAAGATGGCACCAAAGAAAGAAACACTACAGACGATTATCCCTGAAGAACGAAGATGTAAAAATACAAAACAATGTATTAGCAAAACGAATTCAAAAATACATCCAAAGGATGATACCCCATGACCAAGTGGGATTCATCCCAGGGATGCAAGGATAGTACGACATTTGATAATCCATCAACATCATCCAGCACATCAACATAAAGACAGACAAAACCACATGATCATCTCCATAGATGCTGAAAAAGCGTTTAACATAGTTCTACAACCATTCATGATAAACACTCTCAACAAAATGTGTATAGAGGGCAAGTACCTCAACCTAATAAAGCCCATATATGATAAAACCGCAGCCAACGTCATAGTGAACAGCGAGAAGTTGAAAGCTTTTCTTCTGTGATTGGATACAAGACAGGGATGCCCACTCTCCCCAAAGTTAATCAACACAGTAGTGGAGGTCTTGGCCACAGCAATTAGACAAAACAAAGAAACACAAGGAATCCATATTGGTAGACAAGGAGGTTAACTGTCTCTATTTGCAGATGACATGAAATTGTACATAAAAAACCCTATAGACTCCCCAACAAAACTACTAGAGCTCATATCGGGATACAGCAATGTCGCACGAATGAAAATTAACACACAGAAATCTGTAGCTTTACTGTACACGATCAATGAACCAGTAGAAAGAGAAATCTGGAAAACAATTATGTTCACAATTGCAGCAGGAAGGATAAAATACCTAGGAATAAACTTAAGCAAAGAAGTGATAGACATATACTCAGGAAACAACAAGTTACACTTAAGAGAAATTAAAGGCGACACTAACAAATGGAAACTCACACATTCACGAGGCTAGGAAGAAATAATATCATGAAAATGGCCATCCTGAGCAAAGCAATATAAAGATTTGAAGTTTTCCTATGAAATCATCAGCAACATTCTTCAATGAATTCGAACAAATAAATGAAAAATTCACACGGAAACACCAAAGACACCGAATAGCCATAGCAATGCTGAGAGAGAAGAATAACGTAGGGGTGATCTCACTCACCAACTTCACGCTCTACTATAAAGCCATAGTAATCAAGACAATATGGTATGGGCACAAGAACGGAGCCACACACCAGTGGAACAGAGTAGACACTCCAGACATTAACCCAAATATATGTGGTCAATTAATATTTGATAAAGGAGCCATGGACATACAATGGCGAAATGACAGTCTCTTCAACAGATTGTGATGGCAAATCTGGACAGCTACATGAAGGAGAATGAAACTGCACTGTGTTCTAACCCCATATACAAAAGTAAATCCAACATGTATCAAAGACCGGAAGGTAAGTCATGAAACCATTAAACTCTTGGAAGAAAACATAGGCAGAAACCTCTTAGACATAAACATGAGTGACCTCTTCTTGACAATATCTCCCGGGTAAGGAAAAGAACATTAAAAATGAAAAGTGGGAATATATTAAGGTGAAAAGCTTCTGTAGAGCAGTAGACACCATCAATACAACAGAAAGGAGACCTACAGGATGGGAAAATATATTTGTAAATGACACATCCGATAAAGACTCACAAACACATGGAGGCTTGACTACATGCTCCTAAATAATCAATTACTCAAAGACCAAATTAAAATGGAGATTCAGCATTATATTTAAACAAATGACAACAACAGATAGCTAAAACTACTGTTTGTACGGCAAAAGCAGTCTTAAGAGGAATATATATAGCAATCTAGTCACATGTAAAGAGGGAAGAAAAATCACAAATGAATGGTCTAAAGTCTCAATTATCGAAGTTGGAAAAAGGAGAACAAATGTGGCCTGAGGTCAGCAGAACGTTGGAATAAATAAAGACCAGAGAAGAAATAAATAATGTTGAGAAGAAAACATTAGCAAATGTCAAAGAAATCAAGAGCTGTTTCTTCGGGAAAATAAACAATATAGATAAGCCTCTTGCCAGACATATTAAGAGGAAAAGAGAGTCAACACACATCAACAGAATCAGAAATAAAAAAGGAAAAACCACGACGGACACCACAGAAATACAAAGAATTATTAGAGAGTACTATGAAAACCTATACGATGATAAGCTTTGAAACCAAGGAGAAATGGACAAATTCCTAGGAGAATAAAACCTTCCATGGCGGACCCTAGAAAAACATAAAATCTTAACACACCAATTACCAGCAACGGAATTGAATCAGTAAGCAAAAAACTACCAAAGAACAAATCCCCGGGACAGATGGATTTTACTTGGAATTTTAACAGACATACAGATCAGACATAATACCCATACTCCTAAAAGTTTTCCAAAAAATAGAAGAGGAGGGATTACTCCAAAACTCACTGTATGAAACCGATATCACTCTAATGGAAAAGCCAGATAAAGATGGCACCAAAGAAAGAAACACTACAGACGATTATCCCTGAAGAACGAAGATGTAAAAATACAAAACAATGTATTAGCAAAACGAATTCAAAAATACATCCAAAGGATGATACCCCATGACCAAGTGGGATTCATCCCAGGGATGCAAGGATAGTACGACATTTGATAATCCATCAACATCATCCAGCACATCAACATAAAGACAGACAAAACCACATGATCATCTCCACAGATGCTGAAAAAGCGTTTAACATAGTTCTACAACCATTCATGATAAACACTCTCAACAAAATGTGTATAGAGGGCAAGTACCTCAACCTAATAAAGCCCATATATGATAAAACCGCAGCCAACGTCATAGTGAACAGCGAGAAGCTGAAAGCTTTTCTTCTGTGATTGGATACAAGACAGGGATGCCCACTCTCCCCAAAGTTAATCAACACAGTAGTGGAGGTCTTGGCCACAGCAATTAGACAAAACAAAGAAACACAAGGAATCCATATTGGTAGACAAGGAGGTTAACTGTCTCTATTTGCAGATGACATGAAATTGTACATAAAAAACCCTATAGACTCCCCAACAAAACTACTAGAGCTCATATCGGGATACAGCAATGTCGCACGAATGAAAATTAACACACAGAAATCTGTAGCTTTACTGTACACGATCAATGAACCAGTAGAAAGAGAAATCTGGAAAACAATTATGTTCACAATTGCAGCAGGAAGGATAAAATACCTAGGAATAAACTTAAGCAAAGAAGTGATAGACATATACTCAGGAAACAACAAGTTACACTTAAGAGAAATTAAAGGCGACACTAACAAATGGAAACTCACACATTCACGAGGCTAGGAAGAAATAATATCATGAAAATGGCCATCCTGAGCAAAGCAATATAAAGATTTGAAGTTTTCCTATGAAATCATCAGCAACATTCTTCAATGAATTCGAACAAATAAATGAAAAATTCACACGGAAACACCAAAGACACCGAATAGCCATAGCAATGCTGAGAGAGAAGAATAACGTAGGGGTGATCTCACTCACCAACTTCACGCTCTACTATAAAGCCATAGTAATCAAGACAATATGGTATGGGCACAAGAACGGAGCCACACACCAGTGGAACAGAGTAGACACTCCAGACATTAACCCAAATATATGTGGTCAATTAATATTTGATAAAGGAGCCATGGACATACAATGGCGAAATGACAGTCTCTTCAACAGGTTGTGATGGCAAATCTGGACAGCTACATGAAGGAGAATGAAACTGCACTGTGTTCTAACCCCATATACAAAAGTAAATCCAACATGTATCAAAGACCGGAAGGTAAGTCATGAAACCATTAAACTCTTGGAAGAAAACATAGGCAGAAACCTCTTAGACATAAACATGAGTGACCTCTTCTTGACAATATCTCCCGGGTAAGGAAAAGAACATTAAAAATGAAAAGTGGGAATATATTAAGGTGAAAAGCTTCTGTAGAGCAGTAGACACCATCAATACAACAGAAAGGAGACCTACAGGATGGGAAAATATATTTGTAAATGACACATCCGATAAAGACTCACAAACACATGGAGGCTTGACTACATGCTCCTAAATAATCAATTACTCAAAGACCAAATTAAAATGGAGATTCAGCATTATATTTAAACAAATGACAACAACAGATAGCTAAAACTACTGTTTGTACGGCAAAAGCAGTCTTAAGAGGAATATATATAGCAATCTAGTCACATGTAAAGAGGGAAGAAAAATCACAAATGAATGGTCTAAAGTCTCAATTATCGAAGTTGGAAAAAGGAGAACAAATGTGGCCTGAGGTCAGCAGAACGTTGGAATAAATAAAGACCAGAGAAGAAATAAATAATGTTGAGAAGAAAACATTAGCAAATGTCAAAGAAATCAAGAGCTGTTTCTTCGGGAAAATAAACAATATAGATAAGCCTCTTGCCAGACATATTAAGAGGAAAAGAGAGTCAACACACATCAACAGAATCAGAAATAAAAAAGGAAAAACCACGACGGACACCACAGAAATACAAAGAATTATTAGAGAGTACTATGAAAACCTATACGATGATAAGCTTTGAAACCAAGGAGAAATGGACAAATTCCTAGGAGAATAAAACCTTCCATGGCGGACCCTAGAAAAACATAAAATCTTAACACACCAATTACCAGCAACGGAATTGAATCAGTAAGCAAAAAACTACCAAAGAACAAATCCCCGGGACAGATGGATTTTACTTGGAATTTTAACAGACATACAGATCAGACATAATACCCATACTCCTAAAAGTTTTCCAAAAAATAGAAGAGGAGGGATTACTCCAAAACTCACTGTATGAAACCGATATCACTCTAATGGAAAAGCCAGATAAAGATGGCACCAAAGAAAGAAACACTACAGACGATTATCCCTGAAGAACGAAGATGTAAAAATACAAAACAATGTATTAGCAAAACGAATTCAAAAATACATCCAAAGGATGATACCCCATGACCAAGTGGGATTCATCCCAGGGATGCAAGGATAGTACGACATTTGATAATCCATCAACATCATCCAGCACATCAACATAAAGACAGACAAAACCACATGATCATCTCCACAGATGCTGAAAAAGCGTTTAACATAGTTCTACAACCATTCATGATAAACACTCTCAACAAAATGTGTATAGAGGGCAAGTACCTCAACCTAATAAAGCCCATATATGATAAAACCGCAGCCAACGTCATAGTGAACAGCGAGAAGCTGAAAGCTTTTCTTCTGTGATTGGATACAAGACAGGGATGCCCACTCTCCCCAAAGTTAATCAACACAGTAGTGGAGGTCTTGGCCACAGCAATTAGACAAAACAAAGAAACACAAGGAATCCATATTGGTAGACAAGGAGGTTAACTGTCTCTATTTGCAGATGACATGAAATTGTACATAAAAAACCCTATAGACTCCCCAACAAAACTACTAGAGCTCATATCGGGATACAGCAATGTCGCACGAATGAAAATTAACACACAGAAATCTGTAGCTTTACTGTACACGATCAATGAACCAGTAGAAAGAGAAATCTGGAAAACAATTATGTTCACAATTGCAGCAGGAAGGATAAAATACCTAGGAATAAACTTAAGCAAAGAAGTGATAGACATATACTCAGGAAACAACAAGTTACACTTAAGAGAAATTAAAGGCGACACTAACAAATGGAAACTCACACATTCACGAGGCTAGGAAGAAATAATATCATGAAAATGGCCATCCTGAGCAAAGCAATATAAAGATTTGAAGTTTTCCTATGAAATCATCAGCAACATTCTTCAATGAATTCGAACAAATAAATGAAAAATTCACACGGAAACACCAAAGACACCGAATAGCCATAGCAATGCTGAGAGAGAAGAATAACGTAGGGGTGATCTCACTCACCAACTTCACGCTCTACTATAAAGCCATAGTAATCAAGACAATATGGTATGGGCACAAGAACGGAGCCACACACCAGTGGAACAGAGTAGACACTCCAGACATTAACCCAAATATATGTGGTCAATTAATATTTGATAAAGGAGCCATGGACATACAATGGCGAAATGACAGTCTCTTCAACAGGTTGTGATGGCAAATCTGGACAGCTACATGAAGGAGAATGAAACTGCACTGTGTTCTAACCCCATATACAAAAGTAAATCCAACATGTATCAAAGACCGGAAGGTAAGTCATGAAACCATTAAACTCTTGGAAGAAAACATAGGCAGAAACCTCTTAGACATAAACATGAGTGACCTCTTCTTGACAATATCTCCCGGGTAAGGAAAAGAACATTAAAAATGAAAAGTGGGAATATATTAAGGTGAAAAGCTTCTGTAGAGCAGTAGACACCATCAATACAACAGAAAGGAGACCTACAGGATGGGAAAATATATTTGTAAATGACACATCCGATAAAGACTCACAAACACATGGAGGCTTGACTACATGCTCCTAAATAATCAATTACTCAAAGACCAAATTAAAATGGAGATTCAGCATTATATTTAAACAAATGACAACAACAGATAGCTAAAACTACTGTTTGTACGGCAAAAGCAGTCTTAAGAGGAATATATATAGCAATCTAGTCACATGTAAAGAGGGAAGAAAAATCACAAATGAATGGTCTAAAGTCTCAATTATCGAAGTTGGAAAAAGGAGAACAAATGTGGCCTGAGGTCAGCAGAACGTTGGAATAAATAAAGACCAGAGAAGAAATAAATAATGTTGAGAAGAAAACATTAGCAAATGTCAAAGAAATCAAGAGCTGTTTCTTCGGGAAAATAAACAATATAGATAAGCCTCTTGCCAGACATATTAAGAGGAAAAGAGAGTCAACACACATCAACAGAATCAGAAATAAAAAAGGAAAAACCACGACGGACACCACAGAAATACAAAGAATTATTAGAGAGTACTATGAAAACCTATACGATGATAAGCTTTGAAACCAAGGAGAAATGGACAAATTCCTAGGAGAATAAAACCTTCCATGGCGGACCCTAGAAAAACATAAAATCTTAACACACCAATTACCAGCAACGGAATTGAATCAGTAAGCAAAAAACTACCAAAGAACAAATCCCCGGGACAGATGGATTTTACTTGGAATTTTAACAGACATACAGATCAGACATAATACCCATACTCCTAAAAGTTTTCCAAAAAATAGAAGAGGAGGGATTACTCCAAAACTCACTGTATGAAACCGATATCACTCTAATGGAAAAGCCAGATAAAGATGGCACCAAAGAAAGAAACACTACAGACGATTATCCCTGAAGAACGAAGATGTAAAAATACAAAACAATGTATTAGCAAAACGAATTCAAAAATACATCCAAAGGATGATACCCCATGACCAAGTGGGATTCATCCCAGGGATGCAAGGATAGTACGACATTTGATAATCCATCAACATCATCCAGCACATCAACATAAAGACAGACAAAACCACATGATCATCTCCACAGATGCTGAAAAAGCGTTTAACATAGTTCTACAACCATTCATGATAAACACTCTCAACAAAATGTGTATAGAGGGCAAGTACCTCAACCTAATAAAGCCCATATATGATAAAACCGCAGCCAACGTCATAGTGAACAGCGAGAAGCTGAAAGCTTTTCTTCTGTGATTGGATACAAGACAGGGATGCCCACTCTCCCCAAAGTTAATCAACACAGTAGTGGAGGTCTTGGCCACAGCAATTAGACAAAACAAAGAAACACAAGGAATCCATATTGGTAGACAAGGAGGTTAACTGTCTCTATTTGCAGATGACATGAAATTGTACATAAAAAACCCTATAGACTCCCCAACAAAACTACTAGAGCTCATATCGGGATACAGCAATGTCGCACGAATGAAAATTAACACACAGAAATCTGTAGCTTTACTGTACACGATCAATGAACCAGTAGAAAGAGAAATCTGGAAAACAATTATGTTCACAATTGCAGCAGGAAGGATAAAATACCTAGGAATAAACTTAAGCAAAGAAGTGATAGACATATACTCAGGAAACAACAAGTTACACTTAAGAGAAATTAAAGGCGACACTAACAAATGGAAACTCACACATTCACGAGGCTAGGAAGAAATAATATCATGAAAATGGCCATCCTGAGCAAAGCAATATAAAGATTTGAAGTTTTCCTATGAAATCATCAGCAACATTCTTCAATGAATTCGAACAAATAAATGAAAAATTCACACGGAAACACCAAAGACACCGAATAGCCATAGCAATGCTGAGAGAGAAGAATAACGTAGGGGTGATCTCACTCACCAACTTCACGCTCTACTATAAAGCCATAGTAATCAAGACAATATGGTATGGGCACAAGAACGGAGCCACACACCAGTGGAACAGAGTAGACACTCCAGACATTAACCCAAATATATGTGGTCAATTAATATTTGATAAAGGAGCCATGGACATACAATGGCGAAATGACAGTCTCTTCAACAGATTGTGATGGCAAATCTGGACAGCTACATGAAGGAGAATGAAACTGCACTGTGTTCTAACCCCATATACAAAAGTAAATCCAACATGTATCAAAGACCGGAAGGTAAGTCATGAAACCATTAAACTCTTGGAAGAAAACATAGGCAGAAACCTCTTAGACATAAACATGAGTGACCTCTTCTTGACAATATCTCCCGGGTAAGGAAAAGAACATTAAAAATGAAAAGTGGGAATATATTAAGGTGAAAAGCTTCTGTAGAGCAGTAGACACCATCAATACAACAGAAAGGAGACCTACAGGATGGGAAAATATATTTGTAAATGACACATCCGATAAAGACTCACAAACACATGGAGGCTTGACTACATGCTCCTAAATAATCAATTACTCAAAGACCAAATTAAAATGGAGATTCAGCATTATATTTAAACAAATGACAACAACAGATAGCTAAAACTACTGTTTGTACGGCAAAAGCAGTCTTAAGAGGAATATATATAGCAATCTAGTCACATGTAAAGAGGGAAGAAAAATCACAAATGAATGGTCTAAAGTCTCAATTATCGAAGTTGGAAAAAGGAGAACAAATGTGGCCTAAGGTCAGCAGAACGATGGAATAAATAAAGACCAGAGAAGAAATAAATAATGTTGAGAAGAAAACATTAGCAAATGTCAAAGAAAGCAAGAGCTGTTTCTTCAGGAAAATAAACAATATAGATAAGCCTCTTGCCAGACATATTAAGAGGAAAAGAGAGTCAACACACATCAACAGAATCAGAAATAAAAAAGGAAAAACCACGACGGACACCACAGAAATACAAAGAATTATTAGAGGGTACTATGAAAACCTATACGATGATAAGCTGGGAAACCAAGGAGAAATGGACAAATTCCTAGGAGAATAAAACCTTCGATGGCTGACCCAGAAAAAAACATAAAATCTTAACACACCAATTACCAGCAACGGAATTGAATCAGTAAGCAAAAAACTACCAAAGAACAAATCCCTGGGACAGGTGGATTTTCCTCGGTATTTTAACAGACATACAGATCAGACATAATACCCATACTCCTAAAAGTTTTCCAAAAAATAGAAGAGGAGGGATTACTCCCAAACTCACTGTATGAAACCGATATCACTCTAATGGAAAAGCCAGATAAAGTTGGCACCAAAGAAAGAAACACTATAGACGATTATCCCTGATGAACGTAGATGTAAAAATACAAAACAACGTATTAGCAAAACAAATTCAAAAGTACATCCAAAGGATGATACTCCATGACCAAGTGGGATTCATCCCAGGGATGCAAGGATAGTACGACATTTGATAATCCATCAACATCATCCAGCACATCAACATAAAGACAGACAAAACCACATGATCATCTCCATAGATGCTGAAAAATCGTTTGACATAGTTCTACAACCATTCATGATAAACACTCTCAACAAAATGTGTATAGAGGGCAAGTACCTCAACATAATAAAGCCCATATATGATAAAACCGCAGCCAACGTCATAGTGAACAGCGAGAAGCTGAAAGCTTTTCTTCTGCGATTGGATACAAGACGGATGCCCACTCTCCCCAATGTTATTCAACACAGTACTGGAGGTCTAGGCCACAGCAATTAGACAAAACAAAGAAAAACATGGAATCCATATTGGTAGACAAGAAGTTAAACTGTCTCTATTTGCAGATGACATGAAATTGTACATAATAAAACCTAAAGACTCCACACCAAAACTACTAGAGCTCATATCGGGATACAGCAATGTCGCACGAAAGAAAATTAACACACAGAAATCTGTAGCTTTACTGTACACGAACAATGATCCATTAGAAAGAGAAATCTGGAAAACAATTCCGTTCACAATTGCAGCAGAAAGGATAAAATACCTAGGAATAAACCTAAGCAAAGAAGTGATAGACATATACTCAGGAAACAACAAGTCACACTTAAGAGAAATTAAAGCCGACAATAACAAATGGAAACTCACCCATTCACGAGGCTAGGAAGAATTAATATCATGAAAATGGCCATCCTGAGCAAAGCAATATACAGATTTGAAGTTTTCCTATGAAATCATCAGCAACATTCTTCAATGAATTGGAACAAATAAATGAAAAATTCACACGGAAACAACAAAGACACCAAAGAGCCATAGCAATGCTGAGAGAGAAGAATAACGTAGGGGTGATCTCACTCACCAACTTCACGCTCTACTATAAAGCCATAGTAATCAAGACTATATGGTACTGGCACAAGAACAGAGCCACACACCAGTGGAACAGACTAGACCCTCCAGACATTAACCCAAATATATGTGGTCAATTAATATTTGATAAAGGAGCCATGGACATACAATGGCGAAATGACAGTCTCTTCAACAGATTGTGATGGCAAATCTGGACAGCTACATGAAGGAGAATGAAACTGCACTGTGTTCTAACCCCATATACAAAAGTAAATCCAAAATGTATCAAAGACCGGAAGGTAAGTCATGAAACCATTAAACTCTTGGAAGAAAACATAGGCAGAAACCATTTAGACATAAACATGAGTGACCTCTTCTTGAAAATATCTCCCGGGTAAGGAAAAAAACAGCAAAAATGAAAAGTGGGAATATATTAAGGTGAAAAGCTTCTGTACAGCAGTAGACACCATCAATACAACAGAAAGGAGCCCTACAGGAAGATGGGGAAATATATTTGTAAATGACACATCCGATAAAGGCTTGACGCCCAAAATATATAAAGAGCTCACATGCCTCAACAAACTAAAAACAAATAATCCAATTAAAAATGGGCAGAGGAACTGAACAGACGTTTCTCAAAATAACAAATACAGATGGCCAACAGACACATGAAAAGATGCACCACATCTCATTTTATCAGAGAAATGCAAATGAAAACTACAATGAGATATCACCTCACTCCACAAAGGATAGCTATCATTCGAGAGACAAACAACAACAAATGTTGTTGCGGCTGTGGAGAAAGGGGAACCCTCCTACACTGCTGGTGGGAATGTAAATTAGTTCAACCATTGTGGAAAGGAGTATGGAGGTTCCTCAAAATGCTCAGAAGAGATTCACCACTGGACCCAGGAATTCCATTTTAAGGAATATATACCAGGAGAGCAGCAATCAAGTTTGAAAAAGACAGATGCACCCCGATGTTTATTGCAGCACTGTTTAGTATAGCAAAGAACTGGAAGCAACCTAAATGTCCACTGGTAGATGAAAGGATAAAGAAGATGTGGTACATATACAAAATGGTATATTACTCAGATATAAGAAGAGGGCAAATCCTACCATTGGCAGCACCATGGAAGGAGCTGGAGGGTATTATGCTCAGTGAAAAAGCCAAGAAGAGAAAGAGAAATACCAAATGATTTCACTGATCTGTGGAGTATAAGAATGAAGGAAAAAATGAACGAACAAAGCAGAAGCAGATTCACAGAACGCAAGAATGGAGTAACAGGTACCAAAGGGAAAGGGAGCGTGGAGAATGGGTGGATAGGGTGGGATAAGGGGGGAAGCAGAAGGAGGATATTAAGATTAGCATGCTAATGGGGGTGGGTGGGAGAAAGGGGTGGGCTGTACAACACAGAGAAGACAAGTAGTGATTCTACAACATTTTGCTCTGCTGAATGACAGTGACTGGAAAGGGGTTAATAGTGGGGACCAGGTATAGGGGAGAGACTAGTAAACAGAATATTCTTCATGTAAGTTTGGATTAATGATAACGAGAAAGAAAAAGAAAAAGAAAATAAAGAAAGAAAAGGGGGATAACTCCCTGATAGAATAAAGTTAACTGTAAATCAAGGATTAAGTCATGCCTAAAATATCCTTAATTTTGATCAGTTAAAGATTTGCAGGTGATCGGTGTGGAGGTACTGTTTTCTGAAAATATTCCCCTCTATTGATAAAAGAGCAGTTCCTATGTGTTGACATCCACTGAGTTCTACACAATGGCATAAAGGGCATAAAAATAGGAGGGGAAAAAGGTCTCTTTGTGCTTATATAGAGGATCAAAGCCTAATTGGGCTAACCACAAAATGAACTAAGATACGATATGAAGAAGAACTTCCCACATCAGCAACCTCTGGAAGAGTCATTCCAGATGATGATCATCAAAAACCTCAACAAAGATCCAGGCACTGCTACAGTTGGAGCTGCATTGGTCTCACCAGTTCCTGTACTTGTCATGTAAACGGAGAAGGAAATTTCTAAGCTGGCCTGTGCATAGAGTAAAACATCAATTTGACTGTGTCTATACTTTTGGAACTCAACCAAGAATTAGGAGAAGTGCAAGTTGTAGCACTCCAAAATCTAACAACTACAAATTATCTACTGTTAAAAGAGCATATGGGATGTGAACAGTTCCCAGGAATCGGATGTTTTAATTTGTCTGATTTCTCTCAGACCGTTCAAGTTCAGTTGGACAATATCCATCATATCGTAGATAAATTTTCACAAATGCCTAGGATGCCTAACTGGTTTTTCTTGGTTTCACTGGAGATGGCTGGTAATTATAGTTCTGCTTTGGTTATGTACGTGTATTCCTTCTATGTTAATGTGTGTGCGCAATTTAATTAGTAGTTTAAAACCTACACATGCTTAAGTTACTCCACAAGAAGATATTTCAAAGAAATAAACAATCTTCCCATGATTTCGTCCGTCTGCTACTTCAATAGCTTTTTTTCTTCCTTGCTAAATACAGCCCTGAAATAGAAGTCGTCCCTCATATATAATTTACCGAGTAAGATAATTTTTCCAAGTGGTAAAGATACTTCCTGAAAAATGCTGGGCACAGAAACCACATGGCATAAAACTGCAAAGAAGTAAAAAGCTAACCATTTCAAACAATATTTCTTCTATCTCACTTATCAAATTTAAACTTCCCGGTATGGTCCCAGAAGATGACTGGTTAGCCAGAGATGGGTAGATTCCTCAAGGGAGGAACAACATAATAGAGGCACAGTCGCAGAGCGGCCATCAGGTGAGAAATTGGGAATCTACAGAGGTGAGGCTTAAAACCTCAATGCCTTTCTTTTGAGGGATCTCTGCATCCGTGGATGTTTTATTGAACTTGTCTAGCTTGGACTAACACTTAGTCTACAGGCACACACGTGATCATCTACATGTGCTCTCTTACAACACTAAACCGTGTATTCTATATTTATCTTGCATCTACCAACCACTTCAAATTTATATTAAAAAAAAAATTAATAACAATTACAAACATAATAACGGTGAAAGTGGGATAAACATACAAATCATATAAAAAAGCACAAAAAATTTTAAAAAAAGAAAGAAAGAAAAAAAATAAAAAATAAAGGAGGACATTACATAATGATGAAGGGCGCAGTTCAACAAGAGGATATAACCTTTATGAGAATATATGAATGCAACACAGGAGCACCAGCATATGTGAAACAAACTCTAACAGAATTAAAGGAGGAAATAGAATGCAATGCATACACATTGGTGACTTCAAACCACCACTCACTCCAAAGGACAGATCCAAGAGACAGAAAATAAGTAAGGACACAGAGGCACTGAACAACACACTAGAACAGATGGCCCTATTAGATATCTACACAATTCTACATCCAAAAGCAACAGGACACACATTCTTCTCACGTGCACATGAAACATTCTCCAGAGTAGACCACATAGTAGGCAACAAAAAGAGCCTCAGTAAATTCCAAGAGATTGAAATCCTATCAACCAACTTTTCAGACCACAAATGCTTAGAACTACAAATAAATTGGACAAAGAAATCAAAAAGGCTCACAAACACATGGAGGCTTAACAACATGCTCCTAAATAATCAATTACTCAAAGACCAAATTAAAATTTAGATTCAGCATTATATTTAAACAAATGACAACAACAGAAAGCTAAAAATACTGTGGGTACGGCAAAAGCAGTCTTAAGAGGAATATATATAGCAATCCAGTCACATGTAAAGAAGGAAGAAAAATCCCAAATGAATGGTCTAAAGTCTCAATTATCGAAGTTGGAAAAAGGAGAACAAATGTGGCCTGAGGTCAGCAGAACGTTGGAATAAATAAAGACCAGAGAAGAAATAAATAATGTTGAGAAGAAAACATTAGCAAATGTCAAAGAAAGCAAGAGCTGTTTCTTCGGGAAAATAAACAATATAGATAAGCCTCTTGCCAGACATATTAAGAGGAAAAGAGAGTCAACACACATCAACAGAATCAGAAATATAAAAGGAAAAACCACGACGGACACCACAGAAATACAAAGAATTATTAGAGAGTACTATGAAAACCTATACGATGATAAGCTTTGAAACCAAGGAGAAATGGACAAATTCCTAGGAGAATAAAACCTTCCATGGCGGACCCAAGAAAAACATAAAATCTTAACACACCAATTACCAGCAACGGAATTGAATCAGTAAGCAAAAAACTACCAAAGAACAAATCCCCGGGACAGATGAATTTTACTTGGAATTTTAACAGACATACAGATCAGACATAATACCCATACTCCTAAAAGTTTTCCAAAAAATAGAAGAGGAGGGATTACTCCAAAACTCACTGTATGAAACCGATATCACTCTAATGGAAAAGCCAGATAAAGATGGCCCCAAAGAAAGAAACACTACAGACGATTATCCCTGAAGAACGAAGATGTAAAAATACAAAACAATGTATTAGCAAAACGAATTCAAAAATACATCCAAAGGATGATACCCCATGACCAAGTGGGATTCATCCCAGGGATGCAAGGATAGTACGACATTTGATAATCCATCAACATCATCCAGCACATCAACATAAAGACAGACAAAACCACATGATCATCTCCACAGATGCTGAAAAAGCGTTTAACATAGTTCTACAACCATTCATGATAAACACTCTCAACAAAATGTGTATAGAGGGCAAGTACCTCAACCTAATAAAGCCCATATATGATAAAACCGCAGCCAACGTCATAGTGAACAGCGAGAAGCTGAAAGCTTTTCTTCTGTGATTGGATACAAGACAGGGATGCCCACTCTCCCCAAAGTTAATCAACACAGTAGTGGAGGTCTTGGCCACAGCAATTAGACAAAACAAAGAAACACAAGGAATCCATATTGGTAGACAAGGAGGTTAACTGTCTCTATTTGCAGATGACATGAAATTGTACATAAAAAACCCTATAGACTCCCCAACAAAACTACTAGAGCTCATATCGGGATACAGCAATGTCGCACGAATGAAAATTAACACACAGAAATCTGTAGCTTTACTGTACACGATCAATGAACCAGTAGAAAGAGAAATCTGGAAAACAATTATGTTCACAATTGCAGCAGGAAGGATAAAATACCTAGGAATAAACTTAAGCAAAGAAGTGATAGACATATACTCAGGAAACAACAAGTTACACTTAAGAGAAATTAAAGGCGACACTAACAAATGGAAACTCACACATTCACGAGGCTAGGAAGAAATAATATCATGAAAATGGCCATCCTGAGCAAAGCAATATAAAGATTTGAAGTTTTCCTATGAAATCATCAGCAACATTCTTCAATGAATTCGAACAAATAAATGAAAAATTCACACGGAAACACCAAAGACACCGAATAGCCATAGCAATGCTGAGAGAGAAGAATAACGTAGGGGTGATCTCACTCACCAACTTCACGCTCTACTATAAAGCCATAGTAATCAAGACAATATGGTATGGGCACAAGAACGGAGCCACACACCAGTGGAACAGAGTAGACACTCCAGACATTAACCCAAATATATGTGGTCAATTAATATTTGATAAAGGAGCCATGGACATACAATGGCGAAATGACAGTCTCTTCAACAGATTGTGATGGCAAATCTGGACAGCTACATGAAGGAGAATGAAACTGCACTGTGTTCTAACCCCATATACAAAAGTAAATCCAACATGTATCAAAGACCGGAAGGTAAGTCATGAAACCATTAAACTCTTGGAAGAAAACATAGGCAGAAACCTCTTAGACATAAACATGAGTGACCTCTTCTTGACAATATCTCCCGGGTAAGGAAAAGAACATTAAAAATGAAAAGTGGGAATATATTAAGGTGAAAAGCTTCTGTAGAGCAGTAGACACCATCAATACAACAGAAAGGAGACCTACAGGATGGGAAAATATATTTGTAAATGACACATCCGATAAAGACTCACAAACACATGGAGGCTTGACTACATGCTCCTAAATAATCAATTACTCAAAGACCAAATTAAAATGGAGATTCAGCATTATATTTAAACAAATGACAACAACAGATAGCTAAAACTACTGTTTGTACGGCAAAAGCAGTCTTAAGAGGAATATATATAGCAATCTAGTCACATGTAAAGAGGGAAGAAAAATCACAAATGAATGGTCTAAAGTCTCAATTATCGAAGTTGGAAAAAGGAGAACAAATGTGGCCTAAGGTCAGCAGAACGATGGAATAAATAAAGACCAGAGAAGAAATAAATAATGTTGAGAAGAAAACATTAGCAAATGTCAAAGAAAGCAAGAGCTGTTTCTTCAGGAAAATAAACAATATAGATAAGCCTCTTGCCAGACATATTAAGAGGAAAAGAGAGTCAACACACATCAACAGAATCAGAAATAAAAAAGGAAAAACCACGACGGACACCACAGAAATACAAAGAATTATTAGAGGGTACTATGAAAACCTATACGATGATAAGCTGGGAAACCAAGGAGAAATGGACAAATTCCTAGGAGAATAAAACCTTCGATGGCTGACCCAGAAAAAAACATAAAATCTTAACACACCAATTACCAGCAACGGAATTGAATCAGTAAGCAAAAAACTACCAAAGAACAAATCCCTGGGACAGGTGGATTTTCCTCGGTATTTTAACAGACATACAGATCAGACATAATACCCATACTCCTAAAAGTTTTCCAAAAAATAGAAGAGGAGGGATTACTCCCAAACTCACTGTATGAAACCGATATCACTCTAATGGAAAAGCCAGATAAAGTTGGCACCAAAGAAAGAAACACTATAGACGATTATCCCTGATGAACGTAGATGTAAAAATACAAAACAACGTATTAGCAAAACAAATTCAAAAGTACATCCAAAGGATGATACTCCATGACCAAGTGGGATTCATCCCAGGGATGCAAGGATAGTACGACATTTGATAATCCATCAACATCATCCAGCACATCAACATAAAGACAGACAAAACCACATGATCATCTCCATAGATGCTGAAAAATCGTTTGACATAGTTCTACAACCATTCATGATAAACACTCTCAACAAAATGTGTATAGAGGGCAAGTACCTCAACATAATAAAGCCCATATATGATAAAACCGCAGCCAACGTCATAGTGAACAGCGAGAAGCTGAAAGCTTTTCTTCTGCGATTGGATACAAGACGGATGCCCACTCTCCCCAATGTTATTCAACACAGTACTGGAGGTCTAGGCCACAGCAATTAGACAAAACAAAGAAAAACATGGAATCCATATTGGTAGACAAGAAGTTAAACTGTCTCTATTTGCAGATGACATGAAATTGTACATAATAAAACCTAAAGACTCCACACCAAAACTACTAGAGCTCATATCGGGATACAGCAATGTCGCACGAAAGAAAATTAACACACAGAAATCTGTAGCTTTACTGTACACGAACAATGATCCATTAGAAAGAGAAATCTGGAAAACAATTCCGTTCACAATTGCAGCAGAAAGGATAAAATACCTAGGAATAAACCTAAGCAAAGAAGTGATAGACATATACTCAGGAAACAACAAGTCACACTTAAGAGAAATTAAAGCCGACAATAACAAATGGAAACTCACCCATTCACGAGGCTAGGAAGAATTAATATCATGAAAATGGCCATCCTGAGCAAAGCAATATACAGATTTGAAGTTTTCCTATGAAATCATCAGCAACATTCTTCAATGAATTGGAACAAATAAATGAAAAATTCACACGGAAACAACAAAGACACCAAAGAGCCATAGCAATGCTGAGAGAGAAGAATAACGTAGGGGTGATCTCACTCACCAACTTCACGCTCTACTATAAAGCCATAGTAATCAAGACTATATGGTACTGGCACAAGAACAGAGCCACACACCAGTGGAACAGACTAGACCCTCCAGACATTAACCCAAATATATGTGGTCAATTAATATTTGATAAAGGAGCCATGGACATACAATGGCGAAATGACAGTCTCTTCAACAGATTGTGATGGCAAATCTGGACAGCTACATGAAGGAGAATGAAACTGCACTGTGTTCTAACCCCATATACAAAAGTAAATCCAAAATGTATCAAAGACCGGAAGGTAAGTCATGAAACCATTAAACTCTTGGAAGAAAACATAGGCAGAAACCATTTAGACATAAACATGAGTGACCTCTTCTTGAAAATATCTCCCGGGTAAGGAAAAAAACAGCAAAAATGAAAAGTGGGAATATATTAAGGTGAAAAGCTTCTGTACAGCAGTAGACACCATCAATACAACAGAAAGGAGCCCTACAGGAAGATGGGGAAATATATTTGTAAATGACACATCCGATAAAGGCTTGACGCCCAAAATATATAAAGAGCTCACATGCCTCAACAAACTAAAAACAAATAATCCAATTAAAAATGGGCAGAGGAACTGAACAGACGTTTCTCAAAATAACAAATACAGATGGCCAACAGACACATGAAAAGATGCACCACATCTCATTTTATCAGAGAAATGCAAATGAAAACTACAATGAGATATCACCTCACTCCACAAAGGATAGCTATCATTCGAGAGACAAACAACAACAAATGTTGTTGCGGCTGTGGAGAAAGGGGAACCCTCCTACACTGCTGGTGGGAATGTAAATTAGTTCAACCATTGTGGAAAGGAGTATGGAGGTTCCTCAAAATGCTCAGAAGAGATTCACCACTGGACCCAGGAATTCCATTTTAAGGAATATATACCAGGAGAGCAGCAATCAAGTTTGAAAAAGACAGATGCACCCCGATGTTTATTGCAGCACTGTTTAGTATAGCAAAGAACTGGAAGCAACCTAAATGTCCACTGGTAGATGAAAGGATAAAGAAGATGTGGTACATATACAAAATAGTATATTACTCAGATATAAGAAGAGGGCAAATCCTACCATTGGCAGCACCATGGAAGGAGCTGGAGGGTATTATGCTCAGTGAAAAAGCCAAGAAGAGAAAGAGAAATACCAAATGATTTCACTGATCTGTGGAGTATAAGAATGAAGGAAAAAATGAACGAACAAAGCAGAAGCAGATTCACAGAACGCAAGAATGGAGTAACAGGTACCAAAGGGAAAGGGAGCGTGGAGAATGGGTGGATAGGGTGGGATAAGGGGGGAAGCAGAAGGAGGATATTAAGATTAGCATGCTAATGGGGGTGGGTGGGAGAAAGGGGTGGGCTGTACAACACAGAGAAGACAAGTAGTGATTCTACAACATTTTGCTCTGCTGAATGACAGTGACTGGAAAGGGGTTAATAGTGGGGACCAGGTATAGGGGAGAGACTAGTAAACAGAATATTCTTCATGTAAGTTTGGATTAATGATAACGAGAAAGAAAAAGAAAAAGAAAATAAAGAAAGAAAAGGGGGATAACTCCCTGATAGAATAAAGTTAACTGTAAATCAAGGATTAAGTCATGCCTAAAATATCCTTAATTTTGATCAGTTAAAGATTTGCAGGTGATCGGTGTGGAGGTACTGTTTTCTGAAAATATTCCCCTCTATTGATAAAAGAGCAGTTCCTATGTGTTGACATCCACTGAGTTCTACACAATGGCATAAAGGGCATAAAAATAGGAGGGGAAAAAGGTCTCTTTGTGCTTATATAGAGGATCAAAGCCTAATTGGGCTAACCACAAAATGAACTAAGATACGATATGAAGAAGAACTTCCCACATCAGCAACCTCTGGAAGAGTCATTCCAGATGATGATCATCAAAAACCTCAACAAAGATCCAGGCACTGCTACAGTTGGAGCTGCATTGGTCTCACCAGTTCCTGTACTTGTCATGTAAACGGAGAAGGAAATTTCTAAGCTGGCCTGTGCATAGAGTAAAACATCAATTTGACTGTGTCTATACTTTTGGAACTCAACCAAGAATTAGGAGAAGTGCAAGTTGTAGCACTCCAAAATCTAACAACTACAAATTATCTACTGTTAAAAGAGCATATGGGATGTGAACAGTTCCCAGGAATCGGATGTTTTAATTTGTCTGATTTCTCTCAGACCGTTCAAGTTCAGTTGGACAATATCCATCATATCGTAGATAAATTTTCACAAATGCCTAGGATGCCTAACTGGTTTTTCTTGGTTTCACTGGAGATGGCTGGTAATTATAGTTCTGCTTTGGTTATGTACGTGTATTCCTTCTATGTTAATGTGTGTGCGCAATTTAATTAGTAGTTTAAAACCTACACATGCTTAAGTTACTCCACAAGAAGATATTTCAAAGAAATAAACAATCTTCCCATGATTTCGTCCGTCTGCTACTTCAATAGCTTTTTTTCTTCCTTGCTAAATACAGCCCTGAAATAGAAGTCGTCCCTCATATATAATTTACCGAGTAAGATAATTTTTCCAAGTGGTAAAGATACTTCCTGAAAAATGCTGGGCACAGAAACCACATGGCATAAAACTGCAAAGAAGTAAAAAGCTAACCATTTCAAACAATATTTCTTCTATCTCACTTATCAAATTTAAACTTCCCGGTATGGTCCCAGAAGATGACTGGTTAGCCAGAGATGGGTAGATTCCTCAAGGGAGGAACAACATAATAGAGGCACAGTCGCAGAGCGGCCATCAGGTGAGAAATTGGGAATCTACAGAGGTGAGGCTTAAAACCTCAATGCCCTTCTTTTGAGGGATCTCTGCATCCGTGGATGTTTTATTGAACTTGTCTAGCTTGGACTAACACTTAGTCTACAGGCACACACGTGATCATCTACATGTGCTCTCTTACAACACTAAACCGTGTATTCTATATTTATCTTGCATCTACCAACCACTTCAAATTTATATTAAAAAAAAAATTAATAACAATTACAAACATAATAACGGTGAAAGTGGGATAAACATACAAATCATATAAAAAAGCACAAAAAATTTTAAAAAAAGAAAGAAAGAAAAAAAATAAAAAATAAAGGAGGACATTACATAATGATGAAGGGCGCAGTTCAACAAGAGGATATAACCTTTATGAGAATATATGAATGCAACACAGGAGCACCAGCATATGTGAAACAAACTCTAACAGAATTAAAGGAGGAAATAGAATGCAATGCATACACATTGGTGACTTCAAACCACCACTCACTCCAAAGGACAGATCCAAGAGACAGAAAATAAGTAAGGACACAGAGGCACTGAACAACACACTAGAACAGATGGCCCTATTAGATATCTACACAATTCTACATCCAAAAGCAACAGGACACACATTCTTCTCACGTGCACATGAAACATTCTCCAGAGTAGACCACATAGTAGGCAACAAAAAGAGCCTCAGTAAATTCCAAGAGATTGAAATCCTATCAACCAACTTTTCAGACCACAAATGCTTAGAACTACAAATAAATTGGACAAAGAAATCAAAAAGGCTCACAAACACATGGAGGCTTAACAACATGCTCCTAAATAATCAATTACTCAAAGACCAAATTAAAATTTAGATTCAGCATTATATTTAAACAAATGACAACAACAGAAAGCTAAAAATACTGTGGGTACGGCAAAAGCAGTCTTAAGAGGAATATATATAGCAATCCACTCACATGTAAAGAAGGAAGAAAAATCCCAAATGAATGGTCTAAAGTCTCAATTATCGAAGTTGGAAAAAGGAGAACAAATGTGGCCTGAGGTCAGCAGAACGTTTTAATAAATAAAGACCAGAGAAGAAATAAATAATGTTGAGAAGAAAACATTAGCAAATGTCAAAGAAAGCAAGAGCTGTTTCTTCGGGAAAATAAACAATATAGATAAGCCTCTTGCCAGACATATTAAGAGGAAAAGAGAGTCAACACACATCAACAGAATCAGAAATATAAAAGGAAAAACCACGACGGACACCACAGAAATACAAAGAATTATTAGAGAGTACTATGAAAACCTATACGATGATAAGCTTTGAAACCAAGGAGAAATGGACAAATTCCTAGGAGAATAAAACCTTCCATGGCGGACCCAAGAAAAACATAAAATCTTAACACACCAATTACCAGCAACGGAATTGAATCAGTAAGCAAAAAACTACCAAAGAACAAATCCCCGGGACAGATGGATTTTACTTGGAATTTTAACAGACATACAGATCAGACATAATACCCATACTCCTAAAAGTTTTCCAAAAAATAGAAGAGGAGGGATTACTCCAAAACTCACTGTATGAAACCGATATCACTCTAATGGAAAAGCCAGATAAAGATGGCCCCAAAGAAAGAAACACTACAGACGATTATCCCTGAAGAACGAAGATGTAAAAATACAAAACAATGTATTAGCAAAACGAATTCAAAAATACATCCAAAGGATGATACCCCATGACCAAGTGGGATTCATCCCAGGGATGCAAGGATAGTACGACATTTGATAATCCATCAACATCATCCAGCACATCAACATAAAGACAGACAAAACCACATGATCATCTCCATAGATGCTGAAAAAGCGTTTAACATAGTTCTACAACCATTCATGATAAACACTCTCAACAAAATGTGTATAGAGGGCAAGTACCTCAACCTAATAAAGCCCATATATGATAAAACCGCAGCCAACGTCATAGTGAACAGCGAGAAGCTGAAAGCTTTTCTTCTGTGATTGGATACAAGACAGGGATGCCCACTCTCCCCAAAGTTAATCAACACAGTAGTGGAGGTCTTGGCCACAGCAATTAGACAAAACAAAGAAACACAAGGAATCCATATTGGTAGACAAGGAGGTTAACTGTCTCTATTTGCAGATGACATGAAATTGTACATAAAAAACCCTATAGACTCCCCAACAAAACTACTAGAGCTCATATCGGGATACAGCAATGTCGCACGAATGAAAATTAACACACAGAAATCTGTAGCTTTACTGTACACGATCAATGAACCAGTAGAAAGAGAAATCTGGAAAACAATTATGTTCACAATTGCAGCAGGAAGGATAAAATACCTAGGAATAAACTTAAGCAAAGAAGTGATAGACATATACTCAGGAAACAACAAGTTACACTTAAGAGAAATTAAAGGCGACACTAACAAATGGAAACTCACACATTCACGAGGCTAGGAAGAAATAATATCATGAAAATGGCCATCCTGAGCAAAGCAATATAAAGATTTGAAGTTTTCCTATGAAATCATCAGCAACATTCTTCAAAGAATTCGAACAAATAAATGAAAAATTCACACGGAAACACCAAAGACACCGAATAGCCATAGCAATGCTGAGAGAGAAGAATAACGTAGGGGTGATCTCACTCACCAACTTCACGCTCTACTATAAAGCCATAGTAATCAAGACAATATGGTATGGGCAGAAGAACGGAGCCACACACCAGTGGAACAGAGTAGACACTCCAGACATTAACCCAAATATATGTGGTCAATTAATATTTGATAAAGGAGCCATGGACATACAATGGCGAAATGACAGTCTCTTCAACAGATTGTGATGGCAAATCTGGACAGCTACATGAAGGAGAATGAAACTGCACTGTGTTCTAACCCCATATACAAAAGTAAATCCAACATGTATCAAAGACCGGAAGGTAAGTCATGAAACCATTAAACTCTTGGAAGAAAACATAGGCAGAAACCATTTAGACATAAACATGAGTGACCTCTTCTTGACAATATCTCCCGGGTAAGGAAAAGAACATTAAAAATGAAAAGTGGGAATATATTAAGGTGAAAAGCTTCTGTAGAGCAGTAGACACCATCAATACAACAGAAAGGAGACCTACAGGATGGGAAAATATATTTGTAAATGACACATCCGATAAAGACTCACAAACACATGGAGGCTTGACTACATGCTCCTAAATAATCAATTACTCAAAGACCAAATTAAAATGGAGATTCAGCATTATATTTAAACAAATGACAACAACAGATAGCTAAAACTACTGTTTGTACGGCAAAAGCAGTCTTAAGAGGAATATATATAGCAATCTAGTCACATGTAAAGAGGGAAGAAAAATCACAAATGAATGGTCTAAAGTCTCAATTATCGAAGTTGGAAAAAGGAGAACAAATGTGGCCTAAGGTCAGCAGAACGATGGAATAAATAAAGACCAGAGAAGAAATAAATAATGTTGAGAAGAAAACATTAGCAAATGTCAAAGAAAGCAAGAGCTGTTTCTTCAGGAAAATAAACAATATAGATAAGCCTCTTGCCAGACATATTAAGAGGAAAAGAGAGTCAACACACATCAACAGAATCAGAAATAAAAAAGGAAAAACCACGACGGACACCACAGAAATACAAAGAATTATTAGAGAGTACTATGAAAACCTATACGATGATAAGATGGGAAACCAAGGAGAAATGGACAAATTCCTAGGAGAATAAAACCTTCGATGGCTGACCCAGAAAAAAACATAAAATCTTAACACACCAATTACCAGCAACGGAATTGAATCAGTAAGCAAAAAACTACCAAAGAACAAATCCCTGGGACAGGTGGATTTTCCTCGGTATTTTAACAGACATACAGATCAGACATAATACCCATACTCCTAAAAGTTTTCCAAAAAATAGAAGAGGAGGGATTACTCCCAAACTCACTGTATGAAACCGATATCACTCTAATGGAAAAGCCAGATAAAGTTGGCACCAAAGAAAGAAACACTATAGACGATTATCCCTGATGAACGTAGATGTAAAAATACAAAACAACGTATTAGCAAAACAAATTCAAAAATACATCCAAAGGATGATACCCCATGACCAAGTGGGATTCATCCCAGGGATGCAAGGATAGTACGACATTTGATAATCCATCAACATCATCCAGCACATCAACATAAAGACAGACAAAACCACATGATCATCTCCATAGATGCTGAAAAATCGTTTGACATAGTTCTACAACCATTCATGATAACACTCTCAACCAAATGTGTATAGAGGGAAAGTACCTCAACATAATAAAGCCCATATATGATAAAACCGCAGCCAACGTCATAGTGAACAGCGAGAAGCTGAAAGCTTTTCTTCTGCGATTGGATACAAGACAGGGATGCCCACTCTCCCCAATGTCTTTCAACACAGTACTGGAGGTCTAGGCCACAGCAATCAGACAAAACAAAGAAACACAAGGAATCCATATTGGTAGACAGGAAGTTAAACTGTCTCTATTTGCAGATGACATGAAATTGTACATAAAAAACCCTAAAGACTCCACACTAAAACTCCTAGAGCTCATATCGGGATTCAGCAAAGTCGCACGATAGAAAATTAACACACAGAAATATGTAGCTATACTGTACACGAACAATGATCCATTAGAAAGAGAAATCTGGAAAACAATTCCGTTCACAATTGCAGCATAAAGGATAAAATACCTAGGAATAAACCTAAGCAAAGAAGTGATAGACATATACTCAGGAAACAACAAGTCACACTTAAGAGAAATTAAAGCCGACAATAACAAATGGAAACTCACCCATTCACGAGGCTAGGAAGAATTAATATCATGAAAATGGCCATCCTGAGCAAAGCAATATACAGATTTGAAGTTTTCCTATGAAATCATCAGCAACATTCTTCAATGAATTGGAACAAATAAATGAAAAATTCACACGGAAACACCAAAGATACCAAATAGCCATAGCAATGCTGAGAGAGAAGAATAACGTAGGGGTGATCTCACTCACCAACTTCACGCTCTACTATAAAGCCATAATAATCAAGACAATATGGTACTGGCACAAGAACAGAGCCACACACCAGTGGAACAGACTAGACACTCCAGACATTAACCCAAATATATGTGGTCAATTAATATTTGATAAAGGAGCCATGGACATACAATGGCGAAATGACAGTCTCTTCAACAGATTGTGATGGCAAATCTGGACAGCTACATGAAGGAGAATGAAACTGCACTGTGTTCTAACCTCATATACAAAAGTAAATCCAAAATGTATCAAAGACCGGAAGGTAAGTCATGAAACCATTAAACTCTTGGAAGAAAACATAGGCAGAAACCATTTAGACATAAACATGAGTGACCTCTTCTTGAAAATATCTCCCGGGTAAGGAAAAAAACAGCAAAAATGAAAAGTGGGAATATATTAAGGTGAAAAGCTTCTGTAAGGCAGTAGACACCATCAATACAACAGAAAGGAGCAGTACAGGAAGATGGGAAAATATATTTGTAAATGACACATCCGATAAAGGCTTGACGCCCAAAATATATAAAGAGATCACATGCCTCAACAAACTAAAAACAAATAATCCAATTAAAAATGGGCAGAGGAACTGAACAGACGGTTCTCCAAATAACAAATACAGATGGCCAACAGACACATGAAAAGATGTTCCACATCTCTTTTTATCAGAGAAATGCAAATAAAAACTACAATGAGATATCAAATCACTCCACAAAGGTTAGCTATCATTCACGAGACAAACAACAACAAATGTTGTTGCGGCTGTGGAGAAAGGGGAACCCTCCTACACTGCTGGTCGGAATGTAAATTAGTTCAACCATTGTGGAAAGGAGTATGGAGGTTCCTCAAAATGCTCAGAAAAGATTTACCACTGGACCCAGGAATTCCATTTTAAGGAATATATACAAGGAGAGCAGAAATCATGTTTGAAAAAGACAGATGCACCACGATGTTTATTGCAGCACTGTTTAGTATAGCAAAGAACTGGAAGCAATCTAAATGTCCACTGGTAGATGAATGGATAAAGAAGATGTGGTACATATACAAAATTTTATATTACTCAGACATAAGAAGAGGGCAAATCCTACCATTGGCAGCACCATGGAAGGAGCTGGAGGGTATTATGCTCAGTGAAAAAGCCAAGAAGAGAAAGAGAAATACCAAATGATTTCACTGATCTGTGGAGTGTAAGAATGAAGGAAAAACTGAACGAACAAAGCAGAAGCAGATTCACAGAACGCAAGAATGGAGTAACAGGTACCAAAGGGAAAGGGAGTGTGGAGGATGGGTGGATAGGGTGGGATAAGGGGGGAAGTAGAAGGAGGATATTAAGATTAGCATGCTAATGGGGGTGGGTGGGAGAAAGGGGTGGGCTGTACAACACAGAGAAGACAAGTAGTGATTCTACAACATTTTGCTCTGCTGAGTGACAGTCACTGGAAAGGGGTTAATAGTGGGGACCAGTTATAGGGGAGAGACTAGTAAACAGAATATTCTTCATGTAAGTTTAGATTAATGATAACGAGAAAGAAAAAAAAAAGAAAATAAAGAAAGAAAAGGGGGATAACTCCCTTATAGAATAAAGTTAACTGTAAATCAAGGATTAAGTCATGACTAAAATATCCTTAATTTTGATCAGTTAAAGATTTGCAGATGATCGGTGTGGAGGTACTGTTTTCTTATAATATTCCTCTCTATTGATAAAAGTGCAGTTCCTATGTGTTCACATCCACTGAGTTCTACACAATGGTATAAAGGGCATAAAAATATAAGGGGAAAAAGGTCTCCTTGTGCTTATATAGAGGATCAAAGCCTAATTGGGCTAACCACAAAATGAACTAAGATACGATATGAAGAAGAACTTCCCACATCAGCAATCTCTGGAAGAGTCATTCCAGAAGATGATCATCAAAAAACCTCAACAAAGATCCAGGCACTGCTACAGTTGGAGCTGCATTCGTCTCACCAGATCCTTTACTTGTCATGTAAATGGAGAAGGAAATATCTAAGCTGGCCTGTGCATAGAGTAAAACATCAATTTGACTGTGTCTATACTTTTGGAACTCAACCAAGAATTAGGAGAAGTGCAAGTTGTAGCACTCCAAAATCTTACAACTACAAATTATCTACTGTTAAAAGAGCATATGGGATGTGAACAGTACCCAGGAATCGGATGTTTTAATTTGTCTGATTTCTCTCAGACCGTTCAAGTTCAGTTGGACAATATCCATCATATCGTAGATAAATATTCACAAATGCCTAGGATGCCTAACTGGTTTTTCTTGGTTTCACTGGAGATGGCTGGTAATTATAGTTCTGCTTTGGTTATGTACGTGTATTCCTTCTATGTTAATGTGTGTGCGCAATTTAATTAGTAGTTTAAAACCTACACATGCTTAAGTTACTCCACAAGAAGATATTTCAAAGAAATAAACAATCTTCCCATGAATTCGTCCGTCTGCTACTTCTATAGCTTTTCTTCTTCCTTGCTAATTACAGCCCTGAAATAGAAGTCGTCCCTCATATATAATTTACCGAGTAAGATAATTCTTCCAAGTGGTAAAGATACTTCCTGAAAAATGCTGGGCACAGAAACCACATGGCATAAAACTGCAAAGAAGTAAAAAGCTAACCCTTTCAAACAATAATTCTTCTATCTCACTTATCAAATTTAAACTTCCCTGTATGGTCCCGGAAGATGACTGGTTAGCCAGAGATGGGTAGATTCCTCAAGGGAGGAACAACATAATAGAGGCACAGTCGCAGGGCGGCCATCAGGTGAGAAATTGGTAATCTACAGAGGTGAGGCTTAAAACCTCAATGCCCTTGTTTTGAGGGATCTCTGCATCCGTGGATGTTTTATTGCCCTTGTCTAGCTTGGACTAACACTTAGTCTACAGGCACACACCTGATCATCTACATGTGCTCTCTTACAACACTAAACCGTGTATTCTACTTTTATCTTGCATCTACCAACCACTTCAAATTTATATTAAAAAAATTAATAACAATTATAAACATAATAACGGTGAAAGTGGGATAAACATACAAATCATATAAAAAAGCACAAAAAATTTTAAAAAAAGAAAGAAAGAAAAAAATAAAAAATAAAGGAGGACATTACATAATTATGAAGGGCGCAGTTCAATAAGAGGATATAACCTTTATGAGAATATATGAATGCAACACAGGAGCACCAGCATATGTGAAACAAACACTAACAGAATTAAAGGAGGAAATAGAATGCAATGCATAATCATTGGGTGACTTCAAACCACCACTCACTCCAAAGGACAGATCCAAGAGACAGAAAATAAGTAAGGACACAGAGGCACTGAACAACACACTAGAACAGATGGCCCTATTAGATATCTACACAATTCTACATCCAAAAGCAACAGGACACACATTCTTCTCACGTGCACATGAAACATTCTCCAGAGTAGACCACATAGTAGGCAACAAAAAGAGCCTCAGTAAAATCCAAGAGATTGAAATCCTATCAACCAACTTTTCAGACCACAAATGCTTAGAACTACAAATAAATTGGACAAAGAAATCAAAAAGGCTCACAAACACATGGAGGCTTAACAACATGCTCCTAAATAATCAATTACTCAAAGACCAAATTAAAATTTAGATTCAGCATTATATTTAAACAAATGACAACAACAGAATGCTAAAAATACTGTGGGTACGGCAAAAGCAGTCTTAAGAGGAATATACATAGCAATCCAGTCACATGTAAAGAAATAAGAAAAATCCCAAATGAATGGTCTAAAGTCTCAATTATCGAAGTTGGAAAAAGGAGAACAAATGTGGCCTGAGGTCAGCAGAACGATGGAATAAATAAAGACCAGAGAAGAAATAAATAATGTTGAGAAGAAAACATTAGCAAATGTCAAAGAAAGCAAGAGCTGTTTCTTCGCGAAAATAAACAATATAGAAAAGCCTCTTGCCAGACATATTAAGAGGAAAAGAGAGTCAACACACATCAACAGAATCAGAAATAAAAAAGGAAAAACCACGACGGACACCACAGAAATACAAAGTATTATTAGAGAGTACTATGAAAACCTATACGATGATAAGCTGGGAAACCAAGGAGAAATGGACAAATTCCTAGGAGAATAAAATCTTCCATGGCTGACCCAAGAAAAACATAAAATCTTAACCCACCAATTACCAGCAACGGAATTGAATCAGTAAGCAAAAAACTGCCAAAGAACAAATCCCCGGGACAGATGGATTTTACTTGGAATTTTAACAGACATACAGATCAGACATAATACCCATACTCCTAAAAGTTTTCCAAAAAATAGAAGAGGAGGGATTACTCCAAAACTCACTGTATGAAACCGATATCACTCTAATGGAAAAGCCAGATAAAGATGGCACCAAAGAAAGAAACACTACAGACGATTATCCCTGATGAACGAAGATGTATTAATACACAACAACGTATTAGCAAAACGAATTCAAAAATACATCCAAAGGATGATACCCCATGACCAAGTGGGATTCATCCCAGGGATGCAAGGATAGTACGACATTTGATAATCCATCAACATCATCCAGCACATCAACATAAAGACAGTCAAAACCACATGATCATCTCCATAGATGCTGAAAAAGCGTTTGACATAGTTCTACAAAAATTCATGATAAACACTCTCAACAAAATGTGTATAGAGGGCAAGTACCTCAACATAATAAAGCCCATATATGATAAAACCGCAGCCAACGTCATAGTGAACAGCGAGAAGCTGAAAGCTTTTCTTCTGTGATTGGATACAAGACAGGGATGCCCACTCTCCCCAAAGTTAATCAACACAGTAGTGGAGGTCTTGGCCACAGCAATTAGACAAAACAAAGAAACACAAGGAATCCATATTGGTAGACAAGGAGGTTAACTGTCTCTATTTGCAGATGACATGAAATTGTACATAAAAAACCCTATAGACTCCCCAACAAAACTACTAGAGCTCATATCGGGATACAGCAATGTCGCACGAATGAAAATTAACACACAGAAATCTGTAGCTTTACTGTACACGATCAATGAACCAGTAGAAAGAGAAATCTGGAAAACAATTATGTTCACAATTGCAGCAGGAAGGATAAAATACCTAGGAATAAACTTAAGCAAAGAAGTGATAGACATATACTCAGGAAACAACAAGTTACACTTAAGAGAAATTAAAGGCGACACTAACAAATGGAAACTCACACATTCACGAGGCTAGGAAGAAATAATATCATGAAAATGGCCATCCTGAGCAAAGCAATATAAAGATTTGAAGTTTTCCTATGAAATCATCAGCAACATTCTTCAATGAATTCGAACAAATAAATGAAAAATTCACACGGAAACACCAAAGACACCGAATAGCCATAGCAATGCTGAGAGAGAAGAATAACGTAGGGGTGATCTCACTCACCAACTTCACGCTCTACTATAAAGCCATAGTAATCAAGACAATATGGTATGGGCAGAAGAACGGAGCCACACACCAGTGGAACAGAGTAGACACTCCAGACATTAACCCAAATATATGTGGTCAATTAATATTTGATAAAGGAGCCATGGACATACAATGGCGAAATGACAGTCTCTTCAACAGATTGTGATGGCAAATCTGGACAGCTACATGAAGGAGAATGAAACTGCACTGTGTTCTAACCCCATATACAAAAGTAAATCCAACATGTATCAAAGACCGGAAGGTAAGTCATGAAACCATTAAACTCTTGGAAGAAAACATAGGCAGAAACCATTTAGACATAAACATGAGTGACCTCTTCTTGACAATATCTCCCGGGTAAGGAAAAGAACATTAAAAATGAAAAGTGGGAATATATTAAGGTGAAAAGCTTCTGTAGAGCAGTAGACACCATCAATACAACAGAAAGGAGACCTACAGGATGGGAAAATATATTTGTAAATGACACATCCGATAAAGACTCACAAACACATGGAGGCTTGACTACATGCTCCTAAATAATCAATTACTCAAAGACCAAATTAAAATGGAGATTCAGCATTATATTTAAACAAATGACAACAACAGATAGCTAAAACTACTGTTTTTACGGCAAAAGCAGTCTTAAGAGGAATATATATAGCAATCTAGTCACATGTAAAGAGGGAAGAAAAATCACAAATGAATGGTCTAAAGTCTCAATTATCGAAGTTGGAAAAAGGAGAACAAATGTGGCCTAAGGTCAGCAGAACGATGGAATAAATAAAGACCAGAGAAGAAATAAATAATGTTGAGAAGAAAACATTAGCAAATGTCAAAGAAAGCAAGAGCTGTTTCTTCAGGAAAATAAACAATATAGATAAGCCTCTTGCCAGACATATTAAGAGGAAAAGAGAGTCAACACACATCAACAGAATCAGAAATAAAAAAGGAAAAACCACGACGGACACCACAGAAATACAAAGAATTATTAGAGAGTACTATGAAAACCTATACGATGATAAGATGGGAAACCAAGGAGAAATGGACAAATTCCTAGGAGAATAAAACCTTCGATGGCTGACCCAGAAAAAAACATAAAATCTTAACACACCAATTACCAGCAACGGAATTGAATCAGTAAGCAAAAAACTACCAAAGAACAAATCCCTGGGACAGGTGGATTTTCCTCGGTATTTTAACAGACATACAGATCAGACATAATACCCATACTCCTAAAAGTTTTCCAAAAAATAGAAGAGGAGGGATTACTCCCAAACTCACTGTATGAAACCGATATCACTCTAATGGAAAAGCCAGATAAAGTTGGCACCAAAGAAAGAAACACTATAGACGATTATCCCTGATGAACGTAGATGTAAAAATACAAAACAACGTATTAGCAAAACAAATTCAAAAATACATCCAAAGGATGATACCCCATGACCAAGTGGGATTCATCCCAGGGATGCAAGGATAGTACGACATTTGATAATCCATCAACATCATCCAGCACATCAACATAAAGACAGACAAAACCACATGATCATCTCCATAGATGCTGAAAAATCGTTTGACATAGTTCTACAACCATTCATGATAAACACTCTCAACCAAATGTGTATAGAGGGAAAGTACCTCAACATAATAAAGCCCATATATGATAAAACCGCAGCCAACGTCATAGTGAACAGCGAGAAGCTGAAAGCTTTTCTTCTGCGATTGGATACAAGACAGGGATGCCCACTCTCCCCAATGTCTTTCAACACAGTACTGGAGGTCTAGGCCACAGCAATCAGACAAAACAAAGAAACACAAGGAATCCATATTGGTAGACAGGAAGTTAAACTGTCTCTATTTGCAGATGACATGAAATTGTACATAAAAAACCCTAAAGACTCCACACTAAAACTCCTAGAGCTCATATCGGGATTCAGCAAAGTCGCACGATAGAAAATTAACACACAGAAATATGTAGCTATACTGTACACGAACAATGATCCATTAGAAAGAGAAATCTGGAAAACAATTCCGTTCACAATTGCAGCATAAAGGATAAAATACCTAGGAATAAACCTAAGCAAAGAAGTGATAGACATATACTCAGGAAACAACAAGTCACACTTAAGAGAAATTAAAGCCGACAATAACAAATGGAAACTCACCCATTCACGAGGCTAGGAAGAATTAATATCATGAAAATGGCCATCCTGAGCAAAGCAATATACAGATTTGAAGTTTTCCTATGAAATCATCAGCAACATTCTTCAATGAATTGGAACAAATAAATGAAAAATTCACACGGAAACACCAAAGATACCAAAGAGCCATAGCAATGCTGAGAGAGAAGAATAACGTAGGGGTGATCTCACTCACCAACTTCACGCTCTACTATAAAGCCATAATAATCAAGACAATATGGTACTGGCACAAGAACAGAGCCACACACCAGTGGAACAGACTAGACACTCCAGACATTAACCCAAATATATGTGGTCAATTAATATTTGATAAAGGAGCCATGGACATACAATGGCGAAATGACAGTCTCTTCAACAGATTGTGATGGCAAATCTGGACAGCTACATGAAGGAGAATGAAACTGCACTGTGTTCTAACCTCATATACAAAAGTAAATCCAAAATGTATCAAAGACCGGAAGGTAAGTCATGAAACCATTAAACTCTTGGAAGAAAACATAGGCAGAAACCATTTAGACATAAACATGAGTGACCTCTTCTTGAAAATATCTCCCGGGTAAGGAAAAAAACAGCAAAAATGAAAAGTGGGAATATATTAAGGTGAAAAGCTTCTGTAAGGCAGTAGACACCATCAATACAACAGAAAGGAGCCCTACAGGAAGATGGGAAAATATATTTGTAAATGACACATCCGATAAAGGCTTGACGCCCAAAATATATAAAGAGATCACATGCCTCAACAAACTAAAAACAAATAATCCAATTAAAAATGGGCAGAGGAACTGAACAGACGGTTCTCCAAATAACAAATACAGATGGCCAACAGACACATGAAAAGATGTTCCACATCTCTTTTTATCAGAGAAATGCAAATAAAAACTACAATGAGATATCAAATCACTCCACAAAGGTTAGCTATCATTCACGAGACAAACAACAACAAATGTTGTTGCGGCTGTGGAGAAAGGGGAACCCTCCTACACTGCTGGTCGGAATGTAAATTAGTTCAACCATTGTGGAAAGGAGTATGGAGGTTCCTCAAAATGCTCAGAAAAGATTTACCACTGGACCCAGGAATTCCATTTTAAGGAATATATACAAGGAGAGCAGAAATCATGTTTGAAAAAGACAGATGCACCACGATGTTTATTGCAGCACTGTTTAGTATAGCAAAGAACTGGAAGCAATCTAAATGTCCACTGGTAGATGAATGGATAAAGAAGATGTGGTACATATACAAAATTTTATATTACTCAGACATAAGAAGAGGGCAAATCCTACCATTGGCAGCACCATGGAAGGAGCTGGAGGGTATTATGCTCAGTGAAAAAGCCAAGAAGAGAAAGAGAAATACCAAATGATTTCACTGATCTGTGGAGTGTAAGAATGAAGGAAAAACTGAACGAACAAAGCAGAAGCAGATTCACAGAACGCAAGAATGGAGTAACAGGTACCAAAGGGAAAGGGAGTGTGGAGGATGGGTGGATAGGGTGGGATAAGGGGGGAAGTAGAAGGAGGATATTAAGATTAGCATGCTAATGGGGGTGGGTGGGAGAAAGGGGTGGGCTGTACAACACAGAGAAGACAAGTAGTGATTCTACAACATTTTGCTCTGCTGAGTGACAGTCACTGGAAAGGGGTTAATAGTGGGGACCAGTTATAGGGGAGAGACTAGTAAACAGAATATTCTTCATGTAAGTTTAGATTAATGATAACGAGAAAGAAAAAAAAAAGAAAATAAAGAAAGAAAAGGGGGATAACTCCCTTATAGAATAAAGTTAACTGTAAATCAAGGATTAAGTCATGCCTAAAATATCCTTAATTTTGATCAGTTAAAGATTTGCAGATGATCGGTGTGGAGGTACTGTTTTCTTATAATATTCCTCTCTATTGATAAAAGTGCAGTTCCTATGTGTTCACATCCACTGAGTTCTACACAATGGTATAAAGGGCATAAAAATATAAGGGGAAAAAGGTCTCCTTGTGCTTATATAGAGGATCAAAGCCTAATTGGGCTAACCACAAAATGAACTAAGATACGATATGAAGAAGAACTTCCCACATCAGCAATCTCTGGAAGAGTCATTCCAGAAGATGATCATCAAAAAACCTCAACAAAGATCCAGGCACTGCTACAGTTGGAGCTGCATTCGTCTCACCAGATCCTTTACTTGTCATGTAAATGGAGAAGGAAATATCTAAGCTGGCCTGTGCATAGAGTAAAACATCAATTTGACTGTGTCTATACTTTTGGAACTCAACCAAGAATTAGGAGAAGTGCAAGTTGTAGCACTCCAAAATCTTACAACTGCAAATTATCTACTGTTAAAAGAGCATATGGGATGTGAACAGTACCCAGGAATCGGATGTTTTAATTTGTCTGATTTCTCTCAGACCGTTCAAGTTCAGTTGGACAATATCCATCATATCGTAGATAAATATTCACAAATGCCTAGGATGCCTAACTGGTTTTCTTGGTTTCACTGGAGATGGCTGGTAATTATAGTTCTGCTTTGGTTATGTACGTGTATTCCTTCTATGTTAATGTGTGTGCGCAATTTAATTAGTAGTTTAAAACCTACACATGCTTAAGTTACTCCACAAGAAGATATTTCAAAGAAATAAACAATCTTCCCATGATTTCGTCCGTCTGCTACTTCTATAGCTTTTCTTCTTCCTTGCTAATTACAGCCCTGAAATAGAAGTCGTCCCTCATATATAATTTACCGAGTAAGATAATTCTTCCAAGTGGTAAAGATACTTCCTGAAAAATGCTGGGCACAGAAACCACATGGCATAAAACTGCAAAGAAGTAAAAAGCTAACCCTTTCAAACAATAATTCTTCTATTTCACTTATCAAATTTAAACTTCCCTGTATGGTCCCGGAAGATGACTGGTTAGCCAGAGATGGGTAGATTCCTCAAGGGAGGAACAACATAATAGAGGCACAGTCGCAGGGCGGCCATCAGGTGAGAAATTGGTAATCTACAGAGGTGAGGCTTAAAACCTCAATGCCCTTGTTTTGAGGGATCTCTGCATCCGTGGATGTTTTATTGCCCTTGTCTAGCTTTTACTAACACTTAGTCTACAGGCACACACCTGATCATCTACATGTGCTCTCTTACAACACTAAACCGTGTATTCTACTTTTATCTTGCATCTACCAACCACTTCAAATTTATATTAAAAAAATTAATAACAATTATAAACATAATAACGGTGAAAGTGGGATAAACATACAAATCATATAAAAAAGCACAAAAAATTTTAAAAAAAGAAAGAAAGAAAAAAATAAAAAATAAAGGAGGACATTACATAATGATGAAGGGCGCAGTTCAACAAGAGGATATAACCTTTATGAGAATATATGAATGCAACACAGGAGCACCAGCATATGTGAAACAAACACTAACAGAATTAAAGGAGGAAATAGAATGCAATGCATAAACATTGGGTGACTTCAAACCACCACTCACTCCAAAGGACAGATCCAAGAGACAGAAAATAAGTAAGGACACAGAGGCACTGAACAACACACTAGAACAGATGGCCCTATTAGATATCTACACAATTCTACATCCAAAAGCAACAGGACACACATTCTTCTCACGTGCACATGAAACATTCTCCAGAGTAGACCACATAGTAGGCAACAAAAAGAGCCTCAGTAAAATCCAAGAGATTGAAATCCTATCAACCAACTTTTCAGACCACAAATGCTTAGAACTACAAATAAATTGGACAAAGAAATCAAAAAGGCTCACAAACACATGGAGGCTTAACAACATGCTCCTAAATAATCAATTACTCAAAGACCAAATTAAAATTTAGATTCAGCATTATATTTAAACAAATGACAACAACAGAATGCTAAAAATACTGTGGGTACGGCAAAAGCAGTCTTAAGAGGAATATACATAGCAATCCAGTCACATGTAAAGAAATAAGAAAAATCCCAAATGAATGGTCTAAAGTCTCAATTATCGAAGTTGGAAAAAGGAGAACAAATGTGGCCTGAGGTCAGCAGAACGATGGAATAAATAAAGACCAGAGAAGAAATAAATAATGTTGAGAAGAAAACATTAGCAAATGTCAAAGAAAGCAAGAGCTGTTTCTTCGCGAAAATAAACAATATAGAAAAGCCTCTTGCCAGACATATTAAGAGGAAAAGAGAGTCAACACACATCAACAGAATCAGAAATAAAAAAGGAAAAACCACGACGGACACCACAGAAATACAAAGTATTATTAGAGAGTACTATGAAAACCTATACGATGATAAGCTGGGAAACCAAGGAGAAATGGACAAATTCCTAGGAGAATAAAATCTTCCATGGCTGACCCAAGAAAAACATAAAATCTTAACCCACCAATTACCAGCAACGGAATTGAATCAGTAAGCAAAAAACTGCCAAAGAACAAATCCCCGGGACAGATGGATTTTACTTGGAATTTTAACAGACATACAGATCAGACATAATACCCATACTCCTAAAAGTTTTCCAAAAAATAGAAGAGGAGGGATTACTCCAAAACTCACTGTATGAAACCGATATCACTCTAATGGAAAAGCCAGATAAAGATGGCACCAAAGAAAGAAACACTACAGACGATTATCCCTGATGAACGTAGATGTAAAAATACAAAACAACGTATTAGCAAAACAAATTCAAAAATACATCCAAAGGATGATACCCCATGACCAAGTGGGATTCATCCCAGGGATGCAAGGATAGTACGACATTTGATAATCCATCAACATCATCCAGCACATCAACATAAAGACAGACAAAACCACATGATCATCTCCATAGATGCTGAAAAATCGTTTGACATAGTTCTACAACCATTCATGATAAACACTCTCAACCAAATGTGTATAGAGGGCAAGTACCTCAACCTAATAAAGCCCATATATGATAAAACCGCAGCCAACGTCATAGTGAACAGCGAGAAGCTGAAAGCTTTTCTTCTGTGATTGGATACAAGACAGGGATGCCCACTCTCCCCAAAGTTAATCAACACAGTAGTGGAGGTCTTGGCCACAGCAATTAGACAAAACAAAGAAACACAAGGAATCCATATTGGTAGACAAGGAGTTAAACTGTCTCTATTTGCAGATGACATGAAATTGTACATAAAAAACCCTATAGACTCCACAACAAAACTACTAGAGCTCATATCGGGTTACAGCAAAGTCGTACGAATGAAAATTAACACACAGAAATCTGTAGCTTTACTGTACACGAACAATGAACCAGTAGAAAGAGAAATCTGGAAAACAATTCCGTTCACAATTGCAGCAGGAAGGATAAAATACCTAGGAATAAACCTAAGCAAAGAAGTGATAGACATATACTCAGGAAACAACAAGTCACACTTAAGAGAAATTAAAGGCGACACTAACAAATGGAAACTCACACATTCACGAGGCTAGGAAGAATTAATATCATGAAAATGGCCATCCTGAGCAAAGCAATATACAGATTTGAAGTTTTCCTATGAAATCATCAGCAACATTCTTCAATGAATTGGAACAAATAAATGAAAAATTCACACGGAAACAACAAAGACACCGAATAGCCATAGCAATGCTGAGAGAGAAGAATAACGTAGGGGTGATCTCACTCACCAACTTCACGCTCTACTATAAAGCCATAGTAATCAAGACAATATGGTATGGGCACAAGAACAGAGCCACACCCAGTGGAACAGACTAGACACTCCAGACATTAACCCAAATATATGTGGTCAATTAATATTTGATAAAGGAGCCATGGACATACAATGGCGAAATGACAGTCTCTTCAACAGATTGTGATGGCAAATCTGGACAGCTACATGAAGGAGAATGAAACTGCACTGTGTTCTAACCCCATATACAAAAGTAAATCCAAAATGTATCAAAGACCGGAAGGTAAGTCATGAAACCATTAAACTCTTGGAAGAAAACATAGGCAGAAACCTCTTAGACATAAACATGAGTGACATCTTCTTGACAATATCTCCCGGGTAAGGAAAAGAACATTAAAAATGAAAAGTGGGAATATATTAAGGTGAAAAGCTTCTGTAGAGCAGTAGACACCATCAATACAACAGAAAGGAGCCCTACAGGATGGGAAAATATATTTGTAAATGACACATCCGATAAAGGCTTGACGCCCAAAATATATAAAGAGCTCACATGCCTCAACAAACTAAAAACAAATAATCCAATTAAAAATGGGCAGAGGAACTGAACAGACGGTTCTCCAAATAACAAATACAGATGGCCAACAGACACATGAAAAGATGCTCCACATCTCTTTTTATCAGAGAAATGCAAATGAAAACTACAATGAGTTATCACCTCACTCCACAAAGGATAGCTATCATTCGAGAGACAAAAAACAACAAATGTTGTTGCGGCTGTGGAGAAAGGGGAACCATCCTACACTGCTGGTGGGAATGTAAATTAGTTCAACCATTGTGGAAAGGAGTATGGAGGTTCCTCAAAATGCTCAGAAAAGATTCACCACTGGACCAAGGAATTCCATTTTAAGGAATATATACCAAGTTTGAAAAAGACAGATGCACCCCGATGTTTATTGCAGCACTGTTTAGTATAGCACAGAACTGGAACCAACATAAATGTAAACTGGTTTATGTATGGATAAAGAAGATGTGGTACATATACAAAATGGTATATTACTCAGACATAAGAAGAGGGCAAATCCTACCATTGGCAGCACCATGGAAGGAGCTGGAGGGTATTATGCTCAGTGAGAAAGCCAAGAAGAGAAAGAGAAATACCAAATGATTTCACTGATCTGTGGAGTGTAAGAATGAAGGAAAAACTGAAAGAACAATGCAGAAGCGGATTCACAGAACACAAGAATAGAGTAACTGGTACCAAAGGGAAAGGGAGTTGGGAGGATGGGTGGATAGGGAGGGATAAGGGGGGAAGTAGAAGGAGGATATTAAGATTAGCATTCTAATGGTGGTGGGTGGGAGAAAGGGGTTTGCTGTACAACACAGAGAAGACAAGTAGTGATTCTACAACATTTTGCTCTGCTGAATGACAGTGACTGGGAAGGGGTTAATAGTGGGGACCAGGTATAGGGGAGAGACTAGTAAACAGAATATTCTTCATGTAAGTTTAGATTAATGATAACGAGAAAGAAAAAGAAAAAGAAAATAAAGAAAGAAAAGGGGCATAACTCCCTGATAGAATAAAGTTAACTGTAAATCAAGGATTAAGTCATGCCTAAAATATCCTTAAAATTGATCAGTTAAAGATTTGCAGATGATCGGTGTGGAGGTACTGTTTTCTGATAATATTCCTCTCTATTGATAAAAGAGCAGTTCCTATGTGTTGACATCCATTGAGTTCTACACATGGTATAAAGGGCATAAAAATAGGAGGGGAAAAAGGTATCTTTGTGCTTATATAGAGGATCAAAGCCTAATTGGGCTAACCACAAAATGAACTAAGATGCGATATGAAGAAGAACTTCCCACATCAGCAATCTCTGGAAGAGTCATTCCAGAAGATGATCATCAAAAAACCTCAACAAAGATCCAGGCACTGCTACAGTTGGAGCTGCATTGGTCTCACCAGTTCCTGTACTTGTAATGTAAACGGAGAAGGAAATTTCTAAGCTGGCCTGTGCATAGAGTAAAACATCAATTTGACTGTGTCTATACTTTTGGAACTCAACCAAGAATTAGGAGAAGTGCAAGTTGTAGCTCTCCAAAATCTTACATCTACAAATTATCTACTGTTAAAAGAGCATATGGGATGTGAACAGTTCCCAGGAATCGGATGTTTTAATTTGTCTGATTTCTCTCAGACCGTTCAAGTTCAGTTGGACAATATCCATCATATCGTAGATAAATATTCACAAATGCCTAGGATGCCTAACTGGTTTTTCTTGGTTTCACTGGAGATGGCTGGTAATTATAGTTCTGCTTTGGTTATGTACGTGTATTCCTTCTATGTTAATGTGTGTGCGCAATTTAATTAGTAGTTTAAAACCTACACATGCTTAAGTTACTCCACAAGAAGATATTTCAAAGAAATAAACAATCTTCCCATGATTTCGTCCGTCTGCTACTTCAATAGCTTTTTTTCTTCCTTGCTAATTACAGCCCTGAAATAGAAGTCGTCCCTCATATATAATTTACCGAGTAAGATAATTTTTCCAAGTGGTAAAGATACTTCCTGAAAAATGCTGGGCACAGAAACCACATGGCATAAAACTGCAAAGAAGTAAAAAGCTAACCCTTTCAAACAATATTTCTTCTATCTCACTTATCAAATTTAAACTTCCCTGTATGGTCCCAGAAGATGACTGGTTAGCCAGAGATGGGTAGATTCCTCAAGGGAGGAACAACATAATAGAGGCACAGTCGCAGAGCGGCCATCAGGTGAGAAATTGGGAATCTACAGAGGTGAGGCTCAAAACCTCAATGCCCTTCTTTTGAGGGATCTCTGCATCCGTGGATGTTTTATTGAACTTCTCTAGCTTGGACTAACACTTAGTCTACAGGCACACACGTGATCATCTACATGTGCTCTCTTACAACACTAAACCGTGTATTCTATATTTATCTTGCATCTACCAACCACTTCAAATTTATATTAAAAAAAATTAATAACAATTACAAACATAACGGTGAAAGTGGGATAAACATACAAATCATATAAAAAAGCACAAAAAATTTTAAAAAAAGAAAGAAAGAAAAAAAATAAAAAATAAAGGAGGACATTACATAATGATGAAGGGCGCAGTTCTACAAGAGGATATAACCTTTATGAGAATATATGAATGCAACACAGGAGCACCAGCATATGTGAAACAAACACTAACAGAATTAAAGGAGGAAATAGAATGCAATGCATACACATTGGGTGACTTCAAACCACCACTCACTCCAAAGGACAGATCCAAGAGACAGAAAATAAGTAAGGACACAGAGGCACTGAACAACACACTAGAACAGATGGCCCTATTAGATATCTACACAATTCTACATCCAAAAGCAACAGGACACACATTCTTCTCACGTGCACATGAAACATTCTCCAGAGTAGAATACATAGTAGGCAACAAAAAGAGCCTCAGTAAATTCCAAGAGATTGAAATCCTATCAACCAACTTTTCAGACCACAAATGCTTAGAACTACAAATAAATTGGACAAAGAAATCAAAAAGGCTCACAAACACATGGAGGCTTAACAACATGCTCCTAAATAATCAATTACTCAAAGACCAAATTAAAATTTAGATTCAGCATTATATTTAAACAAATGACAACAACAGAAAGCTAAAAATACTGTGGGTACGGCAAAAGCAGTCTTAAGAGGAATATATATAGCAATCCAGTCACATGTAAAGAAGGAAGAAAAATCCCAAATGAATGGTCTAAAGTCTCAATTATCGAAGTTGGAAAAAGGAGAACAAATGTGGCCTGAGGTCAGCAGAACGTTGGAATAAATAAAGACCAGAGAAGAAATAAATAATGTTGAGAAGAAAACTTTAGCAAATGTCAAAGAAAGCAAGAGCTGTTTCTTCGGGAAAATAAACAATATAGATAAGCCTCTTGCCAGACATATTAAGAGGAAAAGAGAGTCAACACACATCAACAGAATCAGAAATATAAAGGGAAAAACCACGACGGACACCACAGAAATACAAAGAATTATTAGAGAGTACTATGAAAACCTATACGATGATAAGCTTTGAAACCAAGGAGAAATGGACAAATTCCTAGGAGAATAAAACCGTCCATGGCGGACCCAAGAAAAACATAAAATCTTAACACACCAATTACCAGCAACGGAATTGAATCAGTAAGCAAAAAACTACCAAAGAACAAATCCCCGGGACAGATGGATTTTACTTGGAATTTTAACAGACATACAGATCAGACATAATACCCATACTCCTAAAGGTTTTCCAAAAAATAGAAGAGGAGGGATTACTCCAAAACTCACTGTATGAAACCGATATCACTCTAATGGAAAAGCCAGATAAAGATGGCACCAAAGAAAGAAACACTACAGACGATTATCCCTGAAGAACGAAGATGTAAAAATACAAAACAATGTATTAGCAAAACGAATTCAAAAATACATCCAAAGGATGATACCCCATGACCAAGTGGGATTCATCCCAGGGATGCAAGGATAGTACGACATTTTGATAATCCATCAACATCATCCAGCACATCAACATAAAGACAGACAAAACCACATGATCATCTCCATAGATGCTGAAAAAGCGTTTAACATAGTTCTACAACCATTCATGATAAACACTCTCAACAAAATGTGTATAGAGGGCAAGTACCTCAACATAATAAAGCCCATATATGATAAAACCGCAGCCAACGTCATAGTGAACAGCGAGAAGCTGAAAGATTTTCTTCTGTGATTGAATACAAGACAGGGATGCCCACTCTCCCCAATGTTATTCAACACAGTAGTGGAGGTCTTGGCCACAGCAATTAGACAAAACAAAGAAACACAAGGAATCCATATTGGTAGACAAGGAGTTTAACTGTCTCTATTTGCAGATGACATGAAATTGTACATAAAAAACCCTATAGACTCCCCAACAAAACTACTAGAGCTCATATCGGGATACAGCAATGTCGCACGAATGAAAATTAACACACAGAAATCTGTAGCTTTACTGTACACGAACAATGAACCAGTAGAAAGAGAAATCTGGAAAACAATTATGTTCACAATTGCAGCAGGAAGGATAAAATACCTAGGAATAAACTTAAGCAAAGAAGTGATAGACATATACTCAGGAAACAACAAGTTACACTTAAGAGAAATTAAAGGCGACACTAACAAATGGAAACTCACACATTCACGAGGCTAGGAAGAAATAATATCATGAAAATGGCCATCCTGAGCAAAGCAATATAAAGATTTGAAGTTTTCCTATGAAATCATCAGCAACATTCTTCAATGAATTCGAACAAATAAATGAAAAATTCACACGGAAACACCAAAGACACCGAATAGCCATAGCAATGCTGAGAGAGAAGAATAACGTAGGGGTGATCTCACTCACCAACTTCACGCTCTACTATAAAGCCATAGTAATCAAGACAATATGGTATGGGCACAAGAACGGAGCCACACACCAGTGGAACAGAGTAGACACTCCAGACATTAACCCAAATATATGTGGTCAATTAATATTTGATAAAGGAGCCATGGACATACAATGGCGAAATGACCGTCTCTTCAACAGATTGTGATGGCAAATCTGGACAGCTACATGAAGGAGAATGAAACTGCACTGTGTTCTAACCCCATATACAAAAGTAAATCCAACATGTATCAAAGACCGGAAGGTAAGTCATGAAACCATTAAACTCTTGGAAGAAAACATAGGCAGAAACCTCTTAGACATAAACATGAGTGACCTCTTCTTGACAATATCTCCCGGGTAAGGAAAAGAACATTAAAAATGAAAAGTGGGAATATATTAAGGTGAAAAGCTTCTGTAGAGCAGTAGACACCATCAATACAACAGAAAGGAGACCTACAGGATGGGAAAATATATTTGTAAATGACACATCCGATAAAGACTCACAAACACATGGAGGCTTGACTACATGCTCCTAAATAATCAATTACTCAAAGACCAAATTAAAATGGAGATTCAGCATTATATTTAAACAAATGACAACAACAGATAACTAAAACTACTGTTTGTACGGCAAAAGCAGTCTTAAGAGGAATATATATAGCAATCTAGTCACATGAAAAGAGGGAAGAAAAATCACAAATGAATGGTCTAAAGTCTCAATTATCGAAGTTGGAAAAAGGAGAACAAATGTGGCCTAAGGTCCGCAGAACGATGGAATAAATAAAGACCAGAGAAGAAATAAATAATGTTGAGAAGAAAACATTAGCAAATGTCAAAGAAAGCAAGAGCTGTTTCTTCAGGAAAATAAACAATATTGATAAGCCTCTTGCCAGACATATTAAGAGGAAAAGAGAGTCAACACACATCAACAGAATCAGAAATAAAAAAGGAAAAACCACGACGGACACCACAGAAATACAAAGAATTATTAGAGGGTACTATGAAAACCTATACGATGATAAGCTGGGAAACCAAGGAGAAATGGACAAATTCCTAGGAGAATAAAACCTTCGATGGCTGACACAGAAAAAAACATAAAATCTTAACACACCAATTACCAGCAACGGAATTGAATCAGTAAGCAAAAAACTACCAAAGAACAAATCCCTGGGACAGGTGGATTTTCCTCGGTATTTTAACAGACATACAGATCAGACATAATACCCATACTCCTAAAAGTTTTCCAAAAAATAGAAGAGGAGGGATTACTCCCAAACTCACTGTATGAAACCGATATCACTCTAATGGAAAAGCCAGATAAAGTTGGCACCAAAGAAAGAAACACTATAGACGATTATCCCTGATGAACGTAGATGTAAAAATACAAAACAACGTATTAGCAAAACAAATTCAAAAGTACATCCAAAGGATGATACTCCATGACCAAGTGGGATTCATCCCAGGGATGCAAGGATAGTACGACATTTGATAATCCATCAACATCATCCAGCACATCAACATAAAGACAGACAAAACCACATGATCATCTCCATAGATGCTGAAAAATCGTTTGACATAGTTCTACAACCATTCATGATAAACACTCTCAACAAAATGTGTATAGAGGGCAAGTACCTCAACATAATAAAGCCCATATATGATAAAACCGCAGCCAACGTCATAGTGAACAGCGAGAAGCTGAAAGCTTTTCTTCTGCGATTGGATACAAGACGGATGCCCACTCTCCCCAATGTTATTCAACACAGTACTGGAGGTCTAGGCCACAGCAATTAGACAAAACAAAGAAAAACATGGAATCCATATTGGTAGACAAGAAGTTAAACTGTCTCTATTTGCAGATGACATGAAATTGTACATAATAAAACCTAAAGACTCCACACCAAAACTACTAGAGCTCATATCGGGATACAGCAATGTCGCACGAAAGAAAATTAACACACATAAATCTGTAGCTTTACTGTAGACGAACAATGATCCATTAGAAAGAGAAATCTGGAAAACAATTCCGTTCACAATTGCAGCAGAAAGGATAAAATACCTAGGAATAAACCTAAGCAAAGAAGTGATAGACATATACTCAGGAAACAACAAGTCACACTTAAGAGAAATTAAAGCCGACAATAACAAATGGAAACTCACCCATTCACGAGGCTAGGAAGAATTAATATCATGAAAATGGCCATCCTGAGCAAAGCAATATACAGATTTGAAGTTTTCCTATGAAATCATCAGCAACATTCTTCAATGAATTGGAACAAATAAATGAAAAATTCACACGGAAACACCAAAGACACCAAATAGCCATAGCAATGCTGAGAGAGAAGAATAACGTAGGGGTGATCTCACTCACCAACTTCACGCTCTACTATAAAGCCATAGTAATCAAGACTATATGGTACTGGCACAAGAACAGAGCCACACACCAGTGGAACAGACTAGACCCTCCAGACATTAACCCAAATATATGTGGTCAATTAATATTTGATAAAGGAGCCATGGACATACAATGGCGAAATGACAGTCTCTTCAACAGATTGTGATGGCAAATCTGGACAGCTACATGAAGGAGAATGAAACTGCACTGTGTTCTAACCCCATATACAAAAGTAAATCCAAAATGTATCAAAGACCGGAAGGTAAGTCATGAAACCATTAAACTCTTGGAAGAAAACATAGGCAGAAACCATTTAGACATAAACATGAGTGACCTCTTCTTGAAAATATCTCCCGGGTAAGGAAAAAAAGAGCAAAAATGAAAAGTGGGAATATATTAAGGTGAAAAGCTTCTGTACAGCAGTAGACACCATCAATACAACAGAAAGGAACCCTACAGGAAGATGGGGAAATATATTTGTAAATGACACATCCGATAAAGGCTTGACGCCCAAAATATATAAAGAGCTCACATGCCTCAACAAACTAAAAACAAATAATCCAATTAAAAATGGGCAGAGGAACTGAACAGACGTTTCTCAAAATAACAAATACAGATGGCCAACAGACACATGAAAAGTTGCACCACATCTCATTTTATCAGAGAAATGCAAATGAAAACTACAATGAGATATCACCTCACTCCACAAAGGATAGCTATCATTCGAGAGACAAACAACAACAAATGTTGTTGCGGCTGTGGAGAAAGGGGAACCCTCCTACACTGCTGGTGGGAATGTAAATTAGTTCAACCATTGTGGAAAGGAGTATGGAGGTTCCTCAAAATGCTCAGAAGAGATTCACCACTGGACCCAGGAATTCCATTTTAAGGAATATATACCAGGAGAGCAGCAATCAAGTTTGAAAAAGACAGATGCACCCCGATGTTTATTGCAGCACTGTTTAGTATAGCAAAGAACTGGAAGCAACCTAAATGTCCACTGGTAGATGAAAGGATAAAGAAGATGTGGTACATATACAAAATGGTATATTACTCAGACATAAGAAGAGGGCAAATCCTACCATTGGCAGCACCATGGAAGGAGCTGGAGGGTATTATGCTCAGTGAAAAAGCCAAGAAGAGAAAGAGAAATACCAAATGATTTCACTGATCTGTGGAGTATAAGAATGAAGGAAAAACTGAACGAACAAAGCAGAAGCAGATTCACAGAACGCAAGAATGGAGTAACAGGTACCAAAGGGAAAGGGAGCGTGGAGAATGGGTGGATAGGGTGGGATAAGGGGGGAAGCAGAAGGAGGATATTAAGATTAGCATGCTAATGGGGGTGGGTGGGAGAAAGGGGTGGGCTGTACAACACAGAGAAGACAAGTAGTGATTCTACAACATTTTGCTCTGCTGAATGACAGTGACTGGAAAGGGGTTAATAGTTGGGACCAGGTATAGGGGAGAGACTAGTAAACAGAATATTCTTCATGTAAGTTTGGATTAATGATAACGAGAAAGAAAAAGAAAAAGAAAATAAAGAAAGAAAAGGGGGATAACTCCCTGATAGAATAAAGTTAACTGTAAATCAACTATTATGTCATGCCTAAAATATCCTTAATTTGATCAGTTAAAGATTTGCAGGTGATCGGTGTGGAGGTACTGTTTTCTGATAATATTCCCCTCTATTGATAAAAGAGCAGTTCCTATGTGTTGACATCCACTGAGTTCTACACAATGGCATAAAGGGCATAAAAATAGGAGGGGAAAAAGGTCTCTTTGTGCTTATATAGAGGATCAAAGCCTAATTGTTCTAACCACAAAATGAACTAAGATACGATATGAAGAAGAACTTCCCACATCAGCAACCTCTGGAAGAGTCATTCCAGATGATGATCATCAAAAACCTCAACAAAGATCCAGGCACAGCTACAGTTGGAGCTGCATTGGTCTCACCAGTTCCTGTACTTGTCATGTAAACGGAGAAGGAAATTTCTAAGCTGGCCTGTGCATAGAGCAAAACATCAATTTGACTGTGTCTATACTTTTGGAACTCAACCAAGAATTAGGAGAAGTGCAAGTTGTAGCACTCCAAAATCTAACAACTACAAATTATCTACTGTTAAAAGAGCATATGGGATGTGAACAGTTCCCAGGAATCGGATGTTTTAATTTGTCTGATTTCTCTCAGACCTTTCAAGTTCAGTTGGACAATATCCATCATATCGTAGATAAATTTTCACAAATGCCTAGGATGCCTAACTGGTTTTTCTTGGTTTCACTGGAGATGGCTGGTAATTATAGTTCTGCTTTGGTTATGTACGTGTATTCCTTCTATGTTAATGTGTGTGCGCAATTTAATTAGTAGTTTAAAACCTACACATGCTTAAGTTACTCCACAAGAAGATATTTCAAAGAAATAAACAATCTTCCCATGATTTCGTCCGTCTGCTACTTCAATAGCTTTTTTTCTTCCTTGCTAAATACAGCCCTGAAATAGAAGTCGTCCCTCATATATAATTTACCGAGTAAGATAATTTTTCCAAGTGGTAAAGATACTTCCTGAAAAATGCTGGGCACAGAAACCACATGGCATAAAACTGCAAAGAAGTAAAAAGCTAACCCTTTCAAACAATATTTCTTCTATCTCACTTATCAAATTTAAACTTCCCTGTATGGTCCCAGAAGATGACTGGTTAGCCAGAGATGGGTAGATTCCTCAAGGGAGGAACAACATAAGAGAGGCACAGTCGCAGGGCGGCCATTGGGTGAGAAATTGGGAATCTAAAGAGGTGAGGCTTAAAACCTCAATGCCCTTCTTTTGAGGGATCTCTGCATCCGTGGATGTTTTATTGAACTTGTCTAGCTTGGACTAACACTTAGTCTACAGGCACACACGTGATCATCTACATGTGCTCTCTTACAACACTAAACCGTGTATTCTATATTTATCTTGCATCTACCAACCACTTCAAATTTATATTAAAAAAAATTAATAACAATTACAAACATAATAACGGTGAAAGTGGGATAAACATACAAATCATATAAAAAAGCACAAAAAATTTTAAAAAAAGAAAGAAAGAAAAAAAATAAAAAATAAAGGAGGACATTACATAATGATGAAGGGCGCAGTTCAACAAGAGGATATAACCTTTATGAGAATATATGAATGCAACACAGGAGCACCAGCATATGTGAAACAAACACTAACAGAATTAAAGGAGGAAATAGAATGCAATGCATACACATTGGGTGACTTCAAACCACCACTCACTCCAAAGGACAGATCCAAGAGACAGAAAATAAGTAAGGACACAGAGGCACTGAACAACACACTAGAACAGATGGCCCTATTAGATATCTACACAATTCTACATCCAAAAGCAACAGGACACACATTCTTCTCACGTGCACATGAAACATTCTCTTGAGTAGACCACATAGTAGGAAACAAAAAGAGCCTCAGTAAATTCCAAGAGATTGAAATCCTATCAACCAACTTTTCAGACCACAAATGCTTAGAACTACAAATAAATTGGACAAAGAAATCAAAAAGGCTCACAAACACATGGAGGCTTAACAACATGCTCCTAAATAATCAATTACTCAAAGACCAAATTAAAATTTAGATTCAGCATTATATTTAAACAAATGACAACAACAGAAAGCTAAAACTACTGTGTGTACGGCAAAAGCAGTCTTAAGAGGAATATATATAGCAATCCAGTCACATGTAAAGAAGGAAGAAAAATCCCAAATGAATGGTCTAAAGTCTCAATTATCGAAGTTGGAAAAAGGAGAACAAATGTGGCCTGAGGTCAGCAGAACGATGGAATAAATAAAGACCAGAGAAGAAATAAATAATGTTGAGAAGAAAACATTAGCAAATGTCAAAGAAAGCAAGAGCTGTTTCTTCGGGAAAATAAACCATATAGATAAGCCTCTTGCCAGACATATTAAGAGGAAAAGAGAGTCAACACACATCAACAGAATCAGAAATATAAAAGGAAAAACCACGACGGACACCACAGAAATACAAAGAATTATTAGAGAGTACTATGAAAACCTATACGATGATAAGCTTTGAAACCAAGGAGAAATGGACAAATTCCTAGGAGAATAAAACCTTCCATGGCGGACCCAAGAAAAACATAAAATCTTAACACACCAATTACCAGCAACGGAATTGAATCAGTAAGCAAAAAACTACCAAAGAACAAATCCCCGGGACAGATGGATTTTACTTGGAATTTTAACAGACATACAGATCAGACATAATACCCATACTCCTAAAAGTTTTCCAAAAAATAGAAGAGGAGGGATTACTCCAAAACTCACTGTATGAAACCGATATCACTCTAATGGAAAAGCCAGATAAAGATGGCACCAAAGAAAGAAACACTACAGACGATTATCCCTGAAGAACGAAGATGTAAAAATACAAAACAATGTATTAGCAAAACGAATTCAAAAATACATCCAAAGGATGATACCCCATGACCAAGTGGGATTCATCCCAGGGATGCAAGGATAGTACGACATTTGATAATCCATCAACATCATCCAGCACATCAACATAAAGACAGACAAAACCACATGATCATCTCCATAGATGCTGAAAAAGCGTTTAACATAGTTCTACAAACATTCATGATAAACACTCTCAACAAAATGTGTATAGAGGGCAAGTACCTCAACCTAATAAAGCCCATATATGATAAAACCGCAGCCAACGTCATAGTGAACAGCGAGAAGCTGAAAGCTTTTCTTCTGTGATTGGATACAAGACAGGGATGCCCACTCTCCCCAAAGTTAATCAACACAGTAGTGGAGGTCTTGGCCACAGCAATTAGACAAAACAAAGAAACACAAGGAATCCATATTGGTAGACAAGGAGGTTAACTGTCTCTATTTGCAGATGACATGAAATTGTACATAAAAAACCCTATAGACTCCCCAACAAAACTACTAGAGCTCATATCGGGATACAGCAATGTCGCACGAATGAAAATTAACACACAGAAATCTGTAGCTTTACTGTACACGAACAATGAACCAGTAGAAAGAGAAATCTGGAAAACAATTATGTTCACAATTGCAGCAGGAAGGATAAAATACCTAGGAATAAACTTAAGCAAAGAAGTGATAGACATATACTCAGGAAACAACAAGTTACACTTAAGAGAAATTAAAGGCGACACTAACAAATGGAAACTCACACATTCACGAGGCTAGGAAGAAATAATATCATGAAAATGGCCATCCTGAGCAAAGCAATATAAAGATTTGAAGTTTTCCTATGAAATCATCAGCAACATTCTTCAATGAATTCGAACAAATAAATGAAAAATTCACACGGAAACACCAAAGACACCGAATAGCCATAGCAATGCTGAGAGAGAAGAATAACGTAGGGGTGATCTCACTCACCAACTTCACGCTCTACTATAAAGCCATAGTAATCAAGACAATATGGTATGGGCACAAGAACGGAGCCACACACCAGTGGAACAGAGTAGACACTCCAGACATTAACCCAAATATATGTGGTCAATTAATATTTGATAAAGGAGCCATGGACATACAATGGCGAAATGACAGTCTCTTCAACAGATTGTGATGGCAAATCTGGACAGCTACATGAAGGAGAATGAAACTGCACTGTGTTCTAACCCCATATACAAAAGTAAATCCAACATGTATCAAAGACCGGAAGGTAAGTCATGAAACCATTAAACTCTTGGAAGAAAACATAGGCAGAAACCTCTTAGACATAAACATGAGTGACCTCTTCTTGACAATATCTCCCGGGTAAGGAAAAGAACATTAAAAATGAAAAGTGGGAATATATTAAGGTGAAAAGCTTCTGTAGAGCAGTAGACACCATCAATACAACAGAAAGGAGACCTACAGGATGGGAAAATATATTTGTAAATGACACATCCGATAAAGACTCACAAACACATGGAGGCTTGACTACATGCTCCTAAATAATCAATTACTCAAAGACCAAATTAAAATGGAGATTCAGCATTATATTTAAACAAATGACAACAACAGATAGCTAAAACTACTGTTTGTACGGCAAAAGCAGTCTTAAGAGGAATATATATAGCAATCTAGTCACATGTAAAGAGGGAAGAAAAATCACAAATGAATGGTCTAAAGTCTCAATTATCGAAGTTGGAAAAAGGAGAACAAATGTGGCCTAAGGTCAGCAGAACGATGGAATAAATAAAGACCAGAGAAGAAATAAATAATGTTGAGAAGAAAACATTAGCAAATGTCAAAGAAAGCAAGAGCTGTTTCTTCAGGAAAATAAACAATATAGATAAGCCTCTTGCCAGACATATTAAGAGGAAAAGAGAGTCAACACACATCAACAGAATCAGAAATAAAAAAGGAAAAACCACGACGGACACCACAGAAATACAAAGAATTATTAGAGGGTACTATGAAAACCTATACGATGATAAGCTGGGAAACCAAGGAGAAATGGACAAATTCCTAGGAGAATAAAACCTTCGATGGCTGACACAGAAAAAAACATAAAATCTTAACACACCAATTACCAGCAACGGAATTGAATCAGTAAGCAAAAAACTACCAAAGAACAAATCCCTGGGACAGGTGGATTTTCCTCGGTATTTTAACAGACATACAGATCAGACATAATACCCATACTCCTAAAAGTTTTCCAAAAAATAGAAGAGGAGGGATTACTCCCAAACTCACTGTATGAAACCGATATCACTCTAATGGAAAAGCCAGATAAAGTTGGCACCAAAGAAAGAAACACTATAGACGATTATCCCTGATGAACGTAGATGTAAAAATACAAAACAACGTATTAGCAAAACAAATTCAAAAGTACATCCAAAGGATGATACTCCATGACCAAGTGGGATTCATCCCAGGGATGCAAGGATAGTACGACATTTGATAATCCATCAACATCATCCAGCACATCAACATAAAGACAGACAAAACCACATGATCATCTCCATAGATGCTGAAAAATCGTTTGACATAGTTCTACAACCATTCATGATAAACACTCTCAACAAAATGTGTATAGAGGGCAAGTACCTCAACATAATAAAGCCCATATATGATAAAACCGCAGCCAACGTCATAGTGAACAGCGAGAAGCTGAAAGCTTTTCTTCTGCGATTGGATACAAGACGGATGCCCACTCTCCCCAATGTTATTCAACACAGTACTGGAGGTCTAGGCCACAGCAATTAGACAAAACAAAGAAAAACATGGAATCCATATTGGTAGACAAGAAGTTAAACTGTCTCTATTTGCAGATGACATGAAATTGTACATAATAAAACCTAAAGACTCCACACCAAAACTACTAGAGCTCATATCGGGATACAGCAATGTCGCACGATAGAAAATTAACACACAGAAATCTGTAGCTTTACTGTACACGAACAATGATCCATTAGAAAGAGAAATCTGGAAAACAATTCCGTTCACAATTGCAGCAGAAAGGATAAAATACCTAGGAATAAACCTAAGCAAAGAAGTGATAGACATATACTCAGGAAACAACAAGTCACACTTAAGAGAAATTAAAGCCGACAATAACAAATGGAAACTCACCCATTCACGAGGCTAGGAAGAATTAATATCATGAAAATGGCCATCCTGAGCAAAGCAATATACAGATTTGAAGTTTTCCTATGAAATCATCAGCAACATTCTTCAATGAATTGGAACAAATAAATGAAAAATTCACACGGAAACACCAAAGACACCAAATAGCCATAGCAATGCTGAGAGAGAAGAATAACGTAGGGGTGATCTCACTCACCAACTTCACGCTCTACTATAAAGCCATAGTAATCAAGACTATATGGTACTGGCACAAGAACAGAGCCACACACCAGTGGAACAGACTAGACCCTCCAGACATTAACCCAAATATATGTGGTCAATTAATATTTGTTAAAGGAGCCATGGACATACAATGGCGAAATGACAGTCTCTTCAACAGATTGTGATGGCAAATCTGGACAGCTACATGAAGGAGAATGAAACTGCACTGTGTTCTAACCCCATATACAAAAGTAAATCCAAAATGTATCAAAGACCGGAAGGTAAGTCATGAAACCATTAAACTCTTGGAAGAAAACATAGGCAGAAACCATTTAGACATAAACATGAGTGACCTCTTCTTGAAAATATCTCCCGGGTAAGGAAAAAAACAGCAAAAATGAAAAGTGGGAATATATTAAGGTGAAAAGCTTCTGTACAGCAGTAGACACCATCAATACAACAGAAAGGAGCCCTACAGGAAGATGGGGAAATATATTTGTAAATGACACATCCGATAAAGGCTTGACGCCCAAAATATATAAAGAGCTCACATGCCTCAACAAACTAAAAACAAATAATCCAATTAAAAATGGGCAGAGGAACTGAACAGACGGTTCTCCAAATAACAAATACAGATGGCCAACAGACACATGAAAAGATGCTCCACATCTCTTTTTATCAGAGAAATGCAAATGAAAACTACAATGAGTTATCACCTCAATCCACAAAGGATAGCTATCATTCGAGAGACAAACAACAACAAATGTTGTTGCGGCTGTGGAGAAAGGGGAACCCTCCTACACTGCTGGTGGGAATGTAAATTAGTTCAACCATTGTGGAAAGGAGTATGGAGGTTCCTCAAAATGCTCAGAAGAGATTCACCACTGGACCCAGGAATTCCATTTTAAGGAATATATACCAGGAGAGCAGCAATCAAGTTTGAAAAAGACAGATGCACCCCGATGTTTATTGCAGCACTGTTTAGTATAGCAAAGAACTGGAAGCAACCTAAATGTCCACTGGTAGATGAAAGGATAAAGAAGATGTGGTACATATACAAAATGGTATATTACTCAGACATAAGAAGAGGGCAAATCCTACCATTGGCAGCACCATGGAAGGAGCTGGAGGGTATTATGCTCAGTGAAAAAGCCAAGAAGAGAAAGAGAAATACCAAATGATTTCACTGATCTGTGGAGTGTAAGAATGAAGGAAAAACTGAACGAACAAAGCAGAAGCAGATTCACAGAACGCAAGAATGGAGTAACAGGTACAAAAGGGAAAGGGAGTGTGGAGAATGGGTGGATAGGGTGGGATAAGGGGGGAAGCAGAAGGAGGATATTAAGATTAGCATGCTAATGGGGGTGGGTGGGAGAAAGGGGTGGGCTGTACAACACAGAGAAGACAAGTAGTGATTCTACAACATTTTGCTCTGCTGAATGACAGTGACTGGAAAGGGGTTAATAGTGGGGACCAGGTATAGGGGAGAGACTAGTAAACAGAATATTCTTCATGTAAGTTTGGATTAATGATAACGAGAAAGAAAAAGAAAAAGAAAATAAAGAAAGAAAAGGGGGATAACTCCCTGATAGAATAAAGTTAACTGTAAATCAAGGATTAAGTCATGCCTAAAATATCCTTAATTTTGATCAGTTAAAGATTTGCAGGTGATCGGTGTGGAGGTACTGTTTTCTGATAATATTCCTCTCTATTGATAAAAGAGCAGTTCCTATGTGTTGACATCCACTGAGTTCTACACAATGGCATAAAGGGCATAAAAATAGGAGGGGAAAAAGGTCTCTTTGTGCTTATATAGAGGATCAAAGCCTAATTGGGCTAACCACAAAATGAACTAAGATACGATATGAAGAAGAACTTCCCACATCAGCAACCTCTGGAAGAGTCATTCCAGATGATGATCATCAAAAACCTCAACAAAGATCCAGGCACTGCTACAGTTGGAGCTGCATTGGTCTCACCAGTTCCTGTACTTGTCATGTAAACGGAGAAGGAAATATCTAAGCTGGCCAGTGCATAGATTAAAACATCAATTTGACTGTGTCTATACTTTTGGAACTCAACCAAGAATTAGGAGAAGTGCAAGTTGTAGCACTCCAAAATCTTACAACTACAAATTATCTACTGTTAAAAGAGCATATGGGATGTGAACAGATCCCAGGAATCGGATGTTTTAATTTGTCTGATTTCTCTCAGACCGTTCAAGTTCAGTTGGACAATATCCATCATATGGTAGATAAATTTTCACAAATGCCTAGGATGCCTAACTGGTTTTTCTTGGTTTCACTGGAGATGGCTGGTAATTATAGTTCTGCTTTGGTTATGTACGTGTATTCCTTCTATGTTAATGTGAGTGCGCAATTTAATTAGTTGTTTAAAACCTACACATGCTTAAGTTACTCTACAAGAAGATATTTCAAAGAAATAAACAATCTTCCCATGATTTCGTCCGTCTGCTACTTCTATAGCTTTTCTTCTTCCTTTCTAATTACAGCCCTGAAATAGAAGTCGTCCCTCATATATAATTTACCGGGTGAGATAATTCTTCCAAGTGGTAAAGATACTTCCTGAAAAATGCTGGGCACAGAAACCACATGGCATAAAACTGCAAAGAAGTAAAAAGCTAACCTTTTCAAACAATATTTATTCTATCTCACTTATCAAATTTAAACTTCCCTGTATGGTCCCGGAAAATGACTGTTTAGCCAGAGATGGGTAGATTCCTCAAGGGAGGAACAACATAAGAGAGGCACAGTCGCAGGGCGGCCATTGGGTGAGAAATTGGGAATCTACAGAGGTGAGGCTTAAAACCTCAATGCCCTTGTTTTGATGGATCTCTGCATCCGTGGATGTTTTATTGCTCTTGTCTAGCTTGGACTAACACTTAGTCTACAGGCACACACCTGATCATCTACATGTGCTCTCTTACAACACTAAACAGTGTATTCTACTTTTACCTTGCATCTACCAAAAACTTCACCTTTATATTAAAAAAATTAATAACAATTATAAACATAATAACGGGGAAAGTGGGATAAACATACAAATCATATATAGAGCACAAATTTTTAAAAAGAGAAAGAAAGAAAAAAAATAAAAGATAAAGGAGGACATTACATAATGATGAAGGGCGCAGTTCAACAAGAGGATATAACCTTTATGAGTATATATGAATACAACACAGGAGCACCAGCATATGTGAAACAAATACTAACAGAATTTAATGAGGAAATAGAATGCAATGCATACACATTGGGAGACTTCAACCCACCTCTCACTCCAAAGGACATATCCAAGGGACCGAAAATAAGTAAGGACACAGAGGCACTGAACAACACACTAGAACAGATGGTCCTATTAGATATCTACACAATTCTACATCCAAAAGCAACAGAACACACATTCTTCTCACTTGCACATGAAACATTCTCCAGAGTAGACCACATAGTAGGCAACAAAAAGAGCCTCAATAAATTCCAAGAGATTGAAATTCTATCCACCAACTTTTCATACCACAAATGCTTAGAACTACAAATAAATTGGACAAAGAAAGCAAAAAGGCTCACAAACACATGGAGGCTTGACTACATGCTCCTAAATAATCAATTACTCAAAGACCAAATTAAAATGGAGATTCAGCATTATATTTAAAGAAATGACAACAACAGAAAGCTAAAACTACTGTTTGTACGGCAAAAGCAGTCTTAAGAGGAATATATATAGCAATCCAATCACATGTAAAGAAGGAAAAAAATCACAAATGAATGGTCTAAAGTCTCAATTATCGAAGTTGGAAAAAGGAGAACAAATGTGGCCTAAGGTCAGCAGAACGATGGAATAAATAAAGACCAGAGAAGAAATAAATAATGTTGAGAAGAAAACATTAGCAAATGACAAAGAAAGCAAGAGCTGTTTCTTCGGGAAAATAAACAATATAGAAAAGCCTCTTGCCAGACATATTAAGAGGAAAAGAGAGTCAACACACATCAACAGAATCAGAAATAAAAGAGGAAAAACCACGACGGACACCACAGAAATACAAAGAATTATTAGAGAGTACTATGAAAACCTATACGATGATAAGCTGGGAAACCAAGGAGAAATGGACAAATTCCTAGGAGAATAAAATCTTCCATGGCTGACCCAAGAAAAACATAATATCTTAACACACCAATTACCAGCAACGGAATTGAATCAGTAAGCAAAAAACTACCAAAGAACAAATCCCCGGGACAGATGGATTTTCCTCGGAATTTTAACAGACATACAGATCAGACATAATACCCATACTCCTTAAAGTTTTCCAAAAAATAGAAGAGGAGGGATTACTCCCAAACTCACTCTATGAAAAAGATATCACTCTAATGGAAAAGCCAGATAAAGATGGAACCAAAGAAAGAAACACTATAGACGATTATCCCTGATGAACGTAGATGGAAAAATACAAAACAACGTATTAGCAAAACAAATTCAAAAATACATCCAAAGGATGATACCCCATGACCAAGAGGGATTCATCCCAGGGATGCAAGGATAGTACGACATTTGATAATCCATCAACATCATCCAGCACATCAACATAAAGACAGACAAAACCACATGATCATCTCCATAGATGCTGAAAAATCGTTTGACATAGTTCTACAACCATTCATGATAAACACTCTCAACCAAATGTGTATAGAGGGAAAGTACCTCAACATAATAAAGCCCATATATGATAAAACCGCAGCCAACGTCATAGTGAACAGCGAGAAGCTGAAAGCTTTTCTTCTGCGATTGGATACAAGACAGGGATGCCCACTCTCCCCAATGTTATTCAACACAGTACTGGAGGTCTAGGCCACAGCAATCAGACAAAACAAAGAAACACAAGGAATCCATATTGGTAGACAGGAAGTTAAACTGTCTCTATTTGCAGATGACATGAAATTGTACATAAAAAACCCTAAAGACTCCACACTAAAACTCCTAGAGCTCATATCGGGATTCAGCAAAGTCGCACGATAGAAAATTAACACACAGAAATCTGTAGCTTTACTGTACACGAACAATGATCCATTAGAAAGAGAAATCTGGAAAACAATTCCGTTCACAATTGCAGCATAAAGGATAAAATACCTAGGAATATACCTAAGCAAAGAAGTGATAGACATATACTCAGGAAAAAACAAGTCACACTTAAGAGAAATTAAAGCCGACAATAACAAATGGAAACTCACCCATTCACGAGGCTAGGAAGAATTAATATCATGAAAATGGCCATCCTGAGCAAAGCAATATACAGATTTGAAGTTTTCCTATGAAATCATCAGCAACATTCTTCAATGAATTGGAACAAATAAATGAAAAATTCACACGGAAACACCAAAGATACCAAATAGCCATAGCAATGCTGAGAGAGAAGAATAACGTAGGGGTGATCTCACTCACCAACTTCACGCTCTACTATAAAGCCATAATAATCAAGACAATATGGTACTGGCACAAGAACAGAGCCACACACCAGTGGAACAGACTAGACACTCCAGACATTAACCCAAATATATGTGGTCAATTAATATTTGATAAAGGAGCCATGGACATACAATGGCGAAATGACAGTCTCTTCAACAGATTGTGATGGCAAATCTGGACAGCTACATGAAGGAGAATGAAACTGCACTGTGTTCTAACCCCATATACAAAAGTAAATCCAAAATGTATCAAAGACCGGAAGGTAAGTCATGAAACCATTAAACTCTTGGAAGAAAACATAGGCAGAAACCATTTAGACATAAACATGAGTGACCTCTTCTTGAAAATATCTCCTGGGTAAGGAAAAAAACAGCAAAAATGAAAAGTGGGAATATATTAAGGTGAAAAGCTTCTGTACAGCAGTAGACACCATCAATACAACAGAAAGGAGCCCTACAGGAAGATGGGGAAATATATTTGTAAATGACACATCCGATAAAGGCTTGACGCCCAAAATATATAAAGAGCTCACATGCCTCAACAAACTAAAAACAAATAATCCAATTAAAAATGGGCAGAGGAACTGAACAGACGTTTCTCAAAATAACAAATACAGATGGCCAACAGACACATGAAAAGATGCACCACATCTCATTTTATCAGAGAAATGCAAATGAAAACTACAATGAGATATCACCTCACTCCACAAAGGATAGCTATCATTCGAGAGACAAACAACAACAAATGTTGTTGCGGCTGTGGAGAAAGGGGAACCCTCCTACACTGCTGGTGGGAATGTAAATTAGTTCAACCATTGTGGAAAGGAGTATGGAGGTTCCTCAAAATGCTCAGAAGAGATTCACCACTGGACCCAGGAATTCCATTTTAAGGAATATATACCAGGAGAGCAGCAATCAAGTTTGAAAAAGACAGATGCACCCCGATGTTTATTGCAGCACTGTTTAGTATAGCAAAGAACTGGAAGCAACCTAAATGTCCACTGGTAGATGAAAGGATAAAGAAGATGTGGTACATATACAAAATGGTATATTACTCAGACATAAGAAGAGGGCAAATCCTACCATTGGCAGCACCATGGAAGGAGCTGGAGGGTATTATGCTCAGTGAAAAAGCCAAGAAGAGAAAGAGAAATACCAAATGATTTCACTGATCTGTGGAGTGTAAGAATGAAGGAAAAACTGAACGAACAAAGCAGAAGCAGATTCACAGAACGCAAGAATGGAGTAACAGATACCAAATTGAAAGGGAGTTTGGAGGATGGGTGGATAGGGAGGGATAAGGGGGGATGTAGAAGGAGGATATTAAGATTAGCATGCTAATGGTGGTGGGTGGCAGAAAGGGGTGGGCTGTACAACACAGAGAAGACAAGTAGTGATTCTACAACATTTTGCTCTGCTGAGTGACAGTGACTGGAAAGGGGTTAATAGTGGGGACCAGTTATAGGGGAGAGACTAGTAAACAGAATATTCTTCATGTAAGTTTAGATTAATGATATCGAGAAAGAAAAAAAAAAGAAAATAATGAAAGAAAAGGGGGATAACTCCCTTATAGAATAAAGTTAACTGTAAATCAAGGATTAAGTCATGCCTAAAATATCCTTAATTTTGATCAGTTAAAGATTTGCAGATGATCGGTGTGGAGGTACTGTTTTCTTATAATATTCCTCTCTATTTATAAAAGTGCAGTTCCTATGTGTTCACATCCACTGAGTTCTACACAATGGTATAAAGGGCATAAAAATATAAGGGGAAAAAGGTCTCCTTGTGCTTATATAGAGGATCAAAGCCTAATTGGGCTAACCACAAAATGAACTAAGATACGATATGAAGAAGAACTTCCCACATCAGCAATCTCTGGAAGAGTCATTCCAGAAGATGATCATCAAAAAACCTCAACAAAGATCCAGGCACTGCTACAGTTGGAGCTGCATTCGTCTCACCAGATCCTTTACTTGTCATGTAAATGGAGAAGGAAATATCTAAGCTGGCCTGTGCATAGAGTAAAACATCAATTTGACTGTGTCTATACTTTTGGAACTCAACCAAGAATTAGGAGAAGTGCAATTTGTAGCACTCAAAAATCTAACAACTACAAATTATATACTGTTAAAAGAGCATATGGGATGGGAACAGTTCCCAGGAATCGGATGTTTTAATTTGTATGATTTCTCTCAGACCGTTCAAGTTCAGTTGGACAATATCCATCATATCGTAGATAAATTTTCACAAATGCCTAGGATGCCTAACTGGTTTTTCTTGATTTCACTGGAGATGGCTGGTAATTATAGTTTTGCTTTGGTTTTGTACGTGTATTCCTTCTATGTTAATGTGAGTGCGCAATTTAATTAGTAGTTTAAAACCTACACATGCTTATGTTACTCTACAAGAAGATATTTCAAAGAAATAAACAATCTTCCCATGATTTCGTCCGTCTGCTACTTCTATAGCTTTTCTTCTTTCTTGCTAATTACAGCCCTGAAATAGAAGTCGTCCCTCATATATAATTTACCGAGTAAGATAATTCTTCCAAGTGGTAAAGATACTTCCTGAAAAATGCTGGGCACAGAAACCACATGGCATAAAACTGCAAAGAAGTAAAAAGCTAACCCTTTCAAACAATAATTCTTCTATCTCACTTAACAAATTTAAACTTCCCTGTATGGTCCCGGAAAATGACTGTTTAGCCAGAGATGGGTAGATTCCTCAAGGGAGGAACAACATAAGAGAGGCACAGCCGCAGGGCGGCCATTGGGTGAGAAATTGGGAATCTACAGAGGTGAGGCTTAAAACCTCAATGCCCTTGTTTTGAGGGATCTCTGCATCCGTGGATGTTTTATTGCCCTTGTCTAGCTTGGACTAACACTTAGTCTACAGGCACACACCTGATCATCTACATGTGCTCTCTTACAACACTAAACCATGTATTCTACTTTTACCTTGCATCTACCAAACACTTCACCTTTATATTAAAAAAAATTTATAACAATTATAAACATAATAACGGGGAAAGTGGGATAAACATACAAATCATATATAGAGCACAAATTTTTAAAAAAAGAAAGAAAGAAAAAAAATAAAAGATAAAGGATTACATTACATAATGATGAAGGGCGCAGTTCAACAAGAGGATATAACCTTTATGAGTATATATGAATGCAACACATGAGCACCAGCATATTTGAAACAAATACTAACAGAATTAAATGAGGAAATAGAATGCAATGCATACACATTGGGAGACTTCAACCCACCACTCACTCCAAAGGACAGATCCAAGGGACAGAAAATAAGTAAGGACACAGAGGCACTGAACAACACACTAGAACAGATGGCCCTATTAGATATCTACACAATTCTACATCCAAAATCAACAGGACACACATTCTTCTCACGTGCACATGAAACATTCTCCAGAGTTGACCACATAGTAGGCAACAAAAAGAGCCTCAATAAATTCCAAGAGAATGAAATTCTATCCACCAACTTTTCAGAACACAAATGCTTAGAACTACAAATAAATTGGACAAAGAAAGCAAAAAGGCTCACAAACACATGGAGGCTTGACTACATGCTCCTAAATAATCAATTACTGAAAGACCGAATTAAAATGGAGATTCAGCATTATATTTAAACAAATGACAACAACAGAAAGCTAAAAATACTGTGGGTACGGCAAAAGCAGTCTTAAGAAGAATATATATAGCAATCCAGTCACATGTAAAGAAATAAAAATCCCAAATGAATGGTCTAAAGTCTCAATTATCGAATTTGGAAAAAGGAGAACAAATGTGGCCTAAGGTCAGCAGAACGATGGAATAAATAAAGACCAGAGAAGAAATAAATAATGTTGAGAAGAAAACATTAGCAAATGTCAAAGAAAGCAAGAGCTGTTTCTTCGGGAAAATAAACAATATAGATAAGCCTCTTGCCTGACATATTAAGAGGAAAAGAGAGTCAACACACATCAACAGAATCAGAAATAAAAAAGGAAAAACCACGACGGACACCACAGAAATACAAAGAATTATTAGAGTGTACTATGAAAACCTATACGTTGATAAGCTGGGAAACCAAGGAGAAATGGACAAATTCCTAGGATAATAAAACCTTCCATGGCTGACCCAGAAAAAAACCTAAAATCTTAACACACCAATTACCAGCAACGGAATAGAAACAGTAAGGATAAAACTACCAAAGAACAAATCCCCCGGACAGATGTATTTTCCTCGAAATTTTAACATACAGATCAGACATAATACCCATACTCCTAAAAGTATTCCAAAAAATAGAAGAGGAGGGATTACTCCCAAACTCACTGTATGAAACCGATATCACTCTAAAGGAAATGCCGGATAAAGATGGCACCAAAGAAAAAACACTACAGACGATTATCCCTGATGAACGTAGATGTAAAAATACAAAACAACGTATTAAGAAAACGAATTCAAAAATACATCCAAAGGATGATACCCCATGACCAAGTGGGATTCATCCCAGGGATGCAAGGATAGTACGACATTTGATAATCCATCAACATCATCCAGCACATCAACATAAAGACAGACAAAACCACATGATCATCTCCATAGATGCTGAAAAAGCGTTTGACATAGTTCTACAAAAATTCATGATAAACACTCTCAACAAAATGTGTATAGAGGGCAAGTACCTCAACATAATAAAGCCCATATATGATAAAACCGCAGCCAACGTCATAGTGAACAGCGAGAAGCTGAAAGCTTTTCTTCTGCGATTGGATACAAGACGGATGCCTACTCTCCCCAATGTTATTCAACACAGTACTGGAGGTCTAGGCCACAGCAATTAGACAAAACAAAGAAACACAAGGAATCCATATTAGTAGACAATGAGTTAAACTGTCTCTATTTGCAGATGACATGAAATTGTACATAAAAAACCCTAAAGACTCCACACCAAAACTACTAGAGCTCATATCGGGATTCAGCAAAGTCGCACGATAGAAAATTAACAAACAGAAATCTGTAGCTTTACTGTACACGAACAATGAACCAGTAGAAAGAGAAATCTGGAAAACAATTCCGTTCACAATTGCAGCATAAAGGATAAAATACCTAGGAATAAACCTAAGCAAAGAAGTGATAGACATATACTCAGGAAACAACAAGTCACACTTAAGAGAAATTAAAGGCGACACTAACAAATGGAAACTCACACATTCACGAGGCTAGGAAGAATTAATATCATGAAAATGGCCATCATGAGCAAAGCAATATACAGATTTGAAGTTTTCCTATGAAATCATCAGCAACATTCTTCAATGAATTCGAACAAATAAATGAAAAATTCACACGGAAACACCAAAGACACCGAATAGCCATAGCAATGCTGAGAGAGAAGAATAACGTAGGGGTGATCTCACTCACCAACTTCACGCTCTACTATAAAGCCATAGTAATCAAGACAATATGGTACTGGCACAAGAACAGAGCCACACACCAGTGGAACAGACTAGACACTCCAGACATTAACCCAAATATATGTGGTCAATTAATATTTCATAATGGAGCCATGGATATACAATGGCGAAATGACAGTCTCTTCAACAGATTGTGATGGCAAATCTGGACAGCTTACTGAAGGAGAATGAAACTGCACTGCGTTCTAACCCCATATACAAAAGTAAATCCAAAATGTATCAAAGACCGGAAGGTAAGTCATGAAACCATTAAACTCTTGGAAGAAAACATAGGCAGAAACCTCTTAGACATAAACATGAGTGTCCTCTTCTTGAAAGTATCTCCCGGGTAAGGAAAAAAACAGCAAAAATGAAAAGTGGGAATATATTAAGGTGAAAAGCTTCTGTAGAGCAGTAGACACCATCAATACAACAGAAAGGAGCCCTACAGGATGGGAAAATATATTTGTAAATGACACATCCGATAAAGGCTTGACGACCAAAATATATAAAGAGCTCACATGCCTCAACAAACTAAAAACAAATAATCCAATTAAAAATGGGCAGAGGAACTGAACAGACGGTTCTCCAAATAACAAATACAGATGGCCAACAGACACATGAAAAGATGCTCCACATCTCTTTTTATCAGAGAAATGCAAATGAAAACTACAATGAGTTATCACCTCACTCCACAAAGGATAGCTATCATTCGAGAGACAAACAACAACAAATGTTGTTGCGGCTGTGGAGAAAGAGGTACCCTCCTACACTGCTGGTGGGAATGTAAATTAGTTCAACCATTGTGGAAAGGAGTATGGAGGTTCCTCAAAATGCTCAGAAAAGATTCACCACTGGACCCAGGAATTCCATTTTAAGGAATATATACCAAGTTTGAAAAAGACAGATGCACCCCGATGTTTATTGCAGCACTGTTTAGTATAGCAAAGAACTGGAAGGAACATAAATGTCCACTGGTGGATGAATCTATAAAGGAAATGTGGAACATATACAAAATGGTATATTACTCAGACATAAGAAGAGGGCAAATCCTACCATTGGCAGCACCATGGAAGGAGCTGGAGTGTATTATGCTCAGTGAAAAAGCCAAGAAGAGAAAGAGAAATACCAAATAATTTCACTGATCTGTGGAGTGTAAGAATGAAGGAAAAACTGAACGAACAAAGCAGAAGCGGATTCACAGAACGCAAGAATGGTGTAACAGGTACCAAAGGGAAAGGGAGTGGGGAGGATGGGTGGATAGGGAGGGATAAGGGGGGAAGTAGAAGGAGGATATTAAGATTAGCATGCTAATGGGTGTGGGTGGGAGAAAGGGGTGGGCTGTACAACACAGAGAAGACAAGTAGTGATTCTACAACATTTTGCTCTGCTGAATGACAGTGACTGGGAAGGGATTAATAGTGGGGACCAGGTATAGGGGAGAGAATAGTAAACAGAATATTCTTCATGTAAGTTTAGATTAATGATAACGAGAAAGAAAAAGAAAAAGAAAAGAAAGAAAGAAAAGGGGGATAACTCCTTGAGAGAATAAAGTTAACTGTAAATCAAGGATTAAGTCATGCCTAAAATATCCTTAATTTTGATCAGTTAAAGATTTGCAGATGATCGGTGTGGAGGTACTGTTTTCTGATAATATTCCTCTCTATTGATAAAAGAGCCGTTCCTATGTGTTGACATCCATTGAGTTCAACACATGGTATAAAGGGCATAAAAATAGGAGGGGAAAAAGGTCTCTTTGTGCTTATATAGAGGATCAAAGCCTAATTGGGCTAACCACAAAATGAACTAAGATACGATATGAAGAAGAACTTCCCACATCAGCAATCTCTGGAAGAGTCATTCCAGAAGATGATCATCAAAAACCTCAACAAAGATCCAGGCACTGCTACAGTTGGAGCTGCATTCGTCTCACCAGTTCATGTACTTGTCATGTAAACGGAGAAGGAAATTTCTAAGCTGGCCTGTGCATAGAGTAAAACATCAATTTGACTGTGTCTATACTTTTGGAACTCAACCAAGAATTAGGAGAAGGGCAAGTTGTAGCACTCCAAAATCTTACAACTACATATTATCTACTGTTAAAAGAGCATATGGGATGTGAACAGTTCCCAGGAATCGGATGTTTTAATTTGTCTGATTTCTCTCAGACAGTTCAATTTCAGTTGGACAATATCCATCATATCGTAGATAAATTTTCACAAATGCCTAGGATGCCTAACTGGTTTTTCTTGGATTCACTGGAGATAGATGGTAATTATAGTTCTGCTTTGGTTATGTACGTGTATTAATTCTATGTTAATGTGTGTGCGCAATTTAATTAGTAGATTAAAACCTACACATGCTTAAGTTACTCTACAAGAAGATATTTCAAAGAAATAAAAAATCTTCCCATGATTTCGTCTGTCTGCTACTTCTATAGCTTTTCTTCTTTCTTGCTAATTACAGCCCTGAAATAGAAGTCGTCCCTCATATATAATTTACCGAGTAAGATAATTCTTCCAAGTGGTAAAGATACTTCTTGAAAAATGCTGGGCACAGAAACCACTTGGTATAAAACTGCAAAGAATTAAAAAGCTAACCCTTTCAAACAATATTTCTTCTATCTCACTTATCAAATTTAAACTTCCCTGTATGGTCCCGGAAGATGACTGGTTAGCCAGAGATGGGTAGATTCCTCAAGGGAGGAACAACATAAGAGAGGCACAGTCGCAGGGCGACCATCGGGTGAGAAATTGGGAATCTACAGAGGTGAGGCTGAAAACCTCAATGCCCTTGTTTTGAGGGATCTCTGCATCCGTGGATGTTTTATTGCCATTGTCTAGCTTGGACTAACACTTAGTCTACAGGCACACACCTGATCATCTACATGTGCTCTCTTACAACACTAAACTGTGTATTCTATATTTATCTTGCATCTACCAACCACTTCACCTTTATATAAAAAAAATTAATAACAATTATAAACATAATAACGGGGAAAGTGGGATAAACTTACAAATCATATATAAAGCACAAAAAATTTTAAAAATAGAAAGAAAGAAAAAAAATAAAGGAGGATATTACATAATGATGAAGGGCGCAGTTCAACAAGAGGATATAACCTTTATGAGTATATATGAATGCAACACAGGAGCACCAGCATATGTGAAACAAACACTAACAGAATTAAAGGAGGAAATAGAATGCAATGCATACACATTGGGTGATTTCAAACCACCACTCACTCCAAAGGACAGATCCAAGAGACAGAAAATAAGTAAGGACACAGAGGCACTGAACAACACACTAGAACAGATGGCCCTATTAGATATCTACACAATTCTACATCCAAAAGCAACAGGAAACACATTCTTCTCACGTGCACATGAAACATTCTCCAGAGTAGACCACATAGTAGGCAACAAAACGAGCCTCAGTAAATTCCAAGAGATTGAAATCCTATCAACCAACTTTTCAGACCACAAATGCTTAGAAGTAAAAATAAATTGGGCAAAGAAAGCAAAAAGTCTCACAAACACATGGAGACATAACAAGAAGCTCCTAAATAATCAATTACTCAAAGACCAAATTAAAATGGAGATTCAGCATTATATTTAAACAAATGACAACAACAGAAAGCTAAAAATACTGTGTGTACGGCAAAAGCAGTCTTAAGAGGAATATATATAGCAATCCAGTCACATGTAAAGAAATAAGAAAAATCCCAAATGAATGGTCTAAAGTCTCAATTATCGAAGATGGAAAAAGAGAACAAATGTGGCCTAAGGTCAGCAGAAAGATGGAATAAATAAAACCAGAGAAGAAATAAATAATGTTGAGAAGAAAACATTAGCAAATGTCAAAGAAAGCAAGAGCTGTTTCTTCGGGAAATAAACAATACAGATAAGCCTCTTGCCAGACATATTAAGAGGAAAGGAGAGTCAACACACATCAACAGAATCAGAAATATAAAAGGAAAAACCACGACGGACACCACAGAAATACAAAGAATTATTAGAGAGTACTATGAAAACCTATACGATGATAAGCTGGGAAACCAAGGAGAAATGGACAAATTCCTTGGAGAATAAAACCTTCCATGGCTGACCCAGAAAAAAACATAAAATCTGAACACACCAATTACCAGCAACGGAATTGAATCAGTAAGCAAAAAACTACCAAAGAACAAACCCGGGGACAGATGGATTTTCCTCGGAATTTTAACAGACATACAGATCAGACATAATACCCATACTCCTTAAAGTTTTCCAAAAAATAGAAGAGGAGGGATAACTCCCAAACTCACTCTGTGAAAGCGATATCACTCTAGTGGAAAAGCCAGATAAAGATGGCACCAAAGAAAGAAACACTACAGACGATTATCCCTGATGAACGTAGATGTAAAAATACAAAACAACGTATTAGCAAAACGAATTCAAATATACATCCAAAGGATGATACCATATGACCAATTGGGATTCATCCCAGGGATGCAAGGATAGTACGACATTTGATAATCCATCAACATCATCCAGCACATCAACATAAAGACAGACAAAACCACATGATCATCTCCATAGATGCTGAAAAAGCGTTTGACATAGTTCTACAAAAATTCATGATAAACACTCTCAGCAAAATGTGTATAGAGGGCAAGTACCCCAACATAATAAAGCCCATGTATGATAAAACCGCAGCCAACGTCATAGAGAACAGCGAGAAGCTGAAAGCTTTTCTTCTGCGATTGGATACAAGACAGGGATGCCCACTTTCCCAATGTTATTCAACACAGTACTGGAGGTCTTGGCCACAGCAATTAGAGAAAACAAAGAAACACAAGGAATCCATATTGGTAGACAAGAAGTTAAACTGTCTCTATTTGCAGATGACACGAAATTGTACATTAAAAACCCTAAAGACTCCACACCAAAACTAGTAGAGCTCATATCGGGATACAGCAAAGTCGCACGATAGAAAATTAACACACAGAAATCTGTAGCTTTACTGTACACGAACAATGAACCAGTAGAAAGAGAAATCTGGAAAACAATTCCGTTCACAATTGCAGCAGAAAGGATAAAATAACTAGGAATAAACCTAAACAAAGAAGTGATAGACATATACTCAGGAAACAACAAGTCACACTTAAGAGAAATTAAAGGCGACACTAACAAATGGAAACTCACCCATTCACGAGGCTAGGAAGAATTAATATCATGAAAATGGCCATCCTGAGCAAAGCAATATACAGATTTGAAGTTTTCCTATGAAATCATCAGCAACATTCTTCAATGAATTGGAACAAATAAATGAAAAATTCACATGGAAACAACAAAGACACCGAATAGCCATAGCAATGCTGGGAGTGAAGAATAACGTAGGGGTGATCTCACTCACCAACTTCACGCTCTACTATAAAGCCATAGTAATCAAGACAATATGGTACTGGCACAAGAACAGAGCCACACACCAGTGGAACAGACTAGACACTCCAGACATTAACCCAAATATGTGTGGTCAATTAATATTTGATAAAGGAGCCATGGACATCCAATGGCGAAATGACAGTCTCTTCAACAGATTGTGATGGCAAATCTGGACAGCTACATGAAGGAGAATGAAACTGCACTGTGTTCTAACCCCATATACAAAAGTAAATTCAAAATGTATCAAAGACCTTAAGGTAAGTCATGAAACCATTAAACTCTTGGAAGAAAACATAGGCAGAAACCTCTTAGACATAAACATGAGTGACCTCTTCTTGAAAATATCTCCCGGGTAAGGAAAAAAACAGCAAAAATGAAAAGTGGGAATATATTAAGGTGAAAAGCTTCTGTAGAGCAGTAGACACCATCAATACAACAGAAAGGAGCCCTACAGGATGGGAAAATATATTTGTAAATGACACATCCGATAAAGGCTTGACGACCAAAATATATAAAGAGCTCACATGCCTCAACAAACTAAAAACAAATAATCCAATTAAAAATGGGCAGAGGAACTGAACAGACGGTTCTCCAAATAACAAATACAGATGGCCAACAGACACATGAAAAGATGCTCCACATCTCTTTTTATCAGAGAAATGCAAATGAAAACTACAATGAGTTATCACCTCACTCCACAAAGGATAGCTATCATTCAAGAGACAAACAACAACAAATGTTGTTGCGGCTGTGGAGAAAGGGGAACCCTCCTACACTGCTGGTGGGAATGTAAATTAGTTCAACCATTGTGGAAAGGAGCATGGAGGTTCCTCAAAATGCTCAGAAAAGATTCAACACTGGACCCAGGAATTCCATTTTAAGGAATATATACCAGGAGAGCAGCAATCAAGTTTGAAAAAGACAGATGCACCCGATGCTTATTGCAGCACTGTTTAGTATAGCAAATAACTGGAAGCAACCTAAATGTCCACAGGTAGATGAATGGATAAAGAAGATGTGGTACATATACAAAATGGTATATTACTCAGACATAAGAAGATGGCAAATCCTACCATTGGCAGCACCATGGAAGGAGCTGGAGGGTACTATGCTCAGTGAAAAAGCCAAGAAGGGAAAGAGAAATACCAAATGATTTCACTGATCTGTGGAGTGTAAGAATGAAGGAAAAACTGAACGAACAAAGCAGAAGCGGATTCACAGAACGCAAGAATGGAGTAACAGGTACCAAAGGGAAAGGGAGTGTTGAAGATGGGTGGATAGGGAGGGATAAGGGGGGAAGTAGAAGGAGGATATTAAGCGTAGCATGCTAATGGGGGTGGGTGGGAGAAAGGGGTGGGCTGTACAACACAGAGAAGACAAGTAGTGATTCTACAACATTTTGCTCTGCTGAATGACAGTGACTGGAAAGGGGTTAATAGTGGGGACCATGTATAGGGGAGAGACTAGTAAACAGAATATTCTTCATGTAAGTTTAGATTAATGATAACGAGAAAGAAAAAGAAAAAGAAAATAAAGAAAGAAAAGGGGCATAACTCCCTGATAGAATAAAGTTAACTGTAAATCAAGGATTAAGTCATGCCTAAAATATCCTTAATTTTGATCAGTTAAAGATTTGCAGATGATCGGTGTGGAGGTACTGTTTTCTGATAATATTCCTCTCTATTGATAAAAGAGCAGTTCCTACGTGTTGACATCCATTGAGTTCTACACAATGGTATAATTGTCATAAAAATAGGAGGGGAAAAAGGTCTCCTTGTGCTTATATAGAGGATCAAAGACTAATTGGGCTAACCACAAAATGAACTAAGATAGGATATGAAGAAGAACTTCCCACATCAGCAATCTCTGGAAGACTCATTCCAGAAGATGATCATCAAAAAACCTCAACAAAGATCCAGGCACTGCTACAGTTGGAGCTGCATTCGTCTCACCAGTTCCTGTACTTGTCATGTAAACGGAGAAGGAAATATCTAAGCGGGCCTGTGCATAGAGTAAAACATCAATTTGACTGTGTCCATACTTTTGGAACTCAACCAAGAATTAGGAGAAGTGCAAGTTGTAGCACTCCAAAATCTTACAACTACAAATTATCTACTGTTAAAAGAGCATATGGGATGTGAACAGTTCCCAGGAATCGGATGTTTTAATTTGACTGATTTCTCTCAGACCGTTCAAGTTCAGTTGGACAATATCCATCATATCGTATATAAATATTCACAAATGCCTTGGATGCCTAACTGGTTTTTCTTGGTTTCACTGGAGATGGCTGGTAATTATAGTTTTGCTTTGGTTATGTACGTGTATTCCTTCTATGTCAATGTGTGTGCGCAATTTAATTAGTAGTTTAAAACCTACACATGCTTAAGTTACTCTACAAGAAGATATTTCAAAGAAATAAACAATCTTCCCTTGATTTCGTCCGTCTGCTACTTCTATAGCTTTTCTTCTTCCTTGCTAATTACAACCCTGAAATAGAAGTCGTCCCTCATATATAATTTACCGAGTAAGATAATTCTTCCAAGTGGTAAAGATACTTCCTGAAAAATGCTGGGCACAGAAAACACATGGCATAAAACTGCAAAGAAGTAAAAAGCTAACCCTTTCAAACAATATTTCTTCTATCTCACTTATCAAATTTATACTTCCCTGTATGGTCCCAGAAGATGACTGGTTAGCCAGAGATGGTTAGATTCCTCAAGGGAGGAACAACATAAGAGAGGCACAGTCGCAGGGCGGCCATCGGGTGAGAAATTGGGAATCTACAGAGGTGAGGCTTAAAACCTCAATGCCCTTGTTTTGAGGGATCTCTGCATCCGTGGATGTTTTATTGCCCTTGTCTAGCTTGGACTAACACTTAGTCTACAGGCACACACCTGATCATCTACATGTGCTCTCTTACAACACTAAACCGTGTATTCTAATTTTATCTTGCATATACCAAACACTTCACCTTTATATTAAAAAAAATTAATAACAATTATAAACATAATAACGGGGAAAGTGGGATAAACATACAAATCATATATAAAGCACAAAAAATTTTAAAAAAAGAAAGAAAGAAAAAAAATAAAAGATAAAGAAGGACATTACATAATGATGAAGGGCGCAGTTCAACAAAAGGATATAACCTTTATGAGTATATATGAATACAACACAGGAGCACCAGCATATGTGAAACAAATACTAACAGAATTAAAGGAGGAAATAGAATGCAATGCATACACATTGGGAGACTTCAACCCACCACTCACTCCAAAGGACAGATCCAAGAGAAAGAAAATAAGTAAGGACACAGAGGCACTGAACAACACACTAGAACAGATGGCCCTATTAGATATCTACACAGTTCTACATCCAAAAGCAACAGGACACACATTCTTCTCACGTGCACATGAAACATTCTCCAGAGTAGACCACATAGTAGGCAACAAAAAGATCCTCAGTAAATTCCAAGAGATTGAAATCCTATCAAACAACTTTTCAGACCACAAATGCTTAGAACTACAAATAAATTGGACAAAGAAAGCAAAGAGGCTCACAAACACATGGAGGCTTAACAAGAAGCTCCTAAATAATCAATTACTGAAAGACCAAATTAAAATGGAGATTCAGGATTATATTTAACCAAAAGACAACAACAGAAAGCTAAAACTACTGTGGGTACGGCAAAAGCAGTCTTAAGAGGAATATATATAGCAATCCAGTCACATGTAAAGAAGGAAGAAAAATCCCAAATGAATGGTCTAAAGTCTCAATTATCGAAGTTGGAAAAAGGAGAACAAATGTGGCCTGATGTCAGCAGAACGATGGAATAAATAAAGACCAGAGAAGAAATAAATAATGTTGAGAAGAAAACATTAGCAAATGTCAAAGAATGCAAGAGCTGTTTCTTCTGGAAAATAAACAATATTGATAAGCCTCTTGCCAGACATATTAAGAGGAAAAGAGAGTCAAAACAATCAACAGAATCAGAAATATAAAAGGAAAAACCACGACGGACACCACAGAAATACAAAGAATTATTAGAGAGTACTATGAAAACCTATACGATGATAAGCTGGGAAACCAAGGAGAAATGGACAAATTCCTTGGAGAATAAAACCTTCCACGGCTGACCCAGAAAAAAACATAAAATCTTAACACACCAATTACCAGCAACGGAATTGAATCAGTAAGCAAAAAACTACCAAAGAACAAATCCCGGGGACAGATGGATTTTCCTCGGAATTTTAACAGACATACAGATCAGACATAATACCCATACTCCTTAAAGTTTTCCAAAAAATAGAAGAGGAGGGATAACTCCCAAACTCACTCTGTGAAAGCGATATCACTCTAGTGGAAAAGCCAGATAAAGATGGCACCAAAGAAAGAAACACTACAGACGATTATCCCTGATGAACGTAGATGTAAAAATACAAAACAACGTATTAGCAAAACGAATTCAAATATACATCCAAAGGATGATACCATATGACCAATTGGGATTCATCCCAGGGATGCAAGGATAGTACGACATTTGATAATCCATCAACATCATCCAGCACATCAACATAAAGACAGACAAAACCACATGATCATCTCCATAGATGCTGAAAAAGCGTTTGACATAGTTCTACAAAAATTCATGATAAACACTCTCAGCAAAATGTGTATAGAGGGCAAGTACCCCAACATAATAAAGCCCATGTATGATAAAACCGCAGCCAACGTCATAGAGAACAGCGAGAAGCTGAAAGCTTTTCTTCTGCGATTGGATACAAGACAGGGATGCCCACTCTCCCCAATGTTATTCAACACAGTACTGGAGGTCTTGGCCACAGCAATTAGAGAAAACAAAGAAACACAAGGAATCCATATTGGTAGACAAGAAGTTAAACTGTCTCTATTTGCAGATGACACGAAATTGTACATTAAAAAACCCTAAAGACTCCACACCAAAACTAGTAGAGCTCATATCGGGATACAGCAAAGTCGCACGATAGAAAATTAACACACAGAAATCTGTAGCTTTACTGTACACGTACAATGAACCAGTAGAAAGAGAAATCTGGAAAACAATTCCGTTCACAATTGCAGCAGAAAGGATAAAATACCTAGGAATAAACCTAAGCAAAGAAGTGATAGACATATACTCAGGAAACAACAAGTCACACTTAAGAGAAATTAAAGGCGACACTAACAAATGGAAACTCACCCATTCACGAGGCTAGGAAGAATTAATATCATGAAAATGGCCATCCTGAGCAAAGCAATATACAGATTTGAAGTTTTCCTATGAAATCATCAGCAACATTCTTCAATGAATTGGAACAAATAAATGAAAAATTCACACGGAAACAACAAAGACACCGAATAGCCTTAACAATGCTGGGAGAGAAGAATAAAGTAGGGGTGATCTCACTCACCAACTTCACGCTCTACTATAAAGCCATAGTAATGAAGACAATATGGTACTGGCACAAGAACAGAGCCACACACCAGTGGAAGAGACTAGACACTCCAAACATTAACCCAAATATGTGTGGTCAATTAATATTTGATAAAGGAGCCATGGACATCCAATGGCGAAATGACAGTCTCTTCAACAGATTGTGATGGCAAATCTGGACAGCTACATGAAGGAGAATGAAACTGCACTGTGTTCTAACCCCATATACAAAAGTAAATCCAAAATGTATCAAAGAACTTAAGGTAAGTCATGAAGCCATTAAACTCTTGGAAGAAAACATAGGCAGAAACATCTGAGACATAAACATGAGTGACCTCTTCTTGAAAATATCTCCCGGGAAAGGAAAACAACAGCAAAAATGAAAAGTGGGAATATATTAAGGTGAAAAGCTTTTGTAGAGCAGAAGACATCATCAATACAACAGAAAGGAGCCCTACAGGATGGGAAAATATATTTGTAAATGACACATCCGATAAAGGCTTGACGCCCAAAATATATAAAGAGCTCACATGCCTCAACAAACTAAAAACAAATAATCCAATTAAAAATGGGCAGAGGAACTGAACAGACGGTTCTCCAAATAACAAATACAGATGGCCAACAGACACATGAAAAGATGCTCCACATCTCTTTTTATCAGAGAAATGCAAATGAAAACTACAATGAGTTATCACCTCACTCCACAAAGGATAGCTATCATTCAAGAGACAAACAACAACAAATGTTGTTGCGGCTGTGGAGAAAGGGGAACCCTCCTACACTGCTGGTGGGAATGTAAATTAGTTCAACCATTGTGGAAAGGAGCATGGAGGTTCCTCAAAATGCTCAGAAAAGATTCACCACTGGACCCAGGAATTCCATTTTAAGGAATATATACCAGGAGAGCAGCAATCAAGTTTGAAAAAGACAGATGCACCCGATGCTTATTGCAGCACTGTTTAGTATAGCAAATAACTGGAAGCAACCTAAATGTCCACTGGTAGATGAATGGATAAAGAAGATGTGGTACATATACAAAATGGTATATTACTCAGACATAAGAAGAGGGCAAATCCTACCATTGGCAGCACCATGGAAGGAGCTGGAGGGTATTATGCTCAGTGAAAAAGCCAAGAAGGGAAAGAGAAATACCAAATGATTTCACTGATCTGTGGAGTGTAAGAATGAAGGAAAAACTGAACGAACAAAGCAGAGGCGGATTCACAGAACGCAAGAATGGAGTAACAGGTACCAAAGGGAAAGGGAGTGTTGAAGATGGGTGGATAGGGAGGGATAAGGGGGGAAGTAGAAGGAGGATATTAAGTGTAGCATGCTAATGGGGGTGGGTGGGAGAAAGGGGTGGGCTGTACAACACAGAGAAGACAAGTAGTGATTCTACAACATTTTGCTCTGCTGAATGACAGTGACTGGAAAGGGGTTAATAGTGGGGACCATGTATAGGGGAGAGACTAGTAAACAGAATATTCTTCATGTAAGTTTAGATTAATGATAACGAGAAAGAAAAAGAAAAAGAAAATAAAGAAAGAAAAGGGGCATAACTCCCTGATAGAATAAAGTTAACTGTAAATCAAGGATTAAGTCATGCCTAAAATATCCTTAATTTTGATCAGTTAAAGATTTGCAGATGATCGGTGTGGAGGTACTGTTTTCTGATAATATTCCTCTCTATTGATAAAAGAGCAGTTCCTACGTGTTGACATCCATTGAGTTCTACACAATGGTATAATTGTCATAAAAATAGGAGGGGAAAAAGGACTCCTTGTGCTTATATAGAGGATCAAATCCTAATTGGGCTAACCACAAAATGAACTAAGATAGGATATGAAGAAGATCTTCCCACATCAGCAATCTCTGGAAGACTCATTCCAGAAGATGATCATCAAAAAACCTCAACAAAGATCCAGGCACTGCTACAGTTGGAGCTGCATTCGTCTCATCAGTTCCTGTACTTGTCATGTAAACGGAGAAGGAAATATCTAAGCGGGCCTGTGCATAGAGTAAAACATCAATTTGACTGTGTCCATACTTTTGAAACTCAACCAAGAATTAGGAGAAGTGCAAGTTGTAGCACTCCAAAATCTTACAACTACAAATTATCTACTGTTAAAAGAGCATATGGGATGTGAACAGTTCCCAGGAATCGGATGTTTTAATTTGTCTGATTTCTCTCAGACAGTTCAATTTCAGTTGGACAATATCCATCATATCGTAGATAAATATTCACAAATGCCTTGGATGCCTAACTGGTTTTTCTTGGTTTCACTGGAGATGGCTGGTAATTATAGTTTTGCTTTGGTTATGTACGTGTATTCCTTCTATGTTAATGTGTGTGCGCAATTTAATTAGTAGTTTAAAACCTACACATGCTTAAGTTACTCTACAAGAAGATATTTCAAAGAAATAAACAATCTTCCCATGATTTCGTCCGTCTGCTACGTCTATAGCTTTTCTTCTTCCTTGCTAATTACAGCCCTGAAATAGAAGTCGTCCCTCATATATAATTTACCGAGTAAGATAATTCTTCCAAGTGGTAAAGATACTTCCTGAAAAATGCTGGGCACAGAAAACACATGGCATAAAACTGCAAAGAAGTAAAAAGCTAACCCTTTCAAACAATATTTCTTCTATCTCACTTATCAAATTTAAACTTCCCTGTATGGTCCCAGAAGATGACTGGTTAGCCAGAGATGGGTAGATTCCTCAAGGGAGGAACAACATAAGAGAGGCACAGTCGCAGGGCGGCCATCGGGTGAGAAATTGGGAATCTACAGAGGTGAGGCTTAAAACCTCAATGCCCTTGTTTTGAGGGATCTCTGCATCCGTGGATGTTTTATTGAACTTGTCTAGCTTGGACTAACACTTAGTCTACAGGCACACACCTGATCATCTACATGTGCTCTCTTACAACACTAAACCGTGTATTCTAATTTTATCTTGCATATACCAAACACTTCACCTTTATATTAAAAAAAATTAATAACAATTATAAACATAATAACGGGGAAAGTGGGATAAACATACAAATCATATATAAAGCACAAAAAATTTTAAAAAAAGAAAGAAAGAAAAAAAATAAAAGATAAAGAAGGACATTACATAATGATGAAGGGCGCAGTTCAACAAGAGGTTATAACCTTTATGAGTATATATGAATACAACACAGGAGCACCAGCATATGTGAAACAAATACTAACAGAATTAAAGGAGGAAATAGAATGCAATGCATACACATTGGGAGACTTCAACCCACCACTCACTCCAAAGGACAGATCCAAGAGACAGAAAATAAGTAAGGACACAGAGGCACTGAACAACACACTAGAACAGATGGCCCTATTAGATATCTACACAGTTCTACATCCAAAAGCAACAGGACATACATTCTTCTCACGTGCACATGAAACATTCTCCAGAGTAGACCACATAGTAGGCAACAAAAAGATCCTCAGTAAATTCCAAGAGATTGAAATCCAATCAACAACTTTTCAGACCACAAATGCTTAGAACTACAAATAAATTGGACAAAGAAAGCAAAGAGGCTCACAAACACATGGAGGCTTAACAAGAAGCTCCTAAATAATCAATTACTGAAAGACCAAATTAAAATGGAGATTCAGGATTATATTTAACCAAAAGACAACAACAGCAAGCTAAAACTACTGTGGGTACGGCAAAAGCAGTCTTAAGAGGAATATATAGCAATCCAGTCACATGTAAAGAAGGAAGAAAAATCCCAAATGAATGGTCTAAAGTCTCAATTATCGAAGTTGGAAAAAGGAGAACAAATGTGGCCTAAGGTCAGCAGAACGATGGAATAAATAAAGACCAGAGAAGAAATAAAAAAACATTAGCTAATATCAAAGAAAGCAAGAGCTGTTTCTTCGGGAAAATAAACAATATAGATAAGCCTCTTGCCAGACATATTAAGAGGAAAAGAGAGTCAAAACACATCAACAGAATCAGAAATATAAAAGGAAAAACCACGACGGACACCACAGAAATACAAAGAATTATTAGAGAGTACTATGAAAACCTATACGATGATAAGCTGGGAAACCAAGGAGAAATGGACAAATTCCTTGGAGAATAAAACATTCCATGGCTGACCCAGAAAAAAACATAAAATCTAAACACACCAATTACCAGCAACGGAATTGAATCAGTAAGCAAAAAACTACCAAAGAACAAATCCCCGGGACAGATGGATTTTCCTCGGAATTTTAACAGACATACAGATCAGACATAATACCCATACTCCTTAAAGTTTTCCAAAAAATAGAAGAGGAGGGATAACTCCCAAACTCACTCTATGAAAGCGATATCACTCTAGTGGAAAAGCCAGATAAAGATGGCACCAAAGAAAGAAACACTACAGACGATTATCCCTGATGAACGTAGATGTAAAAATACAAAACAACGTATTAGCAAAACGAATTCAAATATACATCCAAAGGATGATACCATATGACCAATTGGGATTCATCCCAGGGATGCAAGGATAGTACGACATTTGATAATCCATCAACATCATCCAGCACATCAACATAAAGACAGACAAAACCACATGATCATCTCCATAGATGCTGAAAAAGCGTTTGACATAGTTCTACAAAAATTCATGATAAACACTCTCAGCAAAATGTGTATAGAGGGCAAGTACCCCAACATGATAAAGCCCATGTATGATAAAACCGCAGCCAACGTCATAGAGAACAGCGAGAAGCTGAAAGCTTTTCTTCTGCGATTGGATAGAAGACAGGGATGCCCACTCTCCCCAATGTTATTCAACACAGTACTGGAGGTCTTGGCCACAGCAATTAGAGAAAACAAAGAAACACAAGGAATCCATATTGGTAGACAAGAAGTTAAACTGTCTCTATTTGCAGATGACACGAAATTGTACATTAAAAACCCTAAAGACTCCACACCAAAACTAGTAGAGCTCATATCGGGATACAGCAAAGTCGCACGATAGAAAATTAACACACAGAAATCTGTAGCTTTACTGTACACGAACAATGAACCAGTAGAAAGAGAAATCTGGAAAACAATTCCGTTCACAATTGCAGCAGAAAGGATAAAATAACTAGGAATAAACCTAAGCAAAGAAGTGATAGACATATACTCAGGAAACAACAAGTCACACTTAAGAGAAATTAAAGGCGACACTAACAAATGGAAACTCACCCATTCACGAGGCTAGGAAGAATTAATATCATGAAAATGGCCATCCTGAGCAAAGCAATATACAGATTTGAAGTTTTCCTATGAAATCATCAGCAACATTCTTCAATGAATTGGAACAAATAAATGAAAAATTCACATGGAAACAACAAAGACACCGAATAGCCATAGCAATGCTGGGAGTGAAGAATAACGTAGGGGTGATCTCACTCACCAACTTCACGCTTTACTATAAAGCCATAGTAATCAAGACAATATGGTACTGGCACAAGAACAGAGCCACACACCAGTGGAACAGACTAGACACTCCAGACATTAACCCAAATATGTGTGGTCAATTATTATTTGATAAAGGAGCCATGGACATCCAATGGCGAAATGACAGTCTCTTCAACAGATTGTGATGGCAAATCTGGACAGCTACATGAAGGAGAATGAAACTGCACTGCGTTCTAACCCCATATACAAAAGTAAATCCAAAATGTATCAAAGACCTTAAGGTAAGTCATGAAACCATTAATTTCTTGGAAGAAAACATAGGCAGAAACCTCTTAGACATAAACATGAGTGACCTCTTCTTGAAAATATCTCCCGAGTAAGGAAAACAACAGCAAAAATGAAAAGTGGGAATATATTAAGGTGAAAAGCTTTTGTAGAGCAGAAGACACCATCAATACAACAGAAAGGAGCCCTACAGGATGGGAAAATATATTTGTAAATGACACATCCGATAAAGGCTTGACGCCCAAAATATATAAAGAGCTCACATGCCTCAACAAACTAAAAACAAATAATCCAATTAAAAATGGGCAGAGGAACTGAACAGACGGTTCTCCAAATAACAAATACAGATGGCCAACAGACACATGAAAAGATGCTCCACATCTCTTTTTATCAGAGAAATGCAAATGAAAACTACAATGAGTTATCACCTCACTCCACAAAGGATAGCTATCATTCAAGAGACAAACAACAACAAATGTTGTTGCGGCTGTGGAGAAAGGGGAACCCTCCTACACTGCTGGTGGGAATGTAAATTAGTTCAACCATTGTGGAAAGGAGTATGGAGGTTCCTCAAAGTGCTCAGAAAAGATTCAACACTGGACCCAGGAATTCCATTTTAAGGAATATATACCAGGAGAGCAGCAATCAAGTTGAAAAAGACAGATGCACCCCGATGTTTATTGCAGCACTGTTTAGTATAGCAAAGAACTGGAAGAATCCTAAATGTCCACTGGTAGATGAATGGATAAAGAAGATGTGGTACATATACAAAATGGTATATTACTCAGACATAAGAAGAGGGCAAATCCTACCATTGGCAGCACCATGGAAGGAGCTGGAGGGTATTATGCTCAGTGAAAAAGTAAAGAAGAGAAAGAAAAATACCAAATGATTTCACTGATCTGTGGAGTGTAAGAATGAAGGAAAAACTGAACGAACAAAGCAGAAGCGGATTCACAGAACGCAAGAATGGAGTAACAGGTACCAAAGGGAAAGGGAGTGGGGAGGATGGGTGGAAAGGGAGGGATAAGGGGGGAAGTAGAAGGAGGATATTAAGATTAGCATGCTAATGGGGGTGGGTGGGAGAAAGGGGTGGGCTGTACAACACAGAGAAGACAAGTAGTGATTCTACAACATTTTGCTCTGCTGAATGACAGTGACTGGAAAGGGGTTAATAGTGGGGACAAGGTATAGTTGAGAGACTAGTAAACAGAATATTCTTCATGTAAGTTTAGATTAATGATAACGAGAAAGAAAAAGAAATAGAAAATAAAGAAAGAAAAGGGGGATAACTCCCTGATAGAATAAAGTTAACTGTAAATCAAGGATTAATTCATGCCTAAAATATCCTTAATTTTGATCAGTTAAAGATTTGCAGATGATCGGTGTGGAGGTACTGTTTTCTGATAATATTCCTTTCTATTGATAAAAGAGCAGTTCCTATGTGTTGACATCCATTGAGTTCTACACAATGGTATAATTGGCATAAAAATAGGAGGGGAAAAAGTTCTCCTTGAGCTTATATAGAGGATCAAATCCTAATTGGGCTAACCACAAAATGAACTAAGATACGATATGAAGAAGAACTTCCCAGATCAGCAATCTCTGGAAGAGTCATTCCAGAAGATGATCATCAAAAAACCTCAACAAAGACCCAGGCACTGCTACAGTTGGAGCTGCATTCGTCTCACCAGTTCCTGTACTTGTAATGTAAACGGAGAAGGAAATATCTAAGCTGGCCTGTGCATAGAGTAAAACATCAATTTGACTGTGTCCATACTTTTGGAACTCAACCAAGAATTAGGAGAAGTGCAAGTGGTAGCACTCCAAAAGCTTACAAATACAAATTATCTACTGCTAAAGAGCATATGGGATGTGAACAGTTCCCAGGAATCGGATGTTTTAATTTGTCTGATTTCTCTCAGACCGTTCAAGTTCTGTTGGACGATATCCATTATATCGTAGATAAATTTTCACAAATGCCTAGGATGACTAACTGGTTTTTCTTGGTTTCACTGGAGATGGCTGGTAATTATAGTTCTGCTTTGGTTATGTACGTGTATTCCTTCTATGTTAATGTGTGTGTGCAATTTAATTAGTAGTTTAAAACCTACACATGCTTAAGTTACTCTACAAGAAGATATTTCAAAGAAATAAACAATCTTCCCATGATTTCGTCCGTCTGCTACTTCTATAGCTTTTCTTCTTCCTTGCTAATTACAGCCCTGAAATAGAAGTCGTCCCTCATATATAATTTACCGAGTAAGATAATTCTTCCAAGTGGTAAAGATACTTCCTGAAAAATGCTGGGCACAGTAACCACATGGCATAAAACTGCAAAGAAGTAAAAAGCTAACCCTTTCAAAGAATATTTCTTCTATCTCACTTATCAAATTTAAACTTCCCTGTATGGTCCTGGAAGATGACTGGTTAGCCAGAGATGGGTAGATTCCTCAAGGGAGGAACAACATAAGAGAGGCACAGTCGCAGGGCGGCCATCGGGTGAGAAATTGGGAATCTACAGAGGTGAGGCATAAAACCTCTATGCCCTTGTTTTGAGGGATCTCTGCATCCGTGGATGTTTTATTGCCCTTCTCTAGCTTGTACTAACACTTATTCTACAGGCACACACATGATCATCTACATGTGCTCTCTTACAACACTAAACCATGTATTCTAATTTTATCTTGCATCTACCAAATACTTCAACATTCTATTAAAAAAATTAATAACAATTATAAACATAATAATGGGGAAAGTGGGATAAACATACAAATCATATATAAAGCACAAAAAATTTTAAAAAAAGAAAGAAAGAAAAAAAATAAAAGATAAATTAGGACATTACATAATGATGAAGGGCGCAGTTCAACAAGAGGATATAACCTTTATGAGAATATATGAATGCAACACAGGAGCACCAGCATATGTGAAACAAATACTAACAGAATTAAAGGAGGTAATAGAATGCAATACATACACATTGGGAGACTTCAACCCACCACTCACTCCAAAGGACAGATCCAAGAGACAGAAAATAAGTAAGGACACAGAGGAACTGAACAACACACTAGAACAGATCGCCCTATTAGATATCTACACAATTCTACCACCAAAAGCATCAGGACACACATTCTTCTCACGTGCACATGAAACATTCTCCAGAGTAGACCACATAGTAGGCAACAAAAAGAGCCTCAGTAAATTCCAAGGGATTGAAATCCTATCAACCAACTTTTCAGACCACAAATGCTTAGAACTACAAATAAATTTTACAAAGAAAGCAAAAAGGCTCACAAACACATGGAGGCTTAAAAATATGCTCCTAAATAATCAATTACTCAAAGACCAAATTAAAATGGAGATTCAGCATTATATTTAAACAAATGACAACAACAGAAAGCTAAAACTACCGTGGGTACGACAAAAGCAGTCTTAAGATTAAAATATTTAGCAATCCAGTCACATGTAAAGAAGGAAGAAAAATCCCAAATGAATGGTCTAAAGTCTCAATTATCGAAGTTGGAAAAAGGAGAACTAATGTGACCAAAGGTCAGCAGAACGATGGAATAAATAAAGACCAGAGAAGAAATAAATAATGTTGAGAAGAAAACATTAGCAAATGTCAAAGAAAGCAAGAGCTGTTTCTTCTGGAAAATAAACAATATAGATAAGCCTCTTGCCAGACATATTAAGAGGAAATGAGAGTTAAAACACACATCAACAGAATCAGAAATAAAAAAGGAAAAACCACGACGGACACCACAGAAATACAAAGAATTATTAGAGAGTACTATGAAAACCTATACGATGATAAGCTGGGAAACCAAGGAGAAATGGACAAATTCCTAGGAGAATAAAACCTTCCATGGCTGACCCAAGAAAAACATAAAATCTTAACACACCAATTACCAGCAACGGAATTGAATCAGTAAGCAAAAAACTACCAAAGAACACATCCCCGGGACAGATGGATTTTACTTGGAATTTTAACAGACATACAGATCAGACATAATACCCATACTCCTAAAAGTTTTCCAAAAAATAGAAGAGGAGGGATTACTCCAAAACTCACTGTATGAAACCGATATCACTCTAATGGAAAAGCCAGATAAAGATGGCACCAAAGAAAGAAACACTACAGACGATTATCCCTGATGAACGAAGATGTAAAAATACAAAACAACGTATTAGCAAAACGAATTCAAAAATACATCCAAAGGATGATACCCATGACCAAGTGGGATTCATCCGAGGGATGCAAGGATAGTACGACATTTGATAATCCATCAACATCATCCAGCACATCAACATAAAGACAGACAAAACCACATGATCATCTCCATAGATGCTGAAAAAGCGTTTGACATAGTTCTACAAAAATTCATGATAAACACTCTCAACAAAATGTGTATAGAGGGCAAGTACCTCAACCTAATAAAGCACATATATGATAAAACCGCAGCCAACGTCATAGTGAACAGCGAGAAGCTGAAAGCATTTCTTCTGTGATTGGATACAAGACAGGGATGCCCACTCTCCCCAATGTTATTCAACACAGTAGTGGAGGTCTTGGCCACAGCAATTAGACAAAACAAAGAAACACAAGGAATCCACATTGGTAGACAAGGAGTTAAGCTGTCTCTATTTGCAGATGACATGAAATTGTACATAAAAAACCCTATAGAATCCACAACAAAACTACTAGAGCTCATATCGGGATACAGCAAAGTCGCACGAATGAAAATTAACACACAGAAATCTGTAGCTTTACTGTACACGAACAATGAACCAGTAGAAAGAGAAATCTGGAAAACAATTCCGTTCACAATTGCAGCAGGAAGGATAAAATACCTAGGAATAAACCTAAGCAAAGAAGTGATAGACATATACTCAGGAAACAACAAGTCACACTTAAGAGGAATTAAAGGCGACACTAACAAATGGAAACTCACACATTCACGAGGCTAGGAAGAATTAATATCATGAAAATGGCCATCCTGAGCAAAGCAATATACAGATTTGAAGTTTTCCTATGAAATCATCAGCAACATTCTTCAATGAATTCGAACAAATAAATGAAAAATTCACACGGAAACACCAAAGACACCGAATAGCCATAGCAATGCTGAGAGAGAAGAATAACGTAGGGGTGATCTCACTCACCAACTTCACGCTCTACTATAAAGCCATAGTAATCAAGACAATATGGTATGGGCACAAGAACAGAGCTACACACCAGTGGAACAGACTAGACACTCCAGACATAAACCCAAATATATTTGGTCAATTAATATTTGATAAAGGAGCTATGGACATACAATGGCGAAATGACAGTCTCTTCAACAGATTGTTATGGCAATCTGGACAGCTACATGAAGGAGAATGAAACTGCACTGTGTTCTAACCCCATATACAAAAGTAAATCCAAAATGTATCAAAGACCGGAAGGTAAGTCATGAAACCATTAAACTCTTGGAAGAAAACATAGGCAGAAACCTCTTAGACATAAACATGAGTGACCTCTTCATGACAATATCTCCCGGGTAAGGAAAAGAACATTAAAAATGAAAAGTGGGAATATATTAAGGTGAAAAGCTTCTGTAGAGCAGTAGACACCATCAATACAACAGAAAGGAGCCCTACAGGATGGGAAAATATATTTGTAAATGACACATCCGATAAAGGCTTGACGCCCAAAATATATAAAGAGCTCACATGCCTCAACAAACTAAAAACAAAAAATCCAATTAAAAATGGGCAGAGGAACTGAACAGACGGTTCTCCAAATAACAAATACAGATGGCCAACAGACACATGAAAAGATGCTCCACATCTCTTTTTATCAGAGAAATGCAAATGAAAACTACAATGAGTTATCACCTCACTCCACAAAGGATAGCTATCATTCGAGAGACAAACAACAACAAATGTTGTTGCGGCTGTGGAGAAAGGGGAACCATCCTACACTGCTGGTGGGAATGTAAATTAGTTCAACCATTGTGGAAAGGACTATGGAGGTTCCTCAAAATGCTCAGAAAAGAGTCACCACTGGACCCAGGAATTCCATTTTAAGGAATATATACCAAGTTTGAAAAAGACAGATGCACGCCGATGTTTATTGCAGCACTGTTTAGTATAGCAAAGAAATGCAACCAACATAAATGTCCACTGGTGGATGTATGGATAAAGAAGATGTGGTACATATACAAAATGTTATATTACTCAGACATAAGAAGAGGGCAAATCCTACCATTGGCAGCACCATGGAAGGAGCTGGAGGGTATTATGCTCAGTGAGAAAGCCAAGAAGAGAAAGAGAAATACCAAATGATTTCACTGATCTGTGGAGTGAAAGAATGAAGGAAAAACTGAAAGAACAAAGCAGAAGCGGATTCATAGAACGCAAGAATGGAGTAACAGGTACCAAAGGGAAAGGGAGTGGAGAGGATGGGTGGATAGGGAGGGATAAGGGGGGAAGTAGAAGGAGGATATTAAGATTAGCATTCTAATGGGGGTGGGTGGGAGAAAGGGGTGGGCTGTACAACACAGAGAAGACAAGTAGTGATTCTACAACATTTTGCTCTGCTGAATGACAGTGACTGGGAAGGGGTTAATAGTGGGGACCTGGTATAGGGGAGAGACTAGTAAACAGAATATTCTTCATGTAAGTTTAGATTAATGATAACGAGAAAGAAAAAGAAAAAGAAAATAAAGAAAAGGGGGATAACTCCCTGATAGAATAAAGTTAACTGTAAATCAAGGATTAAGTCATGCCTAAAATATCCTTAATTTTGTTCAGTTAAAGATTTGCAGATGATCGGTGTGGAGGTACTGTTTACTGATAATATTCCTCTCTATTGATAAAAGAGCAGTTCCTATGTGTTGACATCCATTGAGTTCTACACATGGTATAAAGGGCATAAAAATAGGAGGGGAAAAAGGTCTCTTTGTGCTTATATAGAGGATCAAAGCCTAATTGGGCTAACCACAAAATGAACTAAGATACGATATGAAGAAGTACTTCCCATATCAGCAATCTCTGGAAGAGTCATTCCAGAAGATGATCATCAAAATACCTCAACAAAGATCCAGGCACTGCTGCAGTTGGAGCTGCATTCGTCTCACCAGTTCCTGTACTTGTCATGTAAACGGAGAAGGAAATTTCTAAGCTGGCCTGTGCATAGAGTAAAACATCAATTTGACTGTGTCTATACTTTTGGAACTCAACCAAGAATTAGGAGAAGTGCAAGTTGTAGCTCTCCAAAATCTTGCAACTACAAATTATCTACTGTTCAAAGAGCATATGGGTTGTGAACAGTTCCCAGGAATCGGATGTTTTAATTTGTCTGATTTCTCTCAGACCGTTCAAGTTCAGTTGGACAATATCCATCATATCGTAGATACATATTCACAAATGCCTAGGATGCCTAACTGGTTTTTCTTGGTTTCACTGGAGATGGCTGGTAATTATAGTTCTGCTTTGGTTATGTACGTGTATTCCTTCTATGTTAATGTGTGTGCGCAATTTAATTAGTAGTTTAAAACCTACACATGCTTAAGTTACTCCACAAGAAGATATTTCAAAGAAATAAACAATCTTCCCATGATTTCGTCCGTCTGCTAATTCTATAGCTTTTCTTCTTCCTTGCTAATTACAGCCCTGAAATAGAAGTCGTCCCTCATATATAATTTACCGAGTAAGATAATTCTTCCAAGTGGTAAAGATACTTCCTGAAAAATGCTGGGCACAGAAACCACATGGCATAAAACTGCAAACAAGTAAAAAGCTAACCCTTTCAAACAATATTTCTTCTATCTCACTTATCAAATTTAAACTTCCCTGTATGGTCCCGGAAGATGACTGGTTAGCCAGAGATGGGTAGATTCCTCAAGGGAGGAACAACATAAGAGAGGCACAGTCGCAGGGCGGCCATCAGGTGAGAAATTGGGAATCTACAGAGGTGAGGCTTAAAACCTCAATGCCCTTCTTTTGAGGGATCTCTGCATCCGTGGATGTTTTATTGAACTTGTCTAGCTTGGACTAACACTTAGTCTACAGGCACACACGTGATCATCTACATGTGCTCTTTTACAACACTAAACCGTGTATTCTATATTTATCTTGCATCTACCAACCACTTCAAATTTATATTAAAAAAAATTAATAACAATTATAAACCTAATAACGGTGAAAGTGGGATAAACATACAAATCATATAAAAAAGCACAAAAAATTTTAAAAAAAGAAAGAAAGAAAAAAATAATAAATAAAGGAGGACATTACATAATGATGAAGGCCGCAGTTCAACAAGAGGATATAACCTTTATGAGAATATATAAATGCAACACAGGAGCACCAGCATATGTGAAACAAACACTAACAGAATTAAAGGAGGAAATAGAATGCAATGCATACACATTGGGTGACTTCAAACCACCACTCACTCCAAAGGACAGATCCAAGAGACAGAAAATAAGTAAGGACACAGAGGCACTGAACAACACACTAGAAAAATGGCCCTATTAGATATCTACACAATTCTACATCCAAAATCAACAGGACACACATTCTTCTCACGTGCACATGAAACATTCTCCAGAGTAGACCACATAGTAGGCAAAAAAAAGAGCCTCAGTAAATTCCAAGAGATTGAAATCCTATCAACCAACTTTTCAGACCACAAATGCTTAGAACTACAAGTAAATTGGACAAAGAAATCAAAAAGGCTCACAAACACATGGAGGCTTAACAACATGCTCCTAAATAATCAATTACTCAAAGACCAAATTAAAATTTAGATTCAGCATTATATTTAAACAAATGACAACAACAGAATGCTAAAAATACTGTGGGTACGGCAAAAGCAGTCTTAAGAGGAATATATATAGCAATCCAGTCACATGTAAAGAAATAAGAAAAATCCCAAATGAATGGTCTAAAGTCTCAATTATCGAAGTTGGAAAAAGGAGAACAAATGTGGCCTGAGGTCAGCAGAACGATGGAATAAATAAAGACCAGAGAAGAAATAAATAATGTTGAGAAGAAAACATTAGCAAATGTCAAAGAAAGCAAGAGCTGTTTCTTCTGGAAAATAAACAATATAGATAAGCCTCTTGCCAGACATATTAAGAGGAAATGAGAGTTAAAACACACATCAACAGAATCAGAAATAAAAAAGGAAAAACCACGACGGACACCACAGAAATACAAAGAATTATTAGAGAGTACTATGAAAACCTATACGATGATAAGCTGGGAAACCAAGGAGAAATGGACAAATTCCTAGGAGAATAAAACCTTCCATGGCTGACCCAAGAAAAACATAAAATCTTAACACACCAATTACCAGCAACGGAATTGAATCAGTAAGCAAAAAACTACCAAAGAACACATCCCCGGGACAGATGGATTTTACTTGGAATTTTAACAGACATACAGATCAGACATAATACCCATACTCCTAAAAGTTTTCCAAAAAATAGAAGAGGAGGGATTACTCCAAAACTCACTGTATGAAACCGATATCACTCTAATGGAAAAGCCAGATAAAGATGGCACCAAAGAAAGAAACACTACAGACGATTATCCCTGATGAACGAAGATGTAAAAATACAAAACAACGTATTAGCAAAACGAATTCAAAAATACATCCAAAGGATGATACCCATGACCAAGTGGGATTCATCCGAGGGATGCAAGGATAGTACGACATTTGATAATCCATCAACATCATCCAGCACATCAACATAAAGACAGACAAAACCACATGATCATCTCCATAGATGCTGAAAAAGCGTTTGACATAGTTCTACAAAAATTCATGATAAACACTCTCAACAAAATGTGTATAGAGGGCAAGTACCTCAACCTAATAAAGCACATATATGATAAAACCGCAGCCAACGTCATAGTGAACAGCGAGAAGCTGAAAGCATTTCTTCTGTGATTGGATACAAGACAGGGATGCCCACTCTCCCCAATGTTATTCAACACAGTAGTGGAGGTCTTGGCCACAGCAATTAGACAAAACAAAGAAACACAAGGAATCCACATTGGTAGACAAGGAGTTAAGCTGTCTCTATTTGCAGATGACATGAAATTGTACATAAAAAACCCTATAGAATCCACAACAAAACTACTAGAGCTCATATCGGGATACAGCAAAGTCGCACGAATGAAAATTAACACACAGAAATCTGTAGCTTTACTGTACACGAACAATGAACCAGTAGAAAGAGAAATCTGGAAAACAATTCCGTTCACAATTGCAGCAGGAAGGATAAAATACCTAGGAATAAACCTAAGCAAAGAAGTGATAGACATATACTCAGGAAACAACAAGTCACACTTAAGAGGAATTAAAGGCGACACTAACAAATGGAAACTCACACATTCACGAGGCTAGGAAGAATTAATATCATGAAAATGGCCATCCTGAGCAAAGCAATATACAGATTTGAAGTTTTCCTATGAAATCATCAGCAACATTCTTCAATGAATTTGAACAAATAAATGAAAAATTCACACGGAAACACCAAAGACACCGAATAGCCATAGCAATGCTGAGAGAGAAGAATAACGTAGGGGTGATCTCACTCACCAACTTCACGCTCTACTATAAAGCCATAGTAATCAAGACAATATGGTATGGGCACAAGAACAGAGCTACACACCAGTGGAACAGACTAGACACTCCAGACATAAACCCAAATATATTTGGTCAATTAATATTTGATAAAGGAGCTATGGACATACAATGGCGAAATGACAGTCTCTTCAACAGATTGTTATGGCAATCTGGACAGCTACATGAAGGAGAATGAAACTGCACTGTGTTCTAACCCCATATACAAAAGTAAATCCAAAATGTATCAAAGACCGGAAGGTAAGTCATGAAACCATTAAACTCTTGGAAGAAAACATAGGCAGAAACCTCTTAGACATAAACATGAGTGACCTCTTCATGACAATATCTCCCGGGTAAGGAAAAGAACATTAAAAATGAAAAGTGGGAATATATTAAGTTGAAAAGCTTCTGTAGAGCAGTAGACACCATCAATACAACAGAAAGGAGCCCTACAGGATGGGAAAATATATTTGTAAATGACACATCCGATAAAGGCTTGACGCCCAAAATATATAAAGAGCTCACATGCCTCAACAAACTAAAAACAAAAAATCCAATTAAAAATGGGCAGAGGAACAGAACAGACGGTTCTCCAAATAACAAATACAGATGGCCAACAGACACATGAAAAGATGCTCCACATCTCTTTTTATCAGAGAAATGCAAATGAAAACTACAATGAGTTATCACCTCACTCCACAAAGGATAGCTATCATTCGAGAGACAAACAACAACAAATGTTGTTGCGGCTGTGGAGAAAGGGGAACCATCCTACACTGCTGGTGGGAATGTAAATTAGTTCAACCATTGTGGAAAGGACTATGGAGGTTCCTCAAAATGCTCAGAAAAGAGTCACCACTGGACCCAGGAATTCCATTTTAAGGAATATATACCAAGTTTGAAAAAGACAGATGCACGCCGATGTTTATTGCAGCACTGTTTAGTATAGCAAAGAAATGCAACCAACATAAATGTCCACTGGTGGATGTATGGATAAAGAAGATGTGGTACATATACAAAATGTTATATTACTCAGACATAAGAAGAGGGCAAATCCTACCATTGGCAGCACCATGGAAGGAGCTGGAGGGTATTATGCTCAGTGAGAAAGCCAAGAAGAGAAAGAGAAATACCAAATGATTTCACTGATCTGTGGAGTGAAAGAATGAAGGAAAAACTGAAAGAACAAAGCAGAAGCGGATTCATAGAACGCAAGAATGGAGTAACAGGTACCAAAGGGAAAGGGAGTGGGGAGGATGGGTGGATAGGGAGGGATAAGGGGGGAAGTAGAAGGAGGATATTAAGATTAGCATTCTAATGGGGGTGGGTGGGAGAAAGGGGTGGGCTGTACAACACAGAGAAGACAAGTAGTGATTCTACAACATTTTGCTCTGCTGAATGACAGTGACTGGGAAGGGGTTAATAGTGGGGACCTGGTATAGGGGAGAGACTAGTAAACAGAATATTCTTCATGTAAGTTTAGATTAATGATAACGAGAAAGAAAAAGAAAAAGAAAATAAAGAAAAGGGGGATAACTCCCTGATAGAATAAAGTTAACTGTAAATCAAGGATTAAGTCATGCCTAAAATATCCTTAATTTTGTTCAGTTAAAGATTTGCAGATGATCGGTGTGGAGGTACTGTTTACTGATAATATTCCTCTCTATTGATAAAAGAGCAGTTCCTATGTGTTGACATCCATTGAGTTCTACACATGGTATAAAGGGCATAAAAATAGGAGGCGAAAAAGGTCTCTTTGTGCTTATATAGAGGATCAAAGCCTAATTGGGCTAACCACAAAATGAACTAAGATACGATATGAAGAAGTACTTCCCATATCAGCAATCTCTGGAAGAGTCATTCCAGAAGATGATCATCAAAATACCTCAACAAAGATCCAGGCACTGCTGCAGTTGGAGCTGCATTCGTCTCACCAGTTCCTGTACTTGTCATGTAAACGGAGAAGGAAATTTCTAAGCTGGCCTGTGCATAGAGTAAAACATCAATTTGACTGTGTCTATACTTTTGGAACTCAACCAAGAATTAGGAGAAGTGCAAGTTGTAGCTCTCCAAAATCTTGCAACTACAAATTATCTACTGTTCAAAGAGCATATGGGTTGTGAACAGTTCCCAGGAATCGGATGTTTTAATTTGTCTGATTTCTCTCAGACCGTTCAAGTTCAGTTGGACAATATCCATCATATCGTAGATACATATTCACAAATGCCTAGGATGCCTAACTGGTTTTTCTTGGTTTCACTGGAGATGGCTGGTAATTATAGTTCTGCTTTGGTTATGTACGTGTATTCCTTCTATGTTAATGTGTGTGCGCAATTTAATTAGTAGTTTAAAACCTACACATGCTTAAGTTACTCCACAAGAAGATATTTCAAAGAAATAAACAATCTTCCCATGATTTCGTCCGTCTGCTAATTCTATAGCTTTTCTTCTTCCTTGCTAATTACAGCCCTGAAATAGAAGTCGTCCCTCATATATAATTTACCGAGTAAGATAATTCTTCCAAGTGGTAAAGATACTTCCTGAAAAATGCTGGGCACAGAAACCACATGGCATAAAACTGCAAACAAGTAAAAAGCTAACCCTTTCAAACAATATTTCTTCTATCTCACTTATCAAATTTAAACTTCCCTGTATGGTCCCGGAAGATGACTGGTTAGCCAGAGATGGGTAGATTCCTCAAGGGAGGAACAACATAAGAGAGGCACAGTCGCAGGGCGGCCATCAGGTGAGAAATTGGGAATCTACAGAGGTGAGGCTTAAAACCTCAATGCCCTTCTTTTGAGGGATCTCTGCATCCGTGGATGTTTTATTGAACTTGTCTAGCTTGGACTAACACTTAGTCTACAGGCACACACGTGATCATCTACATGTGCTCTTTTACAACACTAAACCGTGTATTCTATATTTATCTTGCATCTACCAACCACTTCAAATTTATATTAAAAAAAATTAATAACAATTATAAACCTAATAACGGTGAAAGTGGGATAAACATACAAATCATATAAAAAAGCACAAAAAATTTTAAAAAAAGAAAGAAAGAAAAAAATAATAAATAAAGGAGGACATTACATAATGATGAAGGCCGCAGTTCAACAAGAGGATATAACCTTTATGAGAATATATAAATGCAACACAGGAGCACCAGCATATGTGAAACAAACACTAACAGAATTAAAGGAGGAAATAGAATGCAATGCATACACATTGGGTGACTTCAAACCACCACTCACTCCAAAGGACAGATCCAAGAGACAGAAAATAAGTAAGGACACAGAGGCACTGAACAACACACTAGAAAAATGGCCCTATTAGATATCTACACAATTCTACATCCAAAATCAACAGGACACACATTCTTCTCACGTGCACATGAAACATTCTCCAGAGTAGACCACATAGTAGGCAAAAAAAAGAGCCTCAGTAAATTCCAAGAGATTGAAATCCTATCAACCAACTTTTCAGACCACAAATGCTTAGAACTACAAGTAAATTGGACAAAGAAATCAAAAAGGCTCACAAACACATGGAGGCTTAACAACATGCTCCTAAATAATCAATTACTCAAAGACCAAATTAAAATTTAGATTCAGCATTATATTTAAAGAAATGACAACAACAGAATGCTAAAAATACTGTGGGTACGGCAAAAGCAGTCTTAAGAGGAATATATATAGCAATCCAGTCACATGTAAAGAAATAAGAAAAATCCCAAATGAATGGTCTAAAGTCTCAATTATCGAAGTTGGAAAAAGGAGAACAAATGTGGCCTGAGGTCAGCAGAACGATGGAATAAATAAAGACCAGAGAAGAAATAAATAATGTTGAGAAGAAAACATTAGCAAATGTCAAAGAAAGCAAGAGCTGTTTCTTCTGGAAAATAAACAATATAGATAAGCCTCTTGCCAGACATATTAAGAGGAAATGAGAGTTAAAACTCACATCAACAGAATCAGAAATAAAAAAGGAAAAACCACGACGGACACCACAGAAATACAAAGAATTATTAGAGAGTACTATGAAAACCTATACGATGATAAGCTGGGAAACCAAGGAGAAATGGACAAATTCCTAGGAGAATAAAACCTTCCATGGCTGACCCAAGAAAAACATAAAATCTTAACACACCAATTACCAGCAACGGAATTGAATCAGTAAGCAAAAAACTACCAAAGAACACATCCCCGGGACAGATGGATTTTACTTGGAATTTTAACAGACATACAGATCAGACATAATACCCATACTCCTAAAAGTTTTCCAAAAAATAGAAGATAAGGGATTACTCCAAAACTCACTGTATGAAACCGATATCACTCTAATGGAAAAGCCAGATAAAGATGGCACCAAAGAAAGAAACACTACAGACGATTATCCCTGATGAACGAAGATGTAAAAATACAAAACAACGTATTAGCAAAACGAATTCAAAAATACATCCAAAGGATGATACCCATGACCAAGTGGGATTCATCCGAGGGATGCAAGGATAGTACGACATTTGATAATCCATCAACATCATCCAGCACATCAACATAAAGACAGACAAAACCACATGATCATCTCCATAGATGCTGAAAAAGCGTTTGACATAGTTCTACAAAAATTCATGATAAACACTCTCAACAAAATGTGTATAGAGGGCAAGTACCTCAACCTAATAAAGCACATATATGATAAAACCGCAGCCAACGTCATAGTGAACAGCGAGAAGCTGAAAGCATTTCTTCTGTGATTGGATACAAGACAGGGATGCCCACTCTCCCCAATGTTATTCAACACAGTAGTGGAGGTCTTGGCCACAGCAATTAGACAAAACAAAGAAACACAAGGAATCCACATTGGTAGACAAGGAGTTAAGCTGTCTCTATTTGCAGATGACATGAAATTGTACATAAAAAACCCTATAGAATCCACAACAAAACTACTAGAGCTCATATCGGGATACAGCAAAGTCGCACGAATGAAAATTAACACACAGAAATCTGTAGCTTTACTGTACACGAACAATGAACCAGTAGAAAGAGAAATCTGGAAAACAATTCCGTTCACAATTGCAGCAGGAAGGATAAAATACCTAGGAATAAACCTAAGCAAAGAAGTGATAGACATATACTCAGGAAACAACAAGTCACACTTAAGAGGAATTAAAGGCGACACTAACAAATTGAAACTCACACATTCACGAGGCTAGGAAGAATTAATATCATGAAAATGGCCATCCTGAGCAAAGCAATATACAGATTTGAAGTTTTCCTATGAAATCATCAGCAACATTCTTCAATGAATTCGAACAAATAAATGAAAAATTCACACGGAAACACCAAAGACACCGAATAGCCATAGCAATGCTGAGAGAGAAGAATAACGTAGGGGTGATCTCACTCACCAACTTCACGCTCTACTATAAAGCCATAGTAATCAAGACAATATGGTATGGGCACAAGAACAGAGCTACACACCAGTGGAACAGACTAGACACTCCAGACATAAACCCAAATATATTTGGTCAATTAATATTTGATAAAGGAACTATGGACATACAATGGCGAAATGACAGTCTCTTCAACAGATTGTTATGGCAATCTGGACAGCTACATGAAGGAGAATGAAACTGCACTGTGTTCTAACCCCATATACAAAAGTAAATCCAAAATGTATCAAAGACCGGAAGGTAAGTCATGAAACCATTAAACTCTTGGAAGAAAACATAGGCAGAAACCTCTTAGACATAAACATGAGTGACCTCTTCATGACAATATCTCCCGGGTAAGGAAAAGAACATTAAAAATGAAAAGTGGGAATATATTAAGGTGAAAAGCTTCTGTAGAGCAGTAGACACCATCAATACAACAGAAAGGAGCCCTACAGGATGGGAAAATATATTTGTAAATGACACATCTGATAAAGGCTTGACGCCCAAAATATATAAAGAGCTCACATGCCTCAACAAACTAAAAACAAAAAATCCAATTAAAAATGGGCAGAGGAACTGAACAGACGGTTCTCCAAATAACAAATACAGATGGCCAACAGACACATGAAAAGATGCTCCACATCTCTTTTTATCAGAGAAATGCAAATGAAAACTACAATGAGTTATCACCTCACTCCACAAAGGATAGCTATCATTCGAGAGACAAACAACAACAAATGTTGTTGCGGCTGTGGAGAAAGGGGAACCATCCTACACTGCTGGTGGGAATGTAAATTAGTTCAACCATTGTGGAAAGGACTATGGAGGTTCCTCAAAATGCTCAGAAAAGAGTCACCACTGGACCCAGGAATTCCATTTTAAGGAATATATACCAAGTTTGAAAAAGACAGATGCACGCCGATGTTTATTGCAGCACTGTTTAGTATAGCAAAGAAATGCAACCAACATAAATGTCCACTGGTGGATGTATGGATAAAGAAGATGTGGTACATATACAAAATGTTATATTACTCAGACATAAGAAGAGGGCAAATCCTACCATTGGCAGCACCATGGAAGGAGCTGGAGGGTATTATGCTCAGTGAGAAAGCCAAGAAGAGAAAGAGAAATACCAAATGATTTCACTGATCTGTGGAGTGAAAGAATGAAGGAAAAACTGAAAGAACAAAGCAGAAGCGGATTCATAGAACGCAAGAATGGAGTAACAGGTACCAAAGGGAAAGGGAGTGGGGAGGATGGGTGGCTAGGGAGGGATAAGGGGGGAAGTAGAAGGAGGATATTAAGATTAGCATTCTAATGGGGGTGGGTGGGAGAAAGGGGTGGGCTGTACAACACAGAGAAGACAAGTAGTGATTCTACAACATTTTGCTCTGCTGAATGACAGTGACTGGGAAGGGGTTAATAGTGGGGACCTGGTATAGGGGAGAGACTAGTAAACAGAATATTCTTCATGTAAGTTTAGATTAATGATAACGAGAAAGAAAAAGAAAAAGAAAATAAAGAAAAGGGGGATAACTCCCTGATAGAATAAAGTTAACTGTAAATCAAGGATTAAGTCATGCCTAAAATATCCTTAATTTTGTTCAGTTAAAGATTTGCAGATGATCGGTGTGGAGGTACTGTTTACTGATAATATTCCTCTCTATTGATAAAAGAGCAGTTCCTATGTGTTGACATCCATTGAGTTCTACACATGGTATAAAGGGCATAAAAATAGGAGGCGAAAAAGGTCTCTTTGTGCTTATATAGAGGATCAAAGCCTAATTGGGCTAAACACAAAATGAACTAAGATACGATATGAAGAAGAACTTCCCATATCAGCAATCTCTGGAAGAGTCATTCCAGAAGATGATCATCAAAATACCTCAACAAAGATCCAGGCACTGGTGCAGTTGGAGCTGCATTCGTCTCACCAGTTCCTGTACTTGTCATGTAAACGGAGAAGGAAATTTCTAAGCTGGCCTGTGCATAGAGTAAAACATCAATTTGACTGTGTCTATACTTTTGGAACTCAACCAAGAATTAGGAGAAGTGCAAGTTGTAGCTCTCCAAAATCTTGCAACTACAAATTATCTACTGTTCAAAGAGCATATGGGTTGTGAACAGTTCCCAGGAATCGGATGTTTTAATTTGTCTGATTTCTCTCAGACCGTTCAAGTTCAGTTGGACAATATCCATCATATCGTAGATACATATTCACAAATGCCTAGGATGCCTAACTGGTTTTTCTTGGTTTCACTGGAGATGGCTGGTAATTATAGTTCTGCTTTGGTTATGTACGTGTATTCCTTCTATGTTAATGTGTGTGCGCAATTTAATTAGTAGTTTAAAACCTACACATGCTTAAGTTACTCCACAAGAAGATATTTCAAAGAAATAAACAATCTTCCCATGATTTCGTCCGTCTGCTAATTCTATAGCTTTTCTTCTTCCTTGCTAATTACAGCCCTGAAATAGAAGTCGTCCCTCATATATAATTTACCGAGTAAGATAATTCTTCCAAGTGGTAAAGATACTTCCTGAAAAATGCTGGGCACAGAAACCACATGGCATAAAACTGCAAACAAGTAAAAAGCTAACCCTTTCAAACAATATTTCTTCTATCTCACTTATCAAATTTAAACTTCCCTGTATGGTCCCGGAAGATGACTGGTTAGCCAGAGATGGGTAGATTCCTCAAGGGAGGAACAACATAAGAGAGGCACAGTCGCAGGGCGGCCATCAGGTGAGAAATTGGGAATCTACAGAGGTGAGGCTTAAAACCTCAATGCCCTTCTTTTGAGGGATCTCTGCATCCGTGGATGTTTTATTGAACTTGTCTAGCTTGGACTAACACTTAGTCTACAGGCACACACGTGATCATCTACATGTGCTCTTTTACAACACTAAACCGTGTATTCTATATTTATCTTGCATCTACCAACCACTTCAAATTTATATTAAAAAAAATTAATAACAATTATAAACCTAATAACGGTGAAAGTGGGATAAACATACAAATCATATAAAAAAGCACAAAAAATTTTAAAAAAAGAAAGAAAGAAAAAAATAATAAATAAAGGAGGACATTACATAATGATGAAGGCCGCAGTTCAACAAGAGGATATAACCTTTATGAGAATATATAAATGCAACACAGGAGCACCAGCATATGTGAAACAAACACTAACAGAATTAAAGGAGGAAATAGAATGCAATGCATACACATTGGGTGACTTCAAACCACCACTCACTCCAAAGGACAGATCCAAGAGACAGAAAATAAGTAAGGACACAGAGGCACTGAACAACACACTAGAAAAATGGCCCTATTAGATATCTACACAATTCTACATCCAAAATCAACAGGACACACATTCTTCTCACGTGCACATGAAACATTCTCCAGAGTAGACCACATAGTAGGCAAAAAAAAGAGCCTCAGTAAATTCCAAGAGATTGAAATCCTATCAACCAACTTTTCAGACCACAAATGCTTAGAACTACAAGTAAATTGGACAAAGAAATCAAAAAGGCTCACAAACACATGGAGGCTTAACAACATGCTCCTAAATAATCAATTACTCAAAGACCAAATTAAAATTTAGATTCAGCATTATATTTAAACAAATGACAACAACAGAATGCTAAAAATACTGTGGGTACGGCAAAAGCAGTCTTAAGAGGAATATATATAGCAATCCAGTCACATGTAAAGAAATAAGAAAAATCCCAAATGAATGGTCTAAAGTCTCAATTATCGAAGTTGGAAAAAGGAGAACAAATGTGGCCTGAGGTCAGCAGAACGATGGAATAAATAAAGACCAGAGAAGAAATAAATAATGTTGAGAAGAAAACATTAGCAAATGTCAAAGAAAGCAAGAGCTGTTTCTTCTGGAAAATAAACAATATAGATAAGCCTCTTGCCAGACATATTAAGAGGAAATGAGAGTTAAAACACACATCAACAGAATCAGAAATAAAAAAGGAAAAACCACGACGGACACCACAGAAATACAAAGAATTATTAGAGAGTACTATGAAAACCTATACGATGATAAGCTGGGAAACCAAGGAGAAATGGACAAATTCCTAGGAGAATAAAACCTTCCATGGCTGACCCAAGAAAAACATAAAATCTTAACACACCAATTACCAGCAACGGAATTGAATCAGTAAGCAAAAAACTACCAAAGAACACATCCCCGGGACAGATGGATTTTACTTGGAATTTTAACAGACATACAGATCAGACATAATACCCATACTCCTAAAAGTTTTCCAAAAAATAGAAGAGGAGGGATTACTCCAAAACTCACTGTATGAAACCGATATCACTCTAATGGAAAAGCCAGATAAAGATGGCACCAAAGAAAGAAACACTACAGACGATTATCCCTGATGAACGAAGATGTAAAAATACAAAACAACGTATTAGCAAAACGAATTCAAAAATACATCCAAAGGATGATACCCATGACCAAGTGGGATTCATCCGAGGGATGCAAGGATAGTACGACATTTGATAATCCATCAACATCATCCAGCACATCAACATAAAGACAGACAAAACCACATGATCATCTCCATAGATGCTGAAAAAGCGTTTGACATAGTTCTACAAAAATTCATGATAAACACTCTCAACAAAATGTGTATAGAGGGCAAGTACCTCAACCTAATAAAGCACATATATGATAAAACCGCAGCCAACGTCATAGTGAACAGCGAGAAGCTGAAAGCATTTCTTCTGTGATTGGATACAAGACAGGGATGCCCACTCTCCCCAATGTTATTCAACACAGTAGTGGAGGTCTTGGCCACAGCAATTAGACAAAACAAAGAAACACAAGGAATCCACATTGGTAGACAAGGAGTTAAGCTGTCTCTATTTGCAGATGACATGAAATTGTACATAAAAAACCCTATAGAATCCACAACAAAACTACTAGAGCTCATATCGGGATACAGCAAAGTCGCACGAATGAAAATTAACACACAGAAATCTGTAGCTTTACTGTACACGAACAATGAACCAGTAGAAAGAGAAATCTGGAAAACAATTCCGTTCACAATTGCAGCAGGAAGGATAAAATACCTAGGAATAAACCTAAGCAAAGAAGTGATAGACATATACTCAGGAAAAAACAAGTCACACTTAAGAGGAATTAAAGGCGACACTAACAAATGGAAACTCACACATTCACGAGGCTAGGAAGAATTAATATCATGAAAATGGCCATCCTGAGCAAAGCAATATACAGATTTGAAGTTTTCCTATGAAATCATCAGCAACATTCTTCAATGAATTCGAACAAATAAATGAAAAATTCACACGGAAACACCAAAGACACCGAATAGCCATAGCAATGCTGAGAGAGAAGAATAACGTAGGGGTGATCTCACTCACCAACTTCACGCTCTACTATAAAGCCATAGTAATCAAGACAATATGGTATGGGCACAAGAACAGAGCTACACACCAGTGGAACAGACTAGACACTCCAGACATAAACCCAAATATATTTGGTCAATTAATATTTGATAAAGGAGCTATGGACATACAATGGCGAAATGACAGTCTCTTCAACAGATTGTTATGGCAATCTGGACAGCTACATGAAGGAGAATGAAACTGCACTGTGTTCTAACCCCATATACAAAAGTAAATCCAAAATGTATCAAAGACCGGAAGGTATGTCATGAAACCATTAAACTCTTGGAAGAAAACATAGGCAGAAACCTCTTAGACATAAACATGAGTGACCTCTTCATGACAATATCTCCCGGGTAAGGAAAAGAACATTAAAAATGAAAAGTGGGAATATATTAAGGTGAAAAGCTTCTGTAGAGCAGTAGACACCATCAATACAACAGAAAGGAGCCCTACAGGATGGGAAAATATATTTGTAAATGACACATCCGATAAAGGCTTGACGCCCAAAATATATAAAGAGCTCACATGCCTCAACAAACTAAAAACAAAAAATCCAATTGAAAATGGGCAGAGGAACTGAACAGACGGTTCTCCAAATAACAAATACAGATGGCCAACAGACACATGAAAAGATGCTCCACATCTCTTTTTATCAGAGAAATGCAAATGAAAACTACAATGAGTTATCACCTCACTCCACAAAGGATAGCTATCATTCGAGAGACAAACAACAACAAATGTTGTTGCGGCTGTGGAGAAAGGGGAACCATCCTACACTGCTGGTGGGAATGTAAATTAGTTCAACCATTGTGGAAAGGACTATGGAGGTTCCTCAAAATGCTCAGAAAAGAGTCACCACTGGACCCAGGAATTCCATTTTAAGGAATATATACCAAGTTTGAAAAAGACAGATGCACGCCGATGTTTATTGCAGCACTGTTTAGTATAGCAAAGAAATGCAACCAACATAAATGTCCACTGGTGGATGTATGGATAAAGAAGATGTGGTACATATACAAAATGTTATATTACTCAGACATAAGAAGAGGGCAAATCCTACCATTGGCAGCACCATGGAAGGAGCTGGAGGGTATTATGCTCAGTGAGAAAGCCAAGAAGAGAAAGAGAAATACCAAATGATTTCACTGATCTGTGGAGTGAAAGAATGAAGGAAAAACTGAAAGAACAAAGCAGAAGCGGATTCATAGAACGCAAGAATGGAGTAACAGGTACCAAAGGGAAAGGGAGTGGGGAGGATGGGTGGATAGGGAGGGATAAGGGGGGAAGTAGAAGGAGGATATTAAGATTAGCATTCTAATGGGGGTGGGTGGGAGAAAGGGGTGGGCTGTACAACACAGAGAAGACAAGTAGTGATTCTACAACATTTTGCTCTGCTGAATGACAGTGACTGGGAAGGGGTTAATAGTGGGGACCTGGTATAGGGGAGAGACTAGTAAACAGAATATTCTTCATGTAAGTTTAGATTAATGATAACGAGAAAGAAAAAGAAAAAGAAAATAAAGAAAAGGGGGATAACTCCCTGATAGAATAAAGTTAACTGTAAATCAAGGATTAAGTCATGCCTAAAATATCCTTAATTTTGTTCAGTTAAAGATTTGCAGATGATCGGTGTGGAGGTACTGTTTACTGATAATATTCCTCTCTATTGATAAAAGAGCAGTTCCTATGTGTTGACATCCATTGAGTTCTACACATGGTATAAAGGGCATAAAAATAGGAGGCGAAAAAGGTCTCTTTGTGCTTATATAGAGGATCAAAGCCTAATTGGGCTAACCACAAAATGAACTAAGATACGATATGAAGAAGTACTTCCCATATCAGCAATCTCTGGAAGAGTCATTCCAGAAGATGATCATCAAAATACCTCAACAAAGATCCAGGCACTGGTGCAGTTGGAGCTGCATTCGTCTCACCAGTTCCTGTACTTGTCATGTAAACGGAGAAGGAAATTTCTAAGCTGGCCTGTGCATAGAGTAAAACATCAATTTGACTGTGTCTATACTTTTGGAACTCAACCAAGAATTAGGAGAAGTGCAAGTTGTAGCTCTCCAAAATCTTGCAACTACAAATTATCTACTGTTCAAAGAGCATATGGGTTGTGAACAGTTCCCAGGAATCGGATGTTTTAATTTGTCTGATTTCTCTCAGACCGTTCAAGTTCAGTTGGACAATATCCATCATATCGTAGATACATATTCACAAATGCCTAGGATGCCTAACTGGTTTTTCTTGGTTTCACTGGAGATGGCTGGTAATTATAGTTCTGCTTTGGTTATGTACGTGTATTCCTTCTATGTTAATGTGTGTGCGCAATTTAATTAGTAGTTTAAAACCTACACATGCTTAAGTTACTCCACAAGAAGATATTTCAAAGAAATAAACAATCTTCCCATGATTTCGTCCGTCTGCTAATTCTATAGCTTTTCTTCTTCCTTGCTAATTACAGCCCTGAAATAGAAGTCGTCCCTCATATATAATTTACCGAGTAAGATAATTCTTCCAAGTGGTAAAGATACTTCCTGAAAAATGCTGGGCACAGAAACCACATGGCATAAAACTGCAAACAAGTAAAAAGCTAACCCTTTCAAACAATATTTCTTCTATCTCACTTATCAAATTTAAACTTCCCTGTATGGTCCCGGAAGATGACTGGTTAGCCAGAGATGGGTAGATTCCTCAAGGGAGGAACAACATAAGAGAGGCACAGTCGCAGGGCGGCCATCAGGTGAGAAATTGGGAATCTACAGAGGTGAGGCTTAAAACCTCAATGCCCTTCTTTTGAGGGATCTCTGCATCCGTGGATGTTTTATTGAACTTGTCTAGCTTGGACTAACACTTAGTCTACAGGCACACACGTGATCATCTACATGTGCTCTTTTACAACACTAAACCGTGTATTCTATATTTATCTTGCATCTACCAACCACTTCAAATTTATATTAAAAAAAATTAATAACAATTATAAACCTAATAACGGTGAAAGTGGGATAAACATACAAATCATATAAAAAAGCACAAAAAATTTTAAAAAAAGAAAGAAAGAAAAAAATAATAAATAAAGGAGGACATTACATAATGATGAAGGCCGCAGTTCAACAAGAGGATATAACCTTTATGAGAATATATAAATGCAACACAGGAGCACCAGCATATGTGAAACAAACACTAACAGAATTAAAGGAGGAAATAGAATGCAATGCATACACATTGGGTGACTTCAAACCACCACTCACTCCAAAGGACAGATCCAAGAGACAGAAAATAAGTAAGGACACAGAGGCACTGAACAACACACTAGAAAAATGGCCCTATTAGATATCTACACAATTCTACATCCAAAATCAACAGGACACACATTCTTCTCACGTGCACATGAAACATTCTCCAGAGTAGACCACATAGTAGGCAAAAAAAAGAGCCTCAGTAAATTCCAAGAGATTGAAATCCTATCAACCAACTTTTCAGACCACAAATGCTTAGAACTACAAGTAAATTGGACAAAGAAATCAAAAAGGCTCACAAACACATGGAGGCTTAACAACATGCTCCTAAATAATCAATTACTCAAAGACCAAATTAAAATTTAGATTCAGCATTATATTTAAACAAATGACAACAACAGAATGCTAAAAATACTGTGGGTACGGCAAAAGCAGTCTTAAGAGGAATATATATAGCAATCCAGTCACATGTAAAGAAATAAGAAAAATCCCAAATGAATGGTCTAAAGTCTCAATTATCGAAGTTGGAAAAAGGAGAACAAATGTGGCCTGAGGTCAGCAGAACGATGGAATAAATAAAGACCAGAGAAGAAATAAATAATGTTGAGAAGAAAACATTAGCAAATGTCAAAGAAAGCAAGAGCTGTTTCTTCTGGAAAATAAACAATATAGATAAGCCTCTTGCCAGACATATTAAGAGGAAATGAGAGTTAAAACACACATCAACAGAATCAGAAATAAAAAAGGAAAAACCACGACGGACACCACAGAAATACAAAGAATTATTAGAGAGTACTATGAAAACCTATACGATGATAAGCTGGGAAACCAAGGAGAAATGGACAAATTCCTAGGAGAATAAAACCTTCCATGGCTGACCCAAGAAAAACATAAAATCTTAACACACCAATTACCAGCAACGGAATTGAATCAGTAAGCAAAAAACTACCAAAGAACACATCCCCGGGACAGATGGATTTTACTTGGAATTTTAACAGACATACAGATCAGACATAATACCCATACTCCTAAAAGTTTTCCAAAAAATAGAAGAGGAGGGATTACTCCAAAACTCACTGTATGAAACCGATATCACTCTAATGGAAAAGCCAGATAAAGATGGAACCAAAGAAAGAAACACTACAGACGATTATCCCTGATGAACGAAGATGTAAAAATACAAAACAACGTATTAGCAAAACGAATTCAAAAATACATCCAAAGGATGATACCCATGACCAAGTGGGATTCATCCGAGGGATGCAAGGATAGTACGACATTTGATAATCCATCAACATCATCCAGCACATCAACATAAAGACAGACAAAACCACATGATCATCTCCATAGATGCTGAAAAAGCGTTTGACATAGTTCTACAAAAATTCATGATAAACACTCTCAACAAAATGTGTATAGAGGGCAAGTACCTCAACCTAATAAAGCACATATATGATAAAACCGCAGCCAACGTCATAGTGAACAGCGAGAAGCTGAAAGCATTTCTTCTGTGATTGGATACAAGACAGGGATGCCCACTCTCCCCAATGTTATTCAACACAGTAGTGGAGGTCTTGGCCACAGCAATTAGACAAAACAAAGAAACACAAGGAATCCACATTGGTAGACAAGGAGTTAAGCTGTCTCTATTTGCAGATGACATGAAATTGTACATAAAAAACCCTATAGAATCCACAACAAAACTACTAGAGCTCATATCGGGATACAGCAAAGTCGCACGAATGAAAATTAACACACAGAAATCTGTAGCTTTACTGTACACGAACAATGAACCAGTAGAAAGAGAAATCTGGAAAACAATTCCGTTCACAATTGCAGCAGAAAGGATAAAATACCTAGGAATAAACCTAAGCAAAGAAGTGATAGACATATACTCAGGAAACAACAAGTCACACTTAAGAGGAATTAAAGGCGACACTAACAAATGGAAACTCACACATTCACGAGGCTAGGAAGAATTAATATCATGAAAATGGCCATCCTGAGCAAAGCAATATACAGATTTGAAGTTTTCCTATGAAATCATCAGCAACATTCTTCAATGAATTCGAACAAATAAATGAAAAATTCACACGGAAACACCAAAGACACCGAATAGCCATAGCAATGCTGAGAGAGAAGAATAACGTAGGGGTGATCTCACTCACCAACTTCACGCTCTACTGTAAAGCCATAGTAATCAAGACAATATGGTATGGGCACAAGAACAGAGCTACACACCAGTGGAACAGACTAGACACTCCAGACATAAACCCAAATATATTTGGTCAATTAATATTTGATAAAGGAGCTATGGACATACAATGGCGAAATGACAGTCTCTTCAACAGATTGTTATGGCAATCTGGACAGCTACATGAAGGAGAATGAAACTGCACTGTGTTCTAACCCCATATACAAAAGTAAATCCAAAATGTATCAAAGACCGGAAGGTAAGTCATGAAACCATTAAACTCTTGGAAGAAAACATAGGCAGAAACCTCTTAGACATAAACATGAGTGACCTCTTCATGACAATATCTCCCGGGTAAGGAAAAGAACATTAAAAATGAAAAGTGGGAATATATTAAGGTGAAAAGCTTCTGTAAAGCAGTAGACACCATCAATACAACAGAAAGGAGCCCTACAGGATGGGAAAATATATTTGTAAATGACACATCCGATAAAGGCTTGACGCCCAAAATATATAAAGAGCTCACATGCCTCAACAAACTAAAAACAAAAAATCCAATTAAAAATGGGCAGAGGAACTGAACAGACGGTTCTCCAAATAACAAATACAGATGGCCAACAGACACATGAAAAGATGCTCCACATCTCTTTTTATCAGAGAAATGCAAATGAAAACTACAATGAGTTATCACCTCACTCCACAAAGGATAGCTATCATTCGAGAGACAAACAACAACAAATGTTGTTGCGGCTGTGGAGAAAGGGGAACCATCCTACACTGCTGGTGGGAATGTAAATTAGTTCAACCATTGTGGAAAGGACTATGGAGGTTCCTCAAAATGCTCAGAAAAGAGTCACCACTGGACCCAGGAATTCCATTTTAAGGAATATATACCAAGTTTGAAAAAGACAGATGCACGCCGATGTTTATTGCAGCACTGTTTAGTATAGCAAAGAAATGCAACCAACATAAATGTCCACTGGTGGATGTATGGATAAAGAAGATGTGGTACATATACAAAATGTTATATTACTCAGACATAAGAAGAGGGCAAATCCTACCATTGGCAGCACCATGGAAGGAGCTGGAGGGTATTATGCTCAGTGAGAAAGCCAAGAAGAGAAAGAGAAATACCAAATGATTTCACTGATCTGTGGAGTGAAAGAATGAAGGAAAAACTGAAAGAACAAAGCAGAAGCGGATTCATAGAACGCAAGAATGGAGTAACAGGTACCAAAGGGAAAGGGAGTGGGGAGGATGGGTGGATAGGGAGGGATAAGGGGGGAAGTAGAAGGAGGATATTAAGATTAGCATTCTAATGGGGGTGGGTGGGAGAAAGGGGTGGGCTGTACAACACAGAGAAGACAAGTAGTGATTCTACAACATTTTGCTCTGCTGAATGACAGTGACTGGGAAGGGGTTAATAGTGGGGACCTGGTATAGGGGAGAGACTAGTAAACAGAATATTCTTCATGTAAGTTTAGATTAATGATAACGAGAAAGAAAAAGAAAAAGAAAATAAAGAAAAGGGGGATAACTCCCTGATAGAATAAAGTTAACTGTAAATCAAGGATTAAGTCATGCCTAAAATATCCTTAATTTTGTTCAGTTAAAGATTTGCAGATGATCGGTGTGGAGGTACTGTTTACTGATAATATTCCTCTCTATTGATAAAAGAGCAGTTCCTATGTGTTGACATCCATTGAGTTCTACACATGGTATAAAGGGCATAAAAATAGGAGGCGAAAAAGGTCTCTTTGTGCTTATATAGAGGATCAAAGCCTAATTGGGCTAACCACAAAATGAACTAAGATACGATATGAAGAAGTACTTCCCATATCAGCAATCTCTGGAAGAGTCATTCCAGAAGATGATCATCAAAATACCTCAACAAAGATCCAGGCACTGCTGCAGTTGGAGCTGCATTCGTCTCACCAGTTCCTGTACTTGTCATGTAAACGGAGAAGGAAATTTCTAAGCTGGCCTGTGCATAGAGTAAAACATCAATTTGACTGTGTCTATACTTTTGGAACTCAACCAAGAATTAGGAGAAGTGCAAGTTGTAGCTCTCCAAAATCTTGCAACTACAAATTATCTACTGTTCAAAGAGCATATGGGTTGTGAACAGTTCCCAGGAATCGGATGTTTTAATTTGTCTGATTTCTCTCAGACCGTTCAAGTTCAGTTGGACAATATCCATCATATCGTAGATACATATTCACAAATGCCTAGGATGCCTAACTGGTTTTTCTTGGTTTCACTGGAGATGGCTGGTAATTATAGTTCTGCTTTGGTTATGTACGTGTATTCCTTCTATGTTAATGTGTGTGCGCAATTTAATTAGTAGTTTAAAACCTACACATGCTTAAGTTACTCCACAAGAAGATATTTCAAAGAAATAAACAATCTTCCCATGATTTCGTCCGTCTGCTAATTCTATAGCTTTTCTTCTTCCTTGCTAATTACAGCCCTGAAATAGAAGTCGTCCCTCATATATAATTTACCGAGTAAGATAATTCTTCCAAGTGGTAAAGATACTTCCTGAAAAATGCTGGGCACAGAAACCACATGGCATAAAACTGCAAACAAGTAAAAAGCTAACCCTTTCAAACAATATTTCTTCTATCTCACTTATCAAATTTAAACTTCCCTGTATGGTCCCGGAAGATGACTGGTTAGCCAGAGATGGGTAGATTCCTCAAGGGAGGAACAACATAAGAGAGGCACAGTCGCAGGGCGGCCATCAGGTGAGAAATTGGGAATCTACAGAGGTGAGGCTTAAAACCTCAATGCCCTTCTTTTGAGGGATCTCTGCATCCGTGGATGTTTTATTGAACTTGTCTAGCTTGGACTAACACTTAGTCTACAGGCACACACGTGATCATCTACATGTGCTCTTTTACAACACTAAACCGTGTATTCTATATTTATCTTGCATCTACCAACCACTTCAAATTTATATTAAAAAAAATTAATAACAATTATAAACCTAATAACGGTGAAAGTGGGATAAACATACAAATCATATAAAAAAGCACAAAAAATTTTAAAAAAAGAAAGAAAGAAAAAAATAATAAATAAAGGAGGACATTACATAATGATGAAGGCCGCAGTTCAACAAGAGGATATAACCTTTATGAGAATATATAAATGCAACACAGGAGCACCAGCATATGTGAAACAAACACTAACAGAATTAAAGGAGGAAATAGAATGCAATGCATACACATTGGGTGACTTCAAACCACCACTCACTCCAAAGGACAGATCCAAGAGACAGAAAATAAGTAAGGACACAGAGGCACTGAACAACACACTAGAAAAATGGCCCTATTAGATATCTACACAATTCTACATCCAAAATCAACAGGACACACATTCTTCTCACGTGCACATGAAACATTCTCCAGAGTAGACCACATAGTAGGCAAAAAAAAGAGCCTCAGTAAATTCCAAGAGATTGAAATCCTATCAACCAACTTTTCAGACCACAAATGCTTAGAACTACAAGTAAATTGGACAAAGAAATCAAAAAGGCTCACAAACACATGGAGGCTTAACAACATGCTCCTAAATAATCAATTACTCAAAGACCAAATTAAAATTTAGATTCAGCATTATATTTAAACAAATGACAACAACAGAATGCTAAAAATACTGTGGGTACGGCAAAAGCAGTCTTAAGAGGAATATATATAGCAATCCAGTCACATGTAAAGAAATAAGAAAAATCCCAAATGAATGGTCTAAAGTCTCAATTATCGAAGTTGGAAAAAGGAGAACAAATGTGGCCTGAGGTCAGCAGAACGATGGAATAAATAAAGACCAGAGAAGAAATAAATAATGTTGAGAAGAAAACATTAGCAAATGTCAAAGAAAGAAAGAGCTGTTTCTTCTGGAAAATAAACAATATAGATAAGCCTCTTGCCAGACATATTAAGAGGAAATGAGAGTTAAAACACACATCAACAGAATCAGAAATAAAAAAGGAAAAACCACGACGGACACCACAGAAATACAAAGAATTATTAGAGAGTACTATGAAAACCTATACGATGATAAGCTGGGAAACCAAGGAGAAATGGACAAATTCCTAGGAGAATAAAACCTTCCATGGCTGACCCAAGAAAAACATAAAATCTTAACACACCAATTACCAGCAACGGAATTGAATCAGTAAGCAAAAAACTACCAAAGAACACATCCCCGGGACAGATGGATTTTACTTGGAATTTTAACAGACATACAGATCAGACATAATACCCATACTCCTAAAAGTTTTCCAAAAAATAGAAGAGGAGGGATTACTCCAAAACTCACTGTATGAAACCGATATCACTCTAATGGAAAAGCCAGATAAAGATGGCACCAAAGAAAGAAACACTACAGACGATTATCCCTGATGAACGAAGATGTAAAAATACAAAACAACGTATTAGCAAAACGAATTCAAAAATACATCCAAAGGATGATACCCATGACCAAGTGGGATTCATCCGAGGGATGCAAGGATAGTACGACATTTGATAATCCATCAACATCATCCAGCACATCAACATAAAGACAGACAAAACCACATGATCATCTCCATAGATGCTGAAAAAGCGTTTGACATAGTTCTACAAAAATTCATGATAAACACTCTCAACAAAATGTGTATAGAGGGCAAGTACCTCAACCTAATAAAGCACATATATGATAAAACCGCAGCCAACGTCATAGTGAACAGCGAGAAGCTGAAAGCATTTCTTCTGTGATTGGATACAAGACAGGGATGCCCACTCTCCCCAATGTTATTCAACACAGTAGTGGAGGTCTTGGCCACAGCAATTAGACAAAACAAAGAAACACAAGGAATCCACATTGGTAGACAAGGAGTTAAGCTGTCTCTATTTGCAGATGACATGAAATTGTACATAAAAAACCCTATAGAATCCACAACAAAACTACTAGAGCTCATATCGGGATACAGCAAAGTCGCACGAATGAAAATTAACACACAGAAATCTGTAGCTTTACTGTACACGAACAATGAACCAGTAGAAAGAGAAATCTGGAAAACAATTCCGTTCACAATTGCAGCAGGAAGGATAAAATACCTAGCAATAAACCTAAGCAAAGAAGTGATAGACATATACTCAGGAAACAACAAGTCACACTTAAGAGGAATTAAAGGCGACACTAACAAATGGAAACTCACACATTCACGAGGCTAGGAAGAATTAATATCATGAAAATGGCCATCCTGAGCAAAGCAATATACAGATTTGAAGTTTTCCTATGAAATCATCAGCAACATTCTTCAATGAATTCGAACAAATAAATGAAAAATTCACACGGAAACACCAAAGACACCGAATAGCCATAGCAATGCTGAGAGAGAAGAATAACGTAGGGGTGATCTCACTCACCAACTTCACGCTCTACTATAAAGCCATAGTAATCAAGACAATATGGTATGGGCACAAGAACAGAGCTACACACCAGTGGAACAGACTAGACACTCCAGACATAAACCCAAATATATTTGGTCAATTAATATTTGATAAAGGAGCTATGGACATACAATGGCGAAATGACAGTCTCTTCAACAGATTGTTATGGCAATCTGGACAGCTACATGAAGGAGAATGAAACTGCACTGTGTTCTAACCCCATATACAAAAGTAAATCCAAAATGTATCAAAGACCGGAAGGTAAGTCATGAAACCATTAAACTCTTGGAAGAAAACATAGGCAGAAACCTCTTAGACATAAACATGAGTGACCTCTTCATGACAATATCTCCTGGGTAAGGAAAAGAACATTAAAAATGAAAAGTGGGAATATATTAAGGTGAAAAGCTTCTGTAGAGCAGTAGACACCATCAATACAACAGAAAGGAGCCCTACAGGATGGGAAAATATATTTGTAAATGACACATCCGATAAAGGCTTGACGCCCAAAATATATAAAGAGCTCACATGCCTCAACAAACTAAAAACAAAAAATCCAATTAAAAATGGGCAGAGGAACTGAACAGACGGTTCTCCAAATAACAAATACAGATGGCCAACAGACACATGAAAAGATGCTCCACATCTCTTTTTATCAGAGAAATGCAAATGAAAACTACAATGAGTTATCACCTCACTCCACAAAGGATAGCTATCATTCGAGAGACAAACAACAACAAATGTTGTTGCGGCTGTGGAGAAAGGGGAACCATCCTACACTGCTGGTGGGAATGTAAATTAGTTCAACCATTGTGGAAAGGACTATGGAGGTTCCTCAAAATGCTCAGAAAAGAGTCACCACTGGACCCAGGAATTCCATTTTAAGGAATATATACCAAGTTTGAAAAAGACAGATGCACGCCGATGTTTATTGCAGCACTGTTTAGTATAGCAAAGAAATGCAACCAACATAAATGTCCACTGGTGGATGTATGGATAAAGAAGATGTGGTACATATACAAAATGTTATATTACTCAGACATAAGAAGAGGGCAAATCCTACCATTGGCAGCACCATGGAAGGAGCTGGAGGGTATTATGCTCAGTGAGAAAGCCAAGAAGAGAAAGAGAAATACCAAATGATTTCACTGATCTGTGGAGTGAAAGAATGAAGGAAAAACTGAAAGAACAAAGCAGAAGCGGATTCATAGAACGCAAGAATGGAGTAACAGGTACCAAAGGGAAAGGGAGTGGGGAGGATGGGTGGATAGGGAGGGATAAGGGGGGAAGTAGAAGGAGGATATTAAGATTAGCATTCTAATGGGGGTGGGTGGGAGAAAGGGGTGGGCTGTACAACACAGAGAAGACAAGTAGTGATTCTATAACATTTTGCTCTGCTGAATGACAGTGACTGGGAAGGGGTTAATAGTGGGGACCTGGTATAGGGGAGAGACTAGTAAACAGAATATTCTTCATGTAAGTTTAGATTAATGATAACGAGAAAGAAAAAGAAAAAGAAAATAAAGAAAAGGGGGATAACTCCCTGATAGAATAAAGTTAACTGTAAATCAAGGATTAAGTCATGCCTAAAATATCCTTAATTTTGTTCAGTTAAAGATTTGCAGATGATCGGTGTGGAGGTACTGTTTACTGATAATATTCCTCTCTATTGATAAAAGAGCAGTTCCTATGTGTTGACATCCATTGAGTTCTACACATGGTATAAAGGGCATAAAAATAGGAGGGGAAAAAGGTCTCTTTGTGCTTATATAGAGGATCAAAGCCTAATTGGGCTAACCACAAAATGAACTAAGATACGATATGAAGAAGTACTTCCCATATCAGCAATCTCTGGAAGAGTCATTCCAGAAGATGATCATCAAAATACCTCAACAAAGATCCAGGCACTGCTGCAGTTGGAGCTGCATTCGTCTCACCAGTTCCTGTACTTGTCATGTAAACGGAGAAGGAAATTTCTAAGCTGGCCTGTGCATAGAGTAAAACATCAATTTGACTGTGTCTATACTTTTGGAACTCAACCAAGAATTAGGAGAAGTGCAAGTTGTAGCTCTCCAAAATCTTGCAACTACAAATTATCTACTGTTCAAAGAGCATATGGGTTGTGAACAGTTCCCAGGAATCGGATGTTTTAATTTGTCTGATTTCTCTCAGACCGTTCAAGTTCAGTTGGACAATATCTATCATATCGTAGATACATATTCACAAATGCCTAGGATGCCTAACTGGTTTTTCTTGGTTTCACTGGAGATGGCTGGTAATTATAGTTCTGCTTTGGTTATGTACGTGTATTCCTTCTATGTTAATGTGTGTGCGCAATTTAATTAGTAGTTTAAAACCTACACATGCTTAAGTTACTCCACAAGAAGATATTTCAAAGAAATAAACAATCTTCCCATGATTTCGTCCGTCTGCTAATTCTATAGCTTTTCTTCTTCCTTGCTAATTACAGCCCTGAAATAGAAGTCGTCCCTCATATATAATTTACCGAGTAAGATAATTCTTCCAAGTGGTAAAGATACTTCCTGAAAAATGCTGGGCACAGAAACCACATGGCATAAAACTGCAAACAAGTAAAAAGCTAACCCTTTCAAACAATATTTCTTCTATCTCACTTATCAAATTTAAACTTCCCTGTATGGTCCCGGAAGATGACTGGTTAGCCAGAGATGGGTAGATTCCTCAAGGGAGGAACAACATAATAGAGGCACAGTCGCAGGGCGGCCATCAGGTGAGAAATTGGGAATCTACAGAGGTGAGGCTTAAAACCTCAATGCCCTTCTTTTGAGGGATCTCTGCATCCGTGGATGTTTTATTGAACTTGTCTAGCTTGGACTAACACTTAGTCTACAGGCACACACGTGATCATCTACATGTGCTCTTTTACAACACTAAACCGTGTATTCTATATTTATCTTGCATCTACCAACCACTTCAAATTTATATTAAAAAAAATTAATAACAATTATAAACCTAATAACGGTGAAAGTGGGATAAACATACAAATCATATAAAAAAGCACAAAAAATTTTAAAAAAAGAAGGAAAGAAAAAAATAATAAATAAAGGAGGACATTACATAATGATGAAGGGCGCAGTTCAACAAGAGGATATAACCTTTATGAGAATATATAAATGCAACACAGGAGCACCAGCATATGTGAAACAAACACTAACAGAATTAAAGGAGGAAATAGAATGCAATGCATACACATTGGGTGACTTCAAACCACCACTCACTCCAAAGGACAGATCCAAGAGACAGAAAATAAGTAAGGACACAGAGGCACTGAACAACACACTAGAAAAATGGCCCTATTAGATATCTACACAATTCTACATCCAAAATCAACAGGACACACATTCTTCTCACGTGCACATGAAACATTCTCCAGAGTAGACCACATAGTAGGCAACAAAAAGAGCCTCAGTAAATTCCAAGAGATTGAAATCCTATCAACCAACTTTTCAGACCACAAATGCTTAGAACTACAAATAAATTGGACAAAGAAAGCAAAAAGGCTCACAAACACATGGAGGCTTAACAACATGCTCCTAAATAATCAATTACTCAAAGACCAAATTAAAATTTAGATTCAGCATTATATTTAAACAAATGACAACAACAGAATGCTAAAAATACTGTGGGTACGGCAAAAGCAGTCTTAAGAGGAATATATATAGCAATCCAGTCACATGTAAAGAAATAAGAAAAATCCCAAATGAATGGTCTAGAGTCTCAATTATCGAAGTTGGAAAAAGGAGAACAAATGTGGCCTGAGGTCAGCAGAACGATGGAATAAATAAAGACCAGAGAAGAAATAAATAATGTTGAGAAGAAAACATTAGCAAATGTCAAAGAAAGCAAGAGCTGTTTCTTCTGGAAAATAAACAATATAGATAAGCCTCTTGCCAGACATATTAAGAGGAAATGAGAGTTAAAACACACATCAACAGAATCAGAAATAAAAAAGGAAAAACCACGACGGACACCACAGAAATACAAAGAATTATTAGAGAGTACTATGAAAACCTATAAGATGATAAGCTGGGAAACCAAGGAGAAATGGACAAATTCCTAGGAGAATAAAACCTTCCATGGCTGACCCAAGAAAAACATAAAATCTTAACACACCAATTACCAGCAACGGAATTGAATCAGTAAGCAAAAAACTACCAAAGAACACATCCCCGGGACAGATGGATTTTACTTGGAATTTTAACAGACATACAGATCAGACATAATACCCATACTCCTTAAAGTTTTCCAAAAAATAGAAGAGGAGGGATTACTCCAAAACTCACTGTATGAAACCGATATCACTCTAATGGAAAAGCAAGATAAAGATGGAACCAAAGAAAGAAACACTACAGACGATTATCCCTGATGAACGAAGATGTAAAAATACAAAACAACGTATTAGCAAAACGAATTCAAAAATACATCCAAAGGATGATACCCCATGACCAAGTGGGATTCATCCCAGGGATGCAAGGATAGTACGACATTTGATAATCCATCAACATCATCCAGCACATCAACATAAAGACAGACAAAACCACATGATCATCTCCATAGATGCTGAAAAAGCGTTTGACATAGTTCTACAAAAATTCATGATAAACACTCTCAACAAAATGTGTATAGAGGGCAAGTACCTCAACCTAATAAAGCCCATATATGATAAAACCGCAGCCAACATCATAGTGAACAGCGAGAAGCTGAAAGCTTTTCTTCTGTGACTGGATACAAGACAGTGATGCCCACTCTCCCCAATGTTATTCAACACAGTAGTGGAGGTCTTGGCCACAGCAATTAGACAAAACAAAGAAACACAAGGAATCCATATTGGTAGACAAGGAGTTAAACTCTCTCTATTTGCAGATGACATGAAATTGTACATAAAAAACCCTATAGACTCCACAACAAAACTACTAGAGCTCATATCGGGATACAGCAAAGTCGCACGAATGAAAATTAACACACAGAAATCTGTAGCTTTACTGTACACGAACAATGAACCAGTAGAAAGAGAAATCTGGAAAACAATTCCGTTCACAATTGCAGCAGGAAGGATAAAATACCTAGGAATAAACCTAAGCAAAGAAGTGATAGACATATACTCAGGAAACAACAAGTCACACTTAAGAGAAATTAAAGGCGACACTAACAAATGGAAACTCACCCATTCACGAGGCTAGGAAGAATTAATATCATGAAAATGGCCATCCTGAGCAAAGCAATATACAGATTTGAAGTTTTCCTATGAAATCATCAGCAACATTCTTCAATGAATTCGAACAAATAAATGAAAAATTCACACGGAAACAACAAAGACACCGAATAGCCATAGCAATGCTGAGAGAGAAGAATAACGTATGGGTGATCTCACTCACCAACTTCACGCTCTACTATAAAGCCATAGTAATCAAGACAATATGGTATGGGCACAAGAACAGAGCCACACACCAGTGGAACAGACTAGACACTCCAGACATTAACCCAAATATATGTGGTCAATTAATATTTGATAAAGGAGCCATGGACATACAATGGCGAAACGACAGTCTCTTCAACAGATTGTGATGGCAAATCTTGACAGCTACATGAAGGAGAATGAAACTGCACTGTGTTCTAACCCCATATACAAAAAGTAAATCCAAAATGTATCAAAGACCGGAAGGTAAGTCATGAAACCATTAAACTCTTGGAAGAAAACATAGGCAGAAACCTCTTAGACATAAACATGAGTGACCTCTTCATGACAATATCTCCCGGGTAAGGAAAAGAACATTAAAAATGAAAAGTGGGAATATATTAAGGTGAAAAGCTTCTGTAGAGCAGTAGACACCATCAATACAACAGAAAGGAGCCCTACAGGATGGGAAAATATATTTGTAAATGACACATCCGATAAAGGCTTGACGCCCAAAATATATAAAGAGCTCACATGCCTCAACAAACTAAAAACAAATAATCCAATTAAAAATGGGCAGAGGAACTGAACAGAGCGTTCTCCAAATTAACAAATACAGATGGGCCAACAGACACATGAAAAGATACTCCACATCTCTTTTTATCAGAGAAATGCAAATGAAAACTACAATGAGTTATCACCTCACTCCATAAAGGATAGCTATCATTCGAGAGACAAACAACAACAAATGTTGTTGCTTCTGTGGAGAAAGGGGAACCCTCCTACACTGCTGGTGGGAATGTAAATTAGTTCAACCATTGTGGAAAGGAGTGTGGAGGTTCCTCAAAATGCTCAGAAAAGAGTCACCACTGGACCCAGTAATTCCATTTTAAGGAATATATAAAAAGTTTGAAAAGACAGATGCACCCCGATGTTTATTGCAGCACTGTTTAGTATAGCAAAGAACTGGAACCAACATAAATGTCCACTGGTGGATGTATGGATAAAGAACATGTGGTACATATACAAAATGGTATATTACTCAGACATAAGAAGAGGGCAAATCCTACCATTGGCAGCACCATGGAAGGAGCTGGAGGGTATTATGCTCAGTGAGAAAGCCAAGAAGAGAAAGAGAAATACCAAATGATTTCACTGATCTGTGGAGTGTAAGAATGAAGGAAAAAACTGAAAGAACAAAGCAGAAGCAGATTCATAGAACGCAAGAATGGGAGTAACAGGTACCAAAGGGAAAGGGAGTGGGGAGGATGATTGGCTAGGGAGGGATAAGGGGGGGAAGTAGAAGGAGGATATTAAGCGTAGCATGCTAATGGGGGTGGGTTGGAGAAAGGGGTGGGCTGTACAACACAGAGAAGACAAGTAGTGATTCTACAACATTTTGCTCTGCTGAATGACAGTGACTGGGAAGGGGTTAATAGTGGGGGACCAGGTATAGGGGAGAGACTAGTAAACAGAATATTCTTCATGTAAGTTTAGATTAATGATAACGAGAAAGAAAAAGAAAAAGAAAATAAAGAAAAGCGGGATAACTCCCTGATAGAATAAAGTTAACTGTAAATCAAGGATTAAGTCATGCCCTAAAATATCCTTAATTTTGTTCAGTTAAAGATTTGCAGATGATCGGTGTGGAGGTACTGTTTACTGATAATATTCCTCTCTATTGATAAAAGAGCAGTTCCTATGTGTTGACATCCATTGAGTTCTACACATGGTATAAAGGGCATAAAAATAGGAGGGGAAAAAGGTCTCTTTGTGCTCATATAGAGGATCAAAGCCTAATTGGGCTAACCACAAAATGAACTAAGATACGATATGAAGAAGAACTTCCCACATCAGCCAACCTCTGTAAGAGTCATTCCAGAAGATGATCATCAAAAAACCTCAACAAAGATCCAGGCACTGCTACAGTTGGAGCTGCATTGGTCTCACCAGTTCCTGTACTTGTCATGTTAAACGGAGAAGGAAATTTTCTAAGCTGGCCTGTGCATAGAGTAAAACATCAATTTGACTGTGTCTATACTTTTGGAACTCAACCAAGAATTAGGAGAAGTGCAAGTTGTAGCTCTCCAAAATCTTGCAACTACAAATTATCTACTGTTAAAAGAGCATATGGGATGTGAACAGTTCCCAAGAATCGGATGTTTTAATTTGTCTGATTTCTCTCAGGACCGTTCAAGTTCAGTTGGACAATATCCCATCATATCGTAGATAAATATTCACAAATGCCTAGGATGGCCTAACTGGTTTTTCTTGGTTTCACTGGAGATGGCTGGTAATTATAGTTCTGCTTTGGTTATGTACGTGTATTCCTTCTATGTTAATGTGGTGTGCGCAATTTAATTAGTAGTTAAAACCTACACATGCTTAAGTTACTCCACAAGAAGATATTTCAAAGAAATAAACAATCTTCCCATGATTTCGTCCGTCTGCTACTTCTATAGCTTTTCTTCTTCCTTGCTAATTACAGCCCTGAAATAGAAGTCGTCCCTCATATATAATTTACCGAGTAAGATAATTCTTCCAAGTGGTAAAGATACTTCCTGAAAAATGCTGGGCACAGAAACCACATGCATAAAACTGCAAAGAAGTAAAAAGCTAACCCTTTCAAACAATATAACTTCTATCTCACTTATCAAATTTAAACTTCCCTGTATGGTCCCTGAAGATGACTGGTTAGCCAGAGATGGGTAGATTCCCCAAGGGAGGAACAACATAATAGAGGCACAGTCGCAGGCGGCCATCAGGTGAGAAATTGGGAATCTACAGAGGTGAGGCTTAAACCTCAATGCCCTTCTTTTGAGGGGATCTCTGCATCCGTGGATGTTTTATTGAACTTGTCTAGCTTGAACTAACACTTAGTCTACAGGCACACACGTGGATCATCTACATGTGCTCTCTTACAACACTAAACCGTTGTATTCTATAATTTATCTTGCATGTACCAACCACTTCAAATTTATATTAAAAAAAATTAATAACAATTATAAACATAATAACGGTGAAAGTGGGATAAACATACAAATCATATAAAAAGCACAAAAAATTTTAAAAAAAGGAAAGAAAGAAAAAAATAAATAAATAAAGGAGGACATTACATAATGATGAAGGGCGCAGTTCAACAAGAGGATATAACCTTTTTGAGAATATATGAATGCAACACAGGAGCACCAGCATATGTGAAACAAACACTAACAGAGTTAAAGGAGGAAATAGAATGCAATGCATACACATTGGGTGACTTCAAACCACCACTCACTCCAAAGGACAGATCCAAGAGACAGAAAATAAGTAAGGACACAGAGGCACTGAACAACACACTAGAACAGATGGCCCTATTAGATATCTACACAATTCTACATCCAAAAGAAACAGGACACACATTCTTCTCACGTGCACATGAAACATTCTCCAGAGTAGACCACATAGTAGGCAACAAAAAAGAGCCTCAGTAAATTCCAAGAGATTGAAATCCTATCAAACAACTTTTCAGACCACAAATGCTTAGAACTACAAATAAATTGGACAAAGAAATCAAAAGGCTCACAAACACATGGAGGCTTAACAACATGCTCCTAAATAATCAATTACTCAAAGACCAAATTAAAATTTAGATTCAGCCATTATATATAACAAATGACAACAACAGAATGCTAAAAATACTGTGGGTACGGCAATAGCAGTCTTAAGAGGAATATATATAGCAATCCTGTCACATGTAAAGAAATAAGAAAAATCCCAAATGAATGGTCTAAAGTCTCATTATCGAAGTTGGAAAAAGGAGAACAAATGTGGCCTGAGGTCAGCAGAACGATGGAATAAATAAAGACAAGAGAAGAAATAAATAATGTTGAGAAGAAAACATTAGCAAATGTCAAAGAAAGCAAGAGCTGTTTCTTCGGGAAAATAAACAATATTGATAAGCCTCTTGCCAGACTATTAAGAGGAAAAGAGAGTCAACACACATCAACAGAATCAGAAATAAAAAAGGAAAAAACCACGACGGACACCCACAGAAATACAAAGAATTATTAGAGAGTACTATGAAAACCTATAAGATGATAAGCTGGGAAACCAAGGAGAAATGGACAATTCCTAGGAGAATAAAACCTTCCATGGCTGACCCAAGAAAAACATAAAATCTTAACACACCAATTACCAGCAACGGAATTGAATCAGTAAGCAAAAAACTACCAAAGAACAAATCCCCCGGACAGATGGATTTTACTTTTAATTTTAACAGACATACAGATCAGACATAATACCCATACTCCTAAAAGTTTTCCAAAAAATAGAAGAGGAGGGATTACTCCAAAACTCACTGTATGAAACCGATATCACTCTAAATGGAAAAGCCAGATAAAGATGGCACCAAAGAAAGAAACACAACAGACGATTATCCCTGATGAACGAAGATGTAATAATACAGAACAACGTATTAGCAAAACGAATTCAAAAATACATCCAAAGGATGATACCCCATGACCCAAGTGGGATTCATCCCAGGGATGCAAGGATAGTACGACATTTGATAATCCATCAACATCATCCAGCACATCAACATAAAGACAGACAAAACCACATGATCATCTCCATAGATGCTGAAAAAGCGTTTGACATAGTTCTACCAAAAATCTGATAAACACTCTCAACAAAATGGTATAGAGGGCGAGTACCTCAACCTAATAAAGCCCATATATGATAAAACCGGCAGGCCAACGTCATAGTGAACAGCGAGAAGCTGTAAGCTTTTCTTCTGTGATTGGATACAAGGCAGGGATGCCCACTCTCCCCAATGTTATTCAACACAGTAGTGGAGGTCTTGGCCACAGCAATTAGACAAAAAAAAAGAAACACAAGGAATCCATATTTGTAGACAAGGAGTTAAACTGTCTCTATTGCAGATGACATGAAATTGTACATAAAAAACCCTATAGACTCCACAACAAAACTACTACAGCTCATATCGGGATACAGCAAAGTCGCACGAATGAAAATTAACACACAGAAATCTGTAGCTTTACTGTACACGAACAATGAACCAGTAGAAAGAGAAATCTGGAAAACAATCCGTTCACAATTGCAGCAGGAAGGATAAAATACCTAGGAATAAACCTAAGCAAAGAAGTGATAGACATATACTCAGGAAACAACAAGTCACACTTAAGAGAAATTAAAGGAGACACTACAAATGGAAAACTCACACATTCACGAGGCTAGGAAGAATTAATATCATGAAAATGGCCATCCTGAGCAAAGCAATATACAGATTTGAAGTTTTCCTATGAAATCATCAGCAACATTCTTCAATGAATTCGAACAAATAAATGAAAAATTCACACGGAAACACCAAAGACACGAATAGCCATAGCAATGCTGAGAGAGAAGAATAACGTAGGGTGATCTCACTCACCAACTTCACAGCTCTTACTATAAAGCCATAGTAATCAAGACAATATGGTATGGGCACAAGAACAGAGCTACACACCAGTGGAACAGACTAGACACTCCAGACATAACCCAAATATATTTGGTCAATTAATATTTGATAAAGGAGCTATGGACATACAATGGCGAAATGACAGTCTCTTCAACAGATTGTTTATGGCAATCTGGACAGCTACATGAAGGAGAATGAAACTGCACCTGTGTTCTAACCCCATATACAAAAGTAAATCCAAAATGTATCAAAGACCGGAAGGTAAGTCATGAAACCATTAAACTCTTGGAAGAAAACATAGGCAGAAACCTCTTAGACATAAACATGAGTGACCTCTTCATG